>NC_092739.1:33622922-34235422 GCF_047496795.1 Chiloscyllium punctatum | reverse complement strand
CTCCCTCCCTAGACTGTCTCTCTCTCTCTCTCTCTCCCTCCCTAGACTGTCTCTCTCTCTCTCTCTCTCTCCCTCCCTAGACTGTCTCTCTCTCTCTCTCTCTCCCTCCCTAGACTGTCTCTCTCTCTCTCTGTCTCTCCCTCCCGAGACTGTCTCTCTCTCTCTCTCTCCCCCTCCCTAGACTGTCTCTCTCTCTCTCTCTCCCTAGACTGTCTCTCTCTCTCTCTGTCTCTCCCTCCCGAGACTGTCTCTCTCTCTCTCTCTCCCCCTCCCTAGACTGTCTCTCTCTCTCTCTCTCCCTAGACTGTCTCTCTCTCTCTCTCTCTCCCTAGACTGTCTCTCTCTCTCTCTCTCTCTCCCTAGACTGTCTCTCTCTCTCTCTCCCTCCCTGGACTGTCTCTCTCTCTCTCTCCCTCCCTGGACTGTCTCTCTCTCTCTCTCCCTCCCTAGACTGTCTCTCTCTCTCTCTCCCCCTCCCTAGACTGTCTCTCTCTCTCTCTCCCCCTCCCTAGACTGTCTCTCTCTCTCTCTCTCCCTAGACTGTCTCTCTCTCTCTCTCTCTCCCTAGACTGTCTCTCTCTCTCTCTCTCTCCCTAGACTGTCTCTCTCTCTCTCTCTCTCTCCCTAGACTGTCTCTCTCTCTCTCTCCCTCCCTGGACTGTCTCTCTCTCTCTCTCCCTCCCTGGACTGTCTCTCTCTCTCTCTCCCTCCCTAGACTGTCTCTCTCTCTCTCTCCCCCTCCCTAGACTGTCTCTCTCTCTCTCTCCCCCTCCCTAGACTGTCTCTCTCTCTCTCTCTCCCTAGACTGTCTCTCTATCTCTCTCTCTCCCTCCCTAGACTGTCTCTCTCTCTCTCTCTCTCTCTCCCTAGACTGTCTCTCTCTCTCTCTCTCTCTCCCTCCCTGGACTGTCTCTCTCTCTCTCTCCCTCCCTGGACTGTCTCTCTCTCTCTCTCTCTCCCTCCCTAGACTGTCTCTCTCTCTCTCTGTCTCTCCCTCCCGAGACTGTCTCTCTCTCTCTCTCTCCCCCTCCCTAGACTGTCTCTCTCTCTCTCTCTCCCTAGACTGTCTCTCTCTCTCTCTCTCTCTCTCCCTAGACTGTCTCTCTCTCTCTCTCTCTCTCCCTAGACTGTCTCTCTCTCTCTCTCCCTCCCTGGACTGTCTCTCTCTCTCTCTCCCTCCCTGGACTGTCTCTCTCTCTCTCTCCCTCCCTAGACTGTCTCTCTCTCTCTCTCCCCCTCCCTAGACTGTCTCTCTCTCTCTCTCCCCCTCCCTAGACTGTCTCTCTCTCTCTCTCTCTCCCTAGACTGTCTCTCTCTCTCTCTCTCTCCCTAGACTGTCTCTCTCTCTCTCTCTCTCTCCCTAGACTGTCTCTCTCTCTCTCTCCCTCCCTGGACTGTCTCTCTCTCTCTCTCCCTCCCTGGACCGTCTCTCTCTCTCTCTCCCTCCCTAGACTGTCTCTCTCTCTCTCTCCCCCTCCCTAGACTGTCTCTCTCTCTCTCTCCCCCTCCCTAGACTGTCTCTCTCTCTCTCTCTCCCTAGACTGTCTCTCTATCTCTCTCTCTCCCTCCCTAGACTGTCTCTCTCTCTCTCTCTCTCTCTCCCTAGACTGTCTCTCTCTCTCTCTCTCTCTCTCCCTAGACTGTCTCTCTCTCTCTCTCTCTCTCCCTCCCTGGACTGTCTCTCTCTCTCTCTCCCTCCCTGGACTGTCTCTCTCTCTCTCTCTCTCCCTCCCTAGACTGTCTCTCTCTCTCCCCCCCCCCCCCTCCCCCCCCCCCTGACTGTCTCTCTCTCTCTCTGTCTCTCCCTCCCGAGACTGTCTCTCTCTCTCTCTCTCCCCCTCCCTAGACTGTCTCTCTCTCTCTCTCTCCCTAGACTGTCTCTCTCTCTCTCTCTCTCTCTCCCTAGACTGTCTCTCTCTCTCTCTCTCTCTCCCTAGACTGTCTCTCTCTCTCTCTCCCTCCCTGGACTGTCTCTCTCTCTCTCTCCCTCCCTGGACTGTCTCTCTCTCTCTCTCCCTCCCTAGACTGTCTCTCTCTCTCTCTCCCCCTCCCTAGACTGTGTCTCTCTCTCTCTCTCCCCCTCCCTAGGCTGTCTCTCTCTCTCTCTCTCCCTAGACTGTCTCTCTATCTCTCTCTCTCCCTCCCTAGACTGTCTCTCTCTCTCTCTCTCTCCCTCCCTAGACTGTCTCTCTCTCTCTCTCTCTCCCTCCCTAGACTGTCTCTCTCTCTCTCTCTCTCTCTCCCTAGACTGTCTCTCTCTCTCTCTCTCCCTCCCTAGACTGTCTCTCTCTCTCCCTCCCTAGACTGTCTCTCTCTCTCCCTCCCTAGACTGTCTCTCTCTCTCCCTCCCTAGACTGTCTCTCTCTCTCTCCCTCCCTAGACTGTCTCTCTCTCTCTCCCTCCCTAGACTGTCTCTCTCTCTCTCCCTCCCTAGACTGTCTCTCTCTCTCTCCCTCCCTAGACTGTCTCTCTCTCTCTCCCTCCCTAGACTGTCTCTCTCTCTCTCCCTCCCTAGACTGTCTCTCTCTCTCTCCCTCCCTAGACTGTCTCTCTCTCTCTCCCTCCCTAGACTGTCTCTCTCTCTCTCCCTCCCTAGACTGTCTCTCTCTCTCTCCCTCCCTAGACTGTCTCTCTATCTCTCTCTCTCCCTCCCTAGACTGTCTCTCTCTCTCTGTCTCTCCCTCCCTAGACTGTCTCTCTCTCTCTGTCTCTCCCTCCCTAGACTGTCTCTCTCTCTCTCTCTCTCCCTCCCTAGACTGTCTCTCTCTCTCTCTCTCTCCCTCCCGAGACTGTCTCTCTCTCTCTCTCTCCCCCTCCCTAGACTGTCTCTCTCTCTCTCCCTCCCTAGACTGTCTCTCTCTCTCTCCCTCCCTAGACTGTCTCTCTCTCTCTCCCTCCCTAGACTGTCTCTCTCTCTCTCTCTCCCTCCCTAGACTGTCTCTCTCTCTCTCTCCCTCCCTAGACGGTCTCTCTCTCTCTCTCCCTCCCTAGACTGTCTCTCTCTCTCTCCCTCCCTAGACTGTCTCTCTCTCTCTCCCTCCCTAGACTGTCTCTCTCTCTCTCCCTCCCTAGACTGTCTCTCTCTCTCCCTCCCTCTCTCTCTCTCTCTCCCTCGACAGTCTCTCTCTCAGACTCTCCCTAGACTGCCTCTCTCTCTCTCCCGAAACTTCCTCTCTCTCTCCCCCGAAACTGCCTCTCTCTCTCTCCCTAGACTCTCTCTCTCTCTCTCTCCCTCTCTCCCTAGTCTGCCTCTCTCGCTCTCTCCCTAGATGGTCTCCCTCTCTCTCTCTCTCTAGACTGTCTCTCTCTCTCTCTCTCCCTAGACTGTCTCTCTCTCTCTCTCTCTCTCTCCCTAGACTGTCTCTCTCTCTCTCTCTCTCCCTAGACTGTCTCTCTCTCTCTCTCTCTCCCTAGACTGTCTCTCTCTCTCTCTCTCTCCCTAGACTGTCTCTCTCTCTCTCTCTCTCCCTAGACTGTCTCTCTCTCTCTCTCTCTCCCTAGACTGTCTCTCTCTCTCTCTCTCTCCCCCTCAACTGTCTCTCTCTCCCCCTAGACAGTCTCTCTCTCTCTCTCTCTCCCCCTAGACAGCCTCTCTCGCTCTCTCCCTAGATGGTCTCTCTCTCTCTCCCTAGACTGTCTCTCTCTCTCTCTCTCTCTCTCTCTAGACTGTCTCTCTCTCTCTCCCTCTCCCTCTCAACTGTCTCTCTCTCCCTAGACTGTCTCTCTCTCCCTAGACTGTGTCTCTCTCTCTCCCTCCCTAGACTGTCTCTCTCTCTCTCTCCCTCCCTAGACAGTCTCTCCCTCCCTCGACTGTCTCTCTCTCTCTCTCCCTCCCTCGACTGTCTCTCTCTCTCTCTCTCCCTCCCTAGACTGTCTCTCTCTCTCTCTGTCCCTCCCTAGACTGTCTCTCTCTCTCCCTCTCTCTCTCCCTCGACTGTCTCTCTCTCATACTCTCCCTAGACTGCCTCTCTCTCTCTCCCGAAACTGCCTCTCTCTCTCTCCCTAGACTGTCTCTCTCTCTCTCTCTCTCTCTCTCTCTCTCCCTAGACTGCCTCTCTCGCTCTCTCCCTAGATGGTCTCTCTCTCTCCCTAGACTCTCTCTCCCTCTCTCTCTCTCTAGACTGTTTCTCTCTCTCTCTCTCTCCCCCTCAACTGTCTCTCTCTCCCCCTAGACTGTCTCTCTCTCTCTCTCTCTCCCCCTAGACAGCCTCTCTCGCTCTCTCCCTAGATGGTCTCTCTCTTTCCCCCAGACTGTCTCTCTCTCTCTCTCTCTCTCCCTAGACTGCCTCTCTCGCTCTCTCCCTAGATGGCCTCTCTCTCTCTCCCTAGACTGTCTCTCTCTCTCTCTCTCTCTCTCTCTCTCTAGACTGTCTCTCTCTCTCTCTCTCTCTCTCCCTAGACTGTCTCTCTCTCCCTAGACTGTCTCTCTCTCCCTAGACTGTCTCTCTCTCTCTCCCTCCCTAGACAGTCTCTCTCTCCCTCGACTGTCTCTCTCTGTCCGTCTCTCTCTCTCCCTCGACTGTCTCTCTCTCAGACTCTCCCTAGACTGCCTCTCTCTCTCTCTCCCTAGACTGTCTCTCTCTCTCTCTCCCTAGACTGTCTCTCTCTCTCTCTCTCTCTCTCCCTCTCTCCCTAGACTGCCTCTCTCTCTCTCTCCCTAGATGGCCTCTCTCCCTCTCTCCCTAGACTGCCTCTCTCTCTCTCTCCCTAGATGGCCTCTCTCTCTCTCCCTAGACTCTCTCTCGACTGTGTCTCTCTCTCTCTCTCTCTCTCTCTCTAGACTGTCTCTCTCTCTCTCTCTCTAGACTGTCTCTCTCTCTCTCTCTAGACTGTCTCTCTCTCTCTCTCTAGACTGTCTCTCTCTCTCTCTCTCTCTAGACTGTCTCTCTCTCTCTCTCTCTCTAGACTGTCTCTCTCTCTCTCTAGACTGTCTCTCTCTCTCTCTAGACTGTCTCTCTCTCTATCTAGACTGTCTCTCTCACTCTCTCTCTCTCTCCCTAGACTGTCTCTCTCTCTCTCTCTCTCTCCCCCTCTACTGTCTCTCTCTCCCCCTAGACTGTCTCTCTCTCTCTACCCCCCTAGACTGTCTCTCTCTCTCTCTTTCCCTCTCTCCCCTCGACTGTCTGTCTCTCTCTCTCTCCCCTTGACTGCCTCTCTCTCTCTCTCTCTCCCCTCGACTGTCTCTCTCTCTGTCTCTCTCTCTCTCCCCTCGACTGTCTCTCTCACTCTGTCTTCCCTAGATTGTCTGTCTGTCTGTCTGTCTGTCTCTCTCTCTCTTCCCTCGACTGTCTCTCTCTCTCTCCCTCTTTCCCTAGACTGTCACTCTCTCTCACTGCCCTAGACTGTCTCTCTCTCCCCCTCTCCCCCTAGACTGTCTCTCTCTCATCCCCCCCCAGAATCTGTCTCTCTCTCTCTCCCCCCTAGACTGTCTCTCTCTCTCTCTCCCCCGAGACTGTCTCTCTCTCTCTCTCTCTCTCTCTCTCTCTCCCCCCCAGACTGTCTCTCTCTCTCCCCCTAGACTGTCTCTCTCTCTCTCCCCCCCCCAGACCGTCTCTCTCTCTCTCCCCCTAGACTGTCTCTCTCTCTCTCTTTCCCCCTAGACTGTCTGTCTGTCTCTCTCTCTCTCCCCCCCAGACTGTCTCTCTCTCTCTCTCTCCCCCGAGACTGTCTCTCTCTCTCTCTCTCTCTCTCCCCCCAGACTGTCTCTCTCTCTCCCCCTAGACTGTCTCTCTCTCTCTCCCCCCCCTGACCGTCTCTCTCTCTCTCCCCCCCCTGACCGTCTCTCTCTCTCTCCCCCCCCTGACCGTCTCTCTCTCTCTCCCCCTAGACTGTCTCTCTCTCTCTCCCCCCCAGACTGTCTCTCTCTCTCTCCCCCCCTAGACTGTCTCTCTCTCTCTCCCTCTCTCTCTCCCCCCCAGACTCTCTCTCTCTTTCTCTCTCTCTCCCCCCCAGACTCTCTCTCTCTCTCTCTCCCCCTAGACTGTCTCTCTCTCTCTCTGCCCCTAGACTGTCTCTCTCTCTCTCTCCCTCCTAGACTGTCTCTCTCTCTCCCCTCGACTGTCTCTCTCACTCTGTCTTCCCTAGATTGTCTGTCTGTCTGTCTGTCTGTCTCTCTCTCTCTTCCCTCGACTGTCTCTCTCTCTCTCCCTCTTTCCCTAGACTGTCACTCTCTCTCACTGCCCTAGACTGTCTCTCTCTCCCCCTCTCCCCCTAGACTGTCTCTCTCTCATCCCCCCCCAGAATCTCTCTCTCTCTCTCCCCCCTAGACTGTCTCTCTCTCTCTCTCCCCCGAGACTGTCTCTCTCTCTCTCTCTCTCTCTCTCCCCCCCCCAGACTGTCTCTCTCTCTCCCCCTAGACTGTCTCTCTCTCTCTCCCCCCCCCAGACCGTCTCTCTCTCTCTCCCCCTAGACTGTCTCTCTCTCTCTCTCTTTCCCCCTAGACTGTCTGTCTGTCTCTCTCTCTCTCCCCCCCAGACTGTCTCTCTCTCTCTCTCTCCCCCGAGACTGTCTCTCTCTCTCCCCCCAGACTGTCTCTCTCTCTCCCCCTAGACTGTCTCTCTCTCTCTCCCTAGACTGTCTCTCTCTCTCTCCCCCCCCAGACCGTCTCTCTCTCTCTCCCCCCCCAGACCGTCTCTCTCTCTCTCTCCCCCCAGACTGTCTCTCTCTCTCTCCCCCCCAGACTGTCTCTCTCTCTCTCCCCCCCTAGACTGTCTCTCTCTCTCTCTCTCTCTCTCTCCTCCCCAGACTCTCTCTCTCTCTCTCTCTCTCTCTCTCCCCCCCAGACTCTCTCTCTCTCTCTCTCCCCCTAGACTGTCTCTCTCTCTCTCTGCCCCTAGACTGTCTCTCTCTCTCTCGCTCTCTCGCCCTAGATTGTCTCTCTCTCTCTCTCCCTCCTAGACTGTCTCTTTCTCTCTCTCCCTAGACTGTCACACTCCCCCTCTCTCCTGAGAATGTAACACTCCCCCTCTCCCCCTAGACTGTCTCTCTCTCTCTCCGTCTCCCCACACTGACACTCTCTCTCCCCCCCAGACTGTCACTCTCTCTCTCTTCCCCTAGACTTTCACTCTCCCCCCTCTTCCTAGACTTTCACTCTCCTCTCACTCTCCCCTCAGTCTGTCACTCTCTCTCTCTCTCTCGACTGTCACTCTCTCTCTCTCCCTAGACTGTCTCACACACTCACTCTGTCTAGACAGTCACACTCTCTCTCTAGACTGTCACACATTCTCTCTCTTTCTCCCTAGACTGTCACACTCTCTCTCTCCCTAGACTGTCACACTCCCCTTCTCTCCCTAGACTGACACTCTCTCTCCCCCAGACTGACACTCTCTCTCCCCCAGACTGACACTCTCTCTCCCCCAGACTGACAATCTCTCTCTCTCCCCCAGACTGACAATCTCTCTCTCTCCCTAGACTGTCTCTCTCTCTCCCCAGACTGTCTCTCTCTCTCCCCAGACTGTCTCTCTCTCTCCCCAGACTGTCTCTCTCTCTCCCCAGACTGTCTCTCTCTCCCCAGACTGTCTCTCTCTCTCTCTCCCCAGACTCTCTCTCTCTCCCCCCTAGACTCTCTCTCTCTCTCCCCCCTAGACTGTCTCTCTCTCTCTCTCTCCCCCCTAGACTGTCTCTCTCTCTCTCTCTCTCCCCCCTAGACTGTCTCTCTCTCTCTCTCTCTCCCCCCTAGACTGTCTCTCTCTCTCTCCCCCCAGACTGTCTCTCTCTCTCTCCCCCCAGACTGACTCTCTCTCTCTCCCGCCTAGACTGACTCTCTCTCTCTCCCGCCTAGACTGACTCTCTCTCTCTCCCGCCTAGACTGTCTCTCTCTCTCTCCCGCCTAGACTGTCTCTCTCTCTCTCCCGCCTAGACTGTCTCTCTCTCTCTCCCGCCTAGACTGTCTCTCTCTCTCTCCCGCCTAGACTGTCTCTCTCTCTCTCCCCCCTAGACTGTCTCTCTCTCTCTCCCCCTTAGACTGTCTCTCTCTCTCTCCCTCCCTAGACTGTCTCTCTCTCTCTCTCTCTCCCTCCCTAGACTGTCTCTCTCTCTCTCTCTCCCTCCCTAGACTGTCTGTCTCTCTCTCTCTCTCTCCCTCCCTAGACTGTCTCTCTCTCTCTCTCTCCCTCCCTAGACTGTCTGTCTCTCTCTCTCTCTCTCCCTCCCTAGACTGTCTGTCTCTCTCTCTCTCTCCCTAGACTGTCTGTCTGTCTCTCTCTCTCTCTCTCCCTCCCTAGACTGTCTCTCTCTCTCTCTCTCCCTCCCTAGACTGTCTGTCTCTCTCTCTCTCTCTCTCCCTCGCTAGACTGTCTGTCTCTCTCTCTCTCTCTCTCTCCCTAGACTGTCTGTCTGTCTCTCTCTCTCTCTCTCTCTCCCTAGACTGTCTCTCTCTCTCTCCCTAGACTGTCTCTCTCTCCCTAGACTGTCTCTCTCTCCCTAGACTGTCTCTCTCTCTCTCTCTCCCTAGACTGTCTCTCTCTCCCTAGACTGTCTCTCTCTCTCTCCCTCCCTAGACTGTCTCTCTCTCTCTCTCTCTCTCCCTCACTAGACAGTCTCTCTCTCCCTCGACTGTCTCTCTCTCTCTCTCTCTCTCCCTCCCTCGACTGTCTCTCTCTCTCCCTCCCTCCCTAGACTGTCTCTCTCTCTCCCTCCCTCGACTGTCTCTCTCTCTCTCTCTCCCTCCCTAGACTGTCTGTCTCTCTCTCTCTCTCTCTCTCCCTAGACTGTCTGTCTGTCTCTCTCTCTCTCTCTCCCTCCCTAGACTGTCTCTCTCTCTCTCCCTCCCTAGACTGTCTGTCTCTCTCTCTCTCTCTCCCTCCCTAGACTGTCTGTCTCTCTCTCTCTCTCTCTCTCCCTAGACTGTCTCTTTCTCTCTCTCCCTAGACTGTCACACTCCCCCTCTCTACTTAGAACGTAACAGTCCCCCTCTCTTCCGAGACTGTCACTCTCTCTCTCTCCCTCTCCCCACACTGACACACTCTGTCTCCCGAGACTGGCACTCTTTCTCTCTCCCCAGACTGTCACTCTCTGTCTCTCTCCCTCGTCTGTCACTGTCCCACTCTCCCTGGACTGTCATTCTCTCTCTCTCTCTCTCCCTAGATTGTCTGTCTGTCTCCCCACAGACTGTCACTCTCTGTCTCTCTCCCTCGTCTGTCACTGTCCCACTCTCCCTGGACTGTCATTCTCTCTCTCTCTCTCTCCCTAGACTGTCACTCTCTCTCTCCCCCCAGACTGTCACTCTCTCTCTCCCCCCAGACTGTCACTCTCTGTCTCTCTCCCTCGTCTGTCACTGTCCCACTCTCCCTGGACTGTCATTCTCTCTCTCTCTCTCCCTAGACTGTCACAGACTCTCTCTCTCACTTTGCCTGGACTATCACACCCTTCCACCGCCCCCTACTCCCCCTCCCCCCGGCTGATACTCTCTCTAGACTGTCACACTCTCTTGCTGTCACTCTCCCCGGGACTTGTCACTCTCTCTATCCCAAGGCTGTCACACTCTTTCTATCCCCTCCCCCCCCGGCCACCAATATCAGTCTCTTCCCGGGCTGCCCCTCTCCTCCCGCCTGCTGTAGCTCGGGAGACAGAGGAGCTAACCTCCCATGGCAGGGACAGAAGCCAGGTTTAAGGCTCCAAGCACAGGACCATAAAACCGCCTTCCCGCCGTCCTGTCGGAAAACTGCAGCCGGCAGCAGGTTCCTGTACAGGCTGACGGCTCCCGGATAGACCCCGGCAGCTCACGGAGCACCGAGCACCCTCATTTCCCAACACTACACATAACAAACCACTTCAGACAGTGTGTTTGACCTCTCTGTCAGCATCACTTTTCACAGGCAGCTCATGGCTAAGAGGTACAAGTCCAGTTCGTCCGTCAGGACAGTGTCTGCAATTAGACCCTGTTCTTCTTCAGGCATCACATTATTTCATTGCATTTTTTTGCTCATATCAATCACAATGCAGTGACCGTTTTAAACACATAATAGACACATCAGCAACTATCAGTATTTATCATTAGGAAAAAATGCTTTTGCTCCAATAATATTCACTTTGGAATTTTTTTCAGTGTTTTTGACAGGACTCAAAAGATGCTAGTTTTAAAAGATGTTAACCAAAGTACCTGTATTAATCCATGTTATGTACAAACTTGCCAAACCTTGGAAATCTTCAAAGACCTTCTCCCTGAAATGTCTTTCCCTGCATTGCTCAATGGTACAGGGCTCAGAGCTGTAAAATAAACCCTCTACTAATACGGGGACATGATATTTAACTCTAAGGGAACTCTTTACGGATTCATGTCCCAGGCACAGATTTTCTCACACCAGGAATGCATATTGGAAATCTGAGTTCCGTGATCAGCAAGCAGCGCAGGATTCTTTATCACAAACATTGCAGCTTTAGCTATGAGCATGACAGTGTCAAAACTTGGTTTTCTGCATCTGGATTGTATTTTCTGATTCCTTCCCTGTGTCATTGTCCAGTTCCCCGACCTTCGCTTCCTCTTCCCTGACTCTTTCGCACACTCTTATCTGCCTTTCTCTCCATCTCACACAAACACAAGCCCAGTACTTCTCAACCTCTCTGCTTCCCTCTGTCAGTGTAAATCTTTCTTCTTACTCTTTTCAAATATGCTACTACCTCTCATTCACTTTTATCCTTCCTTATTCATGTGGAGAAACTAGAAGAACACAGCTTAAAATCCCATTTAAAACAGAGATAAAGATTTCTTTATCTCTCTGAGGATCATTAGTCTGTGGCATTTTATTCCCTAGAGCACAGTGGAGGTAGGATCACTGCACATTTTTAAGGCTGTTATTTCGATCCTTGATTGACAAAGGAGTCAAAGTGGATGGTTGAAAGGTGAATTAAGGGTTACAAGTAGATCTGCCAAATTTTTATTGAAAATTGCTGAGTGTCTTGAGAGACTGAATGGTGTGCCAGCGCTCTTAATTCAAATGTTTATATGTCTGTATGTTCCCTCAGTCCTTTGTTCGCTTTCATTCCCTCTTGACACAATATCTATCTCAAACTGCTCATCTTTCTGTCCTGGACTTTGTCACTCTCTCAGTCTCTGTCTTTGTTGTATTACCTATGTTCTTTGATTTCTCATCTCTCCTCAAAACTTCATTCCTTTTTTCTCATTTTCCGACTCAATTTTGCTCACCCTCTCGTTCACAGCATTTTTGCTTCATTCTTCCCAATAGCTCTCATTTTGTGACTATTTTCCTTTCATCATCCTTTTTGTGAGACAGTAATTGCTTGCTTATTTATGGACACATCGAGATGTACAGCACAGAAACAGACCCTTCGGTCCAACCCGTCCATGCTGACCAGATATCCCAACCCAGTCTAGTCCCATTTGCCAGCATTTTGTCCAAATCTCTCCAAATCCTTCCTATTCATATACCCATCCAAATGCCTTTTAAATGTTGCAATTATACCAGCCTCCACCACTTCCTCTGGCAGCTCATTCCATACACATACCACCCTCTGCTTGAAAACGTTGCCCCTTAGGTCTCTTTTATATCTTTCCTCTTGCACCCAAAACCCATGCCCTCTAATTTTGGACTCCTCCACCTCAGGGAAAAGACTTTGCCTATTTACCCTATCCATGCCCCTCATGATTTCATAAACCTCTATAAGGTCACCCCTCAACCTCCGACGCTCCAGGGAAAACAGCCCCAGCCTGTTCAGCCTCTCCCTATAGCTCAAATCCTCCAACCCTAGCAACATCCCTGTAAATCTTTTCTGAACCCTTTCAAGTTTTACAACATTTTTCCGATAGGAAGGAGACTAGAATTATACGCAATATTCCAACAGTGGCCTAACCAATGTCCTGTACAGCCGCAACATGACCTCCCAATTCCTATACTCAATACTCTGACCAATAAAGGAAAGCATACCAAACACCTTCTTCACTATCCTATCTACCTGTGACTCCACTTTCAAGGAGCTATGAACCTGCATTCCAAGGTCTCTGTTCAGCAGTACTCCCGAGGACTTTACTAAGCAGTATAAGTCTACTTAGACTTGCTTTCCCAAAATGCAGCACCTCATATTTATCTAAATTAACTCCCTCTGCCACTTCTCAGCTCATTGGCCCATGTGGTCAAGATCCTGTTGTAATCTGAGGTAACCTTCTTCGCTGTCCTCTACACTCCAATTTTGGTGTCATCTGCAAACTTACTAATCATACCTCTTATGCTTGCATCCAAATTATTTATATAAATAATGAAAAGTAGTGGACCCAGCACTGATCCTTGTGGCACTCCACTGGTCACAGGCCTCCAGTCTGAAAAACAACACTCCACCACCACCCTCTGTCTTCTACCTTTGAGCTAGATCTATATCCAAATAGAACTGTATTCCATGAGATCTAACCTTGCTAACCAGTCTCCCATGGGGAACCTTGTTGAACGCCTTACTGAAGTCCATATAGATCACATCTACTGCTCTGCCCTCATCAATCTTCTTTGTTACTTCTTCAAAAAAATCCAATCAAATTTGTGAGACATGATTTCCCACACACAAAGCCATGTTGACTATCCCTAATCAGTCCTTGCCTTTCCAAACACATGTACATTCTGTCCCTCAGGATTCCCTCCAACAACTTGCCCAACACCTACGTCAGGCTCACCGGGCTATAGTTCCCGGACTTATCCTTACCACCCTTCTTAAACAGTGGCATCATGTTATGCAAACTCCAGTCTTCCGGCACCTCACCTGTGACTATCGATGCTACAAATATCTGAGTAAGAGGCCCAGTAATCACTTCCCTAGCTTCCCACAGAGTTCTCGGATACACCTGATCTTCCTCATCTTCTGCCTCGGAACACTTCAACCCCAGGGCATCAATGTGGACTTCACCAGTTGCCTCATTTCTCCTCCCCCCACCTTACCCCAGTACCAAACTTCCAGCTCAGCACCATCCTCATGACCTGTCCTACCTGCCTATCTCCCTTCCCACCTATCCACTCCACCCTCTGATCTATCACCTTCATCCCCACCTCCATCCAACTAGCTACCCTCTCCCCAGCCCCACCCCCCCCTCCCATTTATCTCTCCACCCCGGAGCCTCCCTGTCTCATCCCTGATAAAGGGCTTTTGCCCAAAACGTCGATTTTCCTGCTCTTTGGATGCTGCCTGACCTGCTTTGCTTTTCCAGCACCACTCTAATCTAGACTCTTATCTCCAGCATCTGCAGTCCTCACTTTTGTCTACATCTGATCAGGTCCTGGGGATTTAACCACTTTTATGCATTTAAAGACATCCGGCACTTCCTCCTCTGTAATATGGCCATTTTTCAAGATGTCACCATCTATTTCCCCACCTTGTGTATCTTCTATGTCCTTTTCCACAGTAAATACTGATGCAAAATACTAATTTAGTATCTCCCCCATCTCCTGCAGCTCGACAAAAAGTCCACCTTGCTGCTCTTTGAGGGGACCTATTCTCACCCTCGTTACCCTTTCGTTTGTCTTTCTTGTTTGTTTCTCCCGATAGTCAGTCCTCCGTATTCTTCCTCATTGCCACTTTTTCATTTATGCTCACTCTTGTGATGTTTTTCTGTCTATTATCTTCATTTTTTTCTTCTTTTTCAATGTTCTTCTTTCCCCATCTCTCACTTTTTTTTTCCCTTTACCTCTGTCTTTCATTCCTTTAGTCTTAACCCCTTTCCTCAATTCTATCTTGCATCATAGGCATAATGTATTTGCTCTCATATGGTAATAGGTGTGTACTTCATTACCCTTGGGGGGTGTTGCGATTATATTGTGCAGTAGCTAGCCTTTATAAGGTTCAAAAAGGTGATTGACTCTCACACTCTAACCATAAATTAGAGTTGGAAATTGGAAATTGGAAATTTGATCTTTCTTTTGGTGCCGTAAGAAACATGGAGTCATTCAGACTGGACACTCCACAATCTTTTTGTCTGACACTCAAAAAATTAGTGCAGTGTCCCACACTCAATCTCATGCATACCATACACACGCAGTCATACACCCATACACAGATTGAATACAGTTAAAAGATAATGGACTTCTATGGATTACACTTGACACAGTCTCTGCTTACTTATGATTGCTGATGTTAGCTCTCTAGTGAACTTGAAATTCAAATAGACTGGGGAAGAGTCCTTCTTTCTTTTTGGATTCTCACAAAAAAAGTCTCACCATATGACTTTTCACAAGTTAAGCATATTTTCAAGTAAGGTGTTTATTTCATATCTTCTGTTATGGGTTAACACCACCAGAATACAATAGGAAGTTGCCATGGAAATTTGATCTTTCTTTTGGTGCTACATGAAACATGGAGTCATTCAGACTGGACACTCCACAATCTTTTTGTCTTGAGCCATAGATGGCTGTGAGGTGTTGTTTAGTTTCATCCATGTTTAATTAATTATTTGCAAGAGAATTGACCCTATCTGTAATCCCAAAACCCAAAAGTCACTTATTTGTGGCAGCCTTCTGAACCATTTATTCGTGTCTGATGTTCAAAGGTATTGACTCAAAGTTTACAATATGCCAGGGGCATGATGTTAAAAATCACACGCCAGGTTATAGTCCACCAGGTTTAATTGGAAGCACTGTTTTTACAGCGCTGCTCCACCATCAGGTGGTTGTGGAGTTTAAGATTGTAAGACACAGAATTTATAGCAAAAGTTTACAGTGTGATGTAACTGATATTGTATATAATAATTAGATATAATTTCAGTTACATTACACTGTAAACTTTTGCTATAAATTCTGTCTTACAATCTTATACTCCACAACCACCTGATGAAGGAGCAGTGCTCCGAAAGCTAGTGCTTCCAATTAAACCTGTTGGACTATAACCTGGTGTTGTGTGATTTTTAACTTTGTACACCCCAGTCCAACACCAGCATCTCCAAACCATAACTGGGCATGATAATTGCTTTAAACTTCTCGTTTTTTTTTCTCTCTCTCAATTTAATATCATCACATTATCTCTCTCTCACTTTGCTCTTCCCACTATTCTTCCATATTAAATGATGACATCTCTTTGCCTAATTAATACAACTATATCTTTTATTCAGGTGACTGAATTTTACTTTTTTTCCTCTTTCAGAAAATGATACGGTGGTCTTTTATTCTTATGATGTTTACTCATATTTTCTTTGCTGTTGGACTTCAGAGAGGTTGTATAAAAGCTGAAAGGGAGATTTCCCTGAGGAAAATGAGATGCATTTAAGTTAAAATCGTTGAATTCAAAATCATTCCAGAAATATTTAAAAGTGTCGATTCCAGAATCGTCCATCAACATTGTTTACACATTTGCAGTTAAAGCCATTTCAATTATCAAGAGAATTTGGAACTTCCCCTCTAAATGGTACTTAGTTTAAAAAAAACTACAAAAGAGTTACCCAACTCTAGGTAAGACGGAATAACCTCTATGTACCCTGGGTTTAATATAATTGTCTCATTCCTTATTTACCTCAGACCAGATGTGCGACAAAAATGTAGAATTGGGTCATTAACATATTGACCAGTAATGTACAACAGTGAAAACCAGCATTCTACTTTCTATTGTAAAAAAAACTTCCAAGTTTAATGTATTACCTGATATTTAGTCAATATTTCTAAAGCATCTTGTTTCTATTCTTAATCATTGTTCAGATCTTGAAGTAGAATGTGGTTCAAAATTCAATTTTTCATACTCTTTGATTAATTGGAAAATCATCCTGATTGAGGAACCTCAGATCCCAAACACTATTTTCAATGTGGTTTACCACAAGAATGGGCATGAAATAAAAAGTCAATATTTTTCGAGTAACACCTCCGATTTTCTTAAATCAAAAAGCCAATGCTTGTTTTAACTATATAGTTCAGGATTTAGATTTACTTTTTATTCTGTTCACATTAAAAGACAGGCAAGTTTTGATGGAGAAATATCTGAAAAAATGAAGATTTTCAATTTGTAGCTTGGGAACATTATTCATTCTAACTCCTTTTTCCATAGCATCTCAGATTAGCAGCTGATAGGGCATTGATTATAGTCTCATCTTGTAATATAGTTATGAGTTCTGGGCATATTTGTAAATGTTAAAGTGGGAGAAAAAGAACAGAACTGTAACAAACTGTAGACTTACGGGTGTGCTTGATTGTAATTTAACTGAGTTTTGTTATTAAAGATTGTAAACTTAAAGATTTAACAGCTGTAACCCATTGTAACTAATTTTAAAAGCTTTTTTCTCATGCAGTTTACTTTGCTGCAGCTCACTGACAAGTTTAAATTAAGAAAATAACTGGCACAGGAATACTAACAATATTTTCTTTGCACCTTGTAACATATGTGATTATAGAATTAGCAGTAATTTAGTAAAAAGGTTAGTTGAAGTAATAAATTAGTTCAATCAGAACAGAAAGAAATGACGCTTGCTGTAGATGATCATGCACTTTGTTATAATTGTATCTGTTATTGGGGCAGGTGCATTGGACAGCTAAACAAAACATTCAAAAAGCCACATTTTCCATCACACATATGGCTCATGACTGCTAGTCATCCCTGGTGTATTATTAATAGAATCATATTAATGAAGCATTCACAGAGAACTGTAAATTGCGTAGGTTGGTTATTTTACTTTCTTTAAGCCTTTGCATTACTGCTCTGTTATCTCTGATTATACATTTAATTAGATTATGCAGATGTGGATCATTGATTTCAAAATATTCTTAAAGTAACATTATTAATATCCTTTGGGTATTACATATCTAGTTATCTTTTTTTAACTGACTTAAATCTTCTAATCTTATTTGTGACACATTTCAAGGTCTCAAGATGATGGATGAGAGATGTCATTCAATCTATCTGAGTGTATCCATACAGAATAATCAAGAAATCCTTGTATTTACATTGAATTCTTAAATTTGGTGTAACTGGTCTGTGTCAGTGTTTACACTACAGAAGAAATTTTTCCACATCACTGTGACTGGACAGACTGCTCAATACTTATGATGGAAAATGATGAACTGATCATGGAGTTACAAAAGATGGACAATAATTAAAGCATGCTGGGAAATGGAACCCAGCCTTGACTAAAGTGACTGTGTGAATAAACAATACTGCAGAATTTAGACAGGCTGCAGCCACCAACACAGTTTGCAACTAACTTGGTAGTTGTGTACCCTCCAATACACACACTAATTTGGGTTTGAATGGAGGCAATGGACATCGTCCTCAGGGTGATCGGAAATACCGAGTGTGTACCAGACACGGAGGTACCTCACATCCTTATTTGGAGGAGGCTACGTGCACCCAGCACCTCTAGGAACAGACATCTAAGGGCCACCCTACCATCAACATACCAAAGAGTCGAGCATGAAAAGCACAGCAGATCAGGCAGCATCTGATGAACATGAAAATCGGATGCTGCCTGACCTCCTGTGCTTTTCCAGCACCACACTCTCGACTCTAATCTCCAGCATCTGCAGTCCTCACTTTCGCCTAGTTGAGCCATGTACCAAAGCCTGGTTGGGTCTGATTGGTCAGGGTGATTGAGCTGGATCGATCTATTGGAGGACACTCAAGACCCATGCGAAAAGGGAGTGGAGACTTTGGAGTATAAGAATCTCTGCAATACCACGCTCTGGACTGTAACTGGAGAATAACCATTGAGAAGAGAAGACACTGCTGAAACCATGGGGAGAAGGCTAAGTTCTGGTGTGGTGTTATGCGATCATTCAGAGTCAAGTTAAAGCACAGATAAATTTGTAGAATAAATTATAAGTTTACAGTGTATTGTTGTTATTGTATTAATTGTATTAAATAAGTAAATATTTCTTTTATTATTAAGAGTCGACTCACAGTTCTTTCATTGGTATAAGAATTAAAACACACTGTGTGGTAGGCGTAACATCACTTTCATCAAAATGACTGTATATCTTTCCCTGGTCATGTGTTTATCTAGCTTCTCCTTAAAAGAACATAACAGCACAAGACTAGGAGCAGGAGTAGACAATTGCTGCCCCTTGAGCCTGCTGTGCCATTAATATGATCATGGCTGATTTCAGCTTAACTCCAACTCCACTTTTCCTGCCCACTTTCCATGACCCTTCAACTCATTACTAATTAAAAGCCAATCTATCTCCTCCTTAAATTTAATCAATGTCCCGGCATCCACCGGACTCTGGGTTAGTGATTCCCACACATTCATGACAGTTAAAGAGAAGGAGCTCCTGCTCATCTCTGTTTTGAATGTGCTAAAACTATGATCTCTCTTTTCAGATTGCCCCACAAGAGGTAACATCTGCTCTCTGTCAATCCCTGTTAGCTATTTGTTTAAACTTAACTTTGTGGATACCATTCTATATTCCAACTACTCACCTTGCAAAGCAGTTCCTCTTAAATTCTGTAAATGATTTGTTAGTAACTGTTGTTCTGTATTGCCCCTCATTTCACTGCTCACCCTCAAGTGAAAACATCTTCTCAACAGCTACTGTTGGAGAAGTCATGGTGGGAACACCTTTACTACGATACTGAAAGAAAACAGCAGATTCAGTCTCCATATTGTCATTCCAATCTCTTTGTCTACCTGGTGGTCTTTGCTGAGTGACATGCAAGGCTATTCTGGTGTTGGCCAAATATGAAATCTTGGCTTCGTATTGACCATCTGGGATTTCAGGATTTCATTGTATAAGAGTTTCCTAATGTCTGAAGGGAACTCCCCTGCAAACATGACAAAGCAGGAAGTCATCAGCGATGCATTGGGTATCTGGGGAGCAATGGTAGATGGTGCCACAGAACTTGTCCTTGGTAGTACAAATCTTCAATGTGCGACCAAAGTATTTCTGTAATCTGAGTAATCTGCAAATCGCAGCTGGATTGCTGTAAGTGGCCTATTCAGCACAGAGACCCTCAGCTCCAATTGCATAGATCTGTGCCTGTAGAGCAGTGACCTTCATCAGAGATTCAAAAGCAGCACTGAGACATTGGGTGGTCTCTAACCGTGCTGCAGTGGAAGCTGAGACATTAACCACTGGATGCTCTGTTCTGGTCATGGCTGCCAGTGATGTAGTGCAGTTGTCCATCCCCTCCACTGTAGAAAGTCTGGGTTTCGAGCTCTAATCAATGCTATGCATCACATTGGAGGTAGACCCCTCCATGCTCCCAGACAGCCGCCTGGCGGGCCTGCCAATGCATCTTGAGGGTTCTCTTGCATTCTTTCCTATTAAAGTCTTCACCAAAATTCTATTCAATAGAAGCCATCTGCAAACTTGCCCTTTAAGGAACTATCTCATGAGTTACTATTTCCTCCAGTATCTGAGCTGGTGACTGGTGTTACATGATGAAATGCTGCTGCCACCTCAGTACTGTTGAGTGGTTGATCTTTCTCTACCTTCTGTATATTCAGACTGTTCAACCCCATCCTCTCTTTCTCCTTCTATTATTTTATTTAAGGCTGGGAGGCAGCACCCCTGATGCTCCTGATAGAGAAAGATTGTTTAAAGGCATTTTTTCAGGAAGAATCCTCCATTCCCTTTAATTGCTGGCTTTCTTAAGGTCTGAGAGCCCCAGCTTAATATTTAAATAGGCAACTTACCTTTTGGCAAAGATTGGCTGTCCATTAACATTAGAAGAGAACAGTGTGGCCACATTTGAAATTTTAAAACTGTTACCTCTTAACACCAAACCTCCCATTTTTAATGTTAAAATTAACTCCCTTCAGCGAATTTTCTCAACTCACTGGTATAATTTATATTCTTTCCCTTTTATAAAAGTTTATTTTTTGGCAGAGACTGAAGAACTGTAAGGGTAGTAGAGATTCTGGACAAGATTTCCAGGTCACACATGGGTAGAAAGATAAGGTAGCCTTATGCTTTTGTAAGACCAGCTTATGACTATGGTCACAATTATGACCAATTATAATTTTTGCGGGAGTGCAAAGGAGAGGAGAATGCAAAATATCTCTGTACAACAGTATTCCTATAATAGACAGATTACCAAAATTAGAATCACTAAACACCGCACTTGAGACTATTTGTTATACAGGTATTCACATTTCTTTGTATATAGATTCCAAATGCTTTAATGCAATTATCATAGTCTCCTTATCTTATGTTAAGTACCAAAACAGCATCTCAGCCACTGAGCATCCCAGACAGTACAGTGTGTATCTCTGTTGGCATACTAAAAGTTGTCTGCACCTTGCTCCACTATTATTCTCTGTTAAAATGCCTAACACAAACAAAAATCCATCAGGATGCTTAACAATCATCAAGGTACCAAAAAATTTCCAGATAAACAGAAAGTTTATGTTTGTGTAATGTGTATACTTTCATGTTAGCACAGGACAAAATGTTGGTACAATGTTTGATCATCACTACCATAGCAATTAGGTGAGATACAGACTTTTATGTCTGTAGTTTTCCAATAATATTTTCCTTTATGTCAATTCTTTCTCAACGAGTTGGTAGGATGGGGTCAAGAAACGGCACACCCATCCACTTTAGTTGTTATTTAATCTTTCACCATCACTTTTAACAAATGGAGGAAATGGATGTTAATGGTATTCTCGTGTTGTTTTGCTTCAATTATCCTGATTATTAACTATGTAAAGATTAAATTGCTGTTCAGGGTTACTATGTGCTAGTTAAAGAAACAAATCTATTAAATAGTTGTTGTTCAAATCACATTGTTATATTCTATTTTTTCTCATTGTTGTCAACTCTTTGCCATCTGCCTTTGATGAAATGCTTTCATTAACATTTTACTCTTATATTTTAGACAGCACACTTTAATTCTTCTTGCACATTTCTTTCCTTGCTCCTTTGGGGACTCAGAGTAAGGTTTAGCTGGTGAAACAGCCACCAATAACACCCTCACATTAGAGTTAGTTACATTTGCCAGCAATTGGGCAATAATGGGCTTTCAGATCTCCCAATCTACAATGGACAATGGAAAAGATCATCTCACAAGCAGCGCCCAGTTCTGAATCCCATCAACACCACAGGTATTGGTCTTGATGCTAAATAAATTTTAAATACGACCTGTTACAGTCCCAAATGCCCTTGGCAATTAATGCTCTTGAGCATAATGTGCACTACTGATGCCCTGTCAATCTCGGTATAACCGCAGATATCATATGGTGAGTGCCTCAGGCAATTCAGTGCAGTGCTGCATATTCCAGAGCTTTGTCTTGTGGAGTGGTTGTTTTCTGAATAATCCAAAGGACTAAGAAATGAGCAGGAGCATTGGAATTAATAAGAGGTGTAACAGCTGTAAGGAATGAGGGGCAACCTGCTGACTGCGAGATACAACAATGACAATGTGCAAGAAATTGGAAGAAAAATACAGAACACTTCAACAAAACCCATGCAGACAAAGAGACAAAACCAAATCCATACACAGATATCAAAATGATGGACTAGTATTTGTGTGTCTGTCTGCCTTCCCTTTTCTTAGTTTGGATGCATGGCTATCAGGTAACTAGGCTCAAAGCCTAGAAATCTTTTATGCAAACAAGAATTGGAAAATGTCAAACCATGAGTGACATATTTTGAAATTGCAAACATAGCTGTAATAAAGATTATCAGCAAGAGATGAGGAATATAATTTTGTTCCCTTTACACTATGATTATTGTCATAACCAAGCTGTGATCTTGTTAATTCAATGTGATAACTAATAACTATTGCGTCACTTCCCACTGTTCGAGACCCCAGATATTCTTTCCAGATGAAACAGCAATTTATCTGAACTGTTTTTTTCAATCTGGTATACTATATCTTATAATTGCAATGTGCACTTTGTTGACCAAACACAAATCGGGTGATTGCTTTCATGAACGTTTCTCTTTGTTCTGCAACTGTGATCATCACAATAAATTCCCACTTAGCCTCCCATATTATTCTAACGACGCTCAAGGTACAGAACCCAAGCCTGAATCTTGCAAATTTGAGGACTGTCAATTTTGTTTTGGAGGATTCATAAACACAGGTAGGATCATGAGCGGCAGGCATGTATGTGGGACACAATGGCCCTCATTGGCTCAGACACTGCACCAGCGCATTGTGTCATGTGACTGACTGCCTCCATGATAGCTGCCATGAATAGCCAGGACCACTGGAGAGACATCCATCCTCAGCACTGATGCTACGGTGACAGGGGAAGGAGGATCACTTCACAAGTAAGCAGCAAGGTGTGAGAAAGTACTCAGCTTGAGGAGGAACCACACACACACATTGAGGACATTGTAGAGGAGGCCAGGTCCTGCTACTCCATCCTGCCGCCCTCCCTCAAACTTGGAAGTTCAGGCAGAGGAGGATCATCTTGGAGAGAAGACCCTCAGCAAGTGAATGAATGGATTCCCCTGAATACTGAACTCTTCCATTAAATCTTGCGCTTTCAAGCGCTTTGTTTGTTCTCGAACTAAAGGAACAGTCGAATGATGTAGAATCTTATCAAAGGTATCTAGGTTCTTTATACATACAACATTATCTGCTGTGGATCTCATTGAATACAGTAGATATTTACTTGTTGAACTTGTGATTTACTGTTTCTGTGGAAAGAGCATTTCTGTATCTTAAGAACTGTTTTTTTTAACCAGCCTGTCCAGTATTGTGTTTGATTTGGCCCATCTCGGATGTTAAATTTGACAGGCTTTATTATCTCGTCATTTCTTCCTTATATGATTATTCATTCTTCTTACTTAAATCTTTTTTACTTCCACCATTTCTCAATGCTACTTTTATTCCTTGCTTTAAAAGCTTTTAATTTTGTATTATACCAACTTTTTCAGAAGTATATTCTTACATTTTAAATCCAGTAATGTTGCTTTACTTTCCTTGTTTTAAAGGTTTCTAACTCTGTAATACAACAACACTGTCTCTCTTTACTATTTACTGGAGATTTTCTCATCAAAATATTGGTTTTCCACATTCAGCAGCAAAAGTGTGGGCTTTCCAACTTTTCTAGACAAAGTGGAGATTTCCTGTCTTCGTACAGGCAAAAGGGAATGACATTTTGCATTTCACAACATAATTAACAATGCCCATCCTTTCAGATGAATCTCTCAAATAAAGTGTGGTGCCTGCAGCCTTAATAAGCTATTCCTGCCTGAATTATACTTAAATTGCAAATTTCCTGCTTTTAATACAGCCTCCTTGGTCTCACTACCATCTCCTGCTATTAGACTCTTGTGTGTCTAGGCATTTAAATCACCCCTTTCACACCTTATAGTTGGCTCCATGACATTATTTGGCAAGGGGAAATGGTTTGGTTCTCTCTTGTTGCAGTTGGTGACAGTCTGGCAGTCATGTATCACAAAGGTCACTTGCCATTTGTCAGCCACGCTGAATATCGTCTAGGTCTTCCTGTATGTAGAAAGAGACTGCTTCTGGAGTTGTTAATGATATTGAAAACCATGCAACCAAATGCCACACATCCACCCACTTCACATTATGCTGTAGGGAAAGTCTTATTGAATACCTGAAGATTGGGTCTTGGACAACACCTTGAAATCCATTACCTTTGATGTACAAACTGAGAGTTGGATGTGAGGAGCAAAAAAATATTAGGAGAGGAATGAGAGATGCTTAATATAAATGATTAAGAATCAAAAGTTAAAGGAACGAGGCTGGCACATGCTGAAAAGGAAAGAAACTGAGAAAAAGCCAAGAAGCAGTATTGAGCAGGCTTTCCAAGTCAGTGTTTCTGGCACATGCGGGAAACTGTGCCCCCCGGCTCTTAATTTTCCATCCAGTTGGCTTCAGGAGTGCACAATTTCTTGATTTGTAATCACAGCACGTACCAATAATATAGTACTGGACATTCGCTCATTAAAATAGAGCAGCAAACAGCAGCCAGGGAAACTATATCAAACAAGAAACCAACAAGTCAAGAGTCCATCAAAATAACAAGGAGATTTAAACAACTGAGAAGAGTGTCAACAGAAAACTAGAAAGTAACACAAATTGGAAATGCTGCAGAAACCTACATATATGCAAATGGTAGCAAATAATCCACTGAAGTAGCATTCAATGTTTTTCTTTTTTTTTGTAGGACATTCAAATTTTATCCATATGAGAAATGTAATGAAAAGGTAGAATTGGTATTCAGTGAACTATATTCTCAAATATGGCAGCTCTGAATGTACAATAAACTTTGGAAATACAGATATTTGGAAATGAGGTGTGTAATTACTAGTGATAGGCTTGATTGAGGTTATTATTAAAATGGGTGTGGCTGTGCTTGGATAAATCATACCTCATATTGTTTCCAAACTGTATTGCAATCACCAACTTCTTATACACCCTACTCAGGACCTGTACTTCTTTAAATCTTAATCAATTTTCCAATCTATTTTGTGAGCTTTGACTGATTTGAAAGCATATTTATGTTTACAAGAGGGAATTAGATATAGTTCTTAGGGTTAAAGAGATCAAAGGGATCAGGGTATGGGAAGAATGCAGAAACAGGGTGTAGAGTTGGATGATCAGCCATGATCATATTGAATGATGGAGTAGGCTTGATTCATAAACATAGACTAATAGAATCATTCAGCACAGAAATAGACCCTTCGGTCTAGCTGGTCTATTTTGACTACAATCCCAAACTAAACTCATCCAATCTACCTGGACTTGGTCCATTTCCCTCCAAACATTTCTTATTTATATATTTATTTAAATGTCTTTGAAATGTTGTAACTGTACCCACATCCACCACTTCCTCTGAAATTCATTCCGCACGCAAACCATTCTCTGTGTAAAAGAACTCCCCTCCCCTTTTAAAATCTTTTTCCTCTCACCTTAAAAGTATGTCCCTTAACCTTGAAATTACCCACTCTTGGGAAAAGATACCGACCATTAATCCTATCAATGCCCTCATTATTTTATAAACCTCTATAAGGTCACCTCTCAAACTCCTGCACTCTAGTGAAAAAAGGTCCCAGCCTATTCAACCTCTCCTAATAACCTAAACCCTTCATTCTGGGCAGCATCCTGGTAAATCTCTTCTAAACTTCTCCAGCTTAATATCCTCCTTACAACAGGGAGACCAGAACTGTACAAAGTACTCCTGAAGAGGCCTCACCAAAATTCTGTACAATCTCAACATAATGTTCCAACTCCTATACTCAAAAGTTTGAACAGTCTACATCTTTGATTTTCTATGTTTCTGTGTTTGAACTACACTGTCAAGCAGAACAATACACTAATGGTCCAAAAATAAAATAGTGCAGATGCTTGTAATCTGAAATAAAAACAGAAAATGTTGGAAGCATTCAATTTGTGATGCGGCATTTGTGGAGAAAGAAGGAGTCTCAATGACCTTTCACTAGAACTGAATGTTCTACATTGGCTGAGTGTGAGTGTTGAGAGTCCAACCTGTAGTGACTCTCTCTAACCAACATCCTCTAACATGTTTAGACAGCAACAATTCTGTTTATTTTTCCTTTGACTGTAATATCCAACAGGAGATGGTCTTACACATCATTTTCCCATAAACAATTTGTTTTGGCACAGAGTTCTTCCCCCTGTAGAGCCTACAATTAGAAAGCTTTTATTAACTCAGAAATTAAGATGAAAAAATAAATTTACCGCAGAAGAATTGGTAAATCTTGCCAAAACTATGTGTTATTTTCAACGAAGGATCTGATTAGAATCACTGAAAAGAAAATCGATACCCAAGGCATTTTCCAATGTGACTATTTTCTGGTGTGACATTTAATGTTTTCTTTGGCATTAGTCTTATTAAAAGGAAAGTCATACATTCAGGAGGAGGGTGTAGTGGCTGAATAACGTCAAAACCACACTCAATTAAATTAATAACCTGATGAATATAGTTCCTGATAAATGTCGTGATGCAAACAAAGTATCTTCTCCTGAAGTGGGAATATTATGACTGAATTATTATTTTAATTATAAAATGATCATTGAAAACCATGGAGAGATTGCCTAATTACAATCTCTGCAGACTATTTTTATTGAAACCTGATGTTGTTTTTCATTTCTCCTCTGTATGGAAATTGGTCAGAATTTTGGAATTCAATTTGACATTAGGCTTATGAGAAAACCAAATGGAAACACATTCACTAAAGATTCTTTCCTGCTGCATTTCCATTCAGCTGTAGTGACATTAAAGTTAAAACTGTTGCAAATGACTTACAAGAAAAGCTGAAGGCTCTGCGTAGAGTTAGGAAGATGTGCTATCTTAATGATTAATTTAGAAAATTGTTGACTGGGCATATATCTCAATCTTTGGCACAATGGTTCAATGGTTAGCACTGCTGCCTCACAGCACCAGGGACCTGAATTTGATTCCAGCCTCGGGCAACTGTCTGTGTGGAGTTTGCACATTTTCCCCGTGTCTTTGTGGGTTTCCTTTGGGAGCTCCAGCTTCCTCCCACAGTCCAAAGATGTGCATGTTAGGTGAATTGGCTGTGCTAAATTGCCCGTAGTGTTCAGGATGTGTAGTCTGGGTGCATTAGTGAGGGGAAATGTAGAGTAACAGGGTAGGGGAATGGGTCTCGGTGGGTTACTCTTCAGAGGGTTGGTGTGGACTTGTTGGTCAAATGGCATGATTCCACTCTGTAGAGATTCTTTTTCTTCTTCTATTTTAGAAAGAAAATCTGCAAAGGAAATGAGATTGACTGCAGTAGAAAAATTATTTCATTTTCAAAGAATTGAAGCTGCTCAACTGGTGTTTACAGTACTTTCAGAGAGAGGTCATGGGGTTTTGTTTGTGTTTGGTGCTGTTGTTTGGTCTCCAGCCAACATCACTTTAGACACAAGCTATTGGCACTGGGATCTCTTCCAGGCTCTATATGATTGGCTGAATTCTTTTCATCTGACTGGATCAACATTCATGATGAGGTCCTCTGGTGGGCTTGCAAGTCACAAACTTTGGCAATGGGGGGTTTCAGAGAACAAAAAAGAAGCGAAGCAGGACAAAGTCATGGTGTTGCTCCTTTTGAAGGGATGTATCTCAGATTCTGTGTTGAAATCCAATATCTTTGATACACAAGTTGCATATTGGTCTGAAAGGGTTAATACTGAGGAATGCCACAAGCATCATGACCATGGTGATGACAGATGAACTTGTCAACCATAGGATCTTGAAGGAATGAGGATTAACAACTGGTTCTCCTCAAAGTCTCTGTAACTGTGTGTATCATGTCACAGATGCAGAGGCGAGAGTGTGGTGCTGGAAAAGCACAGCAGGTCAGGCAGTATCTGACGAGCGGGAGAATTGACGTTTCAGGCATGAGCCCTTTGTCAGGAATAAGGCTTCTGCCTAAAACGTTGATTCTCCTGCTCCTTGGATGCTGCCTGACCTGCTGTGCTTTTCCAGCACCACACTCTCGACTCTGACCTCCAGCATCTGCAGTCCTCACTTTCTCCATGTTACAGATGTAGCCAAACCTGCTGAGATTCTCCAACAATTTCTGTTTTTGTTTCAGATTCCTGGCATCAGCAGTTCTTTGTCTTGTTGTCTATCATATCAGTGTAAGCCATGATTAGTTGCTAACATGCAACAAACTATATATTGGTAACTATGAGAGACTCTTCTCGTCAGACCAGAAGATATCTTTCCTCTGTTACACTGCAAAGTAGGCTGTTTGGTTCCTTGCACTTAAAGATGCTTATGGCAGGAACCTACATCATCTGCAGTAGGTCAGACAGTGCAGTGAGCTGGCATGTCGAGTGGTGTATGTAATGATCCAGGACAACATTAATTGGAGTTTAGAAAAGTATGGGGTTATAAATGACAATGAAGATCATGATTGACTAAAGGCAGAATACTGTAGATGCTGGAAATCTGAAACAAACACAGACAATGCTGGCAAAACTTAGCAGACCTGGCAGTATCTGTTGAGAGGGAAACTTCTTCTGAAGCAGAGTCCTACCAGACTTGAAATGTTAACTCTGTTTCTCCCTCATTAGATTTGGCCAGAACTGCTGAGTTCCTCTCGCATTCTCTGATTATGTTTGATTAACTTGATTGAATTATTTGATGAGATAAAGGGCTGATATCATTGATGCTGTGCATATGGACTTTCATAGGCATACATTGAAACATAGGACTTAAGAACAAGAGTAGACTATTTGGCCCTTCAAACATGCTACCCCATTTCATAAAATAAGGGCTGATGATTGTAATCTCAGCTACAGTTTTCTGTTTGCCTCATATAAGTCTTGACTTTCTTGTCTATCGAACAGCTTTCTAAATTCTTCTTAAGGAAGTTCAATGGCCCAACCCAGAATGCTTCCTGGAGAAGAGAATGTCACAGATTAATGGTTCTCATAGTGAAACTAAATATCCTCATTTCTATTTTAAAAGGGAGGACTTTAAATCTTAAACAGTGCCTTCTCTATCCTGTAATAGCAGAAAGCATTACCACATTGTCACAAAATAGAAAATGTTGAAAATTCTCAGCAGGTCCGGCCACATCTGTGTAGGGAAAATAACAGCGATTAACATTTCAAGTTAATGATATTTCATTGACCTCCATGGATCATTTTCCTTCCAACAGTTGGCTCTCAGATTTTTTAATACTTCTTTGAGGTAGAGCTGACCTAGTTCCCGAGGTCTCCTGTTTACTTTAGCTGTGCACTAAAACAGCACAGGTTTTCCAATTTTGGCACAAGTCCACAATATCTGTAAGGCAGACATTGCAAGATTGACTTGGTTGGTTTTGTTGTTATTACCAATGTCTTGTTGATGCTGGGGGTTCATCTGATATTACACTATTCCCTTGTTGGAAGATAAATCCTTCAAGAGGATTAATGAAATCAATCAATTGTTCTATAGCCTTTGATCCAATTGAATGGCATACGATGCCATTTCAGAGGGCAATAGAGAATCAACTGTATTGTTGAGGATCTGCATTCATACAAGGGTCAGATCGGGTATGGATGTTAGATTTCCTTCCCTAAAGGAAACTTGGGGAAAGAAGATACAGGGCTAATGTTTTGAGTCCCGTGTCCTTTGATCAGAAGGATCTGACAAACGCCCTGTGGACTTGAAACATGAACTCAGACCTGCTGAGCTTCTCCAACACTTCCTGTTTTTGTTTCAGATCTCCAGCACCTGCAGTGTGAAATTCTGTTTAAATGACATCAGCAGCTGATTGTCCAATAGACCTCTCCCTTGTCATGAGGCTGCAATGGTTTTCTAACACTTGGCTGTTACTTGACTTTCCTATTAGCCTTTACAAATGTACAATCAATGGTAAGAGTCTTTCAAAATGATCTATACCAATTATGTTTCATATTAGGGCTGACTTTCTTTAAGCACATTTATACTAGTTTAATATTACTAGAAGGATTTGGAAAGTTATTTGGATTCTCAAGGATGTGTGGGTGGACGTTGATGGGGAGGTCTGAAATGTATGAGTAAGAGGAGAAAGCTTGCTTTCAGCAATGGGAGCTACAACTCACTCCACCATTTTCACTACTGCCCCAGCTAATTACCACTTTGTCCCAAAACATGCACTTTACTAGGTTCTACCCAATCACTACCCCAATCCTTACAAAAAATACTCATACATCATTATCCAAATCAGTCCCCCCCAAAATTCTGATATTGTTAGTTAGCATCATCAGCAGCCCATCACACTTAACTCTTTATAAAAGACTTTCCTGCTGACCTCACAGGAGCAATGAAGCCAGATCTCTGTGAGTATTAATTCAATATCACATGCATCTGCCAACATTACACTATTATTGAAAGTAAATTAAGCTCGGTTTATTACTGATGTTCTTTCATCAAAAGAATCATTATGATGATATAATCTCATTTGATTTACTGAGAGTGGAGCACAGAAGATTCTTAACGGTTACTGAACAGAGCAGACCTTAAAGTGCTGCCAGTCTGAATTTTCCTTATGTAGGTCATTTATGCCATTCATGTCTCACACAGCTGTCACTCACTGACCCCACACTGTTTCTGACTTTGCCCTTTTCTTTAATCTGACATTGTAGACAGTCTGAGAGCCACTATCCTGTGCTTTCTGTCAGTAGGTGCATTGTTGATTCTTATTACTGTTAAAAATATGTTTGCCCTCAAAATACTTAGAAAACTATCATTATCAATGCAATTATGTGTGGACAATGACATTTTTTGGTGGAGCTGTGTGGCTTCAGCAACTGCATTTTTAAATTGCATCAGTATAGGTTGTAAAATCGTGAAAGCAAAAATACATCGTGAAAGCAAAAGGCATCTTGAAATCTATTGTACAGGAGATCTCCAGCTTCTGTTGTGACACTACGGATTTCTTACTGAAACTCAGCACCCACGGACCAGTCGAACCGGGAACATTCCTCATCACAATGGACGTTTCCGCACTCTACACCAGCATCCCCCAACAGCTACCTGGATTACACCTCTTCCCACCCTATCTCTTGCAAAAATGCCATCCCGTATTCCCAATTTCTCCGCCTCCACCGGATCTGCTCCCAGGAGGACTAGTTCCACCATAGAACACACCAGATGGCCTCCTTCTTTAGAGACCGCAATTTCCCTTCCCACGTGATTAAAGATGCCCTCCAACGCATCTCGTCCACATCCCGCACCTCTGCCCTCAAACCCCACCCCTCCAACCGTAACAAGGACAGAACGCCCCTGGTGCTCACCTTTCACCCTACCAACCTTTGCATAAATCAAATCATCCGCCGACATTTCTGCCACCTCCAAAAAGACCCCACCACCAGGGATATATTTCCCTCCCCACCCCTTTCCACCTTCCGCAAAGACCGTTCCCTCCGTGACTACCTGGTCAAGTCCACACCCTCCTACGACTAACCCTCCCATTCTGGCACTTTCCCCTGCCACCGCAGGAACTGTAAAACCTGTGCCCACACCTCCTCCCTCACCTCTATCCAAGGCCCTAAAGGAGCCTTCCACATCCATCAAAGTTTTACCTGCACATCTACTAATATCATTTATTATATCCATTGCTCCCGATGTGGTCTCCTCTACATTGGGGAGACTGGGCGCCTCCTAGCAGAGCGCTTTAGGGAACATCTCTGAGACACCCTCACCAATCAACCACACTGCCCCGTGGCCCAACATTTCAACTCCTCCTCCCACTCTGCCGAGGACATGGAGGTCCTGGGCCTCCTTCACCGCCGCTCCCTCACCACCAGACGCCTGGAGGAAGAATGCCTCATCTTCCGCCTCGGAACACTTCAACCCCAGGACATCAATGTGGACTTCAACAGTTTCCTCATTTCCCCTTCCCCCACCTCATCCTAGTTTCAAACTTCCAGCTCAGCACTGACTTGTCCGACCTGCCTATCTCCTTTTCCACCTATCCACTCCACCCCTCCTCCTTGACCTATCACCTTCATCCCCTCCCCCACTCACCCATTGTACTCTATGCTACTCTCTCCCCACCCCCACCCTCCTCTAGCTTATCTCTCCACGCTTCAGGCTCACTGCCTTTATTCCTGATGAAGGGCTTTTGCCCGAAACGTCGATTTCGCTGCTCGTTGGATGCTGCCTGAACTGCTGTGCTCTTCCAGCACCACTAATCCAGTATCCCCCACAATGATGGCATTGCAGCAACAGCCTCAATACTCAACACCAACAACTGCCAGTCTCCAAACACCATCCTACAACTCATCCGCTTTATCCTCGATCATAACGTCTTCACCTTTGACAACCAATTCTTCATCCAGACACACGGAACAGCCATGGGGACCAAATTTGCTCCCCAATATGCCAACATTTTTATGCACAGGTTCGAACAAGATTTCTTCTCTATGCAGGATCTCCAACCAACATTGTACACCAGGTACATTGATGACATTTTCTTCCTCTGGACCCATGGCGAGGAGTCACTGATAAAACTACACAGTGACATCAACAAGTTTCATCCCACCATCAAACTCACCATGGGCTACTCTCGACTATCTGTCTCATTCTTGGACACATGTGTCTCCATCAAGGATTGACACCTCAGCACCACACTCTACCGCAAACCCACAGACAACCTCACAATGCTACACTTCTCCAGCTTCCACCCAAAACATATTAAAACAGCCATTCCCTATGGACAAGCCCTACACATACACCGGATCTGCTCAGATGAGGAGGAACGTGACGAACACCTGGAAGTACTCAGGGATGCCCTCACAAGAACAGGGTACGATGCTCAACTCATCGACCGCCAGTTCCGACGTGCCACAGCAAGGAACCGTAATGACCTCCTCAGGAGACAGACATGTGCTGCAACTGACAGGGTACCCTTCGTTGTTCAGTATTTCCCAGGAGCTGAAAAATTACGCCATGTTCTTTGTGACCTGCAACACATTATCAATGAGGATGAGCACCTCACCAAGACCTTCCCCACACCTCCATTACTTGCCTTTAAACAACCGCCAAACCTCAAACAGATCGTTGTTCGTAGCAACCTGCCAGGCTCTCAGGACAACTCCATACAACCCTGTCACGGTGGATGCTGCAAGACGTGTCAGATTGTGGACATAGATACCACCATTACGTGTGGGGACACCTCCCACCTTGTACATGGCAGGTACTCATGTGACTCAGCCAACATTGTCTATCTTATACATTGCAGGCAAGGATGCCCGGAGGCATGGTACATTGGGGAAACCGAGCAAAGGCTACGACAACGGATGAATGGGCACTGCACAACAATCAACAGACAGGAGGGTTCCCTCCCTGTTGGGGAACACTTCAGTGGTCCAGGACATTTAGCCTCGGACCTTCGGGTGACCATCCTCCAAGGGACAGGCAGCAGAGGAAAGTGGCCGAGCAGAGGCTGATAGCTAAGTTTGGTACCCATAGGGAGGGCCTCAACTGGGACCTTGGGTTCATGTCACATTACAGGTGATCACCATTGCACTACACACACACACAGATACTCCCACACACACACTCTCACATACATATAGGCACTCCTATACACACATACAAACAGACACCCACACACACCCTTACAGACACACACACTCCCACACAGACCTAAGACACTCTGCACTCACTACACACACACATACACTTTCTCACACTCACAACCCCCAACCCAGACAGACAGACACACACACACAGACACACACACAGACAAAAATCCACATGCACACATATATTTTGTGGGGTGAATTTGTACTTGCAGGGTTACATTGTACTTTGCTCAAAAACTGCCTGCATTCATGTAGAACTCTGAGTTCAAAAACTGCATGAATTTATGTAAAACTCCGTTATCTCACTTTTTAGATTAGAATCGCCATTGTTAACAGCTAACCCGAGAATGCAACTTTTTAAAAAAAGGTTTTGTGATTTACACATGAAAGAAGTGAAACTATCACTATACTCTAACAGATGAAAGGCTTAACAGACAATCAATTCTTCAATGTATAATTTCAGTTACATCACATTGTAAATTTTTGCTATAAATTCTGTGTTAGGATTGAGCCCTCCACTACCACCTGATGAAGGAGCGTCACTCTGAAAGCTAGTGTGCTTCCAATTAAACTTTTGAGGAGAAAGTGAGGACTGCAGATGCTGGAGATCAGAGCTGAAAATGTGTTGCTGGAAAAGCGCCTGTTAGACTATAACCTGGTGTTTTGTGATTTTTAACTCCATTAACTCTGGTCTATTTCTACTGTCAATTCATTAAGCTGGATGAATGGTCGGCGCATATCATGCTGGATACTGAGTATTTGTGATTGATGCAGAAATGTTAACTGTGAGCTGCTGGTGAATTTAGAGTACCATTAAATTGTTAAAATAAATTCATGTCTTTAAGTTCTAAACTAATGCTTTTGATCTACTTCCAGAGAAATTGCTACTACCACTGCCAGTGATCCTGTAATACTGTCTCACACTGACACTGGCTCTGCTACTCTTCCTTTCACAGGCATTATTACTCCCATTCTATCTCTTTCTGCATTTCCCACATTACAACAGCAATTATATTTCAATAATAACTCATTGACTGGAAAGCACCTTCAATTTTGGCAGACCATGTTACACCCAATGCTTTGCCATAGATTACCAATAACCGTGAAAAGCAATACTGAGATCATTACTAAATTGTTTTGGCATACATGTTATGACGGTATTTGCTAAAAGCAGAAATAAATCTTTTACATTATGAACAGGAAAAGAAATATTATATTAATAAATGTGCTTTGGACCATCATTCTTATTTCAATTTTGACATTTAGTTACTAATCTGCGTATGTCCCCAAACTTATGTTGGCAATTCTGAGCGAGTGAAGTTATGTTGATATAAACTAAAAATGCTTCCACAGCCATTCAAAGTCCATTGCTTGAGACAAAATTGATATATTATTGTGTTTGCACTTACAGAACATTCCGAACTTTCCTCTGGTTTTGTAATTAGTTGTTTGAATTTGTGTCAAATTGGTGTCAGCAATTCCCTGTATAATTCAGCAACAGTTTTCATGTTTTGCTGTGAAAACTTGATAGATCTCCTGAAAAAAGTATACTAGGGTTTTATAACAACTCCTCATTTTATAAAATCCTCATGAAGCTCTTGACATAATCTGGTGAGGCAACACTGAGTGGGGAGTCTTTCCCATGTAAGGACTTTAATGGGACTCTAACTAAATTAGAAAACAGGCTTTGGAAATTCATTACTTCAGTGAGGTCATTGTTTGTTTTCTTGAAACAAAATGTAAAGTTTATCATTAATCTGAATGCAGCCAGGAAAAACAATATTTCATAGAATCCCCACAGAATGGAAAAAGGCCATTCGGCCCAACAAGTCCACACTGACCCTTTGAAGAATAACCCACCCAGACCCATCCCCATCCCTGCAACTCTGCATTTCCCCTGGCTAATGCACCTAGCCTACACAGCCCTGAACACTACAGCCAATTTAGTATCACCAATCCACCTAACGCACATAGAGTAATAAAGACGTACAGCATGGAAACAGACCCTTCGGTCCAACTCGTCCAATGCTAACCATTTGCCAGCACTTGTCCTTCCTATTCATATACCCATCCAGCTACCTTTTAAATGTTGCAATTGTATCAGCCTCCATCACTTCCTCTGGCTGCTCAGTCCATACCCACATCAACCTCTGCGTGAAAAGGTTGCCCTTTAAGTCTCTTTTATATCTTTCCCCTTGCACCGTAAACCTATACCCTCCAGTTCTGGACTCCCCACCCCAGGGGAAAGACTTTGTCTATTAATCCTATACTTGTCCCTCTTGATTTACAAACCTCTATAAGGTCACCCCTCAGCCTCCGACACTCAAGGGAGACCAGCCGTGGTCTATTCAATCTCTCCCTATAGTTCAAATCCTGCAACTCCGACAACGTCCTTGTAAATTGTTTCTTTGGACTGTGGAAGGAAACTGAAGGACCCGAAGGAAACCCACACAGACATGGGAAGAAGGTACAAACTCCACACAACAGTTGCCCAAGGTTGGGATTGAACCACAGTCCCTGATGCTGTGAAGCAGCAATGCTAACCACGGAGCCGCTGTGCTGCCCAATGGCTTCACTCTAAAGTTGTGAAATCTCAATGCCTTTCTCAATGCTTGCCCTTCCTTTCCCTACACCCTCCCTGCACTTAGACAAAGCCTGCCTGTCTCAACTATGAGCAATCAGGTGCTTCCAGGCCAAGCTGGGGCTACAGCTCATTGAAAATAAATGGATAAGCCTAGCAGAGAAATGTTTCATCATTTTGTTGTTCCTTTAGAACATTTAAGCCAATGGCCCATTTTTTAAGGTACTAATAGAGCTGAGGCTACCAGCACTCATTTAATAATAAATAAATTGGACAATTGTTGACCACACATATCCAGTTAAACAGAAAAAATCAGGAATTTGTTGGCCAAATTGTCCTGCCCCTCCAGTTGCTTCACACGAACTGTATCTTATTTAAAAACTTGGGATTTATTGAAGAAGTGTATGAAATTGCAATATCCAGTGCTAAAGATAACGTCGCCACAGTCCTACCAGATGATAGGGTGCTCTCTCAGTTGGTGGTGGTCTAACCTAAGTGTCATCACACCTCTAGTAAGGGAAGAGGTTGAGAAGATAAGTCCTTCAGGGTAACTTTAGCCGCTGCAGGAAATGAACCCACACTGCTGGCATCACTCTGCATTGCAAACCAACTGTCCAGCCAATGTGCATGCGAAACCTGTGAGGCAATGTTTGGAATTGTCCACTCAAGTGCAGGCGAATCTTTAACAACAACATAAGTCTTAATTATGTTAAGACAGGCTCTCTGGGCACTGAAATTAATTTTTCAAAGAATGGAGTCTCATTTCTTCAGATTGTAATTATTGGGATTTCAAAATAAATTGAAACGGCATTTTATAATCTATTCAATCATTCTTTTCTCTCAGTCTTAATTCCAGTTCACTTGTTGCTTCTCATTTCACATTTGATGATTTACCATTTCATTACATAATCTAACATAACCTGCCTATTTTAGACTCTGCGGTCTGAATTGTGACAGGAAAATGTATTTGTCTGAGTGTAGGTGATGATTAAAACTGAGGAGAAATGTCTGCACTGAGAAGCCAGCTCCAACTTGCCAGTTGCTACATTTAACTGAAATGCATAAGGGCTGTGTGTGCTGAATTCCCGCCCAGGAGAAACAGCTTACCAGTTTAAATGTGTTCATCACCTGATTAGAATGGTGCTGACAAACGCTTTGACTTTATTGTTGAATCAATGTGCTTCCTGGGGATTTTTATTCTATTCTGAAACCCAAACCCAAAAATCAAAGCTGACCTTCTAGTACTGAGGTGATGCTGCAGTGTCAGAGAGGCTGTCACTTTTGCTGAGACTTTTAACTTGCCTGCCCGTCTCAGTTAGATGTAAAGAATCCCACAAAGACGAGCGGGAGAGTTATCCCAGGTGTTCTAGTTTGATAACCAACATAATTGAAACAGATTGTAAAAACAATGACTGCAGATGCTGGAAACCAGATTCTGGATTAGTGGTGCTGGAAGAGCACAGCAGTTCAGGCAGCATCCAAGTAGCTTCGAAATCGACGTTTCGGGCAAAAGCCCTTCATCAGGAATAAAGCTTGAATCTTTTATCACTTTGCACTTTGCAGAAGCTTGCTGTGCCTGGGTGGGTTATAGTGTTTCCCACATTGCAACAGTGGTCACATATTTAAAGTGCTTCATAGGGTAACACATGGTAATCATGAAATGTGCTGCAGTGAATAAACAAATGCTTTCCTTTGCTTATCCTGAGGTTCGCCAGTGAAAGCAAGGTGTGTACACTGTTGCAATTCAAAAGGCTGAATCAAACTCTGGGAAAAATGCCCATAAGTTCACTCCTGACTGCTTTCTTACCTGCGAGGAGAAAGTGAGGACTGCAGATGCTGGAGATCAGAGCTGAAAATGTGTTGCTGGAAAAGCGCACCAGGTCAGGCAGCATCCAAGGAACAGGAGAATCGATGTTTCGGGCATAAGCCCTTCTTCAGGAAGGGCTGAAGGGCTTATGCCTGAAACTTCGATTCTCCTGTTCTTTGGATGCTGCCTGACCTGCTGCGCTTTTCCAGCAACACATTTTCAGCTGCTTTCTTACCTGCCCCATGTTCCTCAAAGTACTTTTGCAGAAAAGTTACTTTCCAACTTTAAATGTTTACTCTATCACATTAGGCTGGGAGCAATTAGTGTTACTTTAGATCAAACCTCTGATCAGGTGTAAAATGACCAGAAACAGCATGTTCAGCAGCACGCTGCTCACTGACCTTTCATTTCACAGGGAAGAGTGCAGTGCTGTGAAGGGAACTGAAAGAGGCAACCAGCAGAGAGGAGCAGCTTGCAGGAAACACTCCCCACACACAAGGGGGGAGGGCAGAGGCTCATTTTCCTGAACATTTCATGACACCAATGTCTCAGGAGATTCAGGTTGTCACGTCAGATAGGAGCAGATGCTTACTCGAGGGAGCTACTGGTTACAAATTGCTTGCAAAGCTGCTATCGCCTACAATTGCCTCTTCCAAGAATCTACTGCAGACACAACCAGGACCTTCCAATTATGGCCTACTAAGGCATAAAACAGGTGACTGATGACTTGTTTTCCAGACTCGACATTCTGGACGGTTTTTCCACTGTGACGATACCAGTCAAAATGAGTGGGTGCTCAAATATGCATCTCTGACTGGTTTTCCAATGATGCCAGGTATCATTAACTGCAGACAAATGACAATTAAGCACCCCTAGATCCACCAACAGTATTTATCAACCACAGCCATTTCTACTCTGTCAACGTGCAGCTGGTGTGTGCTGCCATGAGAAGATCTTTCTGTTCCTGCTATGTTGTGCAATTCTTGAAACTACAGCAAAGTAGAAACAGCTGCTTACATCTCTGCTTTTGCTATTCTTGCTACTACAACAGTAAACACTGTAAGTAATCTAATCTAATCTAATTAACTTTCCAAATTTCTAGCATTGGAAAACAGGAGGAAGAATTACAAAAAATCAACACAACATTGAACTAATGTCAACAATTTATCTGGCACTGAACACAATGTTTTGTTTTCAAAAACAAGCATTTGTTTTTAGGAACAACAGTCAATTAACCCTCAGATGAGGGTGGGCAAGGGAACAATGATCATCACACGTTATGAGTGTCTGACCCATGGCCAATAGCCAAAAGGTTTCAGACGATTGAAAGATCCCTGCCCTTAGAAATGATATAGCAGTAAGGGCCCAGAGCAGAGAGGAAGGGGTGTTCTTGGAGGGCAGTTCTCATCAAGCAGACCTGTAAGGCAGCAGTTCTCATCAGGTAATCCCCAGAGAGGCAGGTGCAGACTGGACCAGAGGAAGAGGAGGAAGAGGGTAGCATTTCTTAACTCTTCAGCTGGTGAACAGGGAGCTGACCTGTGCCAATGTTCTGCACCAACAACCTGATTGTCCTCTGATATCAGTGAACCATCCCCAGTCATCACTGTTGTATGCTTTCTTTATCCTAGTCACGAATGTATTTATCGAAACTGCTGCTCCATTAACAAACTATCAGAACATTATTGAAAATCATTGACAGCCCTTAGAAATGATATTGTAGTAAGTGCCCAGGGCAGAGAGGCAGAAGCGTTCTCGGGTGTTCTAGGTAACTATGATCATGAACACCCAATTTCAACATTGAAGCCCAAGATGTCATAATATTTTTGAAAGTATCACGAAGTAAAGACATCGATTGATAAATTGTGGCCTTGGGTTTCATCAAGAAACCACACTACTGATCTATTCACCTCAAAGGAGAGTAGTGATCACCATAGAAATCAAGATTAATTTTGAGAAATGTAGAAAAATATTGTATCTTGAGAAAAGAATGAATTTCCACAAAAATACCAGAATTAAATGAATTCTCTAATATTTGATTAGATAAATTTTGTGTGAAAAGTCTGGGTCTTCCTGCAGATTGTGGAATTTTCGGCCTAAGGACGTTTTTGGCCTATGGACAATGGCCAAATGTGAGGTTGATTGACAGGTCTGGCCTCCAGTTAGGTACAGAACCATGGGTCAAGCAGAGTTGAGATGTGGTAGGTTCAGCCCCTGACCTTGGGATGGTGGGGTATGGTGTATAATTCAGGTGGTTGAGGATGAAGGGGCATGAGTGCGTGCGGGTGCAAGCTAGTTGTCTGATCCAAGGCAGTTACAGGATAGATGTTATTAAGCTGGAGACAGTTCAGAAGAGATTTACCAGGATGTTGCCGGTATGGAAGGTTTGAATTATAAAGAAAGGCTGGATAGTCCAGGACTTTTTTCACTGGAATATAGGAGACTAAGAGGTGACCTTATAGAAGTTTATAAAATCATGGGGTATACCGATAGGGTTAATGGTAGGTGTCTATTCCCTAGGATGGGGCATTTCAAGATTACAGGGCATAATTTTAAGATGCGAGGAGAGAGATTTAAAAAAGACATGAGGGTCAATTTTTTTACAGAGGGTGGTTCGCATGTGGAATAAATTTTGTGATTAAATGCTGGATGTGGGCATAGTTACAAGACTTAAAAGACATTTGATAAGTATATGAATGCGAAAGATTTGGGGGGATATGGACCGGAAGCAAGCAGGTGGGACTAGTTTAGTTTGCGATTATGTTTGGAGTGGGCTGGTTGGACCAAAGTCTCTGTTTCCATGCTTCATGACTCTATGACGTTTTTCCTTGCTCAGTGAGGGATTTGGGGTAAGTGGGAGCTGCCTTTGTTATGGGGAGTCTGATGTGAGGGAAAGAGGATGTTGGGGGGGGTGATGGTGGGGAGTATTCCTGCCCCCCTTAGCCTCCAGAAAATGCTGTAAAAATGTTTACTTTCTCCTCAAAGCTGTCTTTGACTCATTTCAGCTACAGGGTTTCCAAAAGCCTGAGAAATCTGAACAGAGCATGTAAAACCCACAAGACAGGATAGAAACTAGATTGGATTCAGGATTCAAATGTAAAAGAACCCAATCCAAATTGTGTTCTGAAATTTACCTACATTGAATAGGGAATGGCAATCTTGAACAGAAAAGAAAAACTTTTGTACTCTTGGAGAGCAAAAGAGACATTAATTCTATTGAAAGTGTAATTTTGAGGGTAGTGCATAAAAAGCAATGAAGGTTAGGGATTCATAGAAAGCAGAGGATCAAGAACAAGGAAACACAGTTACATATTAGTATTATGCTATAAATGGCTAGTGGATAGTTAGATAAAGGCTGCATAAATAGGCTTATCAAGAATAAAAGAATAACTAGAGTAAGATTAGGGCCAATCAAGGACAGTAGTGGAAGTTGTACATGGAGTCCAAGGAGATAGGAGAAGCGCTGAATGACAATAGACAATAGACAATAGGTGCAGGAGTAGGCCATTCAGCCCTTCGAGCCTGCACTGCCATTCAATATGATCATGGCTGATCATTCCTAATCAGTATCCTCTTCCTGCCTTATCTCCATACCCCTTGATTCCACTATCTTTGAGAGCTCTATCCAACTCTTTCTTAAATGAATCCAGAGACTGGGCCTCAACTGCCCTCTGGGGCAGAACATTCCACACAGCCACCACTCTCTGGGTGAAGAATGAATATTTTTCATCAGTATTCACACTGGAAAAAGACAATGCTGTCAATGAGAATGCTGAGATACAGGCTACTAGACTAGATGGGATTGAGGTTCACAAGGAGGAAGTTAGCAACTCTGGAAAATGTGAAAATAGATAAGTCCCCTGGACAGGATGGGATTTATCCTAGGATTCTCTGGGAAGCCAGGGAGGAGATTGCAGAGCCTTTGGCTTTGATCTTTATGTTGTCATTGCCTACAAGAATAGTGCCAGAAGACTGGAGGATAGCAAATGTTGTTCCCTTGTTCAAGAAGGAGAGTAGTGTCAATCCTGGTAATTATAGAGCAGTAAGCCTTACTTTGGTTGTGGGTAAAGTGTTGGAAAAGGTTATAAGAAATAGGATATATAATCATCTAGAAAGGAATAAGTTGATTAGGGATAGTCAACACAGTTTTGTTAGGTGTAGGTCATGCCTCACAAAACTTATTGAGTTCTTTGTGAAGGTGATCAAATAGGTGGATGAGGGTAAAGTGGTTGATGTGGTGTATATGGATTTGATAAGGCGTTTGATAAGTTTCCCCCCATTAGGCTATTGCACGAAATACGGAAGCATGGAATTGAGGGTGATAGCGGTTTGAATCAGAAATTGGCTAGCAGAAAGAAGACAGAGGATGGTGGTTGATCGGAAATGTTCATCCTGGAGTTCAGTTACTAGTGGTGTACTGCAAGGATCTGTTTTGGGTCCACTGCTGTTTGTCACTTTTATAAATGACCTGGATGAGGGCTTAGAAGGATGAGTTAGTAAATTTGTGGACGACACTCAGGTCAGTACAGTTGTGGATAGTACCGAAGGGTATTGTAGGTTACAGAGGGATATAGATAAGTTGCAGAGCTGGTCTGAGAGGTGGCAAATGGGGTTTAATGCAGGAAAGTGTGAGGTGATTCACTTTGGAAGGAGAAACAGGAATAAAGAGTACTTGGTAATGGTAAGATTCTTGGTAGTGTAGATAAGCAGAGAGATCTCGGTGTGGTTGTACATAGATCCCTGAAAGTTGCCAGCCAGATAGATGGGATTGTTACGAAGGCATACAGTGTGTTAGTTTTTCTTGGTAGAACGACTGAGTTTTTGAGCCACAAGATCATGCTGCAGCTGTACAAAACTGTGGTGTGGCCACACTTGGAGTATTGCATAGAGTTCTGGTCACTGCATTATAGGAAAAGGTTCAGTGGAGATTTACTAGGATGTTGCCTGGTATGGAGGGAGGATCTCATGAGGAAAGGCTGGGGGACTTGAGGCTGCTTTTGTTAGAGAGAAGAAGGTTGACAGGTGACTTAATTGAGACATCTAAGATAATCAGAGGGTTAGATAGGATAGACATCGAGAGCCTTTTTCCAGTGATAGGGATGGCTCGCACGAGGGGGCATAGCTTTAAATTGAGGGGTGACAGATATAGGACAGATGTCAGAGGTAGTTTCTTTACTAAGAGAGTAGTAAGAGCTTAGAACTCCCTGCCTGCAACAGTAGTATACTCGCCAACTTTAAGGGCATTTAAATAGTCATTGGATAAATTTATGGATGAAAATGGAATAGTGTAGATTAGATGGGCTTCAGATTGGTTCCACAGGTCAGCGCAACATTGAGGGCTAAAGGGCCTATACTGGGCTGTAATGTTCTATGTTCTAAATGTGTGGTCAATTACAATGCTCAAGACTGAGATTGTTAGATTTTAGTTCAGTAAGAGTGTCAAATGAAGAACTTGAGTTTGAAGTACAGATCAGCCATGATTTAATAGCATGATGGAACATACTATTGAGGAGCAAAAGGACCAACTCCTTTTCCTAAACTGCTGTCTCAAGAATATGGAAGTGATGGAGACGCAATAGTGATCCAGCATTAATTCGATCTACACTCTGCCTGATTGATATTAGATAAATCTCTGAGTACAATTCATTCTTGCTAGTTTTGGATGACCTACTAGGGACTACTCTAACAAGAGCGTGAAAACATACAAAAAGGAAATCCAGGACATTATTCCAACAAACCACAACTATTTCCTCCATCCATTATTCATGTTTTTCAATCTTTCAAAGGCAAGAAATGTCTCATCTTTTTCAACTTTGAGTTTCATGACTATTCAAATCTGAAATATGTTCCTTTGAGCTTTCAGTGCCAGTCATTTTTTTATCACTGTTCCAGATTTATAATGGCTTTAGATTTTGTATTGCATTGCTCAACCCTCATTGAAACAAATATTAGAAGTCTCCAGTGATCACTACATTTTGCACCATTGAGGAAGTGCCATCCTAGTATGATTAGGAAAAAGAAGTAGGGCAGAGACCACAAATATAGTAACCATCAGAACTCCTTAATAGTGAACTGTGACCAAAATTACCAAATGTCCACACAACTAATGGAAACAGGATGGGGTGCAACATCTGATCACTGATTGTTCAAATTAAATTTCCAGGGAGGGAATTGTTTAACCATTTGTATAGAAATACTTTTGAAGATAAAACAAAAGTGCATGGGAAAATCAGGCCTGCTGTATAAGTGGGATAAGCAAAGGCTCTTATCGAGTGAAGGAGGTAAAAGTAAAAAAAACTGTTGTAGACATGTGACTGCAGATGTGTGTGCACTGAAATAATTATGAGTTACTTTATTAGCCAGCTCTTTGAAGGCATTGCTTAATTATCTGTGTACCTGTTCTCTAATATCAAAGGTTGTCTTCACAGGTTTCGCTAACTCTCCCCAAACAATTGCCTATGCATTTTGCTAAAGAAGGTATTCCGAGTTCCAAACAGTCGGGTTCCCTTTCTTGCTCCAACTTCAAATGATATCCCAGGGTCTTAGTAAATTGAACAGTTGTGCCTGTATCCTGAATATTAATCTTGGCATGGTCTGCAGGGTTTTATCAAAACTGTTTGTCCTCATGCTGTATCCAATAGCAAATGTAAGTACTACTTTAAGGGACTTGACCTGCCACTTTATGGATATATTTTTGTAATTACAATCCTCACTCTTTGCATCTCCCTGCAGCCCAAGCTGGAGATCCAATATAAAGCATCCTTTTGCATCTTCTGACCAAAGTGCATCAACCTGCAATGTGTCAAAAGCTCTTAGACACTGTGATTCAAAGTTGCACTTATATAACAGCTTTTATATAATAAAATGTCACAAGAGACTTCACAGGAACATGATCAAAACAACTGACATCAAATATCACTTTGAGAGATATCAGAATAACTTTGCAAATGTCTGGTCAAAGATTTTTTAAAAGTAGCATTTTGAAGAAGTATCTAAAAGACATGTAAGTCAGAATGAAGAAAAGTTTAGAGAAGGAATTCCAATATTTAGCAACTGACACCCTGAGCACTGATGTTGAAATAATGCAAATCAAGGAATGACAAGGAACCACAATTGAATGGAGAGAGTATTTACAGCATTATTGGATGGAGGAGGTCATGGAGATAGGGAGGAATGATGTTATGGATGTATTTCCAAAAGATATGGTACTTTTGAAATCAAGATATTGTCAGACTGAGAACCAATATTGGTCAGTGACACACTGATATTGTGGGTGAATCAGGATTTGATATGAATCAAGACAGAAGCAACAGAGATATCAATGAGTTTATGGAGGGTGCAAGTTTAAGATTATCCTGCTCATCCACAGAGCCCATTTTAAAAAAAAAGTATATTCAAAATCTCATTGAATGTTGCAAATGGATCTGCTTCAAAACAGCCCAGGTCATAGTGCCTGCTGTGTAGAAAAAGCTTCATTTTTATCCTGGATGTTTTTGCCTATCTACTCTATTAAATATCCTGATAATTTTGAATTCTTCTATTAAGCCTCCAACTCAACTTTGCAGCTCAAAGACTTCTTTAGTGAAACAGAAATTTGGCAGATTAATTGTGGGCACAGTGTTTTATTTATTAATTTTGGTGTTGAGCTGTCTTCTTGGACCACTGCAGTCAAGATCTGTAGGTTGATCTATAAGGTCCTTAAGGCAGGGAATTCCATGAATTTGACCCAGCGATAGTGAAGGACCAATGATAGATTTCCAAGTCAGGATGAGAGTTTGGTGGGGAACTTGCAGCTAACAATGTTCCCGTGTATCTGTTGCCTTTGTTTTTATACATGAAATGGTTGTGGATTTGGAAGGAGCAGTCTAAGGAATTTATTAAGGTGAATTTCCGCAGTGCATTGAGAGGATCACACACACTGCTGCTGCTGAGCGTCGGTGGAGGAGGAAAGGGTTGCTTGTGGATTTGGTTCAAATCAAGTGGGCTGCTTTGTCCCGAATGGTGTCAAGTTTCTTGAGTGTTTGATTAGATTAGATTAGATTACTTACAGTGTGGAAACAGGCCCTTCGGCCCAACAAGTCCACACCGCCCCGCCGAAGCGCAACCCACCCATACCCCTACATCTACATCTACATCTACCCCTTACCTGACACTACGGACAATTTAGCATGGCCAATTCACCTGACCTGCACATCTTTGGACTGTGGGAGGAAACCGGAGCACCCGGAGGAAACCCACGCAGACACGGGGAGAATGTGCAAACTCCACACAGTCAGTCGCCTGAGGCGGGAATTGAACCCGGGTCTCTGGCACTGTGAGGCAGCAGTGCTAACCACTGTGCCACCGTGCCGCCGTTGTTGGAGCTGCGATCATTCAGGAGAATGGGGAATGTTCTATCACATTCCTGACCTCTGCTTTGTGGATGATTGACAGGCTTTGGGGAGTCAGGAAGTAAGTTACTCGCCACATTATGGTAAAAACAATGACTGCAGATGCTGGAAAACAAATACTGGATTAGTGGTGCTGGAAGAGCACAGCAGTTCAGGCAGCATCCAACGAGCAGCGAAATCAACGTTTCGGGCAAAAGCCCTTCATCAGGAATAAAGGCAGTGAGCCTGAAGCGTGGAGAGAAAAGCTAGAGGAGGGTGGGGGTGGGGAGAGAGTAGCATAGAGTACAATGGGTGAGTGGGGGAGGAGATGAAGGTGATAGGCCAAGGAGGAGAGGGTGGAGTGGATAGGTGAAAAAGGAGATAGGCAGGTAGGACAAGTCCGGACAAGTCAAGGAGACAGTGCTGAGCTGGAAGTTTGAAACTAGGATGAGGTGGGGGAAGGGGAAATGAGGAAGCTGTTAAAGTCCACATTGATCCCCTGGGATTGAAGTGTTCCGAGGCGGAAGATGAGGCATTCTTCCTCCAGGCGTCTGGTGGTGAGGGAGCGGCAGTGAAGGAGGCCCAGGACCTCCATGTCCTCGGCAGAGTGGGAGGGGGAGTTGAAATGTTGGGCCACGGGGTGGTTTGGTTGATTGGTGCAGGTGTCTCGGAGATGTTCCCTAAAGCGCTCTGCTAGGAGGCGCCCAGTCTCCCCAATGTAGAGGAGACCACATCGGGAGCAACGGATACAATAAATGATATTAGTAGATGTGCAGGTAAAACTTTGATGGATGTAGAAGGCTCCTTTAGGGCCTTGGATAGAGGTGAGGGAGGAGGTGTGGGCACAGGTTTTACAGTTCCTGCGGTGGCAGGGGAAAGTGCCAGAATGGGAGGGTGGGTCGTAGGGGGGTGTGGACCTGACCAGGTAGTCACAGAGGGAACGGTCTTTGCGGAAGGCAGAAAGGGGTGGGGAGGGAAATATATCCCTGGTGGTGGGGTCTTTTTGGAGGTGGCGGAAATGTTGGCGGATGATTTGGTTTAAGCGAAGGTTGGTCGGGTGGAAGGTGAGCACCAGGGGTGTTCTGTCCTTGTGCCACATTATTCCTAGCTTTGAACCCGCTCTTGTAGCCGTTGTGTTTATGTGGTGAGCCCAGCTGAGTTTCTGATCAATGGAAACCTCCACTGTGCTGTTAGTGGAGGTTTCAGTGATGGTAACATTATTGAATGTCAAGGGGCAGTGTTTAGATCATCCCTTATTGGAAATGGTCATTGCCTGGCATTTGTGTGCTGTGAATGTTACCTGCTACGTGTCAGACCAAATCTGGATATTGTCCAGACCTTGTTGCAATTGAACATGAACTGCTTCAGTATCCATGGAGTCGTAAATGGTACTGAACATTGTGCAGTCATTGGTGAACATCTCCACTTTTGACTTTATGATGGAGGGGTTGGCTTTGATGAAGCAGCTGAAGAGGGTTGCTAGGACGTTACCCTGAGGGAGTACTGCAGAGATGTTCTTGAGCTGAGATAACTGACCTTCAACAACCATAACCATCTTCCTATGTGTCAAGTATGACTCTAACCATTGGAGAGTTTTCCCCTGATACCCATTGATTCCAGTTTTGCCAGGGCTCCTTGATGCCACACTTGGTAGAATGCAGCCTTGATGTCAAGGGCTGCTACTCTCAGCTCACCTCTGGAATGCAGCTCTTTTGCCCATGTTTGAACCAAGGCTTTAATGAGATCAGGAGCTGAGTGACCCTGGTGGAACCCAAACTGTGCATCACTGAGCAGGTTATTACTGAGTAGATACTGCTTGACAGCACTATTGATGGTACCTTCCAACACTATACTAATGATTGATAGTAGACTGCTGGGGCAACAATTTATTGTATTGGAATTGTCCTGCTTTTTGTATGCAGGACATACTGGGACAATTTACCACATTTTTGGGTAGGTGTCAGTGTTGTAAGTTACTGGAAGAGCTTGGCTAGGGGAGTAGCAAGTTTGAGAGCACAAGTCTTCAGAACTATTGCTGGGATGTGTCAGGGCTCATGTTCTGTGCAGTATCCTGTATCTCCAACCACTTAGAGTCATAGAGATGTATAGCATGGAAACAGACCCTTCAGTCCAACCTGTCCATGCCGACCAGATATCCCAACCCAATCTAGTCCCACCTGCCAACTGAATTGGCAAAAGACTGGTGTCTGTAATGTTGGGGACCACTGGAGGTGCTGAGATAGATCATCCTGTTGAAGATGGATCATCTGACTGAAGATTGCTGTGAAAGCTTCAGCCTTTTCTTTTGCACTGACTTGCTGGGCTCTTCCGTCATTGAGGATAGGGATATTTGTGAAGCCTCCTTCCTCAGTGAGTTTTTTAATTGGTCACCACCATTCACAGCTGGATGCAGCAGGACTGCAGAGCTTAGACTTGATCCATAGATTGTTGAATCAGTTAGCTCTGTCTATCACTTGCCAGTAATGATATTTGGCTTGCAAGTAGTCCTGTTTGGTGGCTTCACTAGGTTGACATCTTCAGGTATGTCTGGTGTTGCTTCAGGCATAACCTCCTGCACTCTCCATTGAACCTGAGTTGATTCCCTGCCTTGATGGCAATGGTTGAGTGGAGAATATGCTGGGCCATGAGGTTGTAGACTGTGCTGGAATACAGTGCTGCTGCTGTTGATGGCCCACAGCTCTTCAATGATGCCCAGTCTTGAGTTGCTACATTTGTTCAAAGTCTGTCCCATTTAACATGGAGATGATGCCACACAACACAATGGCCCTCAGTGCTTCCTCCAACTTTTGATCAACATGGAGGAGTACAGATTTATCAGCCACAGGAGGGTGTATATAGTAATCAGCAGGAGGTTTCCTTGCCCATGTTTCCTTGCCATGAGACTTCATGGGATTTTAGTCAATGTTAAGAACTCTCAGGGCAATTCCCTGCTGACTGTATACCACTGTGCTGCTGCCTTTGCAAGGTCTGTCATATCCAGGGATGCTGATGGTGGACTATGATTGCATGACTATGGCTATGTCAGGTTACTGCTTGACTAGTCTGTGAGACAGCTCTACAATTTTGGCACTAGCCCTCAGATGTTGGTAAGAAGCACTTTTCTTGGTTCAGAGGGCTATTTGAAATGAAGAGCTGCTATTTCTTCACAATATAAGTAAACCCTTGTTTAACAAATGTACAGTCATGCAGAGCCATTAAAACAACCAAGGGCCAATGCCAATCCAGACCAAGACAGACACCCGACAACTATGGCAAGGACTGAATGACATCACAGGTTCTCAAAAGAGACAGTACAAGATAGCAAATGATGACATATCCTTCCCAGATCATCTCAATGCCTTCTATGCTCACTTTGAGCAGGATTTTGGCAGAGAGGTAACACTTATTCTGACAAGTCCTAACAAACCTAGTCCCAACAGTCACTGCAACAGGAGTCAGATCAATTTTCCTTCGTGTGAATCCAAGGAAAGTGATGGGGCCAGATGGAGGACCAGGCCGTGCATTCAGCGCATGCGCAGATCAACTGGCAGAGGTCTTCTCGGACATCTTCAACTTCTCCCTGCAGCAGACCACTGACCCTGCCTGTTTCAAGAGGGCCAACATCACCTCTGTGTCTCAATGATTACCGCCCAGTGACCCTAACTTCGGTGGTCATGAAGTGCTATGAAAGGCTGGTCATAGCATTAATCAACTCCAGTCTCCCCACTACTCTTGGCCCACTCCAATTTGCCTATCGGACCAACAGATGCATGTCAGATGCCATATCACTTGCCTTTCACTCCTCCCTAGAACATCTTGACACCAAGAATAACCACGTAAGAATCCTACTCATTGACTACAGTTCACCCTTCAACACTATCATCTCCTTGAGACTGATTACTAAGCTTAGTGATCTTGGAGTAAGCCCCATTCTCTGTAACTGGATCCTCAGTTTCCTGACCCACAGGCCACAATCAATGAAGATTGGGGACAATATTTCATCCTCATTATCACTCAACACTGGAGCCCCCCAGGGGTGTGTACTCAGCACCCTATTGTATTCACTGTATACACATGACTGCATTGCCAAATACCAGATGAATGCCATTTACAGGTTCGCTGATGACACCACCATAGTCAGTCAAATCTCAGATGGCAATGAAACAGACTACAGACAGGAGGTGGAAGACCTGGAAAAATGGTGCACTGAGAACAACCAATGCCGGCAAAACCAAGGAACACATTATTGACTTTTGTCGGGATGTTACTCATGCCTACCTACACATTAACAGTACAGAGGTGGAATGAATGGAGAGTATCAAGCTCCTGAGAGCGGTCACCCACAACAAGCTTTCTTGGACTCTTCATGTGCATGCATTGGCTACAAAGGCCCAACAACGTCTCTTCTCCCTCAGGCAGCTGAGGAAATCTGGCATGACGGCGAATACCATTGCCAACTTTTATAGGTGCGCCATCGAGAGCATTCTGTCTAGATATATCACTACCTGGTATGGCAACTGTACCATTCAAGATCGGAGACAGTTACAGAGAGTGGTGAACTCGGCCCGGACAGACTCAAAGGCCAATCTCTCCTTTATAGAATCCATCTATCAGGCCCACTGTCAAGGAAAGGCCACCAGCCTTCTTAAAGATCCATCCCATCCTGGCAATGTTTTTCTACAACCTCTACCATCGGGGAGAAGGTACAGAAACCGGAACATACGGTTTCGAAACAGTTTCTACCCTACTGTTGTTAGAATACTGAATGGACTCACAAACTCTTAACATTCGCCTGTACCTGTGTTTTTGTTTTTGCCGCTGTTTACCTATTATTTACTTATCTATGCTACTTAACTCTGTGATCTACCTGCATTACTTGCAAGACAAAGCTTTTCACTGTGCCTCAGTACACAAGACAATAAATTCAATTCAATTCAATTCAATGTGTGTTGGAGGAGATTTAGGAACAGAGCAAGGCTAGCTTGGAGGTCAGGATTATCATTCATTTCCACATGAAGTCTTCTCAGAGATGCTCATCCAGCAGGCTGGACAGGATGCATACACCACAGGAGTTAATACTAGAAGCTGTTGCATTCCTTTAAGTTCACACTCTGTTCTCTGTCTATAATAACAAAGCTTCTTGAGAGCATGATTAAACAGAAAGACATCAGGTTTTGGAAAAGCTTTTAGTGTTTTAAAGAACTGAACATTTATCCAATAACTTTCAATCCATTTTGGAATTTATTAGGGGACACTTTATATGACCATATTACATGGAAAGACACATTTATGAAGACTTCATGCCATTCAATTTCAAAGTATTTATCATAATGGAGGAATTATTACAGCTGGATTGGGAGAAATATTTGATACACTTTGATCAGAAAACAGTCCAAATAAAGTCAGTATAAAAGCAGGAAGAAAGCGAATTGCAATTACTTTTACCATTTTGAGAAAGGGCAGAATCTATCACTTTTTGTATGGCATATAGTTCAATCACAGTTCATTGTAGGATATTTCACTTGGTCCACTTGCACAAATAACTAATAACATTTTTTTTAAAGTTTCATATTTCAAATGCTTCTTTCTGACAGTATATCCATTTAGAGACAATTATTTACCAGAGATTCCTCACATCATTTACTTTTGAGAGACTATTTTCTTTCAAAATACAGACATTCTTGGGATTAGAAATACAATTTGACTTAAGGGTTGTGGTATTCAAATAAATAAAAAGTCTCTGTCTGATAAAAATTCATAATTTAAACCAAATGGAAGATATATAATTGGTACACAACTCAGACTTACCTACGAATTACATATAACACCAAAATATGCACTTTGGCAAACCAACTACAAATACTTTTTAAATGGTGGCAAGCTCCTAGCTGAATGAATTATCTAGGATTTGTTAGTAAAAGTTAGTTAATGCTCATTTGACAAAGTGTCATTGGGTAATTAACCAAAGTAGATGGACAATGTTTATTAACTGCGTCTGTGGAGAGAAATCAGAGTTAACATTTCAGGCCCAGTCACCCTTTCTCAACACTAGACCTGAAACGTTACCTCTGCTTTCTCTCCATAGATGATGCCAGACCTGCTGAGCCTTTCCAGCAATTTCTGTCTTTGTTTCTGATTTCCAGCATTTGCAGTCCTTTCAGGTTTTAATATTTATTAATTGGTTTATATGGCCTTTTTGCAACTGAGAAGATGACTATGGGCACAAGCTTCCCAGCCCCTGAGCAACATGGATTATGGAGAGGAATTTGCGAACATTGAGTGAGATGCCCACTAAAGGCCTTCTCAATGTTGAGAGCAGAAAGTTACATTTTGCAACCAAGTCCTGGATGTCAAGATGAGATTCTCAATCGTGAGTAGCTAGTAGCCTGTAAACATGGAATATTGTTCTTTATGACCCTCACTATTACCCAATCCATGGGCAGCAACAGCACACATCTCATATTCAATATGCACCAGTCTCACCACTCCTTTATAGCACATCTCTGATTCATTTAAAACATGCTTCTGCACTTAAATCAATTGCTACACCCTGCTCACAGATTGGTTTAGGCATGTTTACTTGCTCCCTTGTTGCATAATGATTTTTTGCCCTCCTTAATGCTCATCAAATCCTTGCCCTGCCATTCATTGCTCTGCTTTGTCTTGTCTTGTTTGTGTTTTCCCGATCAGCCAGACCTCAAAGGCTTACAGTACCATCATCCTGGCTTTCTACACAGAACAGTCACAATGCTTAAATCTCAGATCCATAGCATGTGCAGCAAACACACTGAATGTGCACCAACCAAAGGGCCATGTCCCAAAATCAAGGGGAAGTAGTCCTCATTCAAGACAAAGAGGGATTGTAATCATTTGGGGGGTCCTGGTATAGTTCATCCAAGGCAAATTCCACTCACAGCCTTGGGTGATACAATATAGATGTAGAGAAATGGAAAGGAACAGATGTACCAGTAAACCCATTACCAACAGCAGCCTCCAGCAGATGCAGAACAGCTTTCATAGGGTGAGGTAGCAGTTGAGTGTTCTCTTAGGATGCACAGGAAGCCTAGAGCCTATTGTGTCTGATGACCTTTCCTCCAAGTGAGTGCGATGCAATGCCAGCACTGGCAGAGAATGTCCTGGGACACTGACACTGAAATATACTGCTGGAGTGTGAGCTGCAACCAGAAAAATCGGATCGGCCACCTTGTCCTGGTGGTTGTCATGGTGACAGTTACATTGAACTTTTACGTGACTGACTTATTCCAAGGAGCCTTTAGGACATGTTTGAGATCTCTCAACAGTCCACCCTTAAATTTGTCAAGGATAGACTGATGCCATATATACCAGACTGTCCTTAACATACTTGCATTCACAAAAACAGAAAAGAAGAGCAGCAGAAGGCCATTTGGCCCTCCCAACCTGCAAATGATTGTGGCTGATCTTTCAACTCAGTACCCTGTTCCTGGTTTCTCCCGATTCTGTATGCTCCCCTTAGCCCTAAGAACTACATCTAACTCTTTCTCGAAAACATTCCATGTTTTGGCCTCAACTTCTTTCTGTAGCAGAAAATTCCATAAGCTCACTACTCTCTGGTGAAGAAATTTCTCCTCATCTCAGTCCTAAACGGCTGACCCCCCCATGTCCAGAGACTGTGAGCCCTGGCCCTGAATTTCCCAGTCACTGAAAAAATTCATCCTCCACTTATCCTGTTTAGTCCTGTTAGAATTTATAGGTTACTATGAGATCTCCCCTCATTCTTCTATAAGCAAATTAATATATTCAAGAAGGAGGTTGATAGATTTTGTTACTGAGCAGTATCATGGCATGTGGAGTTTCCAACATGGCAGAGCAAATGACATGCAGCATAAAAACAGGCATTTTGGCTTACCAGTTTATACTGGCATTTATGCTGACATGAATTTCCTCCCATGTTTACTTATCTAAATCTATCATTGTAACCCTCCATTCCTTTCTCCCTCCAAACTTGCATGGCTTCCCATTAAATACTTCTATAGTATTTGCTTCAGCACTTCTTGTGGCAATTAATTCCATATTTTCATCACTCTTTGGACAAAGACATTTCTTCGGTAATCCTTGGACTTCTAGTGATCTTATTATTTGTATCTTATATTTGCCTTTATTTGTGCTGTTTTTATTATTCCAACACATTTCACAATTTTAAAGACCTCAAGAAGAAAGAGATTCAGATTATCAGTCTATTCCTGATAAACATATCCACACTCCCTTGTTATTGGATTTATAAGAATTCTCTGCACGCCTCTGGTGACTCTGAATTTCTTTCTTTAATAAAACAATCAGCACTGTATGCAGTATTGCAACTGGGAAGGCCTAAACAATATTATCACAGCTTTATCTTAACATCCCTGTGTTTTTTTTTTCAATTCTCTCCCTCCAGAAATAACAACAAATGCTGGTTTGATTTTCTTTTAAGAATTTGCTAACCTGTGCTGCAACTTTTGGTGATCGTACTCCACAAATCTTTTGTCCTTCTACCCCACCTGGACTTGCATCTATCAATTGATAAGTGACCTCTCTGTTCTTTGTGCCAAAATTAGTTATTCCACACTTATCTGTGTAAGGCAAATGGAGTTGAGGTGCAAATCAACCTTGATCTAATTGCATGGTGATGAAGATGGGGGTGGAGGGGTGGGTTACAGGGATGGGGTGAGTCTGAGTGGGAGACCTTTTAGAGGTGGAGACTTGATGGGCTGAATGGCCCCTTTCTGCACAGTAAGGATTCTATGATTCTATGAAGACACGAGGAGCTGAACACAACTAACTATTCAGAATGTATGTTTCACATGTTATAGTCAACCATTGGACAAATTTTCCTGATAGAGTAAAAGGTATTTTATGCACTAAAACATCTGCTAAAAGTTCAATTGGACTTGGCAAGTATGATTAAATCCATATAAATCAGTATGCTGTCTCGCATAAAATCTCGCAGAGGGGGAGAGAAGAGAAACTGAATCAGTGGTTTTTCATCACATGTCCATCTTGTAAGATCCCAAATGACCTATAAGCAATCTTTGAACACTTCTTCTTGAATGATTAATACGGTATATTCCTAGCAGTTTCTACAAATACATACATGATCATGGGACTTAACTGCTATTCCTCTGCTTTCCGGCGAGTCCTTCAAGACTCATCACCTCAAGAAAAATTACGAAGTGGAAGTAACATATCAGGCAACAGGTATACAGTACACCCTGCTAGGTGCAATTGGTAGCACACCAATCTCTGAATCTATCTTTCTGTCTCCATGGTAAAGTTCAATCCAAAATAATTGTGCAGCATCTCAGCTATACTTTATTTCCACTGACACTTTCTCATATCACTGTCTCTAAGGAACTAATGTTCAGAGTTTAATATTGCAAGTTGTTTACTCTCATATTCTAAATCTTTCCTTATCATCAACCTTTTGGTTATTCTTTGCAGATTTAAAAATCGCTTCCAACTTTATGATTACTGCTATCCTCCACAATATTACAACCTGTTTTTAAATCTAATAGTGATTTGATTAGTAAGCGCCAGATGTATCTTTCATATTGAGTTTTTATTTTTGTCATAAATTTTCAGTCAACTCTCTTAAGATTGTTTATTTAGTACAATCCTTTGAATCTATTTACACTCATTCCTCAGTATCCATTAATTTTCTAATTGTGGAGGTCAGCCCCAGATGTCGACACAAATTTTTCCCATTGTCTTGTTCAGTTTGACATGTGATGAGCCTTGGTTAAAAACTATGCATTCTTTTGTGGTGCACAGGAGAGGCACATAGGAGCATGATCTGCATTTTTTGTTATCTGTGGAAAATCTTCTCCCTCATGGATACCAGTGTACTCAATCAACATTAGCTAGTTTTCTCTCTTGATTTCTATGCAATTGCCATCTTTAAGTCTAAGATTCCTATTGAAAATGTCACTTTTACACTTGCCATGGAATTTAGTTGCATTACAATTTTGTTTTCAGAACATCACAAATTATAAGGTTAATAATTAACCCTGCCTCATCATAAAATACTGGATCCAAAATAGCTCTATCCCTAATTGGTTTCTCAAGATATTGCTCTAGAAAATTGAAGGAAAAATAACCCATAAAGTGACATTTCAGACGAAGTTCACCAATTTGAATTTTACAATCTATACAGAGAATAGGTTCCCCATGACTGTAATAATACTTCCTCTGTTTTATTTGCATGGATTTGCTCTCAGCAGAGTTAACCTATTTTTCTACTATCAATGCATACTATCAACACTCTACTACCATTAGCACTCCTTTTGCCTTTTGCTCTGAGCATTCTGACCATCTGTTCCACTTGGTCCTCCTACACCCCCTCCACCTTCCAAATGCGTAAAAACTATTATTTTTCCAGTCCCCTTCAGTTCAGAAGAAAAGTCATATCAGACTTGAAACATTAACTCTGTTTCTCTCTACAGATGCTGTCAGACCTGCTGAGTTTCTCCAGCAATTTCTGTTTTTATTTCAGGTGTCATGTATTCACAGGCTTTGGTTATATTACAAATTCCATTTGTTTCTTACTTAATATTTTGTCCAATTGTATCAACATTGTCAGGAACCACAAACAGTCTTCCACCAAACTAACTGAACTTTTAAAAATAAAGTCCAACCTCCATCCATACTGATTCTACTACTGCAGGAAAAGAAAAACACCCAGCCTATATCCCTCTAAAGCCTTCCGATTCATATACCTATTCTGACGCCTTTTAAATTTTGAAATTGTACTAGCCTCCACCACTTCCTCCGGCAGCTCATTCCATACACGTACCACCCTCCGCATGAAAAAATTGCCCTTTAGGTCTCTTTTATATCTTTCCCCTTTCACCCTAAACCTATGCCCTCTAGTTCTGGACTCCCCTAGCCCAGGGAAAGGATCTTGTCTATTTACCCTATCCATGTCCCTCATGATTTCATAAACATCTATAAGGTCACCCCTCAGCCTCCGATGCTTCAGGGAAAACAGCCCCAGCCTGTTCAGCCTCTCCCTATAGCTCAAATCCTCCAACCCTGGCAATCTTTTCTGAACCCTTTCACGGTTCACAACATCCTTAAGATAGGAAGGAGTCCAGAACTGCATGCAATATTCCAACAGTGGCCTAACCAATGTCCTGTACAGCCTACTCCTCCCCCAATTAACCTTCTCATACCAAGACCTCAGCATCTTCAAGGTCCACAGACCTCTGGACAACAATGCTATGGTTGGGCACAACAGACGACCAGAATGACCAAGAGACTTAAAGGATGGCATTGAAGGCCATCAAACAACTGATGTAGACACAAGCATCAGATCTTCAGAAGGTTCATCGCCTGATCAAGGCTTGTCCTCCAGAACAGATGGGGTTAGTTATATCACCTCCATGCTTTTGCCTAGGTTCCTGTAGAGGGGTCATTCTGCATCTTATATTAGGATATCCCTTGTCCCCGCACACTTCCGACAATACTCAAGAAGCTTGACACCATCCGAGATAAAGCAGCTTGATTGATGCCAATCCACAAACACTTAACTCCCCACCATTGACACTCAATAGCAGCCGTGTATCATGTACAAGATGCACTGCAGAAATTTACCAACACTCCTTAGACAGCACCTTTCAAACGATCAACCAATTTTATTTACAAGGACAAGGGCAGCAGATACATGGGAACAGCGCCACCTACAATTTCTCCTCTAAATCACTTCTGACTTTGAAATATATTGCTGTTCCTTCAGTCTCACTAGGTCAAAATCCTGGGACTCCCTTCCTCATGACATTGTGGGTCTACCTAGGTCAAATGGACAGCAGCAATTCAGGATGGCTGCTCACCACCATCTTATCAAGGTTAACCACAAACAGGCACGAAATGCTGGCCCAGCCAGTGACATCTACATACAATGAAGAATAAAAACATATCCATGCAGACACTTTGTGAGTTGGAGTGAAGGTCAGAGGCAGTCTGGATTGGCAGTTGCCAAGAAAACAATGGCACGAAAGGATAAAGTTCTGTATGTGGTTGCAGAATGGGTGGACATCCAAAGAATAGTGGAAGTCCTTGTTGGTAGATGTTGCTGGATAGGCACTGGATGCCTTGATGGCCACATGGGGGCAATCTGTGAACCTCATTGCTATGGGAATCCACTGATGGAGGCAAAACTCAATGCCTTCCACTCCTACGAGAGTGGCTGTCATTAATGTGTCATCTAACTCTGACAAAGGGGCTATCGGTGACCAGAAAGGTGCTTTAGGTGAAAATAATTTTTGAGATGGTATGAATATCTGCAACTAATCTTTAGAAAGATGCGGTGACTAGGATGTTCAAGACCACAATAAATTTGGCAACCACTATCAGGACACAGTGACCAGTGAAGAGAGATGTGAGGTCTTCAGCAATTTGGGTACAGATGTCTGTGCCATTTTGACTGGACAGTTTCTCCTGCAACTCCAGCTAAATGACATGAAGGATGATCAATTCTGCATTAATGCATTAATAGTTTGAGCTCCATTGCTCCTGCTCTGCTTTTCATAAGACTATAACACATAGAAACAGAAATGAGGCCATTCAGCCCACCAAGTCTGCTCTGCCAGTCAATTATGGCTGATATGTTTCTCAACCCCCTTTCTCCTGAATTTTCCCCATAACCCCTGATCCCCTTGGCACACAAGAACCTATCTAGCTCAGTCTTAAATACACTCAATGACCTGGCCTCCACAGCATTCTGAGGCAGTGAATTCCATAGATACACCACTGCAATTATTCAGTTCCTCAGCCATTTCCTTGTTTCCCACTACTATCTGTCTAGCATCATTTTCCAGCTGCCCAATGTCCACTTTTGCCTCTCTTTTGCCCTTTGTATATCTAAAGAAACTCTTACAGTCTTTCTTTATATTATTGGTTTGTTTTCCCTCATATTTAATCTTCTCCTTCCTTAATTTTTTTTTTGTTGCCCTTTGTTGGTCTTTGTAAGCTTCCCAATCCATTGGTTTCCCACCACCTGTTACCATATTAGACCATTTCTCTCTGGTTTTCCTCTTATGTCCTTCATTCCCTCATGATGCCCGTTGTGGTTGTGGTCTCTTTGAAAGCACCAGGACCCCAAAATGTGACAGTGATGTCATTATTGCCAGCCAGAGTCTTCATCTTAGTCAGGTGTCTGCCTAATTTCCTTGGCAGACATGCCAATGGCTGCTAACATGTGCCCACTGTCATTTGTCCTGTGCCAAGACACCTCCTTGCTAACTTTGTTTCCTTTAGCCAATCATGTCCCACATATGATGCCGATGCCAATACAATGCTCTGAGGTGAGGTTGATTACTTCAGTACTCTATACCTCTCTCTACTCAACTGTTCTGATACTCAAAGCTTCTAATGTCTGTGGGCTCCTTTACCTATACCATTCCTCCTTTACCATGAGTTCGAAAGAACCTTTCACAGGTTTAAAAATAATTAGCAAAGGCAAATCCCCAGAAGCTCCCCATTTGTTGAGTTTAAGGTGATTATTCCATCACTTTACAGTATTATTGGTTTTAATGGGAAAAGAGCAGGATTCTTGTCATGCCCTCATCATGCAATTGTATTGTCAGTGCATCTTGAAATTGACATGGCACCTGCTGGGCACTGGCCTGACCCCTCTTCCTTTCTAGCCCCAGCTTCCGTAGGCCCACCCAAATTCAGCTGCCCCCCACTTTCGCACTTTGTATAAAAGGCACTGATTTCTGTGATCACTGCGTGTTTTAGCAATCTGTGCTCATGCTTTATCCTTACACAGGGCTCACAACTTAACTCAGGAGAGTAATTCTACAGAAAACCTCAGGGATCATCAAACAACTGTGAAATTGCAGAAACCTCCAAAACTCATCTCTACACTGGATTGGGATTGTGGTTTAATTGATCTGATGCTGAACATTTAAAAATACTGTTATTTAGCTAATTCTGCTGAAATGATGATAAAAGAAATCAAATCAATTTCATACAAACTCCCCCTTGCAACTAATAATTTAGATTAGATAGCAAATTACCTTAATTGAATCATGCCTTTTTTTATTATCCAGGTAATTTACAAACTTTCTGCTTTCAGAATCAGCCTGATCTGATACAGATCACCAGTCTATCTCTTTCCAGGTACTCTGTATTGACAAATTAAAACATGATTTCATGCTGGTATAATGTGAAACTAGAATGACTCATGCTCTGCAATTCACTCTTCCATATTTGGGGCTTGCATTGTTCCCCTTTGGGTCACAATGAGAAATCCCAGAACAAATTTTCACCATTTATAAGTCACAGGGAAAGCAGTCATGGTGCCAATGATTTGCAAAATTGGGGTCAGTCTTGGGTTTTAGAACAATCCATCAATGACAGAATTTGTATCTGATGTGCAAACAAATGGTACTGATCATTAGAAGTCAAATAATTTAGCACTAGTAGAATTTGCACGGACACCACCCTTGATCTGACTGTTTTAGTTATTCATGAATTACCTTTCCTCTTTCCTCAGTGCAGATTTGGAGTTGTTTACCTGCAGCAAAACCTGGACTTCCAACTGTGGGCCATTATGGCATGTAGAATTCCTTCCAATTAACTGTCAGATAATGGCCAGGTTGAACAATAACAGGACCAAATACCTGTCCAAGAATTTGAAAACCATTCACTTGGCCAATACTCTACCATCAATGTCTTGGATGTCACTATTGACCAAAAACTTCACTGGATCATCCATTTCAACATTGAAGCTGGTAGAGCATCTCAAAGGCTGGTTACTCTGTTATGAACAGCTCGCCTCCTAATCTCTAAAATCTGCTCCACCATCAACATGGAACAAGTCAGAAAGTCATTTGATATGATATTCACCATCTACCATAAGATGATTACTATCATCTCAAACATCTTGAATTCCCTGACCAGCACATCTACTGTTGCAATTAATATACTAAAGATTGACTATCTGTAGGATGCCCTGCGAAACTTAAACTCATGGAAGTTAGCTCCCTAACATCTCCTACCTCCAGGACCTGCACAACTGAGACAGACAAGATTCCAGACAAGAATATCATCCACAAATTTCCCTTTTAATCAGATGCAATATATTCTTGGTTTTCAAAACTGCATCTGAATCCTGGAATTTCTGATTTGACATTCTTTTGGGTGTACCATCTCCAAAGGACACAGCTGATCACTACCATTTCAAGACAATTAGGGACAGACAATAAATTGCTTTTGCTGGTCCCATACTTATTCAAGGACTGAAATAAAGAATTTGTGCCTTCTCCTCACACAACACAATTTTAATAGGACACTTGTACTAATGGCTGCTCAGATTATAAAAACCTTGATCCTGGATACTTCCAAGCAGCAGTAGGAAATATATGTAAAATAGCACAATCAGCTGATATGCAAAGCATGTGACCTTGCGAGGCTAACTTCTTTGGAAAACCGTATTCAGTGTCTCTATTGCTGCAAGATGATCAGATAATCATCATGGCACAGCACGTGGCTCAGTGGTTAGCGCTGCTGCTGCACCATCCAAGGACCAGGATTTGATTCCAGTTTTGAGCGACCATCCATGTGGACTTTGTACATTTTCCCCACGTCTGTGTGAATTTCACTGGGTGCTCCAGTTTTCTCCCACAGTCCAAAGATGTGCAAGTTAGATGGATTGGTCGTGCTAAATTGCCCAAACTGTCCAGGGATGTGCAGGTTCAGTGGATTAGCCGTGGGAAATGCAGGATTACAGGGATAGGGTGGGGGAGTGGGAATTTATTGGAGGGTCAGTATGGGCTCGATGGGCTGAATAGCTTGCTACCACAATGTCAGGATTCGATGATTCTATAATTTAGCTAAAGTTAACTCGAAGCCATTCATGTTAAATGTTAAATATAGTTCAGTAGATGTTCAAGCCAATAGCACATCTGACACATATTTTAGGCTATGGAATAAAGAACACCTGTCCAGCAATTTTATCCAATATTCTAATGTAATCACTAGTGGCTCCGGCAGTGGAAAATAGTAGAAAAATATTTTAACAGTGAAGTAAACTGTCATTGATAAAGGTATATTATCCAACTGGAAATTACACTCTTATTCCCATTGAGGTATCTGGTAATTCAACCTGAGTTGAGTATCTTGAAAATCCTGAAATACTTGGGGTGGAATCTGAAACTTTTGGAAGACGTGACACACACGTCTTTCATGTTTAGGAACTTAAAAGTAATTCAAAACCACGAGCCAAGGAATGAAGCATGAGAGGAACGAACTCGACAATTGAACGTAGCATAAATCGCAGAAAGCTGGTAGCATGTCAAGAGACGAGAAATGTAAGGATATTGCAAGGTTTACCAAAGAGGATGTAATGTTGTCAGTAAATATGCAACTGAAAGATGCTCACAAAAGATGAAAATTTTAACTAATGCTAGGAACAAATGAAGAGTCTCACAAATATGTTTCACCATTTCCAGTTAGTCTGTTCTGTATTTGAATTTCTTTATATCATTTACTTGCCATTGCTCCACAAGCATTTATAGCCTTACACAATAAAAAATGAGTAATCTCAGATTTGAATATTTAATTAGATCCCACAACAATAGCCTTCTTAGGTAGAAGAATCCCAGAATTCCAATACTGTTTGCATGACAAAATGCTTCCTATATTCTCCCACCATAGCAAAGTATTACTTTGTGTCTACCCTATCAAAGCATTTATAATTTGACACACTTCAATTAGATCAGCCATTAGATCAGCTTCTTAAGTCAGGAGAATTCAAGCCAGGTTTAAATAGCATGACCACATAATTTAACGTATGAAGTTTTATCTGATGAATCTACATTACTTCTTTAAAGCCTACAGATTTCCACACCCAGTAATAAATGCTGTACTCCAAACTGGGCCTGACCAACGCTCTGTGCAACTATGGAATGACTTTCTCACTTTTGAATTCCAGCCCCGCATGGACGCATGACATTTAATTTTATCAGACTAGTGAAAGTCACTTAACTCAAACTAAAAAAAGAAATTCCTGGAGAAACTCACCTCGTGCTCGTGCTCCCGCGAGGAGGTTGAGCAATTCATCAACTTCACCAACACATTCCACCCTGACCTTAAATTTACCTGGACCATCTCTGACACCTCCCTCCCCTTCCTGGACCTCTCCATCTCCATTAATGATGACCGACTTGACACTGACATTTTTTATAAACCCACCAACTCCCATAGCTACCTGGATTACACCTCTTCCCACCCTACCTCTTGCAAAAACGCCATCCCGTATTCCCTATTCCTCCACCTCCGCCGGATCTGCTCCCAGGAGGACCAGTTCCACCACAGAACACACCAGATGGCCTCCTTCTTTAGAGACCGCAATTTCCCTTCCCACGTGGTTAAAGATGCCCACCAACGCATCTCGTCTACATCCCGCACCTCCGCCCTCAGACCCCACCCCTCCAACCGTAACAAGGACAGAACACCCCTGGTGCTCACCTTCCACCCTACCAACCTTCGCATAAACCAAATCATCCGCCGACATTTCCGCCACCTCCAAACAGACCCCACCACCAGGGATATATTTCTCTCCCCACCCCTTTCCACCTTCCGCAAAGACCGTTCCCTCCGTGACTACCTGGTCAGGTCCACGCCCCCCTACAACCCACTCTCCAATCCTGGCACTTTCCCCTGCCACCGCAGGAACTGTAAAACCTGTGCCCACACCTCCTCCCTCACCTCTATCCAAGGCCCTAAAGGAGCCTTCCACATCCATCAAAGTTTTACTTGCACATCCACTAATATCATTTATTGTATCCGTTGCTCCCGATGCGGTCTCCTCTACATTGGGGAGACTGGGCACCTCCTAGCAGAGCGCTTTAGGGAACATCTCCGGGACACCCACACCAATCAACCACACCGCCCCGTGGCCCAACATTTCAACTCCCCCTCCCACTCTACCGAGGATATGGAGGTCCTGGGTGTCCTGCACTGCTGCTCCCTCACCACCAGACGCCTGGAGGAAGAACGCCTCATCTTCCGCCTCGGAACACTTCAACCCCAGGGCATCAATGTGGACTTCAACAGTTTCCTCATTTCCCCTTCCCCCACCTTGCCCTAGTTCTAAACTTCCAGCTCAGCACTGTCCCCATGACGTGTCCGGACTTGTCCTATCTGCCTATCTCCTTTTGCACCTATCCACTCCACCCTCTCCTCCCTGACCTATCACCTTCATCCCCTCCCCCACTCAAACATTGTACTCTATGCTACTTTCTCCCCACCCCCACCCTCCTCTAGTTTATCTCTCCACGCTTCAGGCTCACTGCCTTTATTCCTGATGAAGGGCTTTTGCCCGAAATGTCGATTTCGAAGCTACTTGGATGCTGCCTGAATAGCTGTGCTCTTCCAGCACCACTAATCCAGAATGTAGTTAATATGTTCTGAGTGATAATCTGGTTTTCCAGAATTGTTACAGCACAGAGAGAGACCATTGGGCCAGTCATGTCCATGCCATCTTCTCAGAATGAGCATTTCACTGAATACTATTCCCCCACTATAATCCAGAATATTATTTGTCTTATGATAGTCTAATTCCCTTTTGAATACTTAGATTGAATTTGCTTCCATTATACTCTCAGGCAGTGTATTCTGGATCCTAAATATTCACTGCATGGAAAAGTTGTCCCTTATGACGCCATTGCTTCTTTTGCTAATTTAAATTTGCCCTTAAATCTGTGCCCCCTCATTTTCAATCTTTTATGTGCAAGACTACTTTTCTTAATCCAGACACCTCATGATTTTGAATACCTCTGTCAAATCTCCTTTGGACCTTCTCTTTCCCATGAACAGCAAGGTTTCTTTGTAACTTGTTTCTCCTTGGAACCATTCTTATGACAGAAATTCTCTTCAATAGTTCACATTTTTCACATTCTGGAGAAATTCTGACAGCACCTGTAGAGACACAAACAGAGTTAACTATTTTTTAGAATCCCTCCAGTTCAAAAGTGGGCACAAGAACAGAGGGACCTAAGTATACACGTGCAGAAGTAATTGAAGATGGAAAAACAGAGGCACAGGTTAATAAACTTCTTCACTTTATTAATAGGGATATTGAGTACAAGAACAAAGAGGTTCTGGTGAATTGGTGCATTCTCAGCTGGTGTGAACAGAACTAAGTGGTACGCATAAGGATCTGAGAATTTAATGATAAACTTTACTGATTTTTTTTTGTCATTCTACCCCACACTGTCTCAGATATAGAATCACGCTATTCACATTGCTCTAATGCTTGGTGCTTTTGCAACCAATATGTCAGTGGCAGAAGTGGTATTCCACAGATAATGAATGAACGATGTTTTTGTTTTCGTCAAGTTTATTTCTAATTTCTATTTTAGAGAAAGCTGAATTCAAATTCTTTTCTCGAATTGTAGGATTTTAATACAGAGTATCTAGGATTATCAGCTCAAGTTTCTGAATCATTACTTCAATAAAAATGACTATATCACCACAGTATTTGGTGACTTGGTTATTTTTCACAGCTGCCAAGAGATAGCCCAATCAGTTTTCTTCAAATGAATTAGATTTGTTTACCTAGCTGAAGTCCAATTCATAAACTGCCATAGCAGGATTTGACCTTTTATCATTATTATTAACCGAGTAGTTTCTAGTAATGTAGTTGGTATACTAGCTTAATGCAGAATTAAATACCATTGAAAACAATGATTTTATTGAGTCCATTTTAGTACTTGGGACGTTTGGATTGGAGGATGTATGTCATTAATTTGCCTCAGTCAGAAGACAGGTATAAGGGAATTGAAGTTAACCATCACAATTATGTTTCTATCCCAATAATCTGATATTCAAAGATGTTTTAATTGTTTTGCTAATTATGTCATTTTCATCTGATAGTGTTGAAATACTTTGGCAGGTATTCTCACAACATGAGAACCTGTCACCAGTCATTGCTGTTTTAAAGAAAGGGACACGTTCATCATAAATGGATGAAGGAGCATCACTCTGAAAGCTAGTGTGCTTCCAATTAAACCTGTTGGACTATAACCTGGTGTTGTGTGATTTTTAACTTTGTACACCCCAGTCCAACACCGGCATCTCCAAATCATCATAAATGCATGTAGTAAAACTACTAATATCTTCTCTGATATTGTCTACAAAAACATTGTCTATTCATTATCTATAAAATACCACTTCTGCCGCTGTCATATTGATTGCAAAAACACCAAGCAGATTGTAGCCATGTGAATGGTGTGATTCATTTTCTAGACAGTGTGAGATAGAATGATAGGCTGCAATATATTGGAAACTCTTTATGGACAGAGTAGCAGACTTTGCCCTGGAAAGATACATTTGAAGAAAACCAATCGGGCTATCTATTAGCAGCTATGAAAAATACCCAGGTCACCAAATGCTCTGGTGATGTAGCCATTTTTGTTGAAGTTATGATTCAGAAACTTGGGCTGATAATCCTAGGCAGTCTGTATTCAAATCTTACAATGTCAAGAGAAGAATTTGAATTCAGCATTTTCTATAATAAAAATTGGAAATAAGATTGACAACTATGAAGCTAACACATTGTCTTAAACCCTGACTGGATCATGTCCCTGAGGGAGATAAACCTGCCAGGCCCAAACAACATGGTTGAATCTTAACTATCTGCTGAAGAGGCCTAGTAAGCCACTTGGTTGTAACAAACTGCTACATGTGATCTGTTAAGCAGTTCCATCAGGGCCAGGAGCTATGTGGGGGAAAGGTAGGGGGTTACATCAGAACTCAATATCTAAACCCTGGGCTTTTGGGCCTGCTGTTCATGTTGAAGTTGAGTCCATTGTGGCTCGAGCCTAGGATAGGAACAAAACTAGGGCATATGATTACTATCCCTCCCCTGAAGCTCACCTCTTCATGCTATGCAGGAACGGAAAGTGAAAATGGGCCTCGGCAGCAAATGCACACAACCTGAGGATGATATTAAAATTGACAGAAAACGTGAAGTCCCCTGTAATCACAGCTGGAATTATAATGAATATCGATTTTCTCTCCTGCTCAATAAACAAGGTCTGGGAAGCATTTTGAGAACCTAAAACTGGTCAGCAAAGCAGTGTTGATGGCAATCCCCCAATATTCACAATTAGCCCAGAGCAGATGCTTTCCTTGCACACAAATTGAAATTATATATCACAATAAACGATATGATGTGAAAAGTGCTTTGTTGTAAAGACATAAATTATATTGATAATAAATAAGAACATTTACAATAATTATTTATTTCTTTGAAACACATGTAATGCATATCTTTCAGTATATGCAATTTCCTGTTAATCTCATGTCTCATTGGGCTGAAGCAGCTTTGTATTTTTTCCATTTGAAATCAACTCTTACTTTCAGTGAGCACAGGCTGATGAGATTCAATGTTCAGGACTGATGTTATGGCATTTGCTCAAAACAAAGGAATATTCTTTAAACAGTTATACATGCTGATGCTAACGCTTCCATGAGTACGTCCTAATTTAGAATCATAGAATGAATCATAGAATCCCTGCAGTGTGGAATCAGGCCCTTCAGCCCATTGAGTCCAGACTGATCCTTCAAAGAACATCCCATCCAGACCCACTTACCCGATCCTTGTAACCCTATATTTCCCATGGCTAATCCACCCAGCCTGCACATCTTTGGACAGTGGGAGGAAATCGGAGCACCTGGAGGAAACCCACACAGACACAGAGAGGACATGCAAACTCCACCCAGTCATCCACGGGTGAAATCAAATCCAGGTCCCTAGCGCTAATCACTGTGCCACCATGCCACTGTGATTTGTTTATTGATGAATGTGAACAACGGTCCATGCATCTCTTAAAAGTAGCAACTCTCTCCAATCTTAAGGTCAATAAAACAATTTTATATAACTTCATCAAAGCAATTATTTCTGTAGATTAGTCTTAGTATAAAAGTGAACTACCACTTTTATGCCAATATAGCCTGGACAAAAAGCAGGCACATAACTCCAGAAACATGGCATGACTTGAGAACAAGACATGCCTAATGGAAACAAGGAGAGATAATGGCCCAGATTTTATGATCAGGTCAGAAACACCCAACCCTGAATAACGTGGGCAATGGCAAGTCTGTGGAGAAAATCTGAAACAAGTTGGGGTGGCAAAGTGGCTCAGCTTTCTCGACATAGAGAGAAAAAGTCAGATTCTCTCACCAAGTTTTCAGAGGTAAGATCAGAATTTCACCCTTGAGCAGTGAGAGCCCTAATTGCGTATGATATATAGCTTTTTTTTAGTCATTCACAGGATGAGGTCATCACTGGCTAGGCCAGCATTTATTGTCCATCCCTAATTGCCCAGAGTGTGATTAAGAGTCACCTACATTGGCTCTGGAGTCAGACCAGGTAAGTGCGTCAGTTCCCTTCCCGAAAGGATATTAGTGAACCAGATGGGTTTTTTTCCATCAAAGGTTTAATGATCATCATTAAACTCTTTATTCCAGATTTTTATTTGGATTCAAATTTCACTATCTGCCAAACTCATGTCCTCAGAACATTACTTGGGTCTCTGTATTAACAGTGCAGCAATAATACCAGTGGGCCATCACCTCCCTTGGTACCCAACCTCACCTCATGCAAGTGCAGCTTCTCATTGTCCCACATGTCAAATAGAAACTGAATTGGTACAATTCCCAGTACAAATGTCAGAAAAGGAATCTAGCTCACTATTTGCTCTTCTAGGGCTCCATTTTGAACAGCAGACACCAATATCTCAGGGCACAGTCCATGGGCAGTGCCCACCTTTGTCCGTCATCCATGAAGGTTGGCAACAGACTTGTACCAGTCTCATCACATTATCATGGCACATCACTGGTCCACCTACAATCCAATTCTCCAAGTCCACGCTGCATTTTGGAGCACACCAGCACCTTCTATTGGAATATTGTTGCCATGACACTTTGAATACAGAAGCTAACATTGATATTATGAATGGGCCAGGCTGTACCTTAGGGGTCCTTTACTCACTTTCTGCCTACACGGATGCTTAGAGTAGCTCTGCCAACCTTGCCTTTTTGCTCTTTGAGTGTTAATGGCTCACAGTCTTGTTTTTTTTTAGGATCATACAGACATAATGGCAGGCAGCATGTCATGGTTTTCAGCAATGGTCAGTCAAGTTCCAATAGCTGTGTAAGGTGCAGGAGCTGCTCACTCCACATCATGGACTATAAAACACCCACAGTACTATCCTCTATGCAATGCTGCCTTTTTTGGGTGATGTGGGGATTGGGAGTTGTGGGAGGAGACATCCACGTTATTGATGTCATATCTACAAACTGCTATTGTATGTGCACCAGAGGGTTGGAGCAACTGAAATTTGAATCAGGAGAATGATTTGCAATATCCATGCAGAGTCATCCCACCGGCCTCCTTCTCAGGGGTTTCCATGTCTCAATATTTGTAAGAAGCTGTTAAAATGTTGTGTGTGTGCACTGTGATTGCTAAATGATTATTTTATTGAGGAAATGCTTTGTTTCTGAATTTGCCCAAATAGGCTCATTGCAGTGGATCTTGACACAGAAGCTGTGGTCACTCGTGTCTGCTGTACTCAGGTCACCGCATGAATGGATGAGGAACACATGGATATGGAAGGACAGGACTAGCATCAACCTCCAGCAGATTTGGAGTCAATCCCCTGCAGTGGAGCTTTCTTTGGTGAAGCACAGAAAGCCACTGATTGGGTATTTCTCTGGCCAGTGGGCATTGCACTGATTTGGATGGCAATTTTAGACCAGGCTGGCACTGTGCGGTCTGCACAAGAACATCCAAATCCAAAGTTGGCAAAGTGGGGTGCTGACTGCTTTTTCTCAGTGATCTCTGGGGCATTTCTTCACACATAAAACCATGAGGACAACTCCTAGTGGATGTGCTTGATGAGGTCTGTAGCTGCATTTTGAATATGGTGCCAGGAATCTTAGGAGGTCTCGCAAGCACCTCTATGCTGGCGAGCAGACTAAATCAAGAACAGGATGTTTTTAACGGGCAGTGCATGGTAATGAGACAAGCTGCAGAGAATTGCACGAGATATGTGGTTAGGGCTCACAAAGAGAAACCCTCTACAAATCTCCCCAAAATTGACACTCAGCCAACTGTTGGTAAAACTCAGCCATCTATTCCAACCCTGATTGGACAAAAAAACACATATTTGCATTTTGATCAGTTCTGCCCTTGAAATTCCTGGATAGGAGTCTCCTGTTGTGAAACAATGGACAGCAATCCAAGAATGTTCATAGCCAGCAACAGAGTCAAATAATGTGGAAACCACGCCCCCTTTTCCTGCAGAAGGTGGTGTCCTATCATTTAAATGCCCTGCAGCCATCTACACAGCTACTGACAAATGGGGAATGGTCAGCTTGGGAGGACCAATGACCCGTTCCTTTGTCTGTCCAACTGCTGTTCTGTCTCTCCCTCTGGGCTCCATCTCCAGCCCTCATCAACTTCTCCCCTCTCTTCATCTTCAGCATATACACCAACCTTTTGTAATCGGTACTGAAGAAAAGCCACTGCACCTGAAACATTACCTCTGCTTTCTCTCCACAGATGCTGCCAGACCTGCTGAGTTTCTCCAGCGATTTCTGTTTTTGTTTTGGATTTCCAACATCTGCGGTCCTTTGGTATTGCTTTGGTGTAGTTGTCAGCTCAAATGTGTCAGTGGTCAGTATGCACGGTGCTGGGGGGGGAAACGTCAGTAGTGAATTAGGGGATCATTTGAACAGATGCTGGGGAGTTTGGAGCAGGTTGTAATTCTCTAACTGTTCCTGGATAAATATGAAGCGTAACCACATGGAAACCCTCTAAATTCTTTGATTCTAAGAAATTTTATTCCCAAAGTCAGGAAATTGACCCATGGAAATTTTAATTTCCCAGGCAATTCCTTTATCAGAATTACCAGATGATCCCGATACATAGCTCCAAGGAAATAAGATCACTCCTTTCCTTTTGAAGAAGTTAATGAGGACAAGTGGGATGCGACGGAGATGGGGAGAGTGGGATTACACAGGACCTAACACCTTTAGGAACCAATAGCTTGCAAAACTGGTGATTTCTGAGGATGGAGTCAAGGGACAACCACCTACCATGCATAAATTTGGTCATCAGTAAGGCTAAATCTGAGACATCTGCCATGATAGCTGTAGCTGGAAGTGCTCTGGCTGGTTCTGGAGTCTTTGATTTTTCAGTCATCAATGGATGATGATGATAGTGGGAATTGCAAAAGTCAAACATTAACGCTCCATTTGTTATCTGATATACACAAAGCTTGAACTTAATTAAAATTGTTCATCATCCTTTCTGATGTCAATAAATTAAAATTCTTCACACTGGTGGGTATTGAAATATTAATAGCGTCTTCAATAATGAATTTCAACTGCGTGCACAAGGAAGATAGATGACTCCAGATAAAAGGACTTGATTCAAAAATGGAATTTTGATGTACTGTTACCAATTTCCATCTGTTTCATTATGTGGAAATGCACACAGAGCTTGGATGCTTTGATGCACCACCTTCTTCAAATCTACATTCCTTCTTCTGTTTGCTTTGAATACGAAAACACTGGCAAGGCAAGAATTTATTTCCACCCCTCGCCCTTGAGTAAATGAATGTGAACTACATTCTTACAATCCGTAAGATGTAGGTACACCCACTATGTTTTTTCTTTGGCACTTTGCTGCAACTGACTGACTTTGCTCAGTCACTTCAGGGCTATTTAAATATCAACCACATTTCCCTGAATCTGAAATCACATGTAGGCCATCTCCTGATGTTATTCTTTGGCCACAGAGTGAGTTTTTCTTTTCATTGTTATCCTGGATGCTACAAAAAGCAGAAAAAAAACTCAACAGTAAGCATGTCTGGTGTTCATTCAGATTTAAAAGTAACCTTGACAGTGCTGTTCAATAGGCCAACATTTTTTCCATGGGAACATGTTAAGCTTTGATATGTTAATTTTGAAGAACTGCAACTTCAAAGCAAAATTATATTCAGTTAAAATGAGTAATCTTCCACTGTATCTATTAAAGGTTGTTGGACATTGAAGGATCAAATGATAAGGGAGGCTGAATGGACGTCAGCAGGTCTTGGAAATCAGGTTAGATGGAGGTCACTGAACGTTGAGAGTACGTGGGTCTCAGCCTGTTCAGACATGACACCAAGTTAAGAGAGATTTGAACTTGGACTTCTGGCTTAGAGGTAAGGCCATTACCACTGTGCTACAAGAGGCCTCAAAGAGAGGCTCATAAAGCACCTCTGGCAATGAAGAACATAACAAGACACATGGAAGAATTTGTTTCAAACAGAAGCGAGAAAAGCAGATCAGAGAGTTGGATTGGATTGAATTGGATTGAATTTATTGTCACGTGTACCGAGACACAGTGAGAAGCTTTGTCTTGACAGCAGATCACAGAATTAAGTAGCATGGATCGTAAGTAATAGGTAAACAGCAGTAAAAACAAAAAACAGGTACAGGCGAATGTTAAGAATTTGTGAATCCATTCAGTATTCTAACAACAGTAGGGTAGAAACTGTTTCAACACCGGCTGGTGCATGTGTTCGGGCTTCTGTACCTTCTCCCCAATGGTAGAGGTTGTGGAAAAACATTGTCAGGGTGGGATGGATCTTTGAGAATGCTGGCGGCCTTTCCTTGACAGCGGGAGAAAGTGAGGACTGCAGATGCTGGAGACCAGAGTTGAAAAATGTGGTGCTGGAAAACACAGCAGGCCAGGCAGAATCCGAGGAGCAGGAGAATCGACGTTTCGGGCATTAGCCCTTCTTCAGGAATGAGGCTGGTGTGCCAAGCAGGCTGAGATAAAAGGTAGGGGGGAGGGAATTTGGGGGAGGGGCATTGGGAATGTGATAGGTGGAAGGAGGTGAGGGTGAGGGTGATAGGGCGGAGAGGGGTTGGGGGTGGAGAGGAGAAGATTGCAGGTCAAGGGGGTGGTGCTGAATCCGAGGGTTGGGACTGAGATAAGGTGGGGGGAGGGGAAATGAGGAAGGTGAAGAAATCTACATTCATCCCGTGTGGTTGGAGGGTTCCCAGGCGGAAGATGAGGCACTCTTCCTCCAGGCGTCGTGTGGCCAAGGTCTGGCGATGGAGGAGGCCAAGGACCTGCATGTCATTGGCGGAGTGGGAGGGGGAGCTAAAGTGTTCAGCCATGGAGCGGTTGGGTTGGTTGGTGCAGGTGTCCCAGAGGTGTTCCCTGAAATGTTCCGCAAGTAGGCGGCCTGTCTCCCCAATGACCAGCTATGCTTAGGAGCCACACACGCAGATGACAAGCAACGTGAATTCGACTGGGACAACACTACTATTATAGGACAAGCCAAACAGAGAACAGCCGGGGAATTCCTAGAGGCATGGCACTCATCCACAGATTCAATCAATAAGCACATTGATCTGGACCCAATATATCGGCCACTGCAATGGACAGCTGGAACTGAGAACCGGAAGCAACAGATTCAAACCACTACAAATGCCAGAGGAAAGATCACAGAAGTGCTTCACAGGAGGCTCCCAAGCACTGAGGATGTCACCTAGACAGGGGACGAAACATCTGCAACACAAATTCCCAGCTCGGCGAACAGAACCACAACAATCCCATTGTAATCTGAGGTAACCTTCTTTGCTGTCCACCACACCTCCAATATTGATGTCATCAGCAAACTTACTAACTATACCTCTTATGCTCACATCCAAATCATTTATATAAATGATGAAAAGTAGTGGACCAGCACCGATCCTTGTGGCACTCCACTGGTCACAGGCCTCCAGTCTGAAAAACAACCCTCCACCACTCACTGTCTTCTATCTTTGAGCCATTTCTGTATCCAAATGGCAAGTTCTCCCTATAATCCATGGGATCTAACCCTGCTCACCTATCTCCCATAGCGAACCTTGTTGAATGCCTTAACTGAAGTCCATATACATCACATCTACCGCTCTGCCCTCATCAATCCTCTTTGTTACTTCTTCACAAAATCTCTCCTCTGCCCTAAAGCTCTTCAGCCATTGCCTATCTTAAAGACGTACTCCTCCTCTCTCTACAAAGATCTCAGTGAGTCTCTGTCTCACTGTACTCCCCAAGTCCTCTCCTCTGCCGTGAAGCTCTTCAGCCACCCTTCTCTCCAGCCCATCCCCCCTCCCATTTATCTCTCCACCCCCGAGGCTCCCAGTCTCATTCCTGATGAAGGGCTCCGTCCTGAAACACCAATTTTTCTGCTCCTCAGATGCTGCCTGACCTGCTGTGCTTTTCCAGCAACACACTCTCAACTCTGATTTCCAGCATCTGCAGACCTCACTGTCTCCTTGTGCAGCCTATGCTCGAAGGAAAGGTTTATTGGTGTTAAGCGCCACACACACATGACAAGTCCTGCCTGCTCTTTAAACTAATCCTGCCCAGTTCCAGCTCTCCCCTGCCCTGCTCCCACCTTGCAGGCCCTCCCTGACTGGTCTCAGTGATCCTGCTTGAGCTGTCTTTCCTCCAGGACTCCACAGCAATTCAATTCCTAGACCCCACGGCTACACCAGATTCCAGGGGTCCTGCTGATTACAGCCTCCGACCTCTGATTTGTCAAAATGACTAAAAAGCAGGAAATTGACTCCTGTCACCCCTCTCCAATACTTCCCCCCAAGTCATGACCAGGACACTGTGAATCAATTTAAAAGTAGAATAACTATGTTACAACTATTTTTTCATTTTATTCTAGGACCCAGCCTCATACTGGTAAAGCTCATTTAATTATCCCTTTGAACAACATCTATCTCATGCACCAACTGCATTTCATTGTTACCATAGTGCTAGAGAAAATTGCTGTAGATTTGAGAAGCCTCTGTCAAGACTAAGATATCTACAGGCCTGTTTAAAATAGCTGACATTTTGACATCCAAATTTCACATGATGGTGTTAAAGAGGTGACTAGACTCAGGTGAACTGTGTCTATGTCATTGCATAACGCTGGACGCTGTATTTGGAGAAGATATTATCTCAGTGTACTGTGATATGACCCTCTGGCACAAGGTAGATTCATTCAGTCTCTCCTATTGTGTTTCCATTTATATTTTGTGTTAACCCATTTTTACGGTTTCCTTTTATCTCTATTAGTCACTACAGTTCCTGCCCTTATTGTTCTGACTTTCAATTAGACCGAATTAACTTTCACCCTAACATCAGCCATTCTGTTCAAGGACAGAAAATAAGTGCTCCCACAAAGACTGTAATCAGTATGTTCTGTACAGAAAGGAGTATGGCTTTTCTTACCCTTGAAGTGTGTAAATAGTTCAACAGCAAGTTTCCATGAGTTTATAGACTGAATAAAGTTACTTATTATCCCAGTACAACATTGCATATTTGTTCTCATGGATGCACACATACAGCTTGCAAGCAGATAAGATATGACACTTTTGCGGATTACAGTCATTTCAATCTCAGATTTATGATCTTTGATCTCCAACATCACAGGCCTCTGATGTTTTGGAATGGATTCAAAGCTCTAAAGTTAAAGTAAGGATGTCATTAGGCAAACGTTTCACAGCATATGAAAGGTTTGATGTGTTCAAATATCTGGGAGATTGATGCTGAGATGAACTTCGGATCTGAGACAAATACTTTGCCGGCTTGTAGACATTTTCAGAGTCTGGTTCTCAGATTGGCTGATGACTGTTCATTCTGGTGGATCTGCTGGATTCTGGAGTAAAATGCGTACAGTCCGTGAACCCAGTTTAAATCACATGACCATTAGGTTAAACACTTCTGATGCCCACCTAGTCTGGTTTGGATGGGTAAAAATCATTGTGATACCAAGAAGATGTTGATAGCGTTCATATCAGCCATTGAGCTTTGATCTTCTCTTTTCTCTTGACCAACAATCTAAGGATAATATTAAGCTGGAGAGGGTTCAGAAGAGATTAATGAGAATGTTACTGGGTATGGGAGGTTTGTGTTATAAAGAAAGGCTGGATAGGCTGGGGCTTTTTTTGCTGGAGTATAGGAGGTAGAGAGGCAACCTTTTGAAAGTTATAAGATAATGACAGGTACACATAGGTTTAATAGTAGTTTTCCTTTCCCTAGGATAGGGGATTTCAAGACAACAGGACCCATTTTTAAGGTGAGACAAGGGAGATTTAAAAAAAGATATGGGGCAATTTTTTTATACAAAGGCTGATTCGTATATGGAATGAACGTCCTGAGGAAGTGCTGGATCTGGGTGCTTTTAAGGACATGAACAGGAAAGGTTTGGAAATATATGGGCCAGGAGCAGGCAGGTGGGACTAGTTTAGTTGGGGATTATGTTCGCCATAGATTGGTTGGACAAAAGGGTCTGTTTCCATGCTGTATGACTCTACGGCTCTATGACTTCAGTTGTTGAGTTATCCTAAAAGATAAGCTGTGTTGATTGCACAGATATCTGTGAGGTATATTGAAATTTAATTAGACATTCACTGGAGACTTGATACTGTATGAAATTCAAATGCCAAATGTCACATGGTTTGCAGCAGCCATTTTAACAGCTTATTTGTGTCCATTTTTTATGACTAAAACCTGCAAATTCACAATATCCCATGCCTGTACTGCGCATGACACACTTAGTCAATATTTTTCTCCATTAGGACAGTTTCCAACTTCCTCTACTTATATGCTCTCCCTTCTATACCTCTTTGCTGCCTAGCTTCTCTCTATTGAGTGACTTAATCCAAAAGCACTCCCTGAAGCAGTTTCTTAACCAGAAGGTGCAATCCCTTCACAATACTGGGACCATTTTCAATTTGATATAATTATTCTGTCCTCATTTCATTGCTGTTCCAAGTTCAGTATCCTTTAATGCATTCACTGCAATTGTGTAAAGGAATTGACTTAATAAAGAAAATAAAGTATTAATTAAATGAAAATAAAGCATATTCCCTGCGGCATTTGAATATGGGCCAATTGTTAAAAAAAAACACAGGAAACTGTGAAGTTAAAGGCATGACTGTTGGAAACAGCCAACACCTGTTAGATAAAACAACAGGCAAATGAAATGAACCTAAAGAATTCATAAAGATTCTGTTTTAAACAAATTCGAAGACTTTTTTCTTGTGGGAATACAATGAACAATGAAAGTTCAAAGGCCACAGAGTAAATTTTTATAAGTCCTAAAAAGAGAACACCCTCTAACACAGAGACGCAGGTCAGTCTACGTAGGAGACAAAAGGGTTGAGTTTACCATTAACTTCTTTGAAGACTGAGACAAAAAAGACTCTAAAGAAACTATACTGAATTGGGAGAATAATTTTCTTTAAATCCAATCTGTTTTAATGTCAAAAATGTATATTTCAAGATGGTGCATCAACTTAAGGTAGAATAGCCATGTTATAACCACTTGCAATTAATGACCTAGCTATTACTGAGTATTAAGGGATTAAACATATAATTAAATATTAGTTAATATTATTAATAGTAAATTAATGGCAGCATTAAATATTTACTTTCCCCGAAAAGTCCTTATCTGTAAGTAACTGCCTTCGAGCGTTATATAATTATGAAACATGATCGAACTTCATCTATTTTTATTTGCTTGAAAATTTTATCAATAGTTACTTCTCTCTATTTATAGAAAATATAATTTCAAATGGAGTCCACAGAGAGATAAAGAAGTAACTTACAATCTATATTAAAAAAAAACGCAGATGGAAATCAAAAACAAAAACAAAATTAGATTCCCTACAGTATGGAAACAGGCTCTTTGGCCCAACCAGTCCACACTAACCCTCTGAAGAGTAACCCATCCAGACCCATTTTCCTTCTGACTAATGTACCTAACACAATGGGCAATTTAGCATGGCCAATTCGCCTGACCTGCACATCATTGGACTGTGGGAGGAAACTAGAGCACCCGAAGGAAACCCACACAGACACGGGGAGAATGTGCAAACTCCACACAGACAGTCACCCGATGCTGGAATTGAACCTGGGACCCTGGTGCTGTGAGGCAGCAGTGCTAACCGTGCCACCCATAGATTCATTGCCATCATTAGCCTCTTAATTCCATATTTTGTTTTTTGCTTTTATTGAATTCAAATTCCACTACCTGCCATGGCTGGATTTGAACCCAGGTCCCCAGAACATCCTGGGTTGCTGGATTAACAGCCCATTGATAATACCACTTGGACGTTGCCTCCCCCTTTTATTGCTGGAAAGACTCAGCAAATCTGGCAGCATATCTGGAAAGACATCAGAGTTAATGTTTCGAGTCCAATGACTCTTTGTCAGAACTGACTGTAGTTGGGAAAAGGTTTACAGAGGAACCTCGATTATCCAGCATTTAATTATCTGAATATCGAATCATCCGGTAAATTTGCAAGGCCCCGATGCTTGGCTAAACTATGTTTTCTGGCATTTGATTATCAGGAATTTGATTAACCAAGTTAAATATTGCCCACCCATGCCCTTTGGAAAATCGATGTTCCTATAGTGAAGATGGGGTGGGGGAGGGGGAATGATTAAACAATAGGTGAAGGTGGGGTCCAGGAACAGAGGAAAACAGTTGGAAAGAAATGGGTAAAGGTCAGCCTGTAGGAATAAATACCTGCTAATGGGGACTGTTAGTGGCTGACAATGGATTGTTCATGGTAGTAACCCATGTGATGACAAGGCCTGGTATGCAGACGTGGCCTCCTATACATTGGGGAGACAGGCCACCTACTTGCAGAACATTTCAGAGAACACTTCTGGGACACCCACACCAACCAACCCAACCGCCCAGTGGCAGAATATTTTAACTCCCCCTCCCATTCCACCAATGACATTCAGGTCCTTGGCCTCCTCCATCGCCAGACCATGGCAACACGATGCCTGGAGGAAGAGCGCCTCATCTTCTGCTTCGGAACCCTCCAACCACAAGGGATGAATACAGATTTCTCCAGCTTCCTCATTTCCCCTCCCCCCACCTTTTCTCAGTCCCAACCCTTGGACTCAGCACCGCCTTCTTAACCTGCAATCTTCTTCCTGACCTCTCCGCCCCCACCCCCTCTCTGGCCTATCACCCTCACCTTAACCTCCTTCCACCTATCGCATTCCCAACGCGCCTCCCCCAAGTCCCTCCTCCCTACCTTTTATCTTAGCCTGCTTGGCACACCTTCCTCATTCCTGAAGAAGGGCTTATGCCCGAAACGTCGATTCTCCTGCTCCTTGGATGCTGCCTGACCTGCTGTGCTTTTCCAGCAACACATTTTTCAGCAGAGGATGGGTAAAGACAAATATTCAGACCCTAAAATTATTGAACACGATGTTGAGTCCTAAAGGCTGCAAGGTCCCCAGGCAGAAAATGAGGTGCTGGATTAGTGGTGCTGGAAGAGCACAGCAGTTCAGGCAGCATACAAGTAGCTTCAAAATCGACGTTTCGGGCAAAAGCCCTTCGTCAGGAATAAAGGCAGTGAGCCTGAAGCGTAGAGAGATAAGCTAGAGGAGGGTGGGGGTAGGGAGAAAGTAGCATAGAGTACAATGGGTGAGTGGGGGAGGGGATGAAGGTGATAGGTCAAGGAGGAGAGGGTGGAGTGGATAGGTGGAAAAGAAGATAGGGAGGTAGGACAAGTCCGGACAAGTCATGGGGACAGTTACTGAGCTGGAAGTTTAGAACTAGGGTGAGGTGGGGGAAGGGGAAATGAGGAAACTGTTGAAGTCCACATTGATGCCCTGGGGTTGAAGTGTTCCAAGGTGGAAGATGAGGCGTTCTTCCTCCAGGCGTCTGGTGGTGAGGGAGCGGTGGTGAAGGAGGCCCAGGACCTCCATGTCCTCGGCAGAGTGGGAGGGGGAGTTGAAATGTTGGGCCACTGGGCGGTGTGGTTGATTGGTGCGGGTGTCCCGGAGATGGCCCAACATTTCAACTCCCCCTCCCACTCTGCCGAGGACATGGAGGTCCTGGGCCTCCTTCACCGCCGCTCCCTCACCACCAGACGCCTGGAGGAAGAACGCCTCATCTTCCGCCTCGGAACACTTCAACCCCAGGGCATCAATGTGGACTTCAACAGTTTCCTCATTTCCCCTTCCCCCACCTCACCCTAGTTCTAAACTTCCAGCTCAGTAACTGTCCCCATGACTTGTCCGGACTTGTCCGACCTGCCTATCTTCTTTTCCACCTATCCACTCCACCCTCTCCTCCTTGACCTATCACCTTCACCCCCTCTCCCACTCACCCATTGTACTCTATGCTACTTTCTCCCCACCCCCACCCTCCTCTAGCTTATCTCTCCACGCTTCAGGCTCACTGCCTTTATTCCTGATGAAGGGCTTTTGCCCGAAACGTCGATTTCGAAGCTACTTGGATGCTGCCTGAACTGCTGTGCTCTTCCAGCACCACTAATCCAGAATCTGGTTTCCAGCATCTGCAGTCATTGTTTTTACCTAGAAAATGAGGTGCTGTCCTTCCAGCTTGCACTGAGCCTTGCTGGAGCACTGCAGCAAGCCTAAGGCAGAGGTGTGGCCAGGGAACACGGTGGTGTGCTGAAATGGTAGGCAACAGAATAATTCTGCATTATTTGACATGATGTCAATATTTTCAATGCATGTTACAGCCAATGGAATAATTCTAAGGTCATTTCTAATGTAGAGGAATGCAGTCATCAATTTTTAAATACCACAATCGACAATGAGTTAATAATTAGAAACAATGTATTTAATAATTTTAGTTGAGCAATAAGTGTTGCCTGGGGATGGTGGATGGGATCTCAGTTCACTAAATCCCCTTAGCCCACCATGTTCTGGAGTATGACAGTTGTGCAAATCCTTCTATAGTGCAAATCTACTGGGAAGAAGTGTCAAAGGGCTAACTTGCACTTCTTACTGACCTGTGAACTTATTTTTAAAAAACGTAGCACTCTTACTGCAAATTTCAAGTGGATAAAAATAAAGCAAAATTTTTTTACATAACTTAACTTAAAGGCAATATTGAAATCTCTTGTACTTCATATACTTAAAATAGTTCAGACAGGCCGTTATATTATTAAACAGAATGCTCAGAAGATTTCATCTTGTATCAGAACTAATTGCAATGAACTTCAGAAATAACTACATTTCATTCCATTGAGACTTCATTCATCCTTTGTCCCAAGTAACATTTAAACTAATTTGAGTATGCATTTGATGTCGTGTAGAGTGAATAAATGAAAAGATTTTGCATATGCATTTGAATGTGATTGTTGGAAAGTCTTCTTTGACTAATCTTGAGGGGGAAAGTGAAAAGAAAAGTAAACATGATAAATATGGAATATGAGAATAGAATGGTAATTGAGATAAAAGGAAACCAGAGAAACCTTCTACTCAGTGGGTAGCAAGAGTCTATTAGGGAGAAGAGGCAGAGCACAAGGCTTTTGTTTATATGAGTGATAATAGAGGAAGAAGAATTTGACAAATAGTAATGGAAGTGGAGATGATTTGGATATTGGATATCAATAAGCAGGGTGTGGTGGAAGGGAAGCCATGCGAGGAGTGTAAAGTCACCTGCTTTGCATGGCTTGTAACACAGATTGTGTAAGGAACTAGAGATGGAGATAGCTAAAGAAGTTGTTATATACTTCCAGTCTTCCCTGGATATGAGGAAGATGCCAGAGAATTGGAGTATGGTGAACATGACACACTTAGTCCAGAGTATGTATAGTTAGCACAGACCTAATACACAGACCTCATGTTGTGCATGAGCGGAGGAACCTCAGCTTCATAAGTAGAAACATTGCCTAGAAAAACAGGGAAGATACAAAGAAGTTTTTTAAAGCTCTGGTTAGGCCCAACTAAAATATTGCACTTGCGCCTTGTCACCACACGTTAGGAAGAAGCGGAAGAACTGTGGATGCTGTAAGTCAGAAATAAGAACAGAAATTGCCGGAAAAGCTCAACAAGACTGGCAGCATCTATGGGGAGAAATCAGAGATAATGTTTTGGATTGAGTGGCCCTTTCTCAGAACTCCAGGTCTGAGGAAGGGTTACAAAACGTTAACTCTGATTTCTCTCCACAGATGCTGTCAGTCTTGGTGAGCTTTTCCAGCAATTTCTGTTTTTGTTAGTACTGGTTAATAATGGTTCCTGGGCTGAGGGAGTTTAGCAACAAAGTTACTTTGCAGAAGCTGTTCTCCAGTGGATCAAAGGAGCTTAAGAAGGGATTTGATGGGGGGTATGCAAGGTTCTGATAGGTTTAAACAATGTAGCTGAAAATATGTTGCTGGAAAAGCGCAGTAGGTCAGGCAGCATCCAAGGACCAGGAGAATCGACGTTTCGGGCATAAGCCCTTCTTATGCCCAAAACGTCGATTCTCCTGCTCCTTGGGTGCTGCCTGACCTGCTGCGCTTTTCCAGCAACACATTTTCAGCTCTGATCTCCAGCATCTGCAGTCCTTGCTTTCTCCTTAAACAATGTAGACAAATTAAAAGTGATGATTTTTCAAAAAATATCAGCTGATAGGACAAGGATTAGGTGACACAGATCGAAGATTTTTGGCAAAAGATAGGAGTGGGATGCAAGGGAGAACATTTTTAGATGGCGAATCATAATGATCTGGGCTTCATTGTCTTTGAGGGCAGTGAAACTGGAAAGTGTTAATGATTTCAAGAGTAAATTTTATAGGTACTTGAGTGAAATGAAGTTGTAGGACTGCAACGATAGAGCAAAGTCGAACTGGCTGGATTGTTATACACAGAGGTGGCAGAACTACACGCAAAGGATCATCCATGATACTTCTATGATTCAATGCTATTTCAATAACACAGGAAGCCAGGCACCATCAGGAGGTGCAGAAGTCAACTTTTCGGATGTAATCCTTCTTCAGGACAGGGGGTGGGTGTGGGGGGAGCTGCAGATAAAGGCGGTGGCGGGGTCACGGTGGTGAAGTGGGTAATAGGTGAAGACAGGTAGAGGGTACAACCTGGTTGGTCAGTGGGAGGAATGAATCCGGTTGATGGCAGGGAGGAGTGGAAGGGAGGGGGAAGAGGGGCCGGTGCTGGGAAGGGAGTCGGGGGATGGGGAGGGAGGTTATTTGAAATTGGAGAACTCAATGTTGAGTCCTCCAAGCTGTAGGGTGCATAGGTGGAAGACAAAGTGATGTGCCTCCAATAGGAGCTGTGGTTTGTTCTGGCAATGGAGTAGGCCAAGGAATGGTTAGGGAAATTTAAATGGACCTTGTGGATCTGACTGCATTGCTTGGTGAACCATTCCCTCAGTTTACATTCAGTCTCCCCGATGTAGAGAAGACCATATCGGGAGCACCTGATGCGGTAACCTAAGTTGGAAGAAAGGCAGGTGAACCTCTGTCTCACCTGGAAGGACTGTTTGAGGCCCTGGATAGAGGTGATTGGGGTGGTGTACCAGCAGGTTTTGCATCTTTTCTGGTTACAAGGGAAGGTACCTGGGGTTGGGGGGAGAGGGTGGTGGGGAATGTGGCGTGAACCATGGCAAAGGAAATGGTCCTTGTGGAAGGCAGAGAGGGGTGGGAAGGGGAAGATGTTCTTGGTGGTGGGGTCTCTTTGAAGTTGGTGGAAGTGTTTGAGGATGATGTGTTGGATGTGGAGATTGATGGGGCGTTAGGTGAGGACAAGGTGGTCTCTGTCTTTATTGCGTTGGGGGGCTTCAGAGTGGTGGAAAATAGGTGGATATCTGGGATGCATGCAAGTGGAAGTCTTCTTATCCAAGTAGACGCGGCAGAGGCAGAGGTTCAACTGCCTCTCTTCCAAGCTAGTTTACTGCATCTGGTGCTCCCGATGTGGTCTTCTCCACATCGGGGAGACCAAATGTAAACTTAGGGAACAGAGCATCTTAGCTGGGTCTGCAGGAGATAACTGGACCTCCCAGTCACTGCCCATCTCTATTCCCCCAATCACTTCCTTTCCGACATGACCATCCTTGGTCTCCTCCATTGCCAAACCAAACCACAGCTCCTATTGGAGGAATAACACCTTATCTTCTGTCTGGGCAGCCTACAGCCCGGAGGACTTAACATTGAGTTCTCCAATTTCAAATAACCTCCCTCCCCATTCCCAACACCCTTCCCAGCCTCTCCTCCTCCCTGCCACCAACTGGATTCATTTCTCCCATTGACCAATCAGGTCATACCCTCTACCTGTCTTCACCTATCCCCATTTCATCACCCTGGCCCATCACCCCCTTTAGCTGCAGCTCCGTCCACACCCATGGCCAGTCCCAAAGAAGGGTTACACCTGAAATGTCGACATCTGCACCTCCTGATGTTGCCTGGCTTGCTGTGTTCTTCCAGCCTCCTGCCTGTCTACTTTGGATTCCAGCATCTGCAGTTTTTTTTGTCTCTAATTTACTTCAATAACAGCAGGGAAATATTATCATCACTGCCTGTGTCTTATGTCTGTTCACCTAACAAGGTTGCTGGCAAGGTTTATTTGACAATAATTTACCAGTCCTGTGCTTCACAAAAATTCTACATTGGATTATTAAGCAATATAGCAGAAAGTTTGCAGGGAGACATAAGTGGAAGTGACTTTGGCCATTGGACAATCTATTTAACAGTAATTACAATAATTGTCAAATCACCAAGCTACATAGTATAGCTAGGCAGTGATTTTGCACTTTTGCTTTCATTTTAGACATACATTAGATATATATAAATCTTGGCAACAAACAAGTTTAGAGAACCTTCAGTGAATATGTTCATGAATGCAACTGAATAAAAAAACTTAGAAATAGGTACAACGCAGTATAAAAGCATGGAAGAGTATCTGACAACAGTTAAATTATTAGGAAACATGAAATTAATGTTTAAAGAAATATGGAAATCAGTGTCTTCTGAGTTATTTACATCTTCGCAAAATAGGCTGCAATCCTGACTGGTTAGGCCAGCAAGTTATTGCATGTTCCTGATTACTGTTAGACAAGTGGTAGAGGTCGGCCTTCTTAAACTTTTGCCATCTGTGTGCTGAAGGTACTCCTCCAGTGCAGTTAGGAAGGGATTTTGATCCACAATAGTGAAAGAACGACAATACATTTGCAATTCAGGATTGGGCTTGACTTAGAGGGAAAGTTGTAGGTTTTGATGTTCCTAGGTGTCTGATGCCTTATTCTTCTTGGTGGTAGAGGTCATGGGTGCATCCTGAATTCCACTTTCTGATCACATTACAAGAGGTGCTTTCACCACAGCCCCCATGTCCATGGCAGTGCTCAGCCTGAGCAGAATGAAGCAAGTGAAGTGCAGCTCACCTGCAATTTGTTGACTGGCCTTAAAATAGCATTGATGCGGGAGTTAATTGCAGTGGGACATTTTTTATTTGATCAGCAGCACAAAAATTTGTTTGACGGCCCTGTGTGGTGTCTATTTGAAAAATGGGTATCATATTAGCCAGTGTGTGACTGTATAACATCAAGATCATACCAATTCTGTTTGTTCTGGCATTCACAGGGGTCAGCTGCAGAAGTGACTTGCTTGAGCCACTGCACCGGTCAATGAGGGGCTAGCCCACAGTGGCACCAGTGATTCAAGCTTTGCACTTTTATTTTCAGAGCCCAAGCACTCTTCAAACATTGCTGCTCCTGTGATTCCTCCAACTTGGCAGTATTTCTTGCAGTTTGGAGCCAGATGACACCATAAAACAGATGAAAGCACAATCATCTGAAAGTTCTATTTCAAAGTCACTCAATAAAGTAAGTTAAACACAGAGCAAATAAACTATGTGACACACATTTAACTCCAGAAATGTAATGCTGAATAGTTGACCAAATAAGGAAGTCAAAGTTTCTTTCACCAAAGTTTCTACAATCCTGGATAATAGGGACTGCACACAAAGGAGAACATGTTGTGATTGCCATGTTTGAAAGCATATGAGGAGTCCACTGGAAAATCAAGTTCAGTTCCCAATTGCAGGATTTCTCCTGGTTAGATTAAAATGAGCCATTAGACATTTTAATCTTTAATGTAATTTGATGACAGCCCTAACCTGTCCTGCTAACCATGAACCCACGGGATTGAATGTTCACACATCCCCGCACACTGTCCCTCCCCACTCCCCACAGATGAGGGATTTTGTAACAGTCAGGATGTGGCCTGGCCACCAGCTCCCTGCCTGGTTCACCCTGTGTCCTTTCGACATGGAACAGGAGAGGTTAAAGATCACTTTAGTGTCTTGTCATGACATTTTGTCTGTAGCTATGGTAGGGGAGGGTGTGGGGATTAAGAGGTTGGCCTGACAGGTTTCACTGGGTGGGCTACTGTCAAAGAGGAGAGGGGAGACCTCATTGGGTGATAAGCCCAACAAAAGGATCCTCTCCTTTCACAGATGTAGAGGTGTCAGTGTTGGACTGGGGTGAACAAAGTCAGAGAGCACACGACACCGGGTTATAATCCAACAGGTTTATTTGAAGTCACAAGCTCTCGGACCATAGCCCCTTGGTCAGGTGAAGTGATCGGGAAACACACCGACACAGAACTTATGGGCAGAGAGATCAAAGGCAGAGCCATCGAAGACCATACAAAGGGTGTGAGTGGAGTCTCGAATAATAGGTCTCTGCAGGAGACCAAGTGTGTTAGACGGTGGGAGTAAAGTGTCAACAGATGAATAACAACTGAGGGGATGACCTATAATCTGATTAAATGAGGCAGAGAGATAATTGCAAAAAATTAATAATAAGGATGTGCTAGAGATAAACCGAAAGAACTGGAATAGCATTGAACACAAAGCCCAACAAGTTCGGCAACATCTGTGAAGAAGAACCAGAGAAAGGGTCACCGACCCTGAAATGTTAACTCTGATTTTCTTCACAGACACTGCCAGACCCATTGAGCACCCCTCCCCAACCCCGCTTCTGCTCCAGATGAACCACCTAATGAAGGAGCGTCGCTCCGAAAGCTAGTGCTTCCAATTAAACCTTAGATTAGATTACTTACAGTGTGGAAACAGGTCCTTCAGCCCAACAAGTCCACACCGCCCCACCGAAGCGCAACCCACCCATACCCCTACATTTACCCCTTACCTAACACTACAGCAATTTAGCAAGGCCAATTCACCTAACCTGCACATCTTTGGGCTGTGGGAGGAAACCGGAGCACCCAGAGGAAACCCACGCAGACACGGGGAGAATGTGCAAACTCCACACAGTCAGTTACCTGAGGTGGGAATTGAACCCGGGTCTCTGGCGCTGTGAGGCAGCAGTGCTAACCACTGTGCCACCGTGCCACCCATGGTGGACTATAACCTGTTGGACTATAACCTGGTGTTGTGTGATTTTTAACTTTGTACACCCCAGCCCAACACCGACATCTCCAAATCTGATTTACAGCATCCTTAGTTCTTTTGTTTTTTATTTGACTGGAATACATGATAGGTACAAGAGTAGCATGCCGACAGTCTAACCAAATTAATAAGTAAGCAAAACTGTACAAACTAATTAAGATTCAGAAAAGCCAATGTTAGACTGGGGTAGACAAAATTAAAACTCACACAACACCAGGTTACAATCCAACAGTTTTAAGGTAATTCATTAAGGTAGAGAGAGCATAACAATTTATCAAGTTGATGGTTTCAAAACAGGACAGTAAGGAAGATTTTTCAGATACACAACAGTGTGGTGGGCTCACATGTAGCACGACATGAACCCAAGATCACGGTTGAGACCGGCTTCATGGGTATGGAACTTGGCTATCAGTTTCTGCTCGGGGATTCTTCATTGTTGTGTATCTCGAAGGTTTCATGGAGGCTGAATGTCCTTAAGCACTGAAGTGTTCCCCGATTGGGAGGGAAATGTTTTTGCCTGGCGATTGTTTGCCTGGCGATTGTTGCCATGGCGTCTGCATGGAATGACCTTTCACAGCTCATTCCTCCCCTTTAATGCTCCTGTGTCTGGTCTTATTAATCCAGACCCCCAACTACCTTGACCACCCTGTTGGGCCTGACAGCTAGGTTCGTGAACAATGTGGACCTACCTTCAGTCCAGCTTCCATAGACTTTTCCTCTTTAGGTTGTGGCAATAACCCCTGCAGGGACCAGCCCTCAACCCAGGGGCTGCTGGCACTACAGAGCCAAAGGCCAATCTTTCTACCTTACATCGTAATTTCTAGTGATCTCCAAAGATTTACCTTCCTAATCTATAAGCTGCTACTTGACACCCTTTAGTCTCAGTCAGCTCCCATTTATTGATTAGGCAAAAGTGAGGATTGCAGATGTTGGAGACCAGAGTCTAGATTAGAGTGGTGCTGGAAAAGCACAGCAGGTCAGGCAGCATCTGAGGAGCAGGAAAATCGATGTTTCAGGCAAAAGCCCTTCATCGGGAAGCTTCGTTCCTGATAAGGGTTTTTGCCTGAAATATCGATTTTCCTGCTCCTCGGATGCTGCCTGACCTGCTTTTCTTTTCCAGCACCACTCTAAGCTAGACTCCCATTTACTGATGGCATTCAACTATTTCTCCACTGCTTTTCCACTATCAACTCTGCAGATGAGTCAAAACTTCCTTCATCTGAATGGGTATATAGCACTCCCAAAATGATCTCTCTGTTATATACATCAGATGGTGTAAGCAGTTAACGATACTAAAATGGAACAAGTTAGTTACTACTGAGTAAACTAAATACAGCTGTGTAATTAACAACATTTAAATAACTCATGAAAGAAAATCAAATACATATTAAAATGTTTAATGTTCAGAAGCTGTTTAATAAATAATTCTGCATTAAAAATGGTAACATGGAATAGTAATTTAAGCACTGCAAGTCTTTGCCAATAAATTCTAGAAGCTGAGTTGTCATTGTTTCCTGGCAGAATTTGTACCAGTTTATGTCTCATATAGGAGGGCCTCTCAGTCTGGTTTTATATTAGGATGTTACTCTAGAGAAGATACAACGTGAGAACAGTAGAGTGAACATTGCTTCCCCCATTGCCATAATCTCTTCCGTGTTCAGCTCTTTTATCTCAGGCAGCACGGTGGTTAGCACTGCTACCTCACAGTAGCAGAGACCCAGGTTCAATTCCCACCTTGGGTGACTGCCTGTGTGGAGCTTGCACATTCTCCTCAAGTCTGCATGGGTTTCTATTGGGTGCTATTGTTTCCTCCCTCAGTCCAGACATGTACAGGTTATGTGGAATGGCAATACTTAATTGACCAATAGTGTCGAGTGATGTATAGGCAAAATGGGTTAGCCATGGTAAGTGTTGGGAATGGGATATTTTTGGAATGTTGTAGCAGACTTGATGGGCCAAATGGCTTCTATTTGCACTGTAGGAATTCTAAAAGAAACAAAATAATCCCATTACTGCGACTTTTAGAAAAGTGCTATTGTCATCAGGGTGAGATAGTGGAACATAGTCTTCATCTGGTGCTGTGACAGTCTCCATGTTTGTGGTAATGTTGTCAATATTATCAAAGAATCCCTGTTTTCTTAAAAGAAAGTTGTTGCTAGTGGACCAGGCATCCTTCAATAAATGGACATCAGTGAAGAGCAAGTTTTTTTTTGCACACTGGGGTGTTTTCAAATTCCTGGTTCTCTCCAAAGACTTTTTCACTCCAGTCAATGCTGAATCATACAAATTGTAACCAAACCCAATAAAGGGGGTTTAGTACACAAGGTAATCAGTTTGCTACAAAGTGTTATTTACTCATGAAACATGTTTGTTATTGTAGGTAGTCAGTGTTGAGCAGTGTTCATTGTAAACAGATGATTCATTACAAAAAGGAACTGCACCTCAACAAGCCTGTCAACACATTTCTGCCGAAAGTACTTATCCTTGTTAACACACTATAACCAATGCCTTTGTGTCTGGCAACAAAAATGATAAATGGTTAGTATTTTCTGGGACATTTACCCATAAGTGATTCAAATAGTAGGAAGGGAGAAGCTGTTTCTTTTCTCACTTTCCAGTTCTCTGCTAAATCAGGCTTTTCAAAATCCCAGTAACCTATTCGATCCACAATTCAGTGTAAAACTTAATCTATCCACCAAGGCTGATTACTTCCATTTCACTCATACATTGTAGCTCAATTATTCCATCCCGGTGATCTTGCAACCTCCAATTGCTGTAAACTTTATCCAAAATGAACCAAATTTCAGTCACCCATCGCACTGTCCCCATTGATTTACATCAGTTCCCACTTCCTTATGCCTTGAATCCGAAAACCTCATCCTTTTGTTTTTGCCCCTTCAGAAATCTGCTCCAGTACTACCTAAATAACTTCTTTCAGAATGAAAAACTCCAAACTCTTCTATCTTCCTCTTCTTCTGTCGCTCCAGTAGCATTAGCTACATTGGCCCTAAACTTTGAATTCGCCACCAACTCTCCAACACCATCTCTTTACTGAAGGGCCTCCTTAAACACACCTCTGTTGCCAAAAGTGTTGGTAAATTCCTCTCTCTTTGTTTTAGTGACCATTTTCAATTACACCTCAATGAGGCATTTGGGGATATTTTTCGGCATTGGAGGAGCTAGATTGAAACAAATTGCTGGTTTTCAGCATCTGCAGTTATTGTTTTTACCTCTGAAACAAATTGCTGTTGTTTCTAGGTCCACATCAATTACCTCTGCTTCAACTCACTTCTATAGCAGTGACATCTTTTCATCTTTTTGTCACTTGCAGACCCAATACTTGGAACTTTCCATTTCAGTGTAGTCAGGAGGACACCTCATGACATTTGATGCAGAGGAAGTTCACTCTTGTGGTGCAGAGACTGTGAGCTTCCTCTCCAAAGCCTCTGTATCCTTCCTATAGTAGGGCGACCAGAACTGGACACAATATTCCAAGTGTGGTCTCAGCAGGGACTTGCAGAGTTGTAGCAAAACCTCGCGGCTCTTAAACTCGAGCCCCCTGTTAACGAAAGCCAAAATACCATATGCTTTCTTAACAACCATTCCGCTTGGGTGGCAACTTTCATTCTATTAACTCTAACAACTGAAGAAATACAGAAGTATATGCCGAATTTCCCTGTTAGATAAGAAATAGACATGCTGAAGTGAATAATCCGAATTGATACTTCCAACAAGGTCCATCCATCTTCAACTCCTCTATGAAATATAATCCAGGTATCTATATCCTATTGAGTGGAAAATCTTACTTACCTAACATTTCCTGGCTTTGTGTCCCACACACTATAAGGGACATTTTTACTGGATCGTATAATCAGTTGAATAGAGAAACAAGAGCAAGTAGCAAGTTCATATACCAACAATGCCCAAGATTGTGCTGGTAAGAATCATACCTGGACCAAATGAAGATTGTTGTGGCTGTCAGAGGTCAGTCATCTCAGCTCTGGGACATCTCTGCAGGAGTTCCTCTGAAAGTATCCGAAGGCCAACCATCCTCAGTCGCTCCATCAGTGACCTTCCCTCTACCATAAGGTCAGCAGTGAGGATGTTCGCTGCTGATTGCAAAACATACAGCACCATTCACGACCCCTCAACTATTGAAGTAGTCCATTTCCAAATCCAGTTAGACCGGGCAACATCCACCGAATGACCATCACCATCAAGAGAAAATGAAACCATCATCATTTGATATTCAGTGGAATTACCAACTCTGAGATCCCGACAATCAACTTCTTGTGAATTATCATTGACCAGAAAATTAATTGGACTAACCATGTGGATGTTGTTGCAACAAAAACAGGCCAAAAGCTACGAACCTGCACCAAGTAACTCACCTCCTGACTCCTCCAAGCCTTTCCATCATCTACAAGGCACCAGTTAATATGATGATAGATGGTGATAGAAACACTTGTCCAGATGGGTACAGCTTGAAAAATACTCAAGAAGCTTGACACCATCCAGGACAAAAAAAATCCACTTTGTTGGCAATACATCTGCAAGCACTGTCTACCCATCATCATCAACAAATAATTTAGGCTATCTACAACAGGCACTGGAGAAATTTACCAGGGCTCCTTGGACAGCTCCAAACCTCCAATGACTTCCATTTAGAAAGACACGGGCAGCAGATATACCACGTCTTGCAAGTTCCATTCCGAGCATTCACCTTCTTAATGGCAACAAAGGACTGCCAATACATGGTGGGCCAGTAAATCTCAAATACCCTGAATGATCAATAAAAAAAATCTGAATGATTTTTTTACCAGACCCTATTTCAATAACATAGTTTAGACTCTCACTGAATCTAGCAGGAATCACTCGATAATAGCAGGAATTCACAAGACAGGTTAGTTCAGTTGATTTGTCATCTTTCTCGATGCAGAGTCACACCAACAGCCTGGGTTCAACTCCCGCATTGGATGAGGTTGCTATGAAGGATTGTCCTTCTCCCCTTACCTAAGGCATGGTCACCATCAATCATCCCTCTCTCCCTCTCAGAAAAGAGCAGCCTTACGATCTGGCAAGACGATAGTGACTTTACGCTTACTAAAAATTTGACAGAAAGTTTTAACAAATTATAAACCTAACTGGAACTCTTGTAGCACTCAATACAATTTCCAGCAAGTTTGGCTTGGGAAGCCATCGAAGCTGTTCTACTGACAAGTCAGGTTAATACTGAGGTTAAGCTCTCGTCTATTTGTCTATTTAAACCAACAACACGCCTTTACCTTCAGGTGGATGTTCTTCCTGCCCCCAACTAGTTAATTGCGTTTAAAATTCCTGAGTGTGATATTTTAACGTGGTTAAACCATTTCCAATTAACCAGCTCACAACGGGTCCATTCTAAATGAGTGAAGACCAATCAGTCCATCTAGTTTACCTGCCAATAGGAAGCTCACAGTCTCTGCATCACAAGAGTGAACTTCCTCTGGAATGACTTTTCATGAAATTAGAGCTCAAAGAAATTTTGCACAACAATGCTACCTATTGCAAAAGGAAATTAAACTGCAGCAAGTCAAATTATGCTGGGAAGTTAGCCGAGCATGTAGCACAGTTACAAGGAACAAAATAAGCCTTTGTGACAGAACTAGGTCAGTTACTTTGTGCACCTCAAACAGAGATGCAGCAATGTAACATGCTGTACTTTGTCATTTTTGGATGCACCAATGAATTTCCACAATTCAGGAAACTGATATAATTGATCAGCTGTTAGCCCAGAGCATTTCTACTTTGACATATTCAAACAGAGTTGCCAGGGCAAGGGACTTTGGCCCTTTCATCACTTTACTGTCAAATGTTTAAAGGTTGTTGCTGTAAATTCTTTCATTTAGTTTCAATCGCTGCTTAACCTCACAGTTTCTTCAAATATTTAATTCTAAATACACAGTGGTTCATAATCATTTAGGGTCATGGGTTTCAAATCTAGACCAAATATGCCATCAGGCGAATGGTAACAGGCTGCAGTGAACAGAGATGTTGTTGCTGTGTGATTGCTATAGATGCAAACTTGTGGTACCATGGTGACAGATTGCACATTCACTCCCTATGGCCTGATGATCAATAAATAAAAGATTGCACAACTTTTCAAAAACTGTGGTTAGGATTTAATTTTGTATACTATCTGCAATCAGATTTTTCTTTATGACTTAATTTACCATCAACAACTACCTTACAAAGGATTGGGTCTTCCCTATTGTTCTTGTTGCTCATCTACACCAATCACGAGATAGTGAGGACTGTGAGTTTGCCTTCAACAGAATGTATTTTTCTCTGTGGCAATACTTATATTTTTTCCTGAAATATAAAAAAAAATTTGGTATGGACATCGTATTATTGAAGAATTCAGCAGACATTTGTTACAACTAACTATTATGTTCAAGCACTGCATTTCTCAGGTATAAAAGTGTCTGGGATAATATTACATAAAAGGAGCATGCTTTAGAGTATCACACTTCAACTGATCTGAGGAACGATAAAGTGCAAAGATTTTACACCTTCAAGCGACATGCCAAGGTCCTAATATTATCATTTGAAGACATACTGACTCTCTGACTAACAATCATTATCAAATGTAATATGAAATTATTATTGTCAGAGTCTTTGGCCCACACCTTGCCAAAAGGAAGATCATGGGGGGTGATTTTTATGGAGACTACAAGTGCAGGAAATATGGAATGTAAGATGACTCACTAATTACATGAGAGCCAAAATTTCTAATTGTTAATGATGGGTTAAGTTGCTGAGTTTACATCAGTGCCAGGTTGTCCCTCACCGTGGCCTGTGTTCATACTCATAATATGTATGTTTGACATGAACATTCATTTGTCTAAAACATTTTCTGTGTTATGACAATGGATCATAACCTTGAGTTACTTATAAATACCTTAAACCTTAAAAGCACAACATGTGTTAAAGATAAAGAAACCAAAAAAGTGGCTGAGGATGTAAATTCAGTTGCTGTCAAAATTCTCTGTGTGGATTATACCGAGTCCTGAGAAGTCGCTATGAAGTATTGCACCCGAAGACGAAAAGGGAACAGCAATATTTTAAAGGGAGCGATATTGCTCAAAAAACCAAATTGTGATCTCCTGTGGGTTTTGTCTTAGGCTGTGGACTCATACATTCATACAGCGGCCCACCTCATCCATGTCAGTTCCTAAACTGAACTCGTCCCATTTACTTGCATTTGGCCCATATCCTCTGAACAATTCCTATCCAGGTAGCTATCCAAATGTCTTTTAAATGTTGTAACTGTACTCACTTCTACCACCTGCTTTGGCAGTTCCGTTTTCCAGTTTCTGATGAAATCTGTTTAGAGCTTTCTTACACTTGTCTAAGATTTGACTAGCTTACAGGACATAGTCAGGCTGCTGCTGAAGTACTTATTTGGTTATTTAAAAGCTTATGCTGAAAGTTGTTGCCTCCGTACATGAAAGGCCTGGTAGAACATCTAGGAATAAAACATGAATGGGAGAATGAAGGGAGATCACACAGAGCAGGAAAATCTGCTCAAGGAGGGAGAAGGAAAAGAGGAGAAATGAGCTCTCAGCAGAAGGTCGTATCTGCAGAAGGTCTTAAGGGAACAATTTTCTTACTCTACCTTCAGCAAAGACCAATATTTAAAACCACTTACAGAGTCATCGAGTTGTGCAGACCTCTTGGCCCAACTCATCCATGCCAACCAGAGATCTTAAATTAATCTAGTCCCATTTGCCAGCATTTGAACCACCTTCTTCTAAATCTCTCCTATTCATATACCCATCCAGATGCTTTTTAAATGTTGTAACTGTATTTGCTTCCACCATTTCCTCTGGCAGCTCATTCCATACACACACCACCCTCTGCATGAAAAAGTTGCCTCTCAGGTCACTATTAAATCTTTCCCCTCTCACTTTAAACCTAAGTTCTGTAGTTTTGGACTCCCCTATCCTGGGAAAAAGAACTTGGCTAATCATCCTATCCATGCCCCTCATGATTTTATAATATTCTATAAAGTCAGCCTTCAGCTCCCTACTCTGAAGGGAAAAAAGTCTCAGCCTTTCCTTATAACTAAAACCCTTCAATGGCGGCAACATCCTTGTAAATATTTTTTGCACCCTTTCCAGTTTACTAACATCCTTCATGGAGCAGGATGACACCTCTCTCAGGACAAGGCTGCCCCTACTCTGGGAGCTACCTGTCAGTCTGTTTGCCCAGCAGCACCATCCATCACTGCTGACAATGCTAGAACTCCACAGTGAGTACTGTCAGGAATACAGGAAACAATACAAAGAGGATCAAAGCAGAGAAAGTAACTCCCAGGGTTTTAGATAGTGAGAGATCTGTCAAACCAGGGAAGGGGGGGGTGGGAAGGAAGGGGAGCGGTAGCTGAATTCAATTGGACAGACAGTGCAGGTGAAAAGTAGGGTTGACATCTTGGGGAATGCTCCCAAAGTATGCAGGGCACCCAAGAGTCTGAATCAAGCGACCCCTTCTTGTCTTCCTTTTGTCATGTCGGCATTTTTAAACAGTCCACCTAATCCTGCCCTAATACCCACATCAGCCATACAATATTATTCAGTTCAAGAGACTTGCAACAAACCTGAATGATCCTTAATTAATTATTTAAATGATGCAAGTGGGCAGCTAATTTTGATACCAGAGCATCTTGTGCATTATGGGGTGAGCTTGGAGAGGCTGCTGGAATAGTCACTTGACCTATTTTACTTATGCCTCTGATGTATACATGCCCAGTGGGAGTAAGTATCCTACAGCTCTAATATTGAGCACTGTGCAAAACTGGAAGTTGTTTTGCTAATAGTAAAAATATTCATTCCAAAATCACTTCAGTCTCATTTGCCAATTATTTGTGCTCAATTGCCAAAACCAGAAATAGTCAGCAAAGAACTCATGTGCTCATTGTTAATTAGAAATTTCTGAGAGTGAAGCACCATTTAAATTTTTATTTACTACAGCCAGTGTTACAGAGAGCACAGCTTTACTTTATCATCAATCATTTAATTTATCCTTGCAGAAAAATGTGATTTACTCCCATTTCCACTGTTGGACAAACCTTTCCATCCCTCACCAAGCTCAATACTATTTATGTTCAAATTTTTAAAAAGAACTGCTGCTGCTGTCTATTTTTCTGTCTTCTAACTAAAGTATGTCTTATGAATACGTTATCCAGTTTTTTTTTCTGTTGGAGCAGAGGATATTCAAAGAAATGTCATCTTTCACATGAAATAAGCATCCTTAGACTATCCATGTAACTGATGTACATGGTGGCCTTTCAACTACCAAAGCCTTCAGACATTTGAAAATAAGGTGCCGTATTTTGCCAAATGATCACTCCTGGTACTTTGTGGCATTTGCTAATTCTACCAATTGGTATTGGGCAAGGATTTTGAAGTAGCTGCTAGTTTGGCTTTGCTTTATCTTGGCCTGTCCAGTGATCATTGGTAAAGGATACATAACTACAGAAAAGGCACTGATTTTGGATAACAAGTAAATTTACTGTACTGTAGGGATGAGTGCAACTACGTTTGGTTAGACAGAATTACTAAGGCATTGAAGAAATGGCACAAATACAGCTGGACCTCTAAATGCTAAAGTAGAACTCCTCATATCAATGTACAGACTGTGTGTGGTTTCAGTAAAATGGGTGGAGTCAGTGCATCATGAATATTAATTCCTTATGCAACATGGGATGGTCATTGTCACACATTGTCATTTATGTTGGCACAGCCTTCCCAGTAATTTTACAGACCAGTCAGAACTGCTTTCTATATCAGGATGTTCCTAATCTAGGAAGAAAGATAAAGTGTCAGATCTTGGAATTTGGATGGTTGGTGTAGAGTCCCACTTCCTACAAACCAGAGGCATGGTTTTGGGCACCCACATGGCTACCAGCTAAGACTGCCTCTTTATAGGATATGTAGAACATAGCAATACTGGCATCTTCCCCTGCCTATTCCTCCGATTCATCAATGACTGTATCGGCACTGCTTCATGCTCCCACAAGGAATTTGGACAGTTCATCCAATCCACCAAGACCTTTCATCCTGATCTCAAATTCACCTGGACCATCTCTGACACCTCCCCCCACTTCTTGGACCTCTGTATCTCTGTCTCCAGTGACCGACTCAACATTTACATCGACTTGAAACCCACCAACTCTGATAGTTACCTTGGCTACACCTTCTCCCACCATCACCACCCCCCACTCCGCATAAAAACATAATTCCTAACTCCCAATTTCTCGACCTCCATTGTATCTGCAGAATGAGCTACTCCACTCCAGGAAATCCCAGATGTTCTTCTACTTCAAGAATTGTAATTTTCCCCTCCCATGATCAATAAGACTTTCAATCACATCTCCTCCATTTCCCGCATCTCTGCCCTTGAACTCCACTGACTCCCTTGCTAGGTCCACACTCTGCACCAAACACCTCTCCACACCAGCACCTTCCCCTGCCGCCGTAAGAGGAGCAAAACCTGTACCCATAGCTCCCCCCCTCACCTCCATCTAAGGCCCCAAAGGATCATTCCAAATCCTACAGAGAATTACTTGCATATCGTTGAACCTTATTTTCTGCATCCGTTGCTCCCAATGTGGTCTCTACTCTGTCGGAGAGACCGAGTGCAAACGCACAGAATGGTTCAGGGAACAACTCTCGTCTATACGCATCGACCAACCCCACCTTCTGGTGACCATCCATTTCATCTCCCTCTCCCACTTCCCCAATCACATATCCATCCTGGGCCTCCTCCACTATCTTAGCAAGGTCACCCACAAATTTGAGGCAGCACATCCTCAACTTTTTCTTTGGGAGCCTACAACCACATGGCATCAACATTTAATTCACCAGTTTCCAAATCTGCCCCAACCCCCACCCCCAACCCCATCCCTCCGTCTCAGCACCGCCCTCTTGACCTGACTTACCTGTCCACCTTCCTTCCCAACGACTTATCACAATCACGCCCTATCTGCATCTACCTAGCACCATCCCGCTTACCTTTCCCCCAGTCCCACCTCCCCCTATTTATCTCTTAGCCCCTTTCCCCTTCCCCAGTCCTAATGAAGGGGCCTGTCTGAAACGTCAACTCTCCTGCTCTTCAGATGCTGCCTGACCTGCTGTGCTTTCTCCGGTGCCACACTTTATCGACACTGACTCTCCAGCATCTACAGTCCTCACTATCTCGTGGTTGGTGTAGGTAATTAATGCAGGGAAGTGTGAAGGAAATAGTGACAGAAACAAGTTGATTTGAGATTACTACTGAATAGAGAAAGTAAATGTCAAAAAGTGTTTGCCTTGACAAGAAACGTCTGTTTAATTGACAAAAAAGCCCAGATACACTGAAAACGGAAAAGAAATATCTAGAATGTAAACAATGAGAAACCTTCAAACAGAAGATGATTATGAATCACATCAGATACATTCCCACAGAGCATATTGGTAGAATCTTGTTTTTAACTGCAGTGTGGGTGTCCCTAAATCTCAAGAACTGCAATGTTTAAGTAGATAGTACACCACCACCACCTTCTCAAGTGCAATGAGGATGGGCAATAAATGCTGATAGCCAGTGATGTCTACATCCAACGAATTAATAAAAGAAGAAATTAAAATGAAAGTGAGGCTCCAAGAAATGTGTAAGTTTAATACAAACTGACAATCAAACCAAGTATAAAAATAAACAAAGGAAGTTTAGAAAGACCAAGAAAAGCATGAAGAAGTTGCACATAATGAAAAATGTTAGAAGATTATATTAAGGGCTACAAATTGGAGGAATAATTAAAGAAGTTGTTGGAGCCAAGATGAACAAAGTAGTTTAAAATAATTAGAAATGGCAGAGATACTAAATGAGTTTTTTGCTTATTGCAAAAGATTTCAATGATAGGAATAACAGACTGAGGTGGTTACAAAAGGTCATAATAGCTGAGAAACTAATACGTAAAAACTAATGTAACAAATGGCAGAACTGACACTAGATCTAGATGACAGACTTTAGATCTCATCTTTGAAAACATTCTTGGATTTGTAAGTTTTGCAGAGAACTGGAAGGTTGCCAATTTTATTCTTCTAGAAAGGAGAAAGGAATGAGGATTTATAGACCAGTCAGACTAACATGGATAAATTTATGGACTTTACACAAAATAAAACTCATGCTCACCTAAAGTAATGTAAGCAATTAAAGATACTCTGAATGCACTTCCAAAAGGCATTTGTGTCTGAAATATGTGATGTTTAATTAAAGAATGGAGTACAATGATAAAAAAGAAACAGTGGCATACAGGGTTGGAAAAACCTTCCATGTTTGACCCCAGTAAAATGTCAGGTTCTATTGATGAATTTGCTAAAGTCAGCAGGATTGTGGGAACAGGACGAGGCTATTCCACCCCTCCAGCCTATCTCACTACTCAGTTCGAGAATGATTAGTCTGTACATCATCCCCATTTACTCACATTTGTTGTTTATCCCTTAACACTCAAACTTCACACAAAACAAATTAGTCTTTGTGTTGAAAATTTAGTTGATCTAGCACAGCTGTTTTGGGGAGCAAGTTAAAGATTTATTTTCTGTAAAACAAAAGAGTCCTGATATCACTTCTACATGTGGCAGAAAGTGAGGATTGCAGATGCTGAAGATCAGAGTCGAGAGTGTGGTGCTGGAAAAGCACAGCAGGTCAGGCAGCATCTGAGGAGCAGGAGTTTTATATTTGATTTGGAAGGGCTATCACTTTTACATGGTCTAGCTCTAATTATAAAGCTGTGCCTCCGTGTTCTGAATACTATCAAAAAAGTAAATATTTTTTCTCTATTTATCCTCGTACACCCCTTTATTATTACAAAGACCTCCATTTTGTCACCACCCTACATCCTACTCACCCCATTTCCTTCACCTCCTTCACATTCCACTAAGCCTTTAACTACATGCAACACCACATGGATTTTGCTAGTATGTAAGTATATAGCAGAACAAAAAATGCAATGTTTAATACTAAAATGAAATGAACTGTGGTTACTGGAGATCTGAAACAAAAACAGAAATTGCTGGTGAAACTCAGCATCTGTGGGAAGAAAGCAGAGTTAAGTTTTCAAGTTTGGTGACTTTTTAACAGTTCTGATGAAAAGTCACTGGACTCAAAATGTTAATTCTTCCCACAAATACTGCCAGACCTGCTGAGTTTTAGTAGCTATTTCTGTTTTTGAATGCAGCGGTTAAGACTATTTGAAGACACTAAACAATCTGAGATTTTTACGTATTGTTGGTATACTGGCAGTAGGAAATCCAAATATAGCTGTAAACTCAAGAATCTGTTAGAAACTTTCTGAGCTTTTTCAGCTCCAGCAGTTTATGGTATATCGTCAATGCATAATTTCTGAAAATATGTAGATTCTATACAATATCATTTAAATGCAAGCAGAATAAAAAATGTGCAATTGCTGAATAGCTGCCTAACTAAACAGAGCAGAAACATACCATGCTAATGAAAAGCTGAAGTCAGAAAGTTTATCCCAGAGCACAAAGATAGTTTAAAAAGTTCCATATGGCACTTGAGGGATGCAGTAAATCTCAGTTGATGACTATTCTAATTACAGAGAAAATGTCAGAATGATGAAGCTCAGATCAAGCCACTGTTTGCTGCATTATATTATTCTCATGAGATTGACTGAAAATGATTCTGCATCTTTTGTGTCCAGGTGCATTAATTTGATTATAATGTAGCACATTATCTGAATGATAATTCACTGGACCTAAAACAGCAATCAAACTGGCATACTTGGTCAACCTATCTGAAGTTGATAACCACTAGAAACAGAGATATGGAGGAGGGGTTCATGATGTCCTTACAGGTTGATTAGTGGATCAGATTTCTAGCTTCTGATAAAATTATATGTCTTTTTAGAGCTTTCTTACACTAGTCCAAGATTTGAATAGCGTACAGAACGTAGTCAGGCTGCTGCTGAAACACCTATTTGCTTATTTAAAAGCTTATGATGATAGAGACGTTGCTTCCGTACATGAAAGGCCCAGTCAACATCTTCTAGGAATAAAATATTAATGGGAGAATGAAGAGTGTTACACAGAGCAGGCAATTCCGCTAGAGAAGGAAGAAGGAAGAGACGGGAAAAGGGCTCTCAGCAGAAAGTCGTGTCTGCAGAAGGTCTGAAGGAAACAATTTTCTTAATCTATCTTCAGCAAAGATAGATTTAAATATAATATTTAAAGCCTGTTACAATGTCATAGAGTTGTGCAGCATGGAAACAAACCCTTCAGTCCAACTCATCCATGCCGCCCAGATATCCGAAATTAAACTAGTCCCATTTGGCCCACATCCCTCTAAAGCATTTCTACTCATATACCCATTCAGATGCCTTTTAAATGTTGTAATTTACCCACCTCCACACTTCTGCTGGTGGCTCATTCCACACACACACTACCCTCTGCATGAAAATGTTCTCCTTACGGTCCATTTTAAAACTTTCCCCTGTCACCTTAAACCTCTGCTCCTTAGTTTTAGACTCACCTGTCCCAGGGAAAAGACCTTGACTATTCACCGCATACATGCTCCTCATGATTTTATAAACCTCTATAAGGTTACCCCTCAGCCTCCGACGCTCCAGGGAAAACACCCCCAGTCTATTCAACCTCTCCCTACAGCTCAAGCCCTCCAACCCTGGCAACATCCTTGTAAACCTTTTCTGAACTCTTTCAAGTTTCACAACGTATTTCCTATAGTTGGGAGATTAGAGATGAACACAGTATCCTAAAAGTGGCCTAACCAATGTTCTGTATAGCCACAACATGACCTCCTAACTCCTATACTCAATGCACTGACCAAAGAAGGCCAGCATACAAAATACCTTCTTCAGTACCCTGTCTAGCTGCGATTCACTTTCAAGGAACTATGAACCTGCAATCCAAAGTCTCTCTGTTCGACAACAATCCCTAGGACCTTACTATGACATGTAGAAGCCCTGCCCTGACTTGGCTTTCCAAATACAGCACCTCATATTTATCTAGATTAAACTCCACCTACCACTCCTCGGCCCATTGGCCCACCTGATCAAAGTCCTATTGTACTCTGAGATAACCTTCTTTGCTGTCCACTACACCTCCAATTTTGGTGTAATCTGCAAACTTACTATCTATGCCTCCTATAGTCACATCCAAATCATTTATAAGAATGATAAAAAGCAGTGAACCCAGCACTAAACCTTGCAACACACTTCTGGTCACAGGCCTCCAGTTCAAGAAACAAACCTTCATCACCACTCTCTGTCTCCCTACTTTAGAGCCAATTTTGTATCCAGATGGCTATTTGTCTCTGTATTTCATGTGATCTAACTTTTTAAATCATGTATACCATGTGGAACCTTGTCGAACACCTTCCTAAAGTCCATATAGATAACGTCCACCGTTCTGCCTTCTCCAATCTTCGTCTTCACTTCTGCATATTTCACAAAATGAGATATGTCAAAATGTACTAACTGCTGTCACCAATGGGGGTGGGGCACTTCACCTAGTCTTTTGCTGCTGTCTTTTGTGTTCAATTTTCTCCTGTATTAAAAAAAGACTGAATTGTGGCATTGAGTGTCCTGGGCAATACGGCTGGCATGACTGAACAACAATCAATGTATATGAGCTATGGAAAGAAACAAAGAACTGCAGATGCTGGAAATCAGAAATAAAAACAGAAATTGCTGGAAAACTTCAGTAGGTCTGGCAGCATCAGTGGAAAGAAAACAGAGTTAATGTTTCAGGTCCCATGTTCAGAAGAAGGGTCATCGGACTCAAAATGTTAATTCTGCTTTCTCTCCCCAGATTCTGCCAGACCTGTTGAGATTTTCCAGCACCTCCTGTTTTTGTATGCGAGCTATGAATTGTGAGTATAAAGCTTTTAACAGTGCTGTGTGTGTGTGTTAAGGCGAGTAAAGCATTTGAAATGTATTATTGATTCCTGACTCTTAGAGGTTGTTGTTCGGTGGGTGATTGGGGGAGGTGAATTGAGGAGTGGCAGAGGTTAATGATAGGATATGCCATTTGAAGATGAACACACTCATTGTGGCATTTCACACTAGATTATTAAACTTCTTCTTGTTCTTGGAGCAATATTCTTGGAATTGTGCTCCATTGTTCCTTTGTCTCACAGCTTCCTGCGATATTGCAGATGCCGTCTCTCCATTTCTTCCACTAAGGCCTTCAGTGCATCACTTCAACAACTCATTCTTCATTCTTTCACATGATCAGAGATTGATCATAGTATCATCGCTCAGGTTTACTTCAGAAAAAAAACATTCCCACCACTTTTTGCAGCCTATGTGCATCTCTCCTTCAAAAGGTGCAGGTTGTGATGTAACTCTAACCACTCTCATGATAATGGGTCCCTAGTGATGCATGCAGCTAATGAAAAGATAGGGGAGAGCTAGCTAGGCATATAGCCGATAAAGCATTACTTGCAATACACTGAAAGCACACAACTTAATCATGTGCTATGATATCCATGCCTATTTTTTGGATTAGCCAGTTTAATCTCTGAAGCTTATTGCTTTGGAAAGATGTGTTGTTGTCAGTTGAGAATAACCCTGTCGCAGGGTTAAGATTCTGTCTTTGCAATTCACCCGTGCAACCAAGTGCGACAGAAAACAAAATCATATTCTGCACCAAAACGTCCCTATCTAATATGATTTAAGCCTCACTGTGGTCAGATATGGAACTGTGAAATCCCAGGCCTGCAATTATCGATCAAACCCACCCAATCTCTATAGTAACACCCAAAGGGGTCGCATCCTCAAATACTTCTTGCTTCAATTTGTAATTCAGCAGTGTTTTAAAATACTGACAATAATCTTCTGTAACAAGTGAAGAACTTTGCAGAAATGGAGGAAAATACATGTCAAGAATAGCTACACTATTTGCAAAGGTTGAGGCATGTTCACTACATTAAATGTTATCATAAGACCAGAAGATTTATGAACAGAATTACACCATCCATCCATCGAATCTGCTTCAACATTTGATCGTGGCTGATAGGTTTCTCAACCCCATTATTCTGATTTCTCCCTGTAACCTTTGATCTTCTTACTAATCAAGCAGCATGGTGGCTCAGTGGTTAGCACTGCTGCCTCATAGCACCAGAGACCCAGATTCGATTCCAGCCTTGGGTGACTGTCTGTGTGGTGCTTGCACTTTCTTCCCATTTCTACCAGGTGCTCTGGTTTCCTTCCAAAGATATGAGAGTTGGATGGATAGGTGATAGTGTTCAGGGATGTGTACGTTAGGTGCATTAGCCATGGGAAATACAAGGATGGTCTATGGAGGATTGGTGTGGATGTGTTGGACCGAATGGTCTGTTTCCACACTGTGAGAATTCTATTTAAAAAATTACATCTTAAATACACTCAATGACTTGACCTCCACAGCACGGCAATGAGTCCCACTGAGTCACCACCCTCTGGCAGAAGAAATTCTTCCTCATGTCAGTTCTGAAAAGTTGTTCCTTCACTCTGAGGCTGTACCCTCAGGTGCTAGTTTCTCCTACTAGTTGAAACATCTTCTCCACATCTACTCTAGCCAGGCCTCTCAGTATTCTGAAAGTTTCAATTAGATTGCCTATTATCGTTCTAAAGTCTATCAAGTACATACTCAATGTCCTCAACAGTCCTCATATGACAAGCCCTTCGTCCCCCAGGATCATTCTTGTAAATTTGCTCTGGGCCCACTACAATGGACAGCATATCATTCTTTAGATAGAGGACACAAAACTGCTCACAATATTCCAAATGTGGTCTGTTCAGAACCTTATACAGCTTCAGCAGTACATCTCCGGTCTTGTATTCTAACCCTCTTGAAATAAATACTAACATTGCATTTGCCTTCTTAACTGCCAACTGAATCTGCATGTTAACCTGAAGAGATTTAAAACTGAACTAGAACTCCAAGCTCCCTTAGTGCTTTAGATTTCTGAAGTTTTTCCCACTTTAAAAATTTACAACATGTGCATTTTACAGGTGAGCTGAAGCTTTGATACAGATAATTTAGTTTAACATAACTAACTATGTGAAAACCTTTGTTAAATTTCACAGATTTCTGACCCTCAGCAAACACTTGATCTTTTCTAATAATTGTTGGCCAACCAAATGAAGTTGGCTGCTACTGGAGTTGATGGTGAACTTTTGACAGCAAGGATTCCATTACACTGTATTTATCACAGTATGGACTTGTTTGCCCAGACATTTCTGCATTGTTCGAAACCCTTCATTTCGCCAAGCAAGCCTTTTGCTGAGTTACAACCTGTAACTAACAGATTGTGAGGGTGGGGATTCTTCTGGGTGGTAATACTAAACAACAATTTCAGGAGCTTTCAGTGACATCATAAACCCTAAGTTTTGAATTTTCAAACGGTGATCAAGTCTGATTCTAATTCAAATTGATTTTTCCAGAACCAATTTAATTCATCTGGGCCCAACGGCCAATTTGAGCTGACTTGAAAACAATTTATCTTCTTCAACTTTAAATTTAGTCAGACAGCGTACAGATTTTAACACAAAAATCATTAGCATTTTAATCATGTTTTAATGTTTTCATTTTAGAGACCTTTGTAGAGCCAATCTGAACACTCCAAAATGCCAAATTGACCAGAAAGGTGTAAGTAAATTTGAAAATATAAATGTTAATTTCCTTTTTTTCTGTGATCTATATTATACAATAAAAATTTGCTTCTCTTACCACCAGGCTCAAAAAGACAACTGCCACAGAGGTCATCTTAAGGAATATAATCCCGGGCTACAAAATAATGCAAGGGAAAGATGGGTGAAGGAGGCAAGAGGGTCTCAGTGTGAGGCACCATGGCAGAATGTGATTGACGGTGAGTGGGAAGTGACTACTACAGTAAAACAAGTCAAAACCGAAACCAGATTTGGTAAGATTTTAACGTCAGAATGTAACTAAATAATCACATTTCAGCCACTGGCTATAGCCCAGATTTTGCAACAGCAGATCATCAAATGCTGTTTGTTATTAGAGTCATAGAGTTACAGTCCAATTCATCCATGCTGCCCAGATATCCTAAATTAATCTAATCCCATTTGCCAGCATTGACCTATATTCCTCTAAACCCTTCCTATTCATATACCCATCCAGATGCCTTTTAAATGTTGTAATTAGTCATAGAGATGTACAGCATGGAAACAGATCCTTCGGTCCAAACCGTCCATACCAACCAGATATCCCAACCCAATCTAGTCCCACCTGCCAGCACCCGGCCCATATCCCTCCAAACCCTTCCTATTCATATACCCATCCAAATGCCTTTTAAATGTTACAGTTGTACCAGCCTCCACCACTTCCTCTGGCAGCTCATTCCATATACATACTATCCTCTGTGTGAAAAAGTTGCCCCTTAGGTCCCTTTTATATCTTTCTGCTCTCACCCTAAACCTATGCCTTCTAGTTGTGGACTCCCCGACCCCACTCCACCATGTCCTCTGGCAGCTCATTCCATACACTTCATCCTCTTTGTGAAAACATTGCCCCTTAGGTCCTTTTAAATCTTTCCCCTCTCACCTTAAACTTATGCCCTCTAATTTTTGACTTCCCTACTCTGAGGAAAAGACCTTGTCTATTCGCCCTACACATGCTCCTTGTGATTTTATAAACCTCTATTAGGTCACCCCTCAGTCTCTGATGCTCAAGGGAAAACTGCCCCAGCCTATGCAGCCTCTCCCTATAGCCTGAACCCTCCAACCCAGCAACATCCTTGTAAGTCTTTTCTGAACCATTTCAAGTTTCTCAACACCTTTCCTACAGTAGGGAGACTAGAGTTGAACAATATTCCAATATGGCCTAACTAATGTCCTGTACAGCTGCAACATGATGCCCCAACTCTTATACTCAATGCACTGACCAAAGAAGGCAAGCGTACCAAATGCCTTCTTCATTCCACTGTCTAGCTGTGACTGCACCTTTAAGGAACTACAAGCCAGGAACCTAAAATCACTTTGTTTGGCAACAGTCCTCAGGATCCTACTGTCAAGTGCACAAACCCTGTGATGATTTGTCTAACCAAAATGCAACACCTCTTATTTATCTAAAATTAAATTCCACTCCTCGGTCCAGCAGTCCATCTGATCAATAGCCAGACTCAGCTTTACAAGTTTAGCTTTTTAAAGATTTTTGTGTGGCAGTTTTGTTGAAAATGCAATTGCATAATGTCACACCAACAGAAAGAAGGTATTTGAGACTACAATGAGTAGACAAGCAGCTGTGTATCTCCTTAACCAACCAGATTGCAGGATGGTGAAATTAACAGCTCAAGGACTGAACAGGAAGGGTGAATGTATGACAATGAAGGTTATGCCACTTTAGGTGTAGAAGGGAAATAAAAAGGAGGAAAGGTTAAATTGTGCGAGAGAAAAAAATAGTTCAAAGTTTGGGAGAAGATTTGTAGCTCGGGTGCTCGTTGTTGTGGTTCTGTTCGCCAAGCTGGGAATTTGTCTTGCAAACGTTTCGTCCCCTGTCTAGGTGACATCCTCAGTGCTTGGGAGCCTCCTGTGAAGCGCTTCTGTGATGTTTCCTCCGGCATTTATACTGGCCTGTCTCTGCCGCTTCCGGTTGTCAGTGAATTCCTAGAGGCATGGCACTCATCCACAGACTCTATCAACAAACACATCGACCTGGACCCAATATACCGGCCACTACAGCGGACAGCTCGAACTGACAACCGGAAGCGGCAGAGACAGGCCAATATAAATGCCGGAGGAAACAGCACAGAAGCGCTTCACAGGAGGCTCCCAAGCACTGAGGATGTCACCTAGACAGGGGACGAAACATTTGCAAGACAAATTCCCAGCTCGGCGAACAGAACCACAACAAAAAAATAGTGAAAATAAAACTTACATATGACCTTTTTAAAAAGCTCCATCCTCAATTACTATCTGAAGCAATGAGTCTACTTTGTTGTAATATGTAACTTTCAGTTCCAGAGAGATTGATCGGAAATAAATAACACTTATCAAGTTACAAAAGGGATAGTTATATTTTGAGTTAAAGTGTTTTGCTGACTGAAATTCAATGTGCGCAATCTGCCATGATTCACAGCAGCTTTTCTCACACAACCATCCACTCTTCATTTTATTAGTTATGTATCCAGGCTCTACAGCACCTGTCTCGTGGAGTCATGTGAGAGAAAGGTGAAAGTGCTGAATCCTCAGAGGATACAGCAGCAAGGCTTTCACCCTGCAGCCTCCAGCAGCTCAGAACCTGCCACCTTGGTGGGTACTCTATCAGGGCAGTCTCAGGATCTCAGTCTAGTGAGCACATTGTCAAAACATCTCCACAGCTGGTTGAGAAAGGAATGTTTCAGTTCTCTGACACTCAGAAGACTGCCAAAGACCTGGCACCTGCTCTGACCCAGACAAAACAAGTTCCCGTGGTCTTGGCCACTAACAGCTTTGTCAAAATGCACAGACAGGCACAGGAGCAGCAAGCAGGCTTCTCAGAGACAGTCAGTAAACTGGGTTAAAGCATAGAGGAATCCAATAATATTAACAGTACAGTCTGGCTCCAGTATTATATGCCCATGGCTGTCACCATAGAATATATATAATATAGAACTTGGAACATAACTACACAGGAACAGACCCTTTGGCCCATTGTGTCTGTGCTGACCATGATGCACTTTAAACTAAAATCCCACCTGCTTGCACATGATCCATACCTCTCTATTCCCTACCTGTTCATGTTTCTATATAAATGCCTCTTAAAGGTTGCTATGGCATCTGCATCTACCACCTCCTCAGCAGCATATTTCAGGGACCTACTACCATCTGCAAGAAAAACATTGCTCACAGATCTCCTTTAAAATTTCCCCTCTCATCTTAAACCTATGATGCCTAATATTTGACATTTTCACGCTGGGAAAAAGATTCTGACTATCCACCCTATCCATGCTTCTCATAACTTCATATGTTTCTACCACATTGCCCCTCGGCCTCTGATGCTCTCATGAAAAAAATCCAAGTTTGACAAACCTCTCTTTATCCATCCTCTATTGCCAAACCCTTACCACCTGACGCCCGGAGGAAGAATGGCTCATATTCTGCCTTGGGACCTTGTAACCACATGGGATCAATGTGGATTTCACCTTCTCCCTCACCTTCATCTACCTATTGCACTCTCAGCTACCTCCCCCCCAGTCCCACCCCCTCCCATTTATCTCTCAGCCCTGGCCCACAAGCCTCATTCCCGATGAAGGGCTTATGCCCAAAACATTGATTCTCCTGCTCCTTGGATGCTGCCTAACTGGCTGTACTTTTCCTGCACCACACTCTCAACAAAGACAATCCTTTATCAAAATTCCAAAATCCAAAAAGCTCCAAAATCCAAAGCCTTTTCCTGAAGTTGTTTTCTTATTAACAAGGTTATTTAGTGTGTAAACAGTTAATGCAACTCCAAACCCACTCAACCCACGTCACTCAGATGTGACTTAGCAGCATGGCCCAGCACTGGCAAGTGTCAATTCTCTCTCAGTGCTCGTTGGAATCACAGATGAGTCTGCTGTATGGTTTTTTAAATTTTACTATGAAAATGTAATTTAATTCTGTCTCCAAAAAATTCCGAAATCTGAAAGACAGCTCGTCCCGAAGGTTTCAGATACCTGTAACTAATACATTCCAATCCAGACAATATTCTGATAAACCTCTTTTGCACTCTCTCCAAAGCCTCCACATCCTTCTTATAGTATGGTGACCAGAACTACACACAGTGCTACAAATATAGCCTCACTAAAGTTTATACAAATGTAACATGACTTACCAACTTTTATACTCAATGCCCCAAACAATGAAGGCAAGTATGTGATATGCTTTCCTTACTAGCTTATCCACTTGTGTCACTATTTTCAGGGAGCAATGGACTTGCACCCCAAGATCCTTCTGTGTATTAATGCTTCTAAGGGTTCTTCCAATTACTGTACACTTTCCTCATGCATTTGGCCTCCCAAAATGCATCACCTCACAGTTATCTGGATTAAACTCCATCTGATATTTCACACCCAGCTTTCCAATTAATCTATATCCTGCTGTATCTTTTGACGACCTTCCTCACTATCCACAACTCCACCAATTTTTGTGTCATCTGCACACTTCCTTATCAGACCACCTCCATTTTCATTCAAATCATTTATAAATATTGCAGACAACAGAGGTCCCAGCATTGATCCTTGCAGAACATCACTAGTGACAGACATCGATCAGAAGAAAACACCCTTCCACAACGATCCTCTGTCGTCTACGACCATACCAATTTTGAAATCTAACTTGCCAACTGATTGTGGATCACATGTGACTTAATCATCTGAACCAACCTACCATGATGGACCTTGTCAAAAGCTTTAGCAGAGTTCATGTAAATAACATTCACTCCCTATCTTCATCAATCATCTTTGTCATTTCCTCAAAAAACTCAGTCAAATTTGTGAGACAGACCTCCCCTGCACAAAGCCATGCTCACTATCCCTAGTAGGTCCATTCCTTACCAAATGTGAGGAAATCCTATCCCTAAGAATCTTCTTCAATAATTCCCCACTACTGATCTAAAGCTCACTAGCTGATATTTTCTATGGTTATTCCTGTTGCTCTTCCGAAACAATGGGACAACTTTGGCTATTCTCCAGTCTTCTGGGACTTCACCTTGGCTAAAGGGGATAAAAAGCTCTCTATCAAGGTCCCAGCAATCTCCTCCCTTGCTTCCTGTATCCTGGGATAGATTCTGTCAGGCCATGGGGATTTATTTACCTTAATGTTTTTTGGGTCACCCAACACCTCCCCCAATTTAATATTGACATGCCCTAGAATATCGACATATCCCTCCCTCATCCATTTCCTTCTCCTTGTTGAATACTCATTAAGGAGTTCACCCACGTTCTCTGGGTGCACACATAAATTCTCTCCTTTGATGTTGAGTGGACCTATTCCTAGCTACCCTATTGTTCCTTACTTATTTATAAAATGCCTTAATCACCTTAATCTTACTTGCCAAGGACTTTTCATGACCTTTCTAGCCCCTTTAAATTCTTATTTAAATTCTTTCCTGCTTCCTTTATATGCCTCAAGAACCTTTTCTGATTTCAATTTCTTAAGCCTCGCATATGCTTCCTCTTTCTTTTTGACTAAACTTTCAATATTTCTTGTCATCCAGGGTCCCTAAATCTTGTCATCCTTATTTGTCATCCTCACAGGAACATGCTGATTTTGAATTCTAGGGTTAACTGGCATTTAAAGAACTCTCACATGTCAGATGTGAATTTACCCTCAAACAGGCATGCCTGGTCTAATTTGTCCAGTTCCTGATTAATATGTTGAAATTAACCTACCCCCAATTTAGCACTTTCATAGAACATAGAACATAGAAAAGTACAGCACAGAACAGGCCCTTTGGCCCACGATGTTATGCCGAGATTTAATCCTAATGTAAAATATAGTAACTTCACTGATGCACCCCTCAACTCACTGCTATCCTTGTGCATGTCCAGCATTCGCTTAAATGTCCCCAATGACTCTGCTTTCACCACCACAGCTGGCAACGCATTCCATACATTCACAAATCTCTGCGTAAAGAACCTCCCTCTGACATCTCCTTTATACCTTCCTCCTAATATCTTCAAACTATGACTTCTCGTACCAGTCAATCCTCCCCTGGGGAAAAGTCTCTGGCTATTGACTCTATCTATTTCATTCATTATTTTGTACACCTCGATCAGGTCTCCTCTCTTCCTCCTTCTCTCCAGAGAGAAAAGTCCAAGCTTATTCAACCTTTCTTCATAAGGCAAGCCCTCCAGTCCAGGCAGCATCCTGGTAAATCTTCTTTGCACCCTCTCCAAAGCCTCTGTATCTTTCCTATAGTAGGGCGACCAGAACTGGACACAATATTCCAAGTGTGGTTTCACCAGGGACTTGTAGAGCTGCAGCAAAACCTCGCAGCTCTTAAACTCAATCCCCCTGTTAATGAAAGCCAAAACACCGTATGTTTTCTTAACAACCCTATCCACTTGGGTGGCAACTTTGAGGGATCTATATACCTGCACACCCAGATCCCTCTGTTCCTCCACACTGCCAAAAATCCTGTCTTTAGTCCTATATTCAGTATTCGACTTTGATCTTCCAAAGTGCATTACTTCGCATTTATCCAGGTTGAACTCCATCTGCAATTTCTCAGCCCAGTTCTGTATCCTGTCTATGTCGTGCTGCAGCCTGCAATAGCCCTCTATACTATTGATGACTCCTCCAACCTTTGTGTCATCTGCAAATTTACTAACCCACCCCTCAACCTCCTCATCCAAGTCATTTATAAAAACAAAGAGCAGAGGCCCAAGAACAGAGCCCTGCAGGACCCCACTCAACACTGACCTCCAGGCAGAATGCTTTTCATCTACAACCACTCTCTGCCTTCTGTCAGCCAGCCAACTCTGAATCCAGAGAGCTAAATCTCCCTGTATCCCATACTCCCTGACTTTATGAATGAGCCTAACATGGGGAACCCTATCAAATGCCTTGCTGAAGTCCATATATATCACATCCACTGCTTGACTTTCACCTATGGATCAGTGGTATCCTTATCCATAACTATCTTAAAACTTTTGGAATTATGATCCCTGTTTCCAAATTCTCCCTCACTGAAACTTGGATCACCTGGTCAGGATCATTCTCCAACACAAGTACAATACAGCCCCTTCCCAATCTTCATATTGCATCAAGAAGTCCTATTGTGCATCTAACAAATTCTGCCCTACCTCAGCCCCTGGTACTAAGGGATATCCAGTCAATAATGAGGAAGTTATAATCACGCACTCCAAAACCCTGTTGTATATACACCTTTCCATGATCTGCTTACATACCTGTTCCTCTGTCTTCTGCTGGCTATTGTATAAATCCAAGATAGCGATTGTACCTTCCTTATTTCTGAGTTATATTCATATGACCTCACTGGATTAGCCATTCGAGATGTCTGCTCTTAGTTCTATTTAAAACATATTTTTATTTAAATAATAGATTTTTAAAATATTACAACAAAAACAAAACAGTACAATTCAAAACAATACAAAGAACACAAAAAAATGAAAAAAAAACAAACCACTCTCATGTACAAATGTATAAATATATTATACAAAAAGTATATAATAAAAAAACCCAATTAACTATTTAACTAAATAAATAATAACCAACAACAAACTAATAGATAGTAATAACTTAACTTAGCCAAACAAGACACTCAGACATTTGCAATTCTCCCTCCCTGAATATTAGACTCGTAAAACACAATCATTACAGATATATAAAAGCCCTTATTCGTGTGGCAGATAAATCTGTGTCCAGGTATTCCACAAAGGGCTGCCACGTCTTATAAAATTTTTCAGTTTTGTAGTGTATCATACATGTGAGAAAATCCAAGCGGATGTGCCCCATAACAATCTTCCGCCAACTCGACAGGCCTGGGGGTTTTTGGGTACCCAGTCTAACAAGATATTCTTTCTTGCGCAGAATGTGAGGATGTGGAAAAGTTTTTCTTATGCGTATCAGCACAGAACCAACTGGGAATGCCAAGAAGAAGAAGGATCGGGTCCTTCTCCACCCTTACACCCAAAATCCCTCCCATTGCACCCGTCACAGCACTCCAGTATGTTTGAAGCCTACCACAAGACCAGAGACAATGTAAGAGTGCCCCTACAGACCTTGCACTTGGGACATGTTGAAGATACTCCTGGTTTAAATTTTGACAAATGGTCCTGAACCTGTGGAGAATCTTCAACTGTAAAGCATGTGTCCTATTGCAAATTGATATCTTGCGTTTTCACAAATATCTTCCCATGCTTCTGAGGAGGCCTCAATGCCTAGTTCTCTCTCCCACACCCTGCAGAGTCGATCGAACAATCCCCATAATTGATGAGATAAAGTGCTGACAGAAAGTGTACTCTTAGAACTGAGCACCCTCCTCTCTATGTCGGATTTGTAGGGATCAGTCAAAGTGTGGTCCTTTTTTGAATAGAATCCCTAACTTGAAAAAAATGGAAGAGGTCCCTGCGAGATAGCTTGTATTTCCTCGCTAACTGATCAAAGGACATTATTGTGTCTCCCTCAAATAAATTGCCCAGGCAAGACACACCCCTAGCTGCTCAGTGTTTGAATCCTGAATCTATCATCCCCAGTTGAAAACCCGGCATACTCACAACCGGCATAAGAGAAGATGTTTTGCCAATATTGCCTTCCCTCTGCCGAATTGTTCTCCATGCTTTAACAGTATTGATAACTATTGGGTTATGGGAATATTCCCTAACTGTCTTCATTTTGTCCAAAACCAGCAAACTAGATAGGAGGCACCTTGCCTGGGAGGCTTTGGTATCTAACCACATCGAAAGAGGGTCCCCACAAGCCCAATCACTCACGTAGGATAAAAGTGAGCTTAGTTGGTAGTTTTTAATGTCCAGGGGATCCACTCCCCCCAGTCTGTGAGGTAATTGAAGTTTAGCTAATTTAATAAGGGGCTGTTTACGATGCCAAATGAAAGAGGTGAACCAGCCGTTCTGTCACCTGAACATTTGCTTATTGAAAATCAGGGGGAATATCCGTATAGGGTACAACAAATGAATATGACCAAATACACAAAATCCCCTTGTGACCACTTAAAAGGGAATCGATATTCGCCCTCGAGACCTAGCATCTTCGAAAGACCACCCATAGGCAAAGCTTTCTGATTTTGCAAGATTAATCTTGTAACATGAAAAGGTGCCAAACGCACTGATGCATTGCATCAGACACGGCACAGAAACTGCTGGATTTGACAAAAAAAATGAGGACATCATCCGTGTACAATAAAATCTTATGTAGTTTTGACCCCACTTCTGGAGCTGATGTATTGGGATCCCTACCAATGGCCTCTGCCATTAGTTCAGTCACCAATGTAAAAAGCAATGGCGAAAGTGGACATCCCTGCCAGCTGCCCCTAAAAATGTTAAAATTGCTGGATCGCACCATATTGGTGATGATCGCAGCGAGGGGGTCACTGTAGACAATCTTTACCTATCTTATAAAGACAAGCCAAACCGCTCCAGAGTCTAGAAAATGTACGGCCACTCAACTCAGTCAAAAGCCTTCTCTGCATCTAGAGAAATCACCAATCTTCGTATTAACTGTTGTTGACACTTGAATTACGTTAAGCAGTCTCCTAACATTATTGGAGGATCTGCAGCCCTTTATGAAGCCCGTTTGATGCTCTTTAACAATGGAAAGTAACACAGTCTCCAGCCTTAATGCAAGAGTCTTAGAAAGGATTTTAAAGTCCACAATTAAGAGTGAAATGGGCCTGTACAAAGCACAATCCTTTGGGACCTTTCCTTTTTTAAGAATAAGCAAAATAATGGCCTCTCTCAGAGATGGCGGGGGACGGTCATGGCTGTATGTGTCACTAAACATGTTGAGCATTGGGCCTGACAATATGTTCATAAATTCCGTACAGAATTCACTGGGAAGTCTGTCAAGACCAGGCACCTTTCCACTCTGAAGCTGCTTCACAGCCTCCTGCACCTCTTGGTCTGATAAGGGTGCATTGAGAAAGGACTCAGAGCTCTAGATCCTTAAAAAAAGACTCCATTTTGGCCACCCCTCCTCACAACCTTCAGATTGATATAATTTAGAGTAAAATCTCTGGAATGCCACATTAATCTCTTTGGAGCCATATGATAGGTTCCCAGACCCTTCCCTAATCTCTGTAATGGCTTGAGATGCATTCCTTTTCCTGGCGAGATATGCTAAGTATTTACCTGGTCTGTCACCGTGCTCGTATAACCTTTGCTTTGTGTAAGTAAGTTCTTCCTTTGCTGTCTGCATGAGCATGGAATTCAATGCAGACCTCAGGGCCGTAATCCTTTGTAACTTGACCAACGAGGGCCTGTCAAAGTAAGCCTTCTCGGCTGCCTTCAACCATGCTTCGAGGAGACGTTGCTGCTTACCCTTCTGCCGCTTCCTACTGGCAGAGTAGGAAATAACCAACCCCCTGGCATAGGCTTTGGCAGTTTCCCAAAGGACAGATGGGCGACTAACGAAGCCTGAGTTAATGTGTAAGAATGCCCGAAATTCCCCTGGAGAAGTACTCCACAAACTTCTTATCCCTCAGGACAAAGGGATCCATTTGCCAGTGCCTCAAACCCACTACAGCATCCTTAATCTTAACCAACAGGTACACTGGAGCATGATCGGAGATGGTAATATTACCAATCGTACAAGATACTATCAAGTCCAGGGTTGCCACGGGGGTCAGAAAAAAAAATCAATCTTGGTGTGATATTTGTGTGGATTGAAAAAAAAATGTAATATCCCTGCCTGTAGTTTGGAGACACCTTCAGATGTCCACCAACTCCACACACTGATCCATTAAGTGTTTAGTTTGTACAGAGGGTATCAGGGGCTCTTGGGCAACCTGTCTACTCTGGGATCCATGACAGTTAAAATCTCCCTCTATGATGATACGCTGGGACTCCAGACTGATCAATTTCGAGACTGCATCTACCAGAAATTTCAGGGGATGGGCCTGAGGGCAATAAACATTTAAAGCACCATATGTTTTCCCATTTATCAGGGCTTTGAGAATTAAAAACCTCCCATGTGTGTTTTTAATACACTCTAGTAACTTAAATGGGAGATTCCTCCTAACGAATATAGCCACTTCTCTACTTCTGGTATTAAAAGATGAAAAATAAATACGATCAAAGACATTCTGCTGTAGTTTCAAATGCTCCCTATCATCCAAGGTGTCTCCTGTAACAAAGCAATAACCACCTTTTCCTTTCTAAGACTCAAAAGTACATTTTTCCTCTTAATTGGTGAGTGACACCTCTGGATGTTCCAGGTACACCATTTAATCAAGTCATTAGCCAAACCCTTCTGCAGTAACATTTAGATTCCAGAGAAGAGGAACGTGAATCACAAATTGCTGAGCCTCAGTGTTGCAAGATCCATTGAACATAAAAACTACATATACTAAAACCACTACATTTAACAAACCTACAAAGCTATCGAAGATTATATACAACAAAAACCAAAAAACAAACCAACATATAAAGCGCCAGCGGCGCTGAATAGGGGAATTTACCCCCTGCCCAAAGGACGCAACTACCCATCCCAAAACTCAATTTCCCATCCCGCTGCCAATACTGCAGCCTGGGCATTTAAATACCTGAACCAGGCAAAACTGGCCGTAAGTAGGCATCTAGCCATCCCAACCATTTTCCCTCCTCCTAGCTAGAGCCGCACTGCATACACAAGCAGCAAAGAAAGAAAATACACCATGGAATAACAATGTTAATAAAGAAAATTTTTCCAAGAAAAAAGGGGTAAATACCCCATCCATCCTTTGTATAACTTAACTTAGAAATTGAAAGTACACATCCCAACTGCCACCACAGTTTAAACCAGATTATTACGTACAAAAAAAGGAAAAGAAAACCCCAACGGAACTTCCTCTTTTTAAAAAATAGATAAAAACATAGATATACCCAAACAACACTGCTTTCTTATGTAGTAAATTGTTCAGATTAGGTTAATTTGTCCACAAAGTTTCTTGTCTTTTCTGACCTGTCAAAAAGATGTACAGATCCGTCTAAGGTGAATCGAGGCAGTACTGGATACCTCAGAGAGTACTGGATCACAAATTCCCTCAGTCTTCTCTTGACACCGTCATAGGATTTTCTTTTCTGGATCACCACCACTGAGAAGTCTTGGAAGAACTTGATCTCAGAGCCCTCGTAAACTAGGGCCTCCGGATCCTTCCCCTGGATTCTGGAAGGTTCCACGATTCTCTCCTTATCTCTACAATGATGAAACCGCACTAAGAGAGGACGAGGACGTTGACCCAGACCTGATCTCCATGCTGTGACCCGGTGTGCCCTCTAATTCCAGCCTCCAAGTTGAGGAATCTCGGCAACCAGTCCTCAATAAATTCTGCCCGCCGCTCACCTTCCTTACCCTCTGGCAGATCGACAATCCAAATATTTTTTTCTCCTGCTCCTATTCTCAAGATTATCCACTTGGTCTTCATCTCCAGGGCTTGTATCCTATCCTTGGAGGAACTGGTATCAGCTTCCACCACCGTGACTCTGTGTTCAATCTCATCCATCCTCTTTTCCAAGTCTCCCAGCTGCTGTTCATGCTTCTGCAGCATGATAGAGATCGGGGTCAGCTTTTCCTCTATCTGCTTACCCAACATCATGCGAGATTTCGTCAACTCCTTCACCAGGACCTGGTAAGAAATCGAGTTCGAGGATCCTGCAGGTTGGGCCACAGACCTGACTTCGGACGCTTCTCCTCCCTTCTTCGGCATCCCTGGACTGCGCAAACCAAGGTACGTTGATTTTTCAGTTTCCTGGGGCTCCTCGATCTTTTCAGAGTCTGAGGATCTCGCTATGGTCCAGGTTGAATGGGTTAGATGTTCGTCCTGCTTGTGCTGCAGTGTGGAGCTCTGCAACGCAACACTGCTAGATTGCCACCATCTTGGATTCCCCCATCTGCTCTTAGTTTACTGTGACATTCTTCTTAATCATACTCCACCACCACCACCACTCCTTTTGCATCTATCTTTATCACACCTATCAACATGGTGGCTCAGTGGTTAGCAATGCTGCCTCACAGCGCTAGGAACTCAGGTTCAATGCCACCCCCAGTTGAATGTCTGTGTGGAGTTTGCACATTCTCCTTGTGTCTGCGTGGGTTTCCTCTCAGTGAACTGGTTTCTTCCCACAGTCCAAAGATGTGCAGGTCAGGTAGATTGCCCATGCTAAATTGCCCATTGTGTCCAGGGTGTGCAGGCTAGATGGGTTAGCTATGGGATATGTGAAGTTGCAGGATTAAGGGCATGGGTCTGGGTGGGATGCTCTTCAGAGGGTTGGTTTGGACTCGATGGGCTGAATAGCCTGCTTCCACACTGCAGAGATTCTATGATTTTTTTGAGTAGCTGACAACATCCTTGGAGACATCAGGTCCAACACACTCAGTGCCTGCTGATATGAGCATGGACCTGCACTGTACTCTTGCAGTCATCAGTGGCAATGTGAGAAGCAGACAATGTGACTCCATGTGCCCCAAAAACTCAGGAAGAAAGTTGGTGCTAGCAGGCACCCATACAGAGGAAAGGCAAGTGATGTTGGTGAATTCCAAGACTTACACTGAGTGGGTTCAAAATTGGACATGGGAGAGACCACTGGAACAGAGTAGGTAATTAGTGGGGTAAACTTGGTAATATTCAGTGAAAGAGCTTGCTGGGCCTCTTGTTGAAGAACCCTCCAAAAACTTCGCCAAAAAATATAAGATTCAGCCTTATATTCTGAGCTTTGTGTTGGTTAACCCTCAGCCCTCTATATATTCCTGAACGTGTTCCTCTGTCCTACATTTTAAAAAAACACAAACACAGGAGACTATAATTCTTTCATGCATTCCTTATGACAATGCTTCAACCAATGAGAACCAACTTAACAATCAATCATGCAGCATAAATTGGAGTTCCCATTTACATTGTGACATTCTTGTGTCTGTTCTGATGAGCAAGAGATGAAGAGATGAATAGCTTCAACCACATGTCTCTTTTCTCATCAATTTTCTCACATTTGCATTATTCTATTTTGGGTTACCAGAGATGGATAACCTGTTCTTAGCTGTAGTCTTCATGCCACTTCCACTCCCTAGCAAACTGAATATTGTTCTTATCCTCCAAATATATGGAGGATAAGATTTCTTCATTTGTGCATTCAAGGTTTCTTAAAATGACAAATCTCTTTCACCATTATTGAGAAACTGAAGCTAATAAAAACAGATTCATCATAAATTAAATTTTAAACAGACCAAATACAGCACCATGTAACATAAATGACCACCATGGCTGTTCTCCTTGGTGAATCAACACAAAGGGTCATAACAGGAATCAGGGCAAAACATAAACAACATTACGATCTTCCAAATGGTTGATAACATAAAAATGCAAAAGCAAGTCATTTAAATAAAATTGAAATTTATTGATAAATAGATCAATATCTTTAGAACGACAGGAATAAATCTATACAAGAAAAGTTCACAGATGATAATATCTTAGGCTTTCCACAGATGGCCAGAAACAGAAAATGGGTGAAACTCCTAACTAGCCATAACTCTGACCACTTTCTGTTCTCATGCAATGTCTTGTAGTTGGGCTACAGTGATAAAAGTATCTAACTGAAGTCAGTAGAGATTCATTTTAATAGTATTTTGAGGACATAGCCATCCTCAGCACTGCTCTTCATTATTTTAATGACAATTATTGAATAGGCTTTATAATATGTCAAGAGTTCCTAGATAATGATCTAATGGGATCAAGTTTAGACAAGGTGCTATACATTAGGGTAAGTGCATATTAACCATTTTTAGCCTTTTTTGATTTGCTTTTAGTTATTAGCATATTACATGTTCATAGAGATTTGTACCTTTTGTTGTAAATTGATTAGTTATTCAAACCAATTGACATCAATGGATTTACTCATAGACGTTGGTTTATCAGATTTAATTTGATGTAATTTGATATATTGTTGTCACATGTACCAAGATACTGTGAAAAGTGTTGTTTTGCGTGCTGTGTGGGCAAATCGTATGATACGAAATGCATCAGGTAGCAGAGCAGAGTGAAGAATACAATGATACAGCCACAGAGAAGGTGCAGAGAGAGATCAATATTACCACTTGATGTGGCGGAAGAGGAGATAAGAACCTAGAGTCTAAAAATGTCTGCTGCCCACCTCCCCTTCTCCTAGCAATCCCAAACTACTATGTTAATTGAAAACAAGCTGAAGAAAATTTTATCACGCAGGAATAGCACACTGAAGGTGCTATTGGCAAGGTTAGAGTCTGTCTTGTGGTTCTCACTATTGTAAAAGTCCTGGTCTTAGTAGCCGTTGGCTAATCTGCTTGGTCTCCAGCTCCAAGAATCCTGGCAGTAACTCAGTAATGGGTGTTGCCCATACTGCAGACAGATAGACAAGGAAGGTACCTAGAGATTCAGGACCAAGGTAAGTCAGAGGTGCATTGGGCAGAAGGGTTCACCAGATAGGGAATTGACAGCAGGTGCTTGGGAGGGGGGTTTTGTTGAGCATATAATTTGGAAGGAAAGAGAGAAACCATCCATGAGACTGCCAATGATGCATAAAGAGAACCCCTCAAAGATAACACCCCTATTCCTTTCCTTCTATGAACAACTTTTTAAAAAAATTACTCTTACCATGTCGGCCATGCCAACTGTGATATGGTAGGGAGAGGGATTTATCTGTGGCAATTGAGGTTTTGTATAATGGGTGATCTGCTAACTTTGTGGGCGGCACGGTGGTTAGCACTGCTGCCTCACAGCGCCAGAGACCCGGGTTCAATTCCTGCCTCAGGGGACTGACTGTGTGGAGTTTGCACGTTCTCCCCGTATCTGCGTGGGTTTCCTCCGGGTGTTCCGGTTTCCTCCCACAGTCCAAAGATGTGCAGGTCAGGTGAATTGGCCATGCTAAATTGCCCGTAGTGTTAGGTAAGGGGTAGATGTAGATGTAGATGTAGATGTAGGGGTATTATGGGTGGGTTATGCTTCGGCGGGGCAGTGTGGACTTGTTGGGCCAAAGGGCCTGTTTCCACACTGTAAGTAATCTAAAAAAAATCTACCTTCAGGGATTCCCTTTACCCCCACCTTCGGTATTACAGGAGTCAGCTCAGGAGTAGGGAAGGTAGTGAACTAACCATTGATCATGCTCCATTCTAACTAAAACACACCCAGTGGGAACACATTAAACCCAGTCATTCAGGAGGAATACTAGGTTTACCGGACAACACAAAAGGAATGCGCTGTCACCTGCTGGTACCCATATAATTGCAGATGGATGGTGAAAAGCTCTCCGTTTGGTAACAAGCAGGGAGACATTGCAGATCTGAGACATCATTAATATTTTTGATTTGCCAGATACAAGTCACACCCTGTGATATCAAGAGATATCCAACTGCAGTGGGTACACCAAAGCTCTGTGTACCGACAATATGTTGGTTGCTGCGCTGAAGACTTATTGCCAACAACAAGCTGCAACCTAAGCTGTCCGAGCACAGCTTCAACATTGGGACGGACTCGACAGTACGGGAAGTTGCCTGGGCCTGACATGTAAAAAGTCCCAAGACAGCCCAGGGCAGTTATCACCTGAATATCCTCCCGTCAACCATCAGCAGAGTGATGGCAATGTCACTGGCAATGTTGTCAAATGACATTTCCTGAGCATCAGTCAGCTCATTGATGTTCAGGCTAGATTCCCAAATGATAGCTCAAGACCTCATTAGAATTTTTGTCAAAACATAGAAAAAGGAGTTATATTCGAGTGAGAGTGTACCTGCTCATGATGTTAAGACTAAGTGTGCTAATAAGGCCTGCAGGAAGATCGAAGCCAATGTGAATTAACGTTGGTTGGAATCAAATCCAGCACAACAGGAGATTTATTGTTGGAGGTCAATTATTGTAGCCTTAGGATATCACTGCAGGCGTTTCTCAGAAATGTTCTCAGCTCAAATCATTTTTAGGTGCCTCATCAATAACTCTGCAATGGTGAGAAGACTGTCACAACATGTTGGCCCTCACAACTGGTAACAGCATTGAAGGCAAGTGTTAAAATGTGCACATTTAATTGCAAATCCAGGATTGCTTGGCGTTGGTTAAAATTAAATGTCATAATGACAGTGGTTAGCACTGCTGCCTCACAGCGCCAGAGACCTGGGTTCAATTCCCGCCTCAGGCGACTGACTGTGTGGAGTTTGCACATTCTCCCCATGTCTGCATGGGTTTCCTCCGGGTGCTCCGGTTTCCTCCCACAGTCCAAAGATGTGCAGGTCAGGTGAATTGGCCATGCTAAATTGTCTGTAGTGTTAGGTAAGGGGTAGATGTAGGGGTATGGGTGGGTTGCGCTTCGGCGGGGCGGTGTGGACTTGTTGGGCCGAAGAGCCTGTTTCCACACTGTAAGTAATCTAATCTAATCTAATCTAATCTAATCTATATTAAAGTAAAATGTGTGGGATTTCTGTGGAGCTTTGGGAGGGCAGAAGCACAGGGGAGCAGTCATTGCACCTGTCAATATTGTCTTCTTTTGACTTGGTTGACAAGTCCTGGGAAATAGCTAATTTCAATAATCTGGTTATTTACCCATTATGTTTAATATCTTGAGATTACACAAGTCCTATCAATTGAAGGTAGTGGACAGTGAAGAAGATTACCCCAGAGTACAACAGGATCTTGATCAGATGGGCCAATGGGCCGCGCAGTGGCAAAACAATCCTGGGAATGGTCACCAGATCTGGCCACATCCATGGAGAGAGAAACAGAGTTAATGTTTCAGGTCATGACCTTTCCTTCAACAGAATTCTGAGTTCTGCCTCCTGAGGATATGTTGGCAGGGACAGCCACCAACTTCAGTTAACGCTGGAGAAGGTGCCCTTGACAAAATGCTAATGTCTATGCCTGTATTTCCTGGCACAGGCAATGTCCTGGGGAAATTATCTTTTCAAGTTCTCGGTTAACAGAATGCCTAATGCAGGACATTTACATCTACTGTGTAACATATGGCTGATGCATCAATTGCACAGTTAGTTCATAATTTTGGCTGCTTCCTTCTGCAGGTAAGTTGTAATATATTAGAGACAGAGGATTGCCAATCTTCAACATTCCAAACAAGTTGATTGAGAAAAATCTTTGCACCAAGTGTACACTTGAATGTCAATCTGGCTAAAATCTGTCAGTTGCTGTTTTGGAGATAGTGCTATAACAGTGAAAGAGAAAAGTCTGGACCATTCAGCACCTAATTACATTTATCAATTAACTTATTATTTTGAAAGCACATAATCTGTGAAATATTTGCAAATCATGAGGGCTTCTGGGACTTTGCTGCAAGATATGATACTCTGCACACTTCATGTTAAGATCAGTTGACTGGACAGGCTAGCTCGTGATGCAAACAGTGTAGTTTCAATTCTCACACTGACTAAGGTTACAATGAAGGTCCCTCCTTCTAAACCTCTGTCCCGGCCATGACACTCAGGTGAAGTTGCCACCAGCTATCTCTGTCTATTCAGAGAACACCTCTGGTCTCTGGCAACTTTACCTTACAAAGGAACTCCATTGAGGCCAGTATCCTGTCACCAAATCACCTTTACTCACATATGGAGACTTCCTGACACTGATCCAGCTCTCTCTGAGCCAACTCTCAGTGTGTCAGAATGTCTGACACCACTGTTCTTATCCATCAGGCAGGGATCCCTGACTGGACCAGATTAACAGCCCCAATCAGGAACTCATATTCTTTGAGGTCCACCTTGCTGCCCCATTACAATCACCATACACTACACAGACTGTTTTGTACAAACTGAGGCTTCCAGCTAATGAAACCAAGTCAAGGTCAAGTGTAACTGATGAATATTTGGCATAATTTCTTATTGGTAGAGATTACAAGTCACTGAGTGATGGTGGTATAGTCCCTTGAGAAATGTCTGACGCTAGTGGTGCAGTTGATAGGAATGACATTTGAATATGCACTCACTGACTCGGATCATTCATGTGAGGTCATTGAACATCTTAAAGCACAATGTATCGGACCTTGGCATTTGACTAGCATTGGTAGTTATTGTGTCCCTTTGGCTGCGGAGACATCTCCTGGAAGCTCTCCTGTATCCCTGTGAACATCTCTGCAAATCTTCAATCAAGAGCTTTGACTCAGTGTTGGAATGTCTTACAGCACTATCACATTGTCCCAAATCAAGCTCAATTCTATAATACTTCGAGTACTGCTCCAGCCAAAATGCACCTCTCTTTTAATAGGGTTGGGTTGGCTCGCAGTGGTGCAGTCTGGCTCACACTCATGTGAGCCTCTGAGGATTTTAGAGTCCTCTGTTTAAATGTGCAATAATTCTTTAGTTAGCTGCACATGTAAATGAACAAGTCGCATGAAGTTTGTGTACTGGCTACATTGAAAGGAATGGGTACATTTAATTATGCATCATTATCCCTATGCCTGTTTTGTTTTTGAGTTTTAGTGAATTTTATGTCCAATTTGTTCTAAATACATTGAAGCTTTCACTGGAAACTAGCATTTAGCTAACAATTCCAGCCATTCACATTGTTAAAAAGACAGCAGATTTTTTTAAAAACTTAGTTTGATTGTCATCTTCTAGTCATTGACCTTTATACGGATATCCTTCCACATGCAGATGTTGAAGTCAAAGTTCACTTTCCCAGTGATTTTGTGCCAATCTCTTTGCAAGATTTTTTTTATTTATTTGACAGCCCTGTCTCAAGTAAGACAGCCCAGAACCTTGCAACCTTCTGTTAGGACATCAAAGTCCCTGTTGGGGGTTGCACCCTTTGACATGTGAACTTTTACTCTGACTTTGAAGTTTTTCCTCCCAGCACAGCATTACAAACAAAGAACCCAATCTTTTAAACACTTAAAAGACAATCTAGCCATTATAAAGATATGAATGCCATTCTCAAAACGAAACAGCAGGTCTAATGATTAACCTATTTACATCAGTGAACAGTAAAAAGTATCAGCCAACAAGGAAAAGTGGATCAAATTTAAAAACTGAACGGGACTAAAATTGATCAAAGCCAACTATGAGCTGACAAATGGTTGAGTGAGTGAGATAGCGTAGCTGTTTTCTGATTTTGATCTCATCAAGGAACTTCACTTACAGAGAGCCAAGAGTACATAGCATTTAAAAATTACTTTGTTGTTTTCAAAGATGCAATTAAGGACTGTTGGTTTGTTTATTCAATGTTAGTTCAAATGGGAGAGGGCAGGGTGCACTTGATACTAGTCCAATAACTAAAACACCAGTACAAGAGAAATTAGTCTCAAAACAACTTTATCCTTATGTACTTAAATGGTTCAAGGTTACTGTTGAATTACATTAGACAGCACAGTCTTTAGCTGAACTGTCTTCCTTGAATCTTTTCTTATCAGTTATTTTCAGACTTTCTAACTTTTCTGAGGTGCAGTGTATATTTGTCAAGATGGAGCCAATAGTTAACTTGATAATAAAGGAATACTGTCTTCTTAGCCTCAGGATATCTCAAAGCACATTTGCAGATTTTGAGATGCCTTGAAGAGTTTGGCCAGTGGCAGGTTTGAAAGTTAAAGTTTACTTAAAGGCACTGTCACCATGCGATGTACACAGCAGGTCAAACTGTATGAGAAGTTTGTCAGCTCAGAGTCTGGTGAGGAGTGGGGTGGCATTCAAGTGCCTGGATATCAGTAATGGGGGTGAGAGGTGAAAGAGAGCCATTCCACTACTCTTGTTTCCAAACTTCCAGCTTTCCTCTCTTCCACGTTCCCCCATCCAGTGAAATATTCCTCCACGTTGCATTCCTGTGGCCTGGCCCTCAATCCTGGGACTCTGTTGTTTTGGCAGCAGCCATTGCTTCTTCAATAGAATCATAGAATCCCTACTGTGTGGAAACAGACCCTTCAGCCAACAAGTCCACACCTACCCTCTGAAGTGTATCCCACCCAAACATATTGCCCGACCTATTACTCCACATTTATCCCTAACTAACACATCCCTGAACACTATGGGCAATTTAGCATGGCCAATTCACCTAACCTGCACATCTTTGGGTTGTGGGAGGAAACCGGAGCACCCAGAGGAAACCCACACAGACTCAAGGGGAATGTGCAAACTCCACACAGACAGTTGCTCGAGGCTGTAATAGAACCTGGGTCCCTGGCACGGTGAGGCAGCAGTGTGCCACTATGCTGCCCTAAAGGCATTGCTGAACACAATAGATTATGTATTTTAAAAAAAACTTTTTTAATGAGGTTAATAAAATTTTCATTTCTCAGGAATACTATTACTAATGTTGTAAGACTTAAAATTCTTTACTTTGTTCTTTATGAATGTCTTGAATGTTGCTCCAATACATTTCAAAGAACAGCTTGGTCTGGAAATTTGACAGTATTGCACCCATTTGTAACTTGTGCAGCTTTTAAACATAGGGATGAGACTTCCACCAAGAATGCCAGGTTATGCAGGCATTCCATGTCAGTCATGCATTGCTGACTATATCAGTACATTCCAAAATCTTGGAAAAGTTGGGAAGTTTGGAGATGGATGGTAGTTGGTAAGAATGAAAGGGTCAACAAGGGGCATTCAGAGTAGGTAAAGGGTTTTGATGGGAGCATTGGCCTGAAAGTAAGCTATGTTTCTCTCCCCACAGGTACTATCAGATCTGCTGAATATTTCCAGAACTTTCTTTTTCCATTTCAGATTTTCAACATCTGCTGAAGTTTGTGTTGGAATCTTGGGATTTTGTCTTGTACATCTAGAAAGTACTGTTGACAGTACTAGTGTTGTTTGTATTACATTCCTCTGTTCATTCTTTTAATTGCTGTATTAATTTGTTTAAAATTAAATTGTCAATATCTTGGTTCACAAAGCAGGCTGAGGGGCATTGTGCAAACAGTGCAAAGTGCCTAAAAAACTTTTGATGGAGAAGTTAAATTTGGCAACATTTAAATTATATAGTTTATTTACAGAGACAACATGTTCATGGAGAAAACATATTTGTCTTTTTTTGTGTATGTGTGGGGAAGGAGGCAAGCCAGATGTCCACTGTGTCATGTTGTCCAAGATGTTATCATTTCCCATTGACGTAATCATACATTTCAACACAATTCGTGTCATTCAACAGAAACTTGCCAACTTTTTTAAAAATTGGAGATTTGGGTCCTTTGGCATGTAGTAAACATACTTTCAAATTAAAGTTCATGTACGTCCAAAATCCCTTCACTTTAATTCAGTAAATCTGGAGGTTATGGTGTCAGAACTAAAGAGCTAAGGAAGCTCCCAGGTAAATGTTTTTTTCTTGGTAGTGTGTTATTTGGAGCTAATAGGAAACACCACGACAATTGTGGCCAAACACAACAATTTGGGGAGGGCTAATTTTGCTGACCCCTGTCTGATCATCAAACACAGCTGTTATAAGAGGTTAACACTAGTGGAGATCTGGACATTCTGCAACAGTGTAAATTGGGTGATAGTGAATGAGACAGAGCATTTTAAATAAACTAATTATGTCACCCAATTTTCTGACTTATTGGGAACAAGGAACACTATCAGGTAAGCTCCTCAGAAAGAAAATTTTTCTGATTTTATTTCCAATTTAGCTCCTAGTCTTTTATTTTCAATGAGAAAGTTAAAGCTTAAATTCAATAGTTCCCAAAGAAGTTGTATGTGGATCACAATGGTGTCCTTAAACACATGCAGTATATGAAACAAGTAAATTAGCACTGATTAAAATTAGCAGTTGTGGGTATCATAGAGATGTGGCTGCAAGGGGATCAAGACTAGGATCCAAGGAGACACCATCCCCACCAAAAGCTCATGCAGATGGGGCAAGGTTGCCTTGTCAGTAAGAAATAAAATTAAATTGATCGCAAGAAGTGATACAGAGTTGGAAGGTGTAGAATCTATGTGGGTAGAGTTGAGGAACTGCAAAGGAAAAAAGACCCTGATGGGAGTTGTATATAGGTTTCCTAGCAGTAGCCAGGATGTAGGTTGAAAATAGGAGGTAGAAAAGGCATGGGGGAACTTCAATGTGCAGGCGGACTAGGAAAATCAGGTTAGTTGCAGATCCCAAGAAAAGGAATTCTTGAAATGTCTATGAGACTTCTTTTGGAGCAGCTTGTGGTAGAGCCCACTAGGAAACAGACAATTCTAGAATTGGTGAAGTGTAATGCGGCAGACTTGATTAGGGAGCTGAAGGTGAAGGAACCCACTACAGGGCAGTGACTTTAATATGATAGAGTGCAACTTGCAATGTAAGAGGGAGAAGCTGGAATCAGATGTAACAATATTACAATTGGGTAAAGTAACTACAAAGAGATGTGGAAGGAGCTGTCCAGAAATGATTGGATGGAGAGCCTAGCTGGGAAGACAGTGGAGCAGCAATGGCAGGATTCAGGGGTTAATTCAGGAGGTACAGCAGAAATTCATCTGAAGGAAGAAGAAATACATCAAAGGAGAATGAGACAACCATGGTTGACAAGGGAAGTCAGGGACAGCATAAAAGCAAGCACAAAAGCATACAATGCGGAGAAGTTTAGTGGGAAGCCAAAGGATTAGGAAGCCTTTAAAAACCATCAGAGGATAACAAAAAAGGCAATAAGTGAGGAGAAAATGAAATATGAGAGCAAACTAACTAGTAATATGAAAGAAGATTGGAAGAGTTGTTTTAGAGATCTGAAAAGAGTGGATATTGAACACTGGCAAATGAAGCTGGAGAAGTTGTAGGGTCATAGAGCCATAGAGATACACAGCACGGAAACAGACCCTTCAGTGCAGCTCATTCTTGCCGAGCAGATATCCAAAATTAATCTACTCCTATTGCCTGCATTTGGATCATATCAAAATTCATAGCATCCTTCCTATAGCAGGGAGACCAGAATTGCATGCAGTATTCCCAAAGTGGCTTAACTAATGTTCTGTACAGCCGTAACATGACTTCTCAACTCCTGTACTCAATACTCTGACCAATAAAGGCAAGCACACTAAACACCTTCTTCACTATCCTATCCACTAGTGACTCCACTTTCAAGGAAGTATGAACCTGCACTCCAAGGTCTTTTTGTTCAGCAATACTGTCCAGGATATGACCATTTAAGTATATAAGGCCTGATTTGCCTTTCCAAAATGCAGCACCTCACATTTCTCTAAATTAAACTCCATCTGCCACTCCTTGGCCCTTTGGCCCAATTAATGAAGGTCCCATTGAAATCACGGATAACCTTCATCACTGTCCTCTCCAATACATCTCCAATTTTGGTGTCATCTGCAAACTTAATAACCATACCTCCTACGTTCACATCCAAAACATTTATCTAAATGACAAACGCAATGGACCTAGCATCAATCCTTGTGGCACGCTGCTGCTCACAGGCCTCCATTCTGAAAAGCAACCCTCCACCACTTCTACCTTCGAGCCAGTTCTGTATCCAAATGGCTAGTTCTCCCTGTATTCCATGAGATCTAACCTTGCTAGCCAGTCTACCATGAGGAACCTTGTCAAACACCTTACTGAAGTCCATATAGATCACATCCACTGTTCTGCCCTCATCAATCCACTTTGCCACTTCTTCAAAAAACTCAATCAAGTTAGTGAGACATGATTTCCCACACATAAAGCCATGTTGACTGTCTCTAACCAGACTTTGTCTTTCCAAATATATGTAAGTCCTGTCCCTCAGGATTCCCTCCAACAACTCGCCCACCACCGATGTCAGGCTCACCCATCTATAGTTCCCTGGCTTTTCCTTACCACCTTTCTTAAATAGTGGCACTTCATTAACCAAACTCCAGTCTTCCAGCACCTCACCTGGGCTATCAAATAACTCAGGAAGGGGCTCAGCAATCACTTCCCTAGCTTCCCACAGAGTTCTAGGATGCACCTGATCAGGTCCTAGGGATTTATCCACCTTCATGCATTTTAAGACATCCAGCACCACCAACTCTTCAATACGGACATTTTTCAAAATGTTGCTATTTATCTCCCATGTTCACTATTTTCAATATTTTTCTCCACAATAAACACTGTTGTGAAATACTTGTTTAGTATCTCCTCTATCTCCTACAGTTCCACATATAGGTAGTCTCGCTGATCTTTATGGAGCCCTATTCTCTCCCTAGTTTCCCTTTTATCGTTAATGTCTTTATAAAATCCCTTTAGATTCTGCTTAACTCTATTTGCCAAAGGTAACTAATTTCTCCTTTTTGCCCTTCTGATGTACCTGTTAAGTACACTTCTACTGCCTTTATACTCCTCTAGGGAGTAACTCAAACTCTACTGTCTATAACTGATGCATGCTTTTTTTTTATTCTTAACAAGAATTTCAATTTCTCTAGTCATCCAGCATTCCCTACACCTATTAGCCTTGCCCTTCACCTTAACAGGAACATAGTGTCTCTGAACTCTCGTTATCTCATTTTTGAAGGTTTCCCATTTTCCAGCCATCCTTTTCCTGTGAACTTCCACCCCCACTCAACTTTTGAAAGTTCTTACCTAATAGCATCAAAATTGGCTATCCTCCCATTTAGAACTTTAACTTTTAGATCCGGTCTATCCTTTCCCGTCACTATTTTAAAAACTTCCATTTCCACAATAAGCTTTGATCTGGCACTTTATTAAATGCCTTCTGGATATCTGAATACAATATATCCGTTGGCTCCCCTTTATCTACAGCACAAGTTACTTCTTCAAAGAACTCCATTAAATTAGTTAAACATAATTTCCCTTTAACAAAACAATGCTAGTTCTTCCTGATTACTTTGATCTTATCCAAATGCCCTCTCTAACATCTTTAATCATAGCTTCTAATATTCCCTGTGATAGATGTTAAGCAAACTGGCCTGTGATTTCTTATTATCTGCCTCCCTTCCTTTTTGAATAAAGGACTTGCATAGCTATTTTCCAAACTAAAGGAGCTTTCATGAAATCAAATGAGGCTTGTAAAATTAAAACCATCCTATCAACTGTTTAACTGGATACTTCTTCTAAGACGCTAGGATCAAATCCATCAGGTTCTGGGGACTTATGAGGTCACAGTTCCAACAACCTACTCCCTGGTGATAGTAATTTTCTTGAGTTCCCCTCTCTGTTTCAATTCCTGATTTATAATTACTTCTGAGAAGCTATTTGCATCCTTACTAGTGAACGCTGATGTAAATGTGCTTAGTTTATCTGCTATCGCTTTATTCTCCATCATTGAATTCCAAATTTATTTTCTGCAGGACCAATGCTTACTTTGTGAATTCTTTTCATTTTTAAATATCTGAAGAAACGTTTGCCATCTGTTTCTATGTTTTCAGGTAACTTTCTCTCATATTTTAATTTTTCCCTCCTTATTATCTTTTAATACAATTTACTTATAAATCAGTGACAGTTTCCAGGCCATGCTCAAGATATGTTGACATTGCACCTTTCTAATCTGGAGGGAATGACATTGGTGACAATGAACACTGACCATCCTGTTATTCTTGTATTTTCCTGAGGAGATCTTCAGATGCAACGTCTGGATGTAGAAGTTATACAGCATCTTTGGTGTTTGCTAAATCTTGGATGTATTGTCAAATCTGTTGCAATGCATTATCATCTCTCCCCTCATTTGTTGAGTGCTCCTTCTCACAGATATTGTCCCTTGGCATCCCAGCATGCTGACTCAAATTCCCTCCACTTGCTTACTGCTGCAGTGCTCCCCAATAAAAACACAAAAACATAGAGAGGACAAAAGCAAGCAATTCAGTCTCCCAAACCTACTCTGCCATTCAGTGCGATCATGGCCAATCCTCTATCTCAATGGTATATTCCAGCTTTCTGCCCATAACCGTTGATGCTCTAAAATCTAAAAAAAACCTCTCTTTTCTTAAATGTATACAATTACTTGGCCTTCACAGCCAGATGTGGTAGAGAATTGCACAAGTTCACTATATTTTGAGAGAAGAAATGTTTCTTAATCTCAGGCCTAAATGGTTTACCCTGTATCCTGAGGAGAGAGTGAGCACTGCAGAAGCTGGAGATCAGAGTGCAAAAGTGTGGGGCTGGAAAAGCACAGCCTTCCTCGAATTCCAGGAGCAGCAATTACTGTTTTATATGCTGTTGCATTGTTTAGGAACTTCAGGGAAAAAAAAGTCAAAACAACAGCAGTTTTAAAAGGGAGAAGGACAGACAAAGGAAGCACATGGTGAGAACAGTGCAGGAGAGAGAGAGAGAAAGAGAGAGAGAGAGAGAAAGAAACTAACACAGAAAGGCTGCAGTAGTGAGTAATGTGTGTTTTTGGAGAAATGTCTCTTGATTAAACTTAAAATATAAGCCATAACTATTAATTTAACCAGGGGTAGTGTTTTGTAGAGGAATAAGACGGTATTATTTTCTGAGTCTGTAGATTGTGAAGGAGCAAAAATGGCCTTTAGTAGAGTGATATGTGCTTCTGGTCAAATGTGGGAGTTTAAAGAGAGTTTAAGGTTTACTGCAGATTACAGGTGGCGAATCCTATCAGATTGTATGAATCGGTTGGAGAGACAGTTAGAAGCAATGAGGAATTTGCAACAGCAACATTATGCGATGGATGTTAGTTATAGGAAGGGGGGAATGTCTCAGATACAGTAACATTGATTGGTTAATGCCAGGAAAGGTAAAAGAGGTAGGCACCTAGGGCAGGAGTCTTTTGTGGATATACCAATTTCAAACAAGTATGCTGTTTTGGAAAATGTAGGGGGTAATGGATTCTCAGGGGAACGTAGCACGAACAGCCAAGTTTCTGGTATTGAGACTGGCTCTAATGCAATGAGGGGCACATCGGCTTCTAAGAGATCAATCGTGTGAGGGGATCCTCTAGTCCGAGATACAGACAGACGCTTCTGTGGCCAGCAGTGAAAAATCAGAAAAGTGTATTGCTTCTCTGGTGCCAGGATCAGTGATGTCTCAGAGAGGGTGCAGAATGTTCTCAAGGGGGAGAAGTGCCAGCAAAAGGTCATTATCCACATTGGAACCAACGACATAGGAAGGGAAAAGATTGAGATTCTGAAAGGAGATTAAAGAGAGTTAGGCAGGAATTTAAAAAGGAGGTCCTCAAGGGTAGTAATATCGGGATTACTCCCAATGCTATGAGCTAGTGAGGGCAGGAATAGGAGGATAGAGCAGGTGAATGCATAGCTGAGGAGCTGTGTATGGGAGAAGGATTCACATTTTTGGATCATTGGAATCTCTTTTGGGGTAGAAGTGACCTGTACAAGGAGGGATTGCACCTAAATTGGAAGGGGACTAATGTACTGGCAGGGAAATTTGCTAGAACTGCTTGGGAGGATTTAAATTAGTAAGGTGGGGGGGTGGGACCCAGGGAGATAGTGAGGAAAGAGATCAATCTGAGACTGGTACAGTTGAGAATAGAAGTGAGTCAAACAAGTCAGGGCAGGCAGGGACAAGGCAGGACTAATAAATTGAACTGCAATTATTTCAATGCAAGGGGCCTAACAGGGAAGGCAGATGAACTCAGGTCATGGTTAGGAACATGGGACTGGGATATCATAGCAATTACAGAAACATGGCTCAGGGATGGGCAGGACTGGCAGCTTAATGTTCCAGGATACAAATGCTACAGGAAGGATAGAAAGGGAGGCAAGAGAGGAGGGGGAGTGGCATTTTTGATAAGAGATAGCATTACAGCTGTGCTGAGGGAGGATATTCCTGGAAATACATCCAGGGAAGTTATTTGAATGAAACTGAGAAATAAGAAAGGGATGATCACATTATTGGGATTGTATTATAGGCCCCCCCAATAGTCAGAGGGAAATTGAGAAACAAACTTGTAAGGAGATCTCAGCTATCTGTAAGAATAATAGGGTGGTTATGTTAGGGGATTTTAACTTTCCAAACATAGACTGGGACTGCCATAGTGTTCAGGGTTTAGATGGAGAGGAATTTGTTAAGTGCGTACAAGACAATTTTCTGATTCAGTATGTGGATGTACCTACTAGAGAAGGTGCAAAACTTGACCTACTCTTGGGAAATAAGGCAGGGCAGGTGACTGAGGTGTCAGTGGGGGAGCACTTTGGGGCCAGCGACCATAATTCTATTAGATTTAAAATAGTGATGGAAAAGAGTAGACCAGATCTAAAAGTTGAAGTTCTAAATTGGAGAAAGTTCAATTTTGACGGTATTAGGCAAGAACTTTTAAAAGCTGGTTGGAGGCAGATGTTCGAAGGTAAAGGGACGGTTGGAAAATGGGAAGCCTTCAGAAATGAGATAACAAGAATCCAGAGAAAGTATATTCCTGTCAGGGTGAAAGGGAAGGCTGGTAGGTATAGGGAATGCTGGATGACTAAAGAAATTGAGGGTTTGGTTAAGAAAAAGAAGGAAGCATATGTAAGGTATAGACAGGGTAGATCGAGTAAATCCTTAGAAGAGTATAAAGGCAGTAGGAGTATACTTAAGAGGGAAATCAGAAGGGCAAAAAGGGGACATGAGATAGCTTTGACAAATAGAATTAAGGAGAATCCAAAGGTTTTACAAATATATTAAGGACAAAAGGGTAACTCGGGAGAGAATAGGGCCCCTCAAAGATCAGCAAGGCAGCCTTTGTGTGGAGCCGCAGAAAATGGGGGAGATACTAAATGAACATTTTCATCAGTAGTTACTGTGGAAAAGGATATGGAAGATTTAGAATGTAGGGAAATAGATGGTGACACCTTGCAAAATGTCTTTATTACAGAAGAGGAAGTGCTGGATGTCTTATCTTGAAATGCATATAGATGGATAAATCCCCAGGACCTGATCAGGTGTACCCGAGAACTCTGTGGGAAGCGAGAGAAGTGATTGCTGGGCCTCTCGCTGAGATATTTGTATCATTGGTAGTCACAGGTGAAGTGCCAGAAGAGTGGAGTTTGGCAAACGTGGTGCCACTGTTTAAGAAGGTTGGTAAGGACAAGCCAGGGAACAATAGACCAGTGAGCCTGACCTCAGTAGTGGGCAAGTTGTTGCAAGAAATCCTGAGGGACAGGATGTTCATGTATTTGGAAAGCCACGGACTGATTAGGGATAGTCAACATGGCTTTTTGCGTGGGAAATCATGTCTCCCAAACTTGATTGAGTTTTTTGAGGAAGTAACAAATAGGATTGATTAGGGCAGAGTAGTAGATGTAATCTATGTGAACTTCAGTAAGGTGTTCGACAAGGTTCCCCATGGGAGACTGGTGAGCAAGGTTAGATCTCACGGAATACAGGGAGAACTCACCATTTGGATACAGAACTGGCTCAAAGCTCGAAGACAGAGGGTGGTGTTGGCGGAGGGTTGTTTTTCAGACTGGAGGTCTGTGACCAGTGGAGTGCCACAAGGATCAGTGCTGGGTCCTCTACCTTTTGTCATTTACATAAATGATTTGGATGCAAGCATAAGAGGTACAGTTAGTAAGTTTGCAGATGACACCAAAATTGGAGGTGTAGTGGACAGAGATGAAGGTTACCTCAGATTACAACAGGATCTTAACCAGATGGGCCAATGGGCTGAGAAGTGGCAGATGGAGTTTAATTCAGATAAATGCGAGGTGCTGCATTTTGGGAAAGCAAATCCTAGCCAGACTTATACATTTACCGGTAAGGTCTTAGGGAGTGTTGCTGAACAAAGAGACCTTGGAGTGCAGGTTCATAGCTCCTTGAAAGTGGAGTCGCAGGTAGATAGGATAGTGAAGAAGGAGTTTGATATGCTTTCCTTTATTGGTCAGAGTATTTAGTACAGGAGTTGGGACGTCATGTTGCAGCTGTACAGGACATTTGTTAGGCCACTGTTGGAATATTGTGTGTAATTCTGGCCTCCTTACTATCGGAAAGACATTGTGAAACTTGAAAGTGTTCAGAAAAGATTTACAAGGATGTTGCCAGGGTAGGAGGATTTGAGCTATATGGAGAGGCTGGATAGTCTGGGGCTATTTTCCCTGGAGCGTCAGAGGCTGAAGGGGGACCTTATAGACATTTACAAAATTATGAGGGGCATGGATAGAATAAATAGACAAAGTCTTTTCCCTGGTGTGGGAGAGTCCAGAACTAGAGGGCATAGGTTTAGGTTGAGAGGCGAAAGATATAAAAGAGACCTAAGGGGCAACTTTTTCACATAGAGGGTGGTAAGTGTATGGAATGAGCTCCCAGAGAAAGTGGTGGAGGCTGGTACAATTGCAACATTTAAAAAGCATTTGTATGGGTATATGAATAGGAAGGGTTTGGAGGGATATGTGCTGGGTGCTGGCAGGTGGGACTAGATTGGGTTGGGATATCTGGTCAGCATGGACGGGTTGGACCGAAGGGTCTGGTTCTATGCTGTACATCTCTATGACTCTATGACTATGACAGTCAGGCAGTATCCGAGGAGCAGGAGAGTCGAAGTTTCGAGCATGAGCTCTTCATTTGGAATGTAGGGTGGGTCCAAGGGGGCTGAGAGATAAATGGGAGGGGATTGGTGCTGCGGGAAAGTAGTGAGGAATCTAATAAATGGATGCAGGTGTAGTGTGATGGTGATAGGTTGGAATGGAGGGCGGAGCAGATAGGTAGGAAGAAAGATGGACAGGTAGGGCAGTTCAGGAGGGATGTGCCAGGTTGGATCTGGGATAGGATGGAGGGAGGGGACCCCACCTTATCCCAGATCCAAACCTCCAACCCAGCACAGCCCTCCTGAACTGTCCTATCTGTCCATCTTCCTTCCCACCTATCTGCTGTGCTAGCTGGCTGTGCTTTTCCATTACCCTGCACCCTGAGACTGTCACCTAGGGTCTCAACTCCCCAACCAGGGAAAACATCTTCCTTGCATCTCATCTGTCCAATACTGTTTGAATTTTATACATTTCATTCAGGTACCCTCTCAGCTTTCTAAATTTCAATTAGTTTAGGCCCAGGCAAATCAATCTCTCCTCATAGGGCAATGCTGCCAAATCCTGCACTCCTTGTATAGCAAATATACCCTTTCTTAGCTAAGAGACCAAAACTGCACACAATATGACAGGAATGGTCTGACCAAGACCCTGTATAACTGCATTAAGACATGCTGCCTGAACTGCTGTGCTCTTCCAGCACCACTAATCCAGAATGCATTCAGACACTCCTACTTCTCAATACAACTCCTCTTGTACTAGAGCTGACTGCCAGGATTCACTATTGTCCAGCTCAATTTCTGAGTTTGATGGATAGGTCGGCCTGACCAGACCCCTGATTGATGTCTGTGTCCATCGCCCCAGCTGACTTACCCTGCACCAGTTTTACTGGAACTGTGGCAGTAATCGTGACCCATTCCCCCATACTGTAGTAATACGAAGCCTCCCACCATGACCATTCCAATCAACTGTACAAATATGCCTGAGGCCCTGGACTGATATTGGAGGTTGCCCTTGACTTATTGTTCTGGGCCTCCCTGACTTAGGAGGATCTTGTCTGAGGATTACTTCCTGCAGACGTTGTCACATAGGCTTTGGTTTGAGTGAATAATATCAATGTAATTAAGCAGAGGCTCGATGAGCGCAGGGTGGAGAGAATAATGCAAATGTATTTACTTGAAGATCTCTGGCAAATCCAAATACCCATCACAATCCCTTGAAAAATTCTAGAGAAAATGTCCCACAAAATGGTCTTTTCTAAAGTCAAGATAATGGGCTGACTTTAAGGTCATGTTGTTAAATCTGGTAATGTGTGTTTATCTAAGTAGCACAAAGGTCCTAGCAGATTGATGGGCAGCAGGACCTTCTATAGTCTGCCAAAAGAGTAATAATGTGACATTCAAAGTTCAAATTTCTTTCCTTTTTCACTCAGAATATGTATTTATCAAATAAAAACACTTAGTAGTAAGTAGATGAGAATTGTCAGATTTTCAAGCTGGACGACATTTTGAAATAAATTGCTTCCTCATGTTTTGCTGTGTTTACCATTTGCTATTGTGCTGCCAATTTTCATGCATGATCTAGATCTTTAACAATTTTGTTATTGGATTTGTATACTATTATTAACGTTAAACATTTTAGCATTTCTGTTTTCATTAACTTTCTCAAAACACTTTCAATTACAGAATTTAATTATTGGTGCACAGTGGAGAAGTTGAGGGAAATCTGACATTAGCACCAAGCAAATTAAGAAAAATATCTTCTGTACTTTTCATGGTGCAGCTTCAAGCCCTGTTTCTCTTAAATAAATAATGGCTAGCTACTGGCTTAATTTGGGATTCTGGTGTCAGAGCCAGTGGGACTGTGAAATATTTGGATAATGCTGATTCAAAGCTTCAAGTTCTTGTGTGTACTTTTATTCTTGCAGACAGTGATGGTGGACGTGCACAAAGTATCAAATGGTCAGGGATCAAGTAATGTAGTGCAATGACACCATACAGTAGTTCTGTGTAAAGCAGTTTCTCGATTACAGACAATAAATGTAACAGTGAAATTCATCAAACAGCAATAAGATCATAGCATGGTGCTGGACTTCACCTTATAAGAAGGAATGTACAGTATAGATTCATTAGATTATTGCTTGGTGTGAGAAAATACAAATCTAAAGTATTATGCTGCAAAGATGAGGCTATCTGATTGAGAGGAGAGTGTAAGGGTTACATCTTTGGAAAAGTTGTGTAAACTTGTGAAGATCAGGACAAGTCGATAGGAGCTGACTGTTTCCAATGATTGAGGAGTCTAGAACAGGGAGATCTGGATATAAGATTAAGTCTAGCAGAGGAAGCGAAACATTTACAGAAAGTCAGACTGCGAAATGCACCAAGGAATGATACTTAAAGGTGGCAATAGATTCATTGTCATTTTGTGGCTTGATAAATATGACAGATCTCACTCAACTTCTGCACTGTGCACCAATAATTAGATTCTGTAATTGAAAGTATTTTGAGAAAGTAAATGAAAACACAAATGACAACATGTTTAACATTAATAATAGTATATAAATACAATAACTAAATTGTACAAGATCTAGATCATACCTGAAAATTGACAGCACAACAGCAAATAGTAAACACAGCAAAACGTGAGGAAGCAATTTATTTTAAAATGTCGTCCAGCTTGAAAATCTAAAAATTCTCATCTACTTATGACTAAGCGTCTTTATTTGATAAATATATATTCTGAGTGAAAAAGAAAATAAATTTGAACTTTGAATGTCACATTATTACTCATTTGGCAGGCTATAGAATGTCCTGCTGCCCATCAATCTGCTCGGACCTACATGTCGCTTGGATAAGCACAAACTACCAAATTTAACAACATGACTTTAAAGTCAGCCCATTATAAGCAATAAAAAGTTGCATCCAAGTAACAAAACCCCTTTTAAGAGAATTTAGCAGAAAAGGAACGTGAGAACTGTGTAAAACAGGCTATGATTCAGCAGAACTGTTTTCTGTTACTGGTGAAAACCAATTTCACTCCTTTGTGTCTTTAAGGTACGAGAAAGCCATATTTAAAAAAAGACTAATACATTTTTGGTTCATAAGAAAGAACATAGCGTACAAGAGTAAAGTGATAATTATGAATTAGGACAAAAGAGAATCACACATGGGTAAAATACAGTTTGTAATATTACATGCCTCTTATAGGACATTAATGTTGTAGAGAATATGCAGCATATTTCACTAAGATGATGCATCTAGAATTGACTAGAACTATTTTCATTTCAGCACAAAAGACTAAGGAATGCTTTAAAAAAGACTTTTTAAAAAGTTATTAAGTGTTTTGATAATGCAAATAGGAAAAAAAACCCTCCTTTTTGAAGAATTAGTCAATTTAATATCACCATGAAGATAGTGAGGCCCAGAGAATTTTCTTTATTGCAGAGAGTTGAATTTGGAGGAATATCCTCCCTCCTCTTCTTTCTCAGCTTCTGGACTGTGCTACACATCATAGCCAATGTCAAGCAGAGCTTACTTACTCTTTCTGCTTTGATTTTATTGTCTTCCTGATGTGCTGAACTTCTCCTATACCACCACCCCTTCCCCATAACCCTTTTCTTAACAACCTGCTTTAGATATGAGGAAAGGACATGGAAATTGGAAAAGAAATGGAAGTAGAATTATAGATAAAGTAGTATTACATTAATAGAAGAGATTTAAGATGTTCAGGCAGTGGAAACACTGCAGGAAACAACAAACAAAATGACACAAGATTCTGGTCAATATTATCACCAAACCTCAATAGTGTAGTGATATTGTGGGGTGATAGATAAAGATGGAAATCATGAAAGGGAATAACAAAACAATGTGACTGTGATGGAAGGTTTTGGATTTCATATGAACTGGTAAGATTCCACAATGTTATTGTGGCAGTTTCTTGATCAGCATGTTTTAGATTCAATTTTGGAAAAGATGGAGTGGGGATTGGTTAGGTCATTTGGCTAGATGACTAGAATGTAGTGCAGGGTAATGCAAACAGCATAGACTGATTTCCTGTCCTGCCTCAGGTCATTCTTACAATCTGCCTCCTTACCTTTTGATCAAAGTGACATCATAGCTACAGCCATAATAAGCAACCCTGGCTCAATGAAGATGTTAAACGGACAGAGAGGAAAGGGAATAGTCCATATGAGTTTGAATGGTGAGTAATTAATTAGGATTCATCAACAGACAGCTTGTAGCACAGTGATGGTATTCTTTCTTCTGGGACAGAAGCTCTGATTTTGAGCTCAAAAAGCATCCAAAAGGAATCAGCATTCCTCCATACCTCAGGCCTCACATTCCTGCACTCCTCTCCCATGAGTGTGGCTTAGTGGTTAGCACTGCAGCCTCACAGGGCCAGGGTCCTGTGTTCAATTCCACCCTCTGGTGATTGTCCGTATGGAGTTTGCACATACCCTCTCTGCATGGGCTTCCTTCTGCAGTCCAAAGATGTGTGGGTTAGGTGGATGGGTTATGCTAAATTTTCCATAGTGTCCAGGGATCTGAGGGCTGAATGGATCTGTGATGGGAAATGCATGGTTACAGGTTTAGGGTAGCAGGGTGGTTCTTGGTGGAATGGTCTTCAGAGGGTTACTGTAGACTCAGTGGGTTGAAAGGCTCTTCACACCGTAGGGGTTCTATGATTCACACATGCCATGTTCCATTTATGCTAATCCATGCCACCTCATTGTTCCTCATAATCTCTCATAACCTTAATGAGTAAGGCATGGCAGCTGGTTGAACAAGGAATGTCCACTATGTCCATTACCCATCTCACATGGCTCTTTATACCCTCCACGTACAGTACATCTCCATCCAACTTTATTGACCTATGTACTCCCTATACCTACATATGCCCCTCAGATACTCCCTATGGTCCTTTATAGCCTTGAAGCTTTATTAGTGCCAAATCATGTCAACCAGACCCTGTCATCCAGTACCCATTTTCCTGCGATTTCATCCAAAATCCACCACAGAGGAACTCAGTACCCAAACCTCCAACAAGGCTCACACAGTACCACATATCAGTAGATGTGGCAAATACTGTGAGGTATTAGGAGTGATCATCTTTGAAAATAACACAGATGCATTAGTCAGAATACTACAAAGCTCTCTAAATTCTAGATAACATATGTGGTGGACAAATTGCAGTTCTGGTTGCCCTACTATAAAAAGGATATTATCCAACTAGAAAGGTTAGTAGGGTGCCACCTGGACTGGAAAGTTTGAGTTATAAGGAAAGGTGCAAAGGCTGGATTTCTTTCCCTGGAGTGTAGGAGACTGAGGCGTGACCTTATAAAGGTTTGTAAAAGCATGAGAGGCATGGGTAAGGTAGATAGCCAACAGCTTTTTCCCATGGTAGGGAAGTCTAAAACTATAGACTATAGGTTTAAGGTGAGAGGGAAGAAATATAAAGGGTCTAGAGGGGCAACATTTTCTCACATCTTAAGGTGAGTATCTGGAATGGGCTGCCAGAGGTAATGATGGAGGCGAATACAATTTTATTAACATTTGGACAGGATAGATGAAGAGGGATATGGACCAAATGCAGGCAAATGGGACTAAATTAGTTGTGAAAACTAGGTGGCATAGACATGCTCAGCTGAAGGGCCTGTTTCTAGATTAAACCTTGATGAGTCTATTGAAGAATTGTGTATAATGGATTTGAATTTTGCAAATGACACCACTAATGGGAGATTGAAAATTCAACAGATTTAAAGCCCATCAATTAAATCACTTATCAGAAAATTATTGAAATCTATCATCAGATGAAGATTGACTGCAAAATTGGATAGGTATGAATTAATAAAAGAGTCAAATTCTCATACATAAGGTAATCCTTGAATAATATGGCAGCAAACAAGGCTATTCAGATAGTTGTGCCTGTGTTGGCTCTTTGGTAGAGTTATCAGATGAATCTTACCCCACTCCTCTTTCCTTATATCATGATAAATTTACTCCCTAAAAATATTTATTCAAAGCCCTCCGGACAGTTGCTACTGAATCTGTTTTCATCAACCTTTTGGATAGTACATGCCAGATTTCACAAATTATGGTGTAAAAGAATAATTTTTTTGTCACTTTTTGTGTTCAGGCAGTAGATGTGGGTGTTGCTTGCTGGATCGGCATTTATTGCTCATCCCTAGTTGCCTTTAAGAAGGTATTGTTGAGCTACAAATATTTAAACAGGGAACAAAAGTACACCCTTCGTGTCTGCTCTGCTATTTAATAGTATCATGACTGATCTGATTTTGGCTTCAATTGTACACTTCAGCATATTCTCAATAATCCTTTCTCCCCTTGGCACTCAAGAATCTATGATTATAGTGGTGCTGGAAAAGGACAGCAGGTCAGGCAGTATCCGAGGAGCCGAATAATCGACGTTTTGGGCAAAAGCCCTTCATTAGGAATTTGTTCATCAGGAATTTTTTGCAAACCCTTGAGAGAGAAAAGATTTCCTCCTCTCTGTTTTAAATGGTGACCTGTATGTTCAAACTGTGACTGAGTTCTAGATTCTTCCACAAAAGGAAGCATCCTTTCAGTATCCAGGATCTCATATATTTCAAAAAAGCTGTTCATGTGCTGTACATAGACCCACAATGCTGTTAAGATAAGAATTCCAGGATTTTGTCACAATGACACTAAAGGAGCAGCAATATATTTCCAAATCAGGATGATGAGCACTTTGGAGGAGAACTTGCAAGTGGTGGTGTTCCCATGTATCTGCTGCCCTTGCCCTCCTATATGGAAGTGGGCTTGTGTTTCGAAGGAGCCTTGGCGGCCTTCTACACTGAATCTTGTAAACGGTATATGCTGCTGCATCATCAATGCTAGAGGAAGTGGAAGTTTGTGGATTTGATGCCAATCAAGCAGAATGCTTTGCCTTAGATAGTATCAAGCTTCTTCAGTGTTGGTGCTGTTCCAATCCTGGTAAGTGGGAAGTCTCCATCACACCCCTGACTTGTGCCTTGTGGCTAGCAGAAAGGTTTGAGGAGTCATGAAGTGAATTCCTTACGACAGGATTCCTGGCCACTGACCTATTCTCATAACTATTGTGTTTAGATGTCTGGTCCAGTTCAGTTTCTGTTCAATGGTAATCCCCAGGATGTTGATAGTGAGGGATTCAGCAATGTTAATGCCATTGAACGCCAAAGGGTGATGGTTAGATTTTCTGTTGTTGGAGAAGGCACTTGTATGGCAGAAGCCCAAACCTGTAGGAGAGAAACTACAGAAAGCTGCAACACAAAGACATCTGTGTTACTTGTGCATGAAACACAGAAAGCTAGCACACAGATGCAGCATGTATTCAGGAAGGCTAATGAAATGTTGACTGAAAACAACAAATGCTGGAGATCACAGTGGGTCAGACAGCATCCATGAAGAGAAAGCAAGCTAACATTTTGAGTCTAGGTGACTCTTCAGAGCTCTGATGAAGAGTCATCTAGACTTGAAACGTTAGCTTGCTGTCTCCATGGATGCTGTCTGACCTGCTGTGAACTCTAGTACTTGTTGTTTTCAGAACAGATTCCAGCATCTGCAGTAACTTGCTCCTACTTAATGGAATGTTGACCCTTATTTCAAAGGAGTTGGAGTATAAGAGTACCGACGTCTTACTGCAACTGTACAAGGTGCTAGTTAGACCACATCTGGAATACAGTGAGCAGTTATTTAAGGCAAAATATTTCATTGGAACAGTGCAAAGAGTGTTTGTTAGGATGATCCTTAATATGGAGCGATTGCTTCATGAATAAAAGAAAAACAGGTTGCAGCTCTATTGACTGAAGAGTGAGAGGTGATCTCATTGCAACATATAGTATTCTGAAGAGGTTGACAGGATAAATGCTGAGAAGATGTTTCCTCTCATGGGGGAGTCTAGCTCCAGAGGGTACAAACTCAGAATAAAAAGCACCAGTTTATTGAATTGAATGATTTATTGTCACTTATATTTAACAAATAAATGCAATGAAAAGTGTAATCTGTTGCCACGCTTTTGCATTACAGAAGCTACTGAGATATAACTAAAATGTAACTAAAAACAGAGTTCTTCCTCCCTTCTTCTGCTCTGTTTGACATGGGGTGGAGTGCAGGGAATTCTGTACAATGGGCTCCGTGCCCACCAATGCCCCTACGTCCCGGTCCATTCCAGGATTTCCAGGACCTTATCAGAAGCAACACAATGGGTTTACCATGTCATTGACGACGCAAACGGTGCTTCTGTTGAACCACCAGGAATATCAATTCAGACATACCATGTTGTCGCAGCTGACCAATGCTGACTGCAAAGGCCACCCTGCCATCGCCGCCATCTTAAAAACGTATGCCACCCATCATTGCCTTGGTTCTGCGCGAGGCCCAACAAACGTCAATGCCGTTATGCTGTGACGCGATCTCTCACTGCTGGGCCAACACTAGCCGTCTTTGTGAGCTCTCTGAGGGCTCAGTGCCACCACTCTGGGCTCACACTCACTCAGGAGCCAAAATGGAAACAAACGAGCCCCAGGCCAGGACCTCTGATGCAGTGCTGCTACTCCACTGCCATCTTGGAGCATCTTAAGGCTGAGAGGGGGAGGAATTTCTTGTCCAAGAGGGTCTTCAACCTTTGGAACTCATTTCCACAGAGGACTAGAGAGGCAGAGCTCCTGAGTATATTTAAGGTTGAGGTAGATCCTTCATGCCTGATGAAGGGCTTGAGCCCTTAACATTGACTCTCCTGCTCCTCAGATGCTGCCTGACCTGCTGTGCTTTTCCCCTGCCACACTTTGACTCTGACTCTCCAGCATCTGCTGTTCTCTTGTTCTCTTGGGATAGATTCTTGATCAGTAGGGGAATATAGGGTTATGAGGTAAAGATAGGATAGTGAATGTGACCAATGTCAGATCAGCCATGATCCTCATGAACAGCAGAGAAGACTTGAGGGGCCAAATGGTCTTCTCCTGCTCATATTTATTTCTCTCTTATGGGGCTTGTCCAGGTTTAGCTACATTTGAACCTGGTCTGCTTCAGTATCTGAGGAGTCACATATGATGCTGAACATAATGCAATCATCAACAAACATCTTGACTTCAAATGGAGAGAAAGTCATTGATGAAGCAACTGAAGATGGTTTGGCCTGGGACACAACATTGAGGAACTCTTGCAGAGATATCCTGGAGCTGAGATGACTGACCTTCAGCAACCATAACCATTTTCCCGTGTGCCAGTGGAGAGATATTCCTCCCCTCCCCCACCCCAATTCCCATTGACTCCAGTTTTGCTAGGGCTGCTAGATGCTACACTCAGTCAAATTTTGCAACCAAGTGTTGAACAGTGAGATGAGACTTCGGTTCATGAGCAGCATGGGGCCTAAGTACATGCATGTTTATGTCATCTCACCTCATTGATATGCAATTTCCCAATCTCCCACCCACTGAATAAAAACCAGACAAGTCTTGACCTGAGTGTCAGGGCAGGTACCTGATGACTCCAACTTGCTGCTTGCTCTTTTGATACTACATCAGTCACCAACATATCAGGGCATGTTCCATGGGCAGTGACCACATGCTGCCCTCCATCCATCACAACCTCCAGGTCTCTATCAGTGAGGCGAATGCCAAGTTCTCCCTGTTCAAACATGATTAGGGAAAATGACAGAAACCATGCATGGCAGCTGGGGATTGCCAGTGGTTTGTCATGTATATGACTAGGCTTTAATATGATGGAAACATCAGGAATTTCAGGAGATCGCATCAATGACTAGCATGTCGGGAAACAGTGAGAGAATACAATGACTGGGACACTAATGGGGAATGTAACAAGGAGAATGAGGCAAATTTGGGAAGATAGCATGAGAAGTCTTCGCCAGTGTTCATGGGAAACTACACATCAATGAAATTCATTAAAAGTGACATTTGACTGATTTCTGATAAAACTCAGCCTGCAAACTCTGTTTCAATCTCCACAGATGCTGCATGACCTTCTCAATGTGTTCAGTACTTTTACTTTTGATTACATATTCCCACCAGGAGCAGCATTTTGCTTTTGCCTGAACATCAACAGAATTTGAAATCGGAGTCTGTATATCCAGATTTAAAATTCACTATTATTCTAGTCAGTTTACAAAGCTGAGGGATGATCTGACTGAAACCTTTAGTATGATTAAAGGAATTCAATGGAATAGATACAGACAAAATATTTCCTTTGGTGTAGCAATCTAGAATAAGGGACTTTAACCTTAAATTAGTATTTGGTATTCAGGAGAGAGATCACAGAGTTCATTTACACAAAAAGGGAAGTGGAATTCTGAAACTTCACAAAAGACTGTAGATGTTTGGTCAATTTAAACTTTTAAGACTGAAATCAATAATTTCTTTGTTAAGCCCTAAAACATTATCTGGTGAGGAGCAAAACAAAATTAATGTGCACTAATGAATATTTCCAGCATTTTCTGGTTTTAGTTCAGATTTCTAGCATCTACAGCGTTTTGCCTTTGAATTCAACTTAATGTTTGGATCATGCTGTAAATGCCAGGAGCCAAACTGGATGATCTTAGACATGCTGACGTCCAAAATCTCTGTCTTGGAATACAGCTCGGAATCAAAGAATGTGAGCATTGAAATATTATCACACAAGGCTCCTGTGTCAAACACAATCTATAAACAGACACATTTCACAAAATGTAAAATTAGGATTGGGCATAAATCTTCCATAGTTCGTGGTCATCTGAAAAAAAAAGTCTCACTTTAGACAGCTTCTAGTTCCCTGTCTCAATCTTAAGAAGAGACTATGAGGAAAATGTAATGGCATCCCAAATATTGAGTGTTATTTTTAGATGGTCACGTTAATGAGAAATGTACAATGCTTGAACTTGTAAATGTTATTTCACAAGATATGAAGTGGAAAATTATTCATTTTCCAGAGCACTCAAATCTTCTCTAACAGTCTACAATCAAAGTGCCAAAATAAAATGATCTGGGCCACAGGGGAATTAGATGCCAAAATACACATAGGTTATTTGCTCCATCAGTTATGTCTCACTCACACTTCAAATCTAATTTAGTGTTCAGAGACAAACAATGGAGATCAGTAAAACAGACTATATATCAATCACATCTTCAAGGAATTATACACAATTTAATACATCCAAGTCTATCTTTTTGTAATGTCCAGGCCAATACTTTATGTTATAAAATGCATAACATTATTAAAACATGTGCCAATAAATTGGATATGGCTCATTTGTAGATATAAAGATTGAGATGTTGAATTGCACTATGTCCAAGAGAATGGATACAGACAGCTTCATGTACCCTGTTCATCTTAATAATTGTGACATGCATTTCAACATTAAGTAAGTATTGCCTGGTTATTTGCTGAGCAAGGGTACAGGTTTATGTGAAGCTAATTAAAGCTAGTCTAGTATTCTTAAAAGGGAGGTGAACATGCCAACAGAATGAAGTCATTTGTTTCTCAAAATGAATCGAAGAAATAGAGCAGAGAATCAGAGAGAGGATTTCCAGATTCTGTAACTGGAAGCCTTAGTGCACTAAGAGGAGAGAGGGCATAATTAGAGGTTTGGGCAGGGGGAACCTCAACACATAGTGTAAGGTATGGCAGCCAGGAGTAATGTTGCTGGACCAGCCATCTAAGGACCACAAATAAAATTTAAGGATACAAGTTCAAATCCCACTTCAGAACTAGTGGAATATAAATGTAATTAATTAATCTGGAACTAGAGGTTAGTCTCAGTCACAGACTAGAAAGAATATAGAAAATAAGACTGGGATGCTTAGTCTCTGATTTCACAAAGGAGAAAGATGCAGACATTTTAGTTTATATACAACAAGGGTAATACAAAAAGAAAGATTGGAGGAATTGGCACCCTTAAATGGGCAAAATGAAAGACCAATATAATTCTTGCAGCCATAGCTTAGATACTGGCACTGTCTGTACCTCAGAGGCCAAAGCAACACTGGTGAATCCTAGACATAAGTGGATTGGAGCCTGGTCAGAAGGAAAGGATAGCATGTGGGCCACCTCCCCAGAAAATGAAGTGTTGCAGGCAGATTCTGTTGCAGATGAAAGACATCATGTAGAAATGTTAGATATATTGACAGGCTCGCCACACCACCTGCTGCTAATGTCAAACAGTATGAAGTAGTCTAGCTCCAACTTAGCACATGGTTTTGCACAGAGCTTAAAGCACATCCTTTCCAATTTGAACATCAAACCGACTCAATAGACAATAGACAATAGACAATAGGTGCAGGAGTAGGCCATTCAGCCCTTCGAGCCTGCACCGCCATTCAATATGATCATGGCTGATCATTCCTAATCAGTATCCTCTTCCTGCCTTATCTCCATAACCTTTGATTCCACTATCTTTGAGTGCTCTATCCAACTCTTTCTTAAATGAATGCAGAGACTGGGCCTCCACTGCCCTCTGGGGCAGAGCATTCCACACAGCCACCACTCTCTGGGTGAAGAAGTTTCTCCTCATCTCTGTCCTAATTCTCCTCAATGACATACGGAACTAACTGTGACACAGAATTTGATAGCCAATGTCTCCGTTTTCATCGCAGTATCGGCAAAAGCCACACAACTGCCAAGATGCATTAAAACTCAAACTGAGGTCATGAGATAGATGTATGTTGCCATACAAGATTATGTTGTTTTAACATTAAAACTTGCCACTTTTGCTTTTGATTTTTTCAATTTGTTGTGAATTTCAAATTTCATCACTTATCTTGGTTTTATTTGATTTGACATTGGCTTCAATATTTTAACCTACACTTCAGGTTCTGAATGATGCAACAACGATTCAACCTGACTGACCAATGAGATACATAGTTAATGACTCTCTTTACACAGGAATATAGGTCTCTTTATAAACTGTGCTGAAAATGTGTTGCTGGAAAAGCGCAGCAAGTCAGGCAGCATCCAAGGAGCAGGAGAATCGACGTTTCGGGCATGAGCCCTTCTTCAGGAACCTGACCTGCTGCGCTTTTCCAGCAACACATTCTCAGCTCTGATCTCCAGCAACTGCAGTCCTCACTTTCTCCTAGAAGATTTTAACCTACTGCGAATCCTCTTGCAAGGATGCCTTCCTTGAAGAAGCTGTCTTCCTCCCTCATTCCTGAAGAAAGGCTCATGCCCGAAACGTCGATTCTCCTGCTCCTTGGATGCTGCCTGACCTGCTGCGCTTTTCCAGCAACACATTTTCAGCTCTGATCTCTAGCATCTGCAGTCCTCACTTTCTCCTCCTTATAAACTGTGGCTCAGCCAGTCATTACATGGTGCAAGTTTGAAGTCCCAATTCAAGATTTGAAAGACAAAAATCAACACTGAGGTACAGGCTTTTGGATGAGATTTCAAACTGAGGCCCCTGTTTTAGGTGCATGTGAAATATTCCATGACACTACTTTGAAGATGACAAGCAAAGTTGTGTGTGATGTCCTTGTCAATATTTATCCCTCAATCAAAATCACAAAAGCGGATTATCTGGTTGTAGCTGCTTTGTGTGAGTTTGCTGAGGACAGGTTGGCTATCATAGTTTGTAAAATGACAATAGTGACTACAATTGAAAAAGTACTTCATAGTTAGCACTGCACCAAACTATATTTCTTATCATTGCAGATTCCTGCAAAAAAACATAAAAAGCTTGTGGGAATGTGAATGAATGTATGTTGCTATTCAGTCATCACGAACCTCCAAATTCTGGGCCATTTTAATATTTCAAAGTCTATGAGCTGAGTGCTGAAGCATTCTTACATAATGCATACTTTCAGAGTAATGTCAGATCCTATCTTTGTAATCCTAGAAAAATGTTACATATCATAATGTCCTAAGAATTGACAAAAATACATTGCAAAAAATGTCCTAAATCTGTACATACGAACAACCTATCTGGCCCTAATGTTCAATCCACAATAGATTGTGCCTATCTGGTAATACAATGCAATTTGCTTTTTACCAGGCAAGTAAAATTGATTGGGCAGGTAGAATTTCAAAATTGTAAAGCATCCTGATGAAGGTTTTGGCCCAAAACATTGACTTTCCCGCTCCTCAGATGCTGCCTGACCTGCTGTGCTTTTCCAGCTTCACACCTATTGACCCTGCCTTCCAGCATCTGCAGTCCTTATTGTCTCCCAAGCATCCTTTATCATTTGACCAACGATAGCAATTACAGAACAGTATATTTTTGTGCAACAGCCTATATCTTATTTAGGATCATGTAACTTACAATCATCTAATTACCCGGTTGAACTCTCAAATTCAGAGTCGAGAGTGTGATGCTGGAAAAGCACAGCAGGTCAGGCAGCTTCTGGAGATCAAGAGAATTGATGTTTTGGACATAAGCCCTTCATCTCAAATGCAGGGTCAGGTGAAATTCTGTAAAATTGTTTATATAGTTATAAGTGAAAAAGAGATATTTTGCCAAATGTGAGTGAATAATATTTCAAACTAACTCACTTAAAAAATCTACTTAAATACTCAGTTAAATATTCATTTCCACAATTCAGTTGTACAATAAAGAGACTGACAGATGATCCTTGTTGAAGCTATAGTATTGCAGCTAGGTCTTAATTGTTCAACAAAATATGACTTAGTAACAAATAAGTAAGATGTTGTGAAATTTGAAAGGGTTCAAAAAAGATTTACAAAGATGTTGCCAGGGATGAAGGATCTGAGCAATAGGGAGAGGCTGAACAGGCTGTGGCTTTTTTCCTTGGAGTGTTGTAGGCTGAGGGGTGACCTTATAGAGGTTTGCAAAATTATGAGGGGCATGGATAGGGTAAATAGGCAAAGTCTTTTTCCTGAGGTTGGGGAGTTCAGAACTAGAAGGCATAGGTCTAGGGTGAGAGGGGAAAGATATAAAAGAGACCTAAGGGGCAATTTTTTCACACAGAGGGTGGTACGAGTATGGAATGAGCTGCCAGAGGAAGTGATGGAGGCTGGTACAATTGCAACATTTAAAAAGCATATGTATGGGTATATGAATAGGAAGGGTTTGGAGGGATATCGGCCGGCTGCTGGCAGGTGAGACTAGATTGGGTTGGGATATCTGGTCGGCATGGACGGGTTGGACTGAAGGGTCTGTTTCCATGCTGTACATCTCTATGACTCTATGACAGTAAATCCAATTGTAGGGATTGTAGTAGAATTCTAAACTTCACATGGATTTTGTGTTCATTCTGCGGGAAATTAATCCCAATGTTAATACAATGTTTCAGTTTAATTCAGCAGATAGTATTAAATTATGTAAGAAGCTATTGGAATATATATATAAAGGGGACTTTGTGAGCATTGAGGGTCTGAAATTCCATGTAAGGATCCTTTAGTGCTGTTGTGAATTTGTTCAGAAAACCTGCTTATTCAGACTTCACCAAACTCTTTCTGATTGCAGTGATAGGGATAAATGATCTGAAACTTGGGAAAGGGACAAAAGGTAAAAATTTGCCTCTGTTATTAAGGTGAGGAAATAGGCCAATCAAGCATGTAGAGGGATCAATACAGATTAAAAACAAATCCATTTCTGGATTTGTTACTCGTTACTCAAGTATGCCCAAACTGTAAGTGATTTCTTCTGTGGTTTCTCCTGTGACTGATGTGTCTGATATTTGATCAGCGTGCATGTTGACAGAACTGGCGGTTCATGTTGTCACTGCTGGTGCTTGGGGGAATTCCCAAGCACTTCAGGCTTTCCTCCGGGGACATCAGATTGTTGCAAGCTTAGTATAGATGGTCTCCAAACCAGAGTGACTTCAATATAGAGCGTGTCTCCATGTGGTCAGCTGCAGTGCTTTCACAACAATACAGGGATTTGTAAGATGCTGTTTTAGAAGACCCAATATCATTTGCGCTCGCCACTTTGATGTGGCTTGCCCTGAGACACATCCGTAGAAGATCTGCTTGGTTTTCTGCATGAAGCCATGCAGAAACATTGGACTGCCCATCTCATGTGAATTTTGTTGAGGGTGGTTTGCATGTGATGAGTTCCATAATGATGCATGATCTTGTTGTTGATGATTTTGTCTTACCATGAAATTCTCATATTGGACTTGAGCTTGGATATGACCCCTAGTAGACCCAGGATTCTGTGCCACACAGCAAGATGGTAATGACAATGACCTAAGAGAGTCTGATTTTAGTTTTCAGCTTAAAAGGTGGACTGTTCCAGATATGATTGTGAAGCTTTTTTGGCAGAACTTGATTTCTTGATGTGTGCACGGATACCTTCATCAATACTTATTCATTTTAAACCCAAGAAAGATAAAATTTTTGTTAAACAAAGATATTAAGAGATATTGTTCAAAGGCCGCAGATCAACCATGAATGCACTGAATGTTGGAACAGGTTCAAGTGCTGAACGGCCTACTCCTGTTCCTATGTTAGTGCCATCCCAAGGAAATGCACTGTCAAGGTATGAGAATTTTTCTACAACCTCAAGATGGGAAGTATCAATGGTGCTTCATAGCGTGTGCCTGGTGCTGACTGAAATATTACATCAGTCTCGGAAACAGTGGTTTGGTGATGGCAGGATCCAAGACTTTATTTGCCACAGTCTGAATGCCTTCAATGTTAGAGCTAGGGCACAGCTATATGTACACAGAAGCAGTGTGATTGCTGCTTCTGGGACTTTGAAGGAGACACCCAGTCTGGAGGAATTGAAGAACTTCCCTCCAGGGCACTGAATATTGAAGCCTGCAGCTATGTCCCTTGTGGTTTCCTTAAGCATATTGCAGCAAAGATTAGATTCAAGAGTAGTGGAGCCAAATTCAGCTTTTCCTTTGTGCTACTGGTTAACACAAAGGAACCAAACATCTCAGCACAGGCACAGACACTGCCCCGGGCCTGAGACTGACATTAAGAGAAGGAAGGATCATATATATATCAACATAAATAGGGTGCACAGAAACTGTGAACATCCAAATATTCACTGCTGAGAAGATCCAGGCCAATGTTGGAATACTGTAAACAAAACATTTTCACTTGTGATTGTGGTACAACTGCAATTACAAATATCTGGCATAAACAAAGAGAATGTTGGGTGCTCAGGATGTGATACTGATACAATGTGACTTTAGGTTTCCCTTGATGCTGTAACATCAGCTATCTGTACTGTCTACCTACTCTTCTCTATTGATATGAGCACACAATGGTGCTCCCTGTATACACTAGTACGTGTAGAATTGACACCATTTGGAGGTCACACAGCCCGGCTGTGAATATGTTCCTGTGGATGCTGGTTGTCCCACAGCTACATAAAGCTCAATGAAGTGTATATTGTTTGGAGACAGGGTCTATCAGACTTCACTCAGGAGGGCTTCTGCCTCCAAGAAATACCAGCCAACCTAACTGGCCTACACTAGGAGTTCAAGCAGTCCCCAGGATCATAAGGGCTCTTGTGGTGCAGCGGTAGTGTCCCAACCTCTGAGGCAGGAGGCCTGATTCAAGATCCACCTGCTCCAGAGGTGTGTAATAACAGGTGGGAACAGATTGACAAAAACTATCTTTGAACCAGGATGGAGGTAACTGTGGCAGTCTCATGCTTGGGAGGGGAGTCCCAGATAGGCTAGGGCTAGATGGAAAGTATGGGGAGGGGGTGGAGCAGAGCACCCTCGGTGTGTGTGTTTGTGTTGAGGGGGTGTGGTGTATTGAGATGATGCTCAATCTGAAAAAGCGGAAAGTGAGGGAGACACCCTCCCTCTCACTGAAGCTTCAGCCTTGCACTCCTGACCTTCCCCTTAAGGGCTCTACCTCGGATACAGGCCTCATCTAGTAAAATCCAGACTCAAGCTGGCGATGGGTGGGAGGGTGGTGGGAAAGGCTTCCAAGATTTTTCCCCAGGATGCTAAAGTCAGATTAGGGAAAATTATGTATTATGTAATCTTGAAAAAAAGGCAGCAGAAAGTGGCAAGAAAGATCCAGCAATTTTCTCCCATACCTCTTTTAGCTTTTGTTCAGACAGATCATCTACTCCTCTGTCCCCACGGTGAAGATCCATCAGCAGTTTCTGGCACACGGCAAAATATTCCCGTGTACTTTCAAATACTTTCCTTTGGAAAAAGCTCTAAAATTGTAACTTATCTGCCATCAGAGAGCTCAGACCTTTCCCTGTTTGTTTTGTCTAAGAATTATACATTCCACTGACCTCATTGGCTCTGAACTCTCCCGTAATAAGATCAGTGACACAAATTTGATTTCTTGTTACTGCTCACTCTCATCTCAGAGGTGTGTGTTAAGATCACAAAAGAAACAACAGGCATTTTGTTAAAAACAATGACAGAGTTATTTTGCCCATTACATTTCCTCTTTCTTTCTTTCTTTCTCCCAGTGATACTGATTCTTGACTGGGTTTCATTTCATGACAAATTATTGAACAGAGTAAGACACTAAACACAGCTGAGCTTTATCATATCATCACCCAACAAACATTTCCAAACTAACTCCCGCAGTACAGATGAAATATCAGATCCGGCTCTCTGTTCTGTATAGCTCAGCTACTTATTGAACCACTGGGAGAATTGAAAACTTCAATTTTTTTTCAACAATTTGTTCAATGTAACTTGCATAATATTTGATCCAACGCCCATTAAAATGAATAAAGAAGTATTTTATTCTTCAGGACAAACGTGTCATTCCATATGCTGGCACTTCACACAGATTTTCCATTTTTACTGTCCCATTTGTGTTCACTGGAATATTTAGTGTTATGCCTCACTGGGTAGCACTCTGGGAATCAGGCCGCACTATTCCCAGAATCATCACTAAAGTTTAAAAGTTTATCGAAGTTCACTATGTCCCCAGTTGACCTGTTAGATAGACCCAGGGGAACAGAAAACACAGAAAATGTTCTGTACTTAACAAAAACTACTAACTGTTCCAAATAAATGCATCCTAACCCCAGGTAAGTAACTGTGAACTGTTAGCAAATAACTCTACTAGCTTGAAGTCTAGCTACCCCACCTGATAATCTCCCTACACACATAGAAGCTGACACAGATAGAAAAAAACAAATTGGTGTCGTTATGGGAGGGTAAAACTGGGAAAACAGCTCAATGGCTCCAGTCCATAGGGATGGTCCTTTTGTTTTCCACGATTTACAATTCTTCAATCTCTCTTCTCCAAGTCCTTTTCACCTTTTTGCAGGAGGCATAGGTACTTTAATTACAACACCTTTTAGATGCTGATTAGAGACCACAGCTTGTACAACTGGTAAGGGAAAAATAAACTTACTTTCTTAAGGCTTGAGGAATTTTACTGGAGAAAAAGATGCATCTTCTGTCCTTGCAGCTATCCAAAGGTTTCTGTCAGTATTGTTCACACCCACAGCCATTCAGCTTCCCAGGATCCAGAAAAGGTACTTGTTGTCAAGCTGATGCTCCTCATCATCTATTAGTCAGAACTCCACAAGCCTATCAGCTACGTCTTGACACCAAACTCTTGTACATAGCTCCTTGAGCCATGTCTATCTACAAATAGTCTTCCTCCTTGCTTCAACAAAGCAGCTTAAAATTAATTTCAATAACAATAGCTATTATGAGGGGGCATAGCTTTAAATTAAGGGGTGGTAGCTATAGGACAGATGTTAGGAGTAGATTCTTTACTCAGCAAGTTGTGAGTTCATGGAATGCCCTGCCAGTAGCAGTGGTGGACTCTCCCTCTTTATGGGCATTTAAACGGGCATTGGATAGGTATATGGAGGATAGTGGGCTAGTGTAGGTTAGGTGGGCTTGGATCGGCGCAACATCGAGGGCCAAAGGGCCTGTACTGCGCTGTATTCTTCTATGTTCTATGTTCTAACATCCTTTTGGAAAAAGGAGCAATTTCTTCTATGGCTTTAAGTCACACCTTTTCCCAATTCAATCCAAAATCAAAAAAAAACTAGAAAGATATAAAAAAGTACAGTCTGATGTTCAAGGTTCTAGATCACGCATGTTTAAGCTGCTGTTCAACAAGTAACTCCAATCTAAGACAATTCACACAGCATCCTATTTGCCTACATACTGACGTGCATAATTGTTATGATGCTGACAAAGGTTTCCAATTAATATAAGTAGGTCTAATTGTGTCATAACAGTAAAACTCAGTGTAACATGAAATTTGAACAGACAGCCCAAAGTTTATGAAGCAGAGATTCTTCATTCCAGTGGCATTACAAACTTGAAGGAAAATAAAGGATAAACAAGAGGGCTTTACAGTAGTTACATGGAATTAAGCCGATAGCTTACACTTGGTTGAAGAATTATTCGTCTTTCTGTACCCTCTTCCCATGAGCCCTCTTTCCTCCAGAGGCATCCTATTTTTATCCAGAGTGTGTCCTTTTGACTCCATTTGCTGCCCTCTCCCACCATCGCCATCTGCAGGTGGAGGTTCTGACTCAAGCTCCCTTGCTCTGTGCCCTCCCTCACCGTCGCTGCTGCTGTTGGAGGGTCTATTACATTAACCTTCATTGTAAAACCACCCAGCTACAATTTGTTTCAGTTAGGACCTTATTCGCCACATCTCAATTTAGAGGGTGGTGAAAACAAGTCCAGTTGCATTATTGCAAAGATCTCAGAATGGCTCTATACCTCTAAGACTGTTTGATAACATCATAATATGTGATAGTCTACAACGTAAGGTCTCTGCTCTCCTCTGATGTTTTACTATGTTTCCATTCAAATAAATAAGGCAGTAAAAACACACTGTAGTCTTAGGAATATAAAGCTTTTTCACACAAATATGTACAGCATTTGTTGTCCATAGTGAGCACAAATTTTGGAAATTATCTGTCAGTAACCTGTCACAATTACACGTCATGAATACATCTGTTTGTGAAGATCAAAGAATATGGTTTTGAAGTACAATACAAACTAGGCTCAGTAATGATCTTTTCCCGATAATGTAAGCAGACGTCCAAAGTCTGCTAAGAAAAAAGACCTGCAAAGCTCTTTAGACTTACAAGTGAAATTTACTAAATCCAAATTGGAAGATGGTATCATCATCAATGTTATTCATTATAATCAGAGGTAAGCAGAACAGCTTTAGTAATATCTGTCTGATGATGTCTAGCTGCAACAGCTCAAGATTTATGTATCTGTATGTCCTAAAACATCTAATATCACAGTGGTTAGCACTGCTGCCTCATAGCACCAAGGACCTGGATTCAATTCCAGAGTCAGGTGACTGTCTGTGTGGAGCTTGCACTTTCTCCCCCGACTGTCTGTTTCTGATCTAGTTTCCACCCACTGTCCAAAGATGTGCAGGTTATGTGGATTGGTCATGGGAAATAGCCTATTGTGTTGTATCCAGGGATCTGCAGGGTAGGTGGATCATCCATAGGATTAGTTACTGGGATAAGGGGGTGGGATGTTCTTCAGAGATTCAGTGTGGAATTGATGGACTGAAGGGCCTGCTTCCACACTGTAGGGATTCTATGATTCATCCAAACCATCATCAGTGAGTGGCCCTGCTACATTCAACAAGTTGCTGCAAAACCATGTTCTTTCAGACCACTCAGACATTTTCTAGAAATGGGCAAACAAGTGCAAACGAGGGCAAACAAGTGATTATTCCAGATGCTTTACATAGAGAGTAACTTGCCCTCGTACACATAAATTTATGCAAGTACACAAAAAATACACAAGAGATTGGCACATGAAATCTATTCATTGGTCTGACATCGATAAGGATGTTAGTCAACTGACCAAATTGTGTGAAATACGTCAACCCCATCAACCTCAACAATTCAGAGAATCCTTCATTTACATAATACTCCACATATGAGCTGGGGTGGAAGATCACCACTGATATTTTCAATATCCAAGGACACAATTACAGACTAGTGACTGGCTGTTCTGCTAAATTCCTTTTTGTGGCACCATTCAAAGACAACATGATTGTAATAGTTGTTAATACATTGATCGTCATACTCAATATGCTTGGTGGGGTTCCTCAACAAATTTTGTCCAACAACAATCTGCAGTACAGCAGCATTTCTCTTGGCTAATCCACCTAACCCGCATATCTTTGGGCTGTGGGAGGAAACCAGAGCACTTGGAAGAAAGCAGTATATCCTTCCAAGACATGAGCAGGAAATGAGATGCCTAATATTTACCTACTCTGCTCGCTATCTTCATCTAATAATTTCATGGAACACACTGTTCATACTGTAGAGTCAGTGATTACTAAAATGTTACTAAAGATTTTGGAATAGCCATATTATATAGCCATGCAATGGTTTCTCTCACAGGTTGCACCACATTTGGGCAGTTTTTCCCTCAGACATGGCATGATGGTGGCTCAGTGGTTGGCACTGCTGCCTCACAGCGTTAGGGACCTGGGTTGGATTCCAGCCTCAGGTGACAGTTGGCGTGGAGTTTGTATGGGTTTCTTCTGGGTGCCGTAGTTTCCTCCCAGTCCAAAGAAGTGCAGATTTAATGGGTTGGCTTTGCTAATTTGCCAACAGTGTCCAGGGATGTGGATTAGCCATTGAAAATGCAAGGTTTCAGGGATAAGGCAGGGGGATGGGTCTGTGTGGAACACTCTTCGGAGGGTTGGCGTGGATTCGATGGACCAAATGGCCTGCTTCCACATAGCAAGGATTCCATAATTCTAGTGTTACCATCCACTCAGATGTAAATAATGCCTTTATAGAAACAGGGAGAAAATGGTACTTGAGCATGTAGACAGTTGTCTCAACTCAAAGTAGGACAAAGCATCAGAGTTCAAGATCTTTCTATAAATAGATGTGTTCCTGGAAAGTTACAATGATGCAAAGTCCAATCCAGGTCATATGACATTGCAACATCTAGTGGTCAAATCTTACAATGAAACAGCTGATACTTGCAAGCTGTATATGACTAACCACCCTTCATACAAGAGGATGACTCTGTCATTGCAAATATCATACCAGACAACAACCATAAATACACATCCATCCACAATAACCAGCAGCACAATTCTGAATGAATTGCTACATAATTGAGTTGCGAAAATCATACAAGGGACTTATATAGGAGTGTTGCTGAAGAGGCACCCAGGGATGCAGATGCATAGTTCCTTGAAAGTGGACTCGCAGGCAGAGAGGGTGGTGAAGGCAGCGTTTGGAACGCTTACCTTCATTAGTCTGAACATTGAATATCGAAGTTAAGACGTCATGTTGCAGCTGTTCAGGATATTGGTTGAGGCACTTTTGGAATACTGCTTACAATTCTGGTCACCCTTCTCTAGAAAGGATGTTTGAGAAACTGGAGCAGGTACAGAAAAGCTTTACAAGGATGTTGCCATGACTGGAGGGTTTGAGTTATAGGGTGAGGCTGAATAGGCTGGGGCTTTCTTCCCTACAGCATTGGAGACCGAATGGTGACCTTCTATAGATTTATAAAATCATGAGTGGCGCGTGTAGGGTGAATAGTCAAAGTCTTTTTCCCTAGGCTGGGAGCATCCAAAACTAGAGGGCATACTTTAAAGGTGAGAGGGGAGAGATTTAAAAAAGACCTGAAGGGTTGAGAGGGATATGGGCCAAATGCTGGCAAATGGGACTACATCAGATTGGGATGTCTGGTCAATGCAGATGAGTTGGACTAAAGAGTCTGTTTCCGTGCTATGACTCTATGACTAGATTTGGTTACCTGTCAGAGCACTGCATTAATATATGACATGAAGACTATTTATTAAACATTTCTGTGTTTGTAATTGTGGACTAAAATGGGATGAGAACTGTTTTAAACATTTTAAGAATAGTTGGAGAATTGATTTATGTTGAAAGCCAATAACCTGACACTCACTATAAGCAATGTACATATAGCTGCTTGTGAACAAAGTATAATTGGTCGATGAGCTGGGGCCAAGGTGTGGTGCATACATGGAACTTTGGTTAGCAAAAATGTATGGACTGGTCTATGACATTGGTTCCCAACCTTTTCAGTATCAAGGCACACAGGCTGCATAATCGAGTAGATTTCTCTTCTGTGCATGTGCAGTGACAAATGGCAACTAATACTGCCTTCAACAATAAGCACTGAGGTTCTGGGGGAGATCAAAAGCATGGACACCAAAACGTCACTGCATGCTCTCACCTTGCTGCAGCACCCAGTGTGCTGTGGCACACCAGTTGAAAACCACTGGCCTATGGACAAGTGACCAGTTATCATCGACAAAGGATTTCTGCTTGCCAAACATGAAACTGATGGTCATCCGGGGGTCTGAACAAGATAGAGAGCGCCTTTGGATGAACAGCAGCGTAAGAGCTCTCGTGCTATTCTCTGCAGTAAGTCACTATAAGCCTGAAGAAAACTAGATTTTTTTCCTTCAATGGTTGCTGGAAATTGAATTTTAATTAGTAAGCCTTTTATCAGTGAACCAACCACCCTGCACCTTTTGCAAACCATGGAAAGCATCAGGAGAAGGAAGATTGAGAAACAGCAGGCAGACCTGTACAAGAATCATTTCATGCTATTCATGCAATCACATGTATGTTCTCAGGTAAGACAATTGTCTCTTTTTGTTCAGCTTCTAGTGGACTCATCTTTATTACTGATAATTAGATAGGCCCTGGAGACAACATAGAAAGGAGGATTAGTGACAGAGGACTACCTCCATAACCAGCTGCCAGTGGTTGGTATCCAGAGTCCTTTATGTGCCTCCCCCACCCTCATGTTCCATGCCTCCAGTCTGATCTCTCCAATAAGATCCTGGTCCATGCTTCCCTCTCTCCAACATCTCTGGCCTCACTTCCACTCTCTACTATGAGGTACCTCACACTTACCTAATCCAGGACACTACATTCAAAATTTTGAACTGCTTTAGTCTCAATCATTTTAAAATTCTTTCAGAGATGTAGGCTACATCGGCTGGGCTAGATTTATTGCCCATCCTTGATTGTCTTTGAGAAGGTGATGATGAACTGCCTTCTTGAACCACTGTAGTCTATTTGGGGTAGGTAGGTCCACAATGTTGTTAGAGAGAGAGCTCCAGAAGTTTGATGACACTAAAGGAACAGTGTACCTTTCCAAGTCAGGATGGTGAGTGGCTTGGAGGGCATCCTGACAATAGTGGTTTTCCCATGTGTCTGCTGCCCTTGTCCTTCTTAATAGCAATGTTTGTAGGTTTGGAGAGTGCTGTCCAAGGGGCTTTGATGAATTTCTGCAGTATTTCCTGTCGATTCTACTGCCACTGGATGTAGCTGGGTAATTTTCCACATTGCGGGATAGATAGCAGTGTTGTAGCTTTACTGGAACTGCTTAGCTAGGGGTGCAGCAAGATTTGCAGTGCAAGTCTTCAATGCTATTGCCAGAAAATTGTCAGGGTCCAGAGACTTTGTAGTATCCAGTACCTCCAAGCATTTCTTACTATCACGTGGAGTGAGCTGAAATGGCTAAAGACTGGCATCTGTGACACTAGGGATCTCGGAAGTAGGCCAAGGCAGGTCATCCATTCAGCACTTCTTGCTGAAGGTTATTGTGAATATTTCGGCCTTAGCTTTTTCATTTATTGCTGGGCTCTCCCAGCACTGAGGACTAGGATATTTGCAGAGCCTCCTTCTGCAGTGAATTCTTTATTATTCACGAACATGCGCGTTGTTGTGGCAGCACTGCACAGTTTAGATCTGATTGAGCAATCACTTAACTCTGTCTATTACTTGCTGCTTATGCTACTTGGAATGGAAGTGGGTCATGTTGTAGCTTCGCAGATTAACACCTCATTATTAAGCATAATTGTCTTTGGTCTTCACATGCCAACTTCAATGAATATGGATTGATGCCCTGGCTTGCTGATGGTGACTGAAGAATGTATGAATTTGTAAATTATGCTGGAGAACAATTTTGCTGTAGCTGATGGGCCCACATTGTTTCAACTGAGTTGCTGGATTGGTTCAAACTCTATCCCATTCACCACTGTGTTAGAGCCACAAAACACGATGAAGGGCATTTTCAATATGATTGACAGCCCAAGAACTGAGCAGTGATCACTCCTACTGTTACTATCATGGACGGATGCATTTGCAACAGGCAGATTGGTCAGGATGAGGCCAAGTATGTTTTTGCCTTATTGTTGGTTGCCTCATCACTTGCCACAGAGCCTTTAGGAGTCAACAAGCTCTGCCTGCAGTGCTCCTGCTGAACCACTCTTGGTGATGGACAACAAAGTCCTCCACCCAGAGTGGGTTCTGCGCCCTTTCTCCAAGTGTTGTGCAATATACAGGGGAATTGAGTTATCAGCTGAGAGGGTAGGGTCTATCAGTACATGGTAAACAGGAGGCTTTGTTGACATAAGCCTTTGTGGTGTCCAGAGTCAACATTGAGCACTTGAAAAGCAACTCCCTCTATAATGTACACCACTGTGCCATTATCTCTGCTGTGAAAGATGCCTATCGCTCCACCTCCACCCTCATTTTGGGAACTCTGACCATAATGCCGTGTTTCTTATTCTGGCCTACAGGAAAAAGCTCAAGCAGGAGACCCCCTCACGGATACAGGTCCAGTGCTGGTCGGAGGAGGCAGAGGATCAACTCCGGCGCTGTCTGGAATCAGCTGATTGGGCCATGTTCGAACATTCCACAGGTACCTTGGACAGGTATGCCACCATCGTCACAGACTTTATCAGCAAGTGCGTGGAGGAAGTCAATTCGGGTGTTCCCCAGAAGGAAACCCTGGATGAATTAGGACATACAGAACCTGCTAAAAACCAGGTGTGAGGTATTCAGATCAGGAGATCCACTCAAATATAAGGAATCCAAGTATGACCTTCACAGACCCATTAAGACAGCCAAGAACCAATACCGATCCAAACTAGAGACCCAGACAGACACCCAGCAACTATGGCAAGGACTGAATGACATCACAGGTTCTAAAAAGAGACAGTGGAAGATAGCAGACGCTGACCTATCCATCCCAGATTGTCTCAACGCCTTCTATGCTCACTTTGAGCAGTATTTCAGTGGAGAGGTAACACCTATTCCAACAAGTCCTGACGAACCTATCCCAACAGTCACTGCATCAGAGATCAGATCAGTTTTCCTTTGTGTAAGTCCAAGGAAAGCGATGGGACCAGATGGAGTACCAGACTGTGCACTCAGAGCATGTGCAGACAAATGACAGAGGTCTTCTCGGACAACTTCCCTGCAGCAGGCCACTGACCCTGCCTGCTTCAAGAGAGCCAACATCATTCCTGTGCCTAAGAAGGCTCATGCAGCATGTTTCAATGGCTACCACCCAGTGACCCTAACTTTGGTGGTCATGAAGTGCTTTGACAGGCTGGTCATGGCATTAATCAACTCCAGTCTCCCCCACTACTCTTGAACCACTCCAATTTGCCTATTGGATCAATAGATCCACATCAGATGCCATATCACTCCTCCCTAGAACATCTTGACGCCAATCTTGAGTAAGAATCCTACTCATTGACTACAGTTCACCCTTCAAGATTATTATCTCCTTGAGACTTATTACTAAGCTTAGTGATCTTGGAGTAAGCCCCACTCTCTGCAACTGGATCCTCAGTTTCCTAACCCACAGGCCACAATCAGTGAAGATTGGGCCAATATTTTATCCTCATTAACACTCAACACTGGAGCCCCCCAGGGGTGTATACTCACCCCCCTATTGTATTCACTGCATACCCATGACTGCATCGCCAAATACCAGACTAGTGCCATTTACAGGTTCACTGATGACACCACTATAGTCAGTCAAAACTCAGATGGCCACAAAACAGACTACAGACGGGAGGTTGAAGACCGGGAAAAATAGTGCACTGAGAACAACCTAGCTCTCAATGCCGGCAAAACCAAGGAACTCATTATTGACTTTCAGCAGAATGTTACTCATGCCCCCCCCTACACATTAACAGCACAGAGGTGGAATGAGTGGAGAGAGTCAAGCTCCTGAGATTGGACTCTTCATGTGGACGCACTGGTTACAAAAACCAAACAATGTCTTTTCTTCCTCAGGCAGCTGAGGAAATTTGGCATGACGGCAAATACCATTGGCAACTTTTACAGGTGAGCCATCGAGAACATTCTGTCTGGATGTATCTCAACCTGGCATAGCGACTGCACGATTCAAGATTAGAGACAGTCACAGAGAGTGGTGAACTCGGCCCAGACAATCACAAAGGCCAACCTCCCATCTATAGAATCCATCTACCAGGCCCGCTGTCAAGGAAAGGCCTCCAGCATTCTTAAAGATCCATCCCACCCTGACAATGTTTTTCTATAACCTCTACCATCGGGGAGAAGGTACAGAAGCCTGAACACACGCACCAGCCGGTTTCGTAACAGTTTCTACCCTATTGTTGTTAGAATAGTGAATGGATTCACAAACTCTTAACATTCACCTGTACTTGTGTTTTTGTTTTTGCCACTATTTACTATCTATGCTATCTAACTCTGTGATCTGCCTGTATTGTTCACAAGACAAAGCTTTTCATTGTGCCTTAGTACACGTGACAATAAATTCAATTCAATTCAATTCAACGATCTGATGTATCCAAGGATAGTGATGGCTATGTATGGGGCATTGTGCATCAGGTGTGACTCCATGAGTATGACTATGGCAGGCTATTGCTTGACTGGTCTGTGAAACATAGGAGAAAGTGAGGACTGAAGATGCTGGAGACCAGAGTTGAAAAATGTGGTGCTGGAAAAACACAGCAGGCCAGGCAGTATCCGAGGAGCAGGAGAATCGACGTTTCAGGCATAAGCCCTTCCTCAGGAATGAGGCTGGTGTGCCAAGCGGGTTGAGATAAAAGGTAGGGGAGAGGGAATTTGGGGGACTATGAGGTTGGAGGCAAAACTTGCGCCCACACCTCCCCCCTCACCTCTCTCCAGGGCCCCAATGGATCCTGCTATATCCGTCGCAAATTCACCTGCACCTCCACACACATGATTTACTGCATCCGCTGCACCCGATGTGGTCTCCTCTACATTGGGGAGACAGGCCTCCAACTTGCAGAACGTTTCAGAGAACACCTCTGGGACACCCGCGCCAACCAACCCAACCGCACCATGGCTGAACACTTTAACTCCCCCCCCCCGACTCCACCAATGACATGTAGGTTCTTGGCCTCCTCCATCACCAGACCCTGGCCACACAACGCATGGAGGAAGAGCGCCTCATCTTCTGCCTAGGAACCCTCCAACCACACAGGATGAATGTAGATTTCTCCAGCTTCCTCATTTCCACTCCCCCACCTTATCTCAATCCCAACCCCGGATTCAGCACCTCCCTCTTGACCTGCAATCTTCTTCCCGAACTCTCTGCCCCCCCAACCCCTCTCTGGCCTATCACCCTCACCCTCACCTCCTTCCACCTATCGTATTCCCAGCGCCCCTCCCCCAAATTCCCTCCCCCCTACCTTTTATCTCAGCCTGCTTGGCACACCAGCCTCATTCCTGAAGAAGGGCTTATGCCCGAAACATCGATTCTCCTGCTCCTTGGATGCTGCCTGGCCTGCTGTGTTTTCCAGCATCACATTTTTCAACCCTGGTCTGTGAAACAGCTCTCCCAATTTTGACACTAACCCCCAGATGTCAGTAAAGAAGACTTTGCAAGGTTAAGTTTGCTGCCGACACATCTGGTACCTGTTCACTGCAAGCTGATCTGTCCAGTTTCATTTATTTTTTCAGATTTTCTAGGGTTTGTTACATTTGAATACTTTGCTAACCATTTCAGAGGATAGTTAAGAAGTCAACTATGTTGCTGTGAGTCTGGAGTCACATGTAGGCAGACCAGGTAAGGACAGTAGATTCCCTTCCCGGACGGGTTTGAGTGAACCAGGTGGGTTTTATGACACTTGACAATGGTTACATGGTTATCATTGGCTTTTTAATTCTGGATTCTTTTGAATTTGCAGATTCCCCTCCCCCCACTTCCCTCAACAATCCTCCAAATTGAATTCCACTGTTATTTAATGTCATTATTGAATTGTATTGAATTTATTGTCATGTGTGCCAAAACACAGTGAAAAGCTTTGTCTTGCAAATAATACAGGCAGATCACAGATCACAATTTAGCGTAGCCAATTCACCCTGATCTGCACGTCTTTGGATTGTGGGAGGATACCGGAGCACTCAGAGGAAACCCACACAGAGACAGGGAGAATGTGCAAACTCCACACAGACAGCCACCCGAGGCTGGAATCGAATGTGGGACCTTGGTGCTGTGAGACAGCAGTGCTAACCACTGAGCCACCGTGCAGCCCCAAATGAGCTTTATTTCTTTTTCCTAAAATTTCCATACCATTGTGTAGGATTGACAGTGAATCCTCAAAATCACTTTTTAAAGTGCTTTACAAAGAACTGTCTTCAACCTTTCAGAGCAGATGCTTTGTCTGAAAAGACTTTGTTCCCAACCGGCCTAACAGAAGATAAAGTCGTCATAGTCTTAACAGGTCATAGCACTGCTGTCTCATTAGAGAGAGATGACTGGTTATGGTTTAAGGTGAAAGTGGGTACTGCAGATGCTGGAGATTAGAGTCAAGATTAGAGTGGTGCTGGAAATGCACAGCAGGTTAGGCAGCATCTGAGGAGCAGGAAAATTGATGTTTCGGGCAAAAGCCCATCATCAGGAATGAGGTTATGTTTAAGCTTGAGGGTCACCATGCCATCGGTGAGGGGAGGGGTTCAGAAAGAGAATTCAGCTGGTGCAGGAATTAGGTGTTGGGGTTAAGCAGACACATCAGATAAAATAACCAGTTACTCAAGAGGAAGGTTTTATTTTATTTTAAAGGGTGGACTTACCAGCTAATCGAGGTGTATATCTGCATACTGACTCAACATTAAGCAGTCTGATGCTCTCAGGAATTTATGCTCTCACATTACTTTTTGGGACATTACACTGTTCATGATAAAGTCCAAATGCTTTTGGATAAAGCTGGCTTTAATTCTCATTAAAATTGGTAAAATTATTGTGAAAGCCCTTTACTACCTTCATGAATTTGTTTCAAGTGGGTTTAACCAAACAAACAGGGAGCCACTCAGAACTTACTAAGAAACCAAGGAGTGTTATTTGTCTGATGCTAGACATATCTAACTTGTTCAGTGCAGCAAATAAACTCAGCCGATCACATGTTGATCGATAAAGTCAAAACTGTCAAACATAAGTCAGAGCTTTTAATTATCAAATTAAACAATACTCAGGTCAAGCCGCCCCAGAATGCTGCACCCAATTCTCATTGTTGGGAAGTAAGAGTGATATTCAAACACTGCAGACAAACCATCCAATAATTCTGGCCTCCCCACTCCTAAAGCTGGTATGCACAACTTCAAATTTATCCCATGTATGACTCATTTAATTATTGTCAACTTCTTCATGTGCCAGGACCTCTAATAACAGATGGCAATGGAGAAGGAGAGCCCATTTGTTCCTCTGGCCCATTCTGGCAGGAAGCACAGTCTTTGGCAGGCTGGGAAAACTGAGACAAAGGTCACAGGCAAGTGGCAAATAAAGGAGGAGCAAAAGGCAAGGACTTGCAATGAGTGTTGGCAAGAGAACCAGGAAGGGCAATCAGAGCAGGTATGCAACTGCAGGGAGACTAGTGAAACCAACTGTCAGCACCCTGAGCCAGAGGAACCTTCTGGAGAAAGATAGAACAGGGCAGCAGCCAAGAGTTGTATCTGAGCTCCAGAGCATGGGTCAGCTTTGAAAGGCCAGTGCAACATGTATTGCAGACCAATGCCCTGGAAGATGTCTTCAAAGCTGGGAAGTGTTCTTGGAATCAGTCAATAACTGCAGGAGACCCACTGGACCATGTCAGCACTAAGTCTGAGTGTGAGATTCAATGAGGAGAGAAAGATTTCCTCTGTATTGGGAACACAAGATAATCAGTGTTGTTGATCACAGGAAGTTAACAGTAGGACCTCCTCCAAGTGAATTCATTAGCCAGCTGGTTAAAGTTTAGGAGTTAAGCTTTACAACAATACCTGCAATATCAGATAAATATCAATTGTCTATTATACTCAATTGCTGACTTTCTGCAGCATCAATTAGTGTTCCTCCAAGAATGTCAAGATGCTCCTTTTAAAATCCCCCCTTGACAAAAATACCCAAATATATCATCAAGTAACATGTCCACCACCTCCACACTCAGTTCATGATTGACGCTCATTAGTCTAATTTTTCCCATGCCCATAACATTAGGTTTAGGCCTGCTCAAAATCATCAATAAATGTATTTGTTATGTTGATCATGGCATGCTGTTCCTTTTCCTCTCCATTCTTTCTGCAGCTGTCAACAGAGTGACTATGTTAGCTTCATTTTTGTGATCCAACCTTATGGAACTGCCTTAATATACTCTGATGATTACTAGTACCAACACAAGCAGCTCACATCAGTATGGCTGTAGGTGAACTATCACTGCACTTCATGAAGGCTTGCCACTCTTCCCCCTTCCCAGTGGCATAATTTGAATGCATGAGGAAGGACTTTCGACGGGAACACTCTCAGAATGTAAACAACCTCACCAGCCTGTATGACATTTGTATCCAAAAGACTAATATCACTTTCAACAACATGACCTCATCTCATTTTTCATGGCTACTGAAATCCTTTGTTACCTCTGTCTCTGCTTACTTACTCCAGTATTTTCCTATCAATCTGTCAAATTCCACCCTTCACAATCTGTTAGTTCGCCAAACTTCTGCTACTTGTCCGTATCCGACTCAATGACTCACTCTGCCTTAATCTATGCTCTTGTCAGCTTCCAACTTTAAAATTCTTGTCTGCCTTTCCAGTGGTGATAGGGTTGCCTAATGTTAATACATTTCAGATACTGTAATGGTGAGACAGTCAATGCATCCAAATTGATGAGCATATCTCCCAGACTCAAATAACATGGCAAACAAATCTGAGCCATTTTGGTTCAGACACTGTAGAGGTATCCCTGGCAGTTGCTTAAAACAGAAATTAGACCATCAACTAACTGTACTGATCAGTCTATCACATACTTCATAACCCAAACCAGATTTAGTTATTCCTGAATGCAACAGGAATCAGGTTTGTTGAAATATGAATTATCAGATCTACCTACTACACAATGTAGCTCTTAAAATGGAAGCCATCATCAAAAGGTTCAAAAGCACAGACCGTATTGTGGATCCATGAAGAACAAACCACTTCCTGTCAGCCCTAGAGTAAAATGCAGACCGCTGTTGGCCATAATTCCTTCACTTGCATCTCTTCTCCCTCTGCTTCTGCCATTCATACCCCTCTCAGCTGCCACTGCCACTCGTCCCCACTGGTTCACAGTTATTTGAATAGAGACACTGCGGGACTAGTTTTCAAGCTCCTAGATCACGATTCATCTTGAGCTTAAATTCAATTTCTAGGTCAGAGTCATTGGCTATCTCAGATCCACACTCTGTAATTCTCTTCCAAAATTTGTTCACCCGTCACGTTTCTTCCCATCTTCAAACACCGCCTGGAAAACTAGCTTTTTTAACAATATTGTGTCTTCAATCATGTTTCCCAGTTTTTCTGCGGTGAACTGTTTGAAGCTTACATTTTGCACTGGGTAAAGCAATTTGGCAAGTTTTATTCTATTAAGAACATAAAAAAAAATGTGCTTGTGGTCCCCAAAGTGGATTGTAATTGTAGATAAGGTACATACAAAGACATTGCAGGTCACAGATGGTACAAATTCAGACTCCCTCTGCCACTAACAGATGTTAAGCTTCAAGTAAAAGAACAGGCTTTGTCTCAGTTTTCAAACCTTTCACTTGGACAGCTCTAGCTTGCAATTTAGGGCAAAAGGTCACTTCAGAATACAATAAAATGTCATTGAAACATTATAAATGCAAGGCAGCTCAGTACAATACTCTTAATGGGTTAAAATCCACTGAGAATTTGGGTTATGGTCAGTCATAACTCAAGAAAATAAGAAATATTGCACTTTAAAAAAAATTCTGAGACCAATTCGAAACAAACTGAGCCAAAACATTTTACATTTCTTGGTATCAGATTAATATTCAGAACATTTATATCCAACTGCATTACTGTCAGTGTTTAGTAATTTGCTGATCTAAATCCCCATTAATAAGCACATCGTAATATTTCAGTAATGATGAGTATTTATCAATTTTCTTATCTGGTGTTCAAAATTTTGTTTAATGCATTGAATAAGACGAGCATATGCTCAATTGCTGGAAGCCATTACTGAACTAATTGTACTTACACCTCCCTATCAGAGAGGGCGATACAACAAAATGCTCAGATCTTGCAATACAGTAGACAAAATTTCCATTAATCCTTAAAGTATACTTGGTTCTAATATTTGTTCTGATTGTCCCAGGGAATACTGAAGTACACATCAAATTCCTATCGGAGTTAGTGCAGGGTTGGAAGTCAGATTTAGATTTTGACCCTTTACTTAGTTGTATTGAAGTAGTTCATTTGAACAATACACAAGTTTACAATATTTTACTGCTTCAAAAATTGTGGCAAAGGTTGCTGTCAAATGTAGGCATTCTACAACCTTTACCCTTGTGATGAATTCAGATACAGCATTCACTTTACTGACAGCACTACATAGCTTTGTGCAGTAATTCAATTCAAAAGCTGCGATGCCTGTTTCACGGCATGCAAAATGTTGTGTTGTGTTTAAATCAATGGAGTTCTAGTATGTGTGGTAGTGGATGCCCACCAGTTTAAAGTTGGATAAAAGGGAGTCTAATTTTGAATTAAAGGTCAAGTTCAGAGATGGTAACACAAAGTGCAAAGTCTGACAGGAAAGCATGCAAATCTTATTATTGCAGGTACCTTTGAGCTTTCAACATAAGAAAATACTGTATGTTGACAGAGCATCATTTGATAATACTTATTCCATTTGTGCATCAGTACAAAAACATAGTAAATGTTCTTGTACTTAGTTGTATCTAGAGAAATTTTCTACCATTTTTAAAATAATTTTTTTTTGCTAAGTGACCTGTGAAACTGTTCTGCTAATTTCTGATAATGGTTGTAACATTAGATCCGGGTCAGTGCAGAGAATAAAGGTTATATTTATAAAATGGATAACAACCTCTGATTAAAGTTCCACTCATATCTAGGAGTGCCCGGATTTAAACAACCTGACTGCAAATCCAATTCTTCTGACCTAGTTAATCTGTGCTTGAATTTTCAGTCACTTTTTTATTCAGTTGCCTTCTTCTAAGAACGTTTCACAGCTGTGATCGTGCAGTTGTGAATAACTGCCTGGTAGACTGCTAGAATCTGTTTGGACAATAACATTTGTTCCCATTTTCCCTCCTCCCTAACTGGGAAAGAAAATCATCTTTACACAACGCTCAGCAAAACAGTGCAATTGAAAAGGTAGAATCGGCAGTTTGACTGTAATTTAATTGTGTGAACATGGCATAGAATCATAGTATCCCTACAGCAGGCCATTCGACCCATTGAGTGCACATTGACATTCTGAAGAGCATCTCACCAAGACCCACACCCCCTCCTCTATTCCTGTTACCCTGCATTTTCATGGTTAATCCACCTAGCTTGCACATCCCTGGGCACTATGGTGTTTTAACATTTTATCAAACAATATTGAAAGGCCAGGAGAAAGTGAGGAATGCAGATGCTGGAGATCAGAGTCAAGAAATGTGGCACTTGTAAAGCATGGCAGGTTAGTCAGCATCCAAGGAGCCTGAGAGTCAACGTTTTGGGCAAAAGCCCTTCATCAACATTGAAAGGCCACCCAGTTAGATGTAAAAAAGCCCTCATTCGCTATTTTTGATTTATACTTGATTGGTCAGTTTCACACATTGGCAATGAAAAACAAAACCCTTCAATTACCAAGTTTGGAAACATTGAACTCAGACACTGAAATACATAAACCAGCTTGTATTTTGGACGACTATATTTGATAGAGCAGGGGAGATGGATTTTTGACAGCAGAACTAAGAAAGGCCCTACTTTCTCTTCCTCTCAAAGGATCAAGCAGAGGGTGACAATACAAACAGGAGGGAAACATCTAGGCACCAGAAACCTAAAATGGTCTTAAATGTTCACCACTGCTGAGGAAACAACATATTAATTAAGTAATGTGGTCTCAGGTTAAAACCTTTATGTCTCAAGAGCACCCAAAGTTTTACTTTCTGGTTTTCTTTGATTTTCCATTTATACTGGACAATATCTATTTTAATGTTGTACCTTTGTGTATGTATGCTTGTTGTTGAATCCATATTACTCTCCTTAGGGTCAGCAGATAATAAAAGTTGCTCTTCCTTTCCCTTAAGAAAACCTTGTGCTTGGCTCCGTACTGCTGCTTGAGACATTTAATACTTACATTTTTGTTAGAGGTAGAGACAGATAGATGCTGCCAACTGATGAGGTTGAAAAAAGGGGAACCAATTCATCCCTCCTCACCTGACTGTAACAAGCTTAACATTGTTTCGTTGCTTTTGCATTCTGTGCTCCTCTTAATAAAAACCCTGCATGCTTTATGAACCTATTTCTAAACTTGCCCTGCTGCCTTTGACGATTTGTGCACATATAATCTGATAACTCTCTCTGTCATCTGCATTCATTTAGAATCGTACCTCCTACTTTATATAGCCACTCCTTATTCTTCCTATGAAAATGAATAATTTCACGTCTTTTTTGCATTAAAATTCATCTGCCATACATCTGTTCATTTGACCAGCCTATCCATCCCCCTGTCAATTCATAATATTTCCAAGCATTGCATTATGCATAAATTTTGAAATTGTGTCTTGCATGTCTAAGTCATTAAAAAACAACAAGAGGTTTATTCTTAAACCTCTTTTAAGCAAAGGCATCACGTTTGAGTGGGGTGCCACTAGGTCCTGCATTACAATTGGATCGGGATTTTGCTCATTTACAGAAATGCATGAGATGTATGCTGGAATCAGGTGGGCACCTAGCTAGAATGATGTTAATTCCCATAGCACAGTCATTTTGAGTCACACAGCTTTCTCCCTTCCACCCTGCTGGACAAGATTTGTTTTCAGGTATAGGGGGCCAACACTTCCCCTATAATTTCAGTGAACTACGATGTGCTCAGTCACTACAGTGAAAGCTGAGGATTGGAGTTGCATCCTATTTTTAAAATTCAATCAGAAACCAAACTCTGCACTAAGTGCCAACAAAATGACATTAAAGAACAAATATACTGATCAGAAAAACATTTATTACCTTCAGTTGTAACAGGCTGCACTGATTGATTTTGCATCTCGGTTTAATAAATGGTTGATGTAACCGTATAAATAACAGAGTGAAGGTATATGATGCCCACTTTTATAAAAGGCTGTAGCTGATGATTACTTCTATGCCTAATGAACTGACTAATGTTAAAGTGTACAATCTCTGCCAACAAACAGTAGTCAAGAGGAATATGGTAAAGTGCATTCCTATAGTCGCCAGTCAGCTATTAAAATTCAATTCAAAAGAGACAGGTTGAGTATTTAACAGAGTGAACACTTCCGTCTTACTGCTGTACTCAAAGCAATCAGCAGTAAATGCATTTAGACCAAAATTAATTTACAAGTCATTATAAAAAATAACTTTAAAATAATTCAATATTATGAAACTCTCCACAACAACAGAAATCAGCTGCATGAAAGGAGATCTGCATTTTTCCTTTTATTGGCTATTATTCTAGAGACAAATGATATGTGTAGTTTTAACATTTTCATGGGATTTAAAAAAAGGTTTTTCTTTCAAAATGAGCCTCAGTTAAGTGAGTTATTCAGGTACAGAGAGTGGATCATATTGCAAATAACGCCTGGGTGAAAGATGGTAGAGGGTTCAGGGATTGATGAAAGGGCATCAGAGGAATGGGAGATCAGCAGTGATTCAGGCTCATAAGGCATCTTTGGCTATACTGGTACAAAGTGTGGAGGTGGAAAATGTGCAATTCCTTGTTAGAAAGGGATGTGACCCAGGACAAGATGCAATGGGAAAGAAAGGGAAAAAGTGAACGGTGGGTGTTGGGTCCTGGGTCAAGAGGATGTGAGAGGTCTAGTGAAGGCATAGAGGATCAGTTAAATAGTTACCCAGGAACTAGGTTAGATTTTTAACTGTCCAACATTTCCTGAACAACTATTTACTCAACCACAATGGAACCCAATGAATTCTATGATTTAAATTAATCTGTTTAGAGGCAGCATGATGGTTCAGTGGTTAGCACTCTGTGCTGTCTTACAGCTCCAGGGACTCAGTTTTGATTCCAGCCTCAGGTGACTGTCTGTGTGGAGTTTGCACATTCTGCTCGTGCCTGTGTGGACTTCCTCTGGTCCACATAGTCCAAAGATATGCAGGTTAGGGTGGATTTGCAATGCTAAATTGCCCATAGTGTACAGGGATGAGTAGGTTAGGTAGATCATTCATGGGATATGCAGGGTTAGAGAGGTAGGCTGGGGCTGGATGGGATGCTCTTCAGAGGATTGGTGTGGTCTCAAATGGGCCAAATGGCCTGCTTCTACACTTTAGGGATTCTGTGCTTCTAGATACAGGGAGCTGTCTATCAAAATTGTCACCTTTCTGGGCTACCTCAGAATCTGCTACATTGTGGTTTCCATAATGTGCATGAGAGGGCAACATTTTAATGTTTTGATCCCTTTAGGGTCAAACAAGATTCAGTTTCTTTCTCTAAGCACTTATTCATGGATCCACCAAAGATGGCACAAAACAGTAAAATGGTTTTATCCTATTTTACAGATAACCAGGTTACACATTTAAACTACTTACTTGATCCAACAGTGTTTATTTTTTTCTTACATTCCAACTGAGTACAAATGACTACTATTCCAGTCTTTTCAAATTGGTACACATGATAATATCTAATCAAATCAAATCAAATCATTACATATTCTCGGCATTTTGTGATTATCAAAACCCTTTTCTGTCCTTTGCCCATTTTAAGTCCCAATGCGCAATGCTCTTCTAAGCTGCAGAAATGGCATCTGGCCATTGGGAAAGCCTGGGCTATGCTGTCCCAAGAGGAAAAGATTCAGGGAATAGATGCAGGACTAAAAACAAATGCTTGAATGTCACAACAATATTAGGAGTATTCTGTTTTTGGTGTTGCTGTCTTTTTAAATATGAAGTAAGGGTTGGAGAAGATAGCATTTATTTCATTTGTTTAGAGTGTGTGTTTAATGTCACCACTGACCAGCATTCAGTCCCCATACTGGTGATATTTTCCCAGATGACTATTCCTCATGCTTTGTGGTATTTGCCATCTCTACATGTACATAGTACTGGGTATTTTGGGTTGTTTATTGTCTCCAATCCATTTTTGTCTTTATCATTTAGTCAAGGATACAACAGCATGGAGTATTTACAGAAGAGATGCCAATCTTAGATAACAAAAAGGTTTCTTACATTTTAGCAATAATTATAACTACATTTGGGCAGGCATAATTACAAGGACCTTAGGAAGCTGATACAGCTTCCCTCCAAAGACTAGAGCTGAGCTCTTTGTTTCCATTGACTGACTGCATATAATATAACAGAATGCATGAGAACTAATGTCTTCAGAACCATTTCCACAAACATCACTGGCTAATGTAGTGCTTGAGACCTGCAGTAGTAAAACTAGATCTGCACTCAGGTACGTGAACATTGCTAGACCTTATTAAACATTACACTGTACCTTAGAGAGGATAAAATAGACTTTCTCTGTAACCCAAAACATTCAAGTCCATCTTGTTCTGACATCATCATGACATCACTGATGACATAATCCTAATTACCAATGCATCCCATCATACAATGCCAGCCACTTCCCATTGTGATACTATGATATTATAAAGATCCCTATGACAGTGGGAGCATTGCAGGAAGACAGAGAGAATGGAAGAAACTCATTTAAATTTATTTAAATGTTAATCATATAAAAATAGGGCTTGTTCTCCAGTTTTGTAGGTAATTTAGAGTTGAGTAATCATACTTAGTCATAGAGATATACAGCACAGAAACAGACCCTTTGGTCTAACCTGTCCATGCCAACCAGATATCCCAACCTAATCTAGTCCCACGTGCCAGCACCTGGCCCATAGCCCTCCATCCCACCCTATTCATATACCCATCCAGATGCCTTTTAAATGTTGCAAATGTACTAGCCTCCACCATTTCCTCTGGCAGCTCATTCCATACACTTACCAGCTTCCAATTTCTTTTTTGCAAAACAAAACAAAAATTTTGTTGACCACATTATTTCATTAAATTCCCACCTTAAATGAAAGCAAAGACACATTACTTTTCAACACTTGGTCACAATCCACAAGGTCCTAAGAGATGACCATGTGGGAATATTATCTTCACAGAACTGCAGCATTCCAAGGAGATGGACTTACACCACCTTTCAGGGTAACCAGCACTTGACATTACAAGACAGTATTGCTCACATCCTAAGAACAGTCTTTCGGTCTTTTAGAATATTATTCCAGATCTTGATACTCAGAAGTACTTGTTTCTATATTTACACCATGGCACATTTCTTTTCCAGCACATTAGTATCAGAAAGTCACTGCACAGAAAATCTCAGGGCTGTGGGCAATGTTGTAACATTCCACGACAGAGTGTGTTGATAATTTTTACAGCAATCTCCTTTCATTCTAGTGGCAGTGTTCCAAACAGTTCTAATTCTTCAAGTTCAGGAACTGTTGTTGTTTCATATATGAATTCCCTTTTATTAATTAGTTTTTTTAACAGTATTTGGGACACAAGAAGAGAATGAACCAGCCCACTCACCTTATTTGCACCAGTGGAATGAGTTAAGCATTTAAACCGAGAATTATTATGGGAGGTCAGAGGCCTGGGTTCAGTGGTAGTGCTCTCACCTCAAAGTCAGAAGGATTCAGATTTCAAACCCACTCCAGAGCTTTGGACACACAATGCAGGCTGACGTGTCAAATCCTGAGAGACTGCTGCATTGTTAGAAGTTCAGAATTTCAAGTGAAACAATAAACTTCAGTCCAGTTTGCGCTTTCAAGTGGACATTAAAGATGCTGTGGCACTTTTCCAAGATGTTTTTTCCCAGCAAATTGGCAAACATTTATCCCTCAACCAACGCCATCAAAAACCGTGGAGCTGGTTAGTTATTTCACTGCTGTTTGTGTACTTTAACTGATTGCATTTCCCGACATTAAAACTTCAAAATGCTTAATTTGTGGTAAAGAAGTTTTGATGCCTTGATGTTATGAGGTGCATTCTGTAATCGAGAGTATGTTAGTTATGAAGGAGGGAAAAGATACAGTAATTTATTGTATTCTCTGTTCTTAGGGCGAGGTCTACTGTTAGCCGGATTGAGAGTAAGGTTTTGTTACTCTGAATTCATTTGCTGTCTACACAATAGAATGCAGTTAATGATTTTGATCGAACCTCATCTCACTGAAGGACTTCAGTTCACCCTTATAAATATTGAAGACGCAAATAGCACAAAGGCCATTTGAGGGAGACACAATCTTGAATCTTCCGAACTTCAGCAAGGACAATCAGATTGCAGTTGCACTCGAAAGTTCTCCTGATTCGACTCTGCTGCACAGTTATTCTGGGATCTACTTCTGCCGTATGGAAAGTTTAAAAAATCAGCTTGAATCTTAATAACTGGACAAATGAATGAGTGGGAAAGAGTGAGTGAAGTGAAGAGAATAGCATGGGTGAGGTAGAGAAGGTGTGCAGGGTGCCTGAGGTAAGGTGGGCAGTCTGATTGGGGGGGAGGGGGAGCGGTGTAGTCAGGTCAAAGCCATCAGTTGGGAGAGTTGCAGAATAATCAGGTTGGGTTGGATTGTAGGGTCGGTTGGGTAGGTCGGATCAGGTGGTGACTGGGGTGGTGGCTGGTGTAATAGGGTTAGTCAGATTCAGATTTAGTTGGGTTGGGTCAGTCTGTAGTGTAGCGACTGGGGTAGTTGGCTTTGTGTTTAGATACATCGGATCGTTGTGTTGAGGAGTAGGGTGTGGGCATGAGTAGGCAGGGGTCATGGGTGATGGTGGTGGGGGGGATTTTTGGTAGTTGTTGATGGAGGGGGTAAGTCGTAGAGTTACCCAGGAGTTAGACTAGCTTTCAGTAGGCCAAATCCACTGGGCTGCCTTTGCCAGTGACAAGATGTTTGACTGAAGGTAAGGGAAGTGGGAATTACGCAAGGAGTTTAAAGTTTTAGATTAGATTCCCTACGGTGTAGAAACAGACCCTTCATCCCAACCGACCACACCGACCCTCCGAAGAGCAACCCACCCAGACCCATTCCCCTACACCTAACACTACAGGCAATTTAGCATGGCCAATTCACCTAATCTGCACATTTTCGGACTGTGGGAGGAAACCAGAGCACCCGGAGGAAACCTAAGCAGACACGGGGAGAATGTGCAAACTCCACACAGTTGCCTGAGGTGGGTATTGAACCCAGGTCTCTGGCGCTGTGAGGCAGCTGTGCTAGCCACTGTGCCGTGGTCACAAATTCTCCTAATGTCCAGGAATCCTCACTGAATGAAACTGACTGAGTTAGAGCAGAGACTTTGGTGTTCCATGATACTTATGAGGGTGATAGTCTAAACTTAGGTAAAGCCATAATTGATTTCCCAGCCCCACCACACCTGATTCCACTATCAATTACGCCTTTGACCATTTGAAGCCCCTGAGCAGTCCTGCCTACTGGACTACTCCTAAGCTGATCCAATTACTCCCTTCAGCCTCCCACTATCCCAACTACTCTAGTCCCCCTCCCAAGACCTGGCTACCCCTTGATATGCACTCACCCACCTACCCACTCACTCACTTATCCACCGTATCTACATTTAGTGACCTATCCTACCCTCCTGTGGACTTACCTCCTACACATCTACTCAATTATTCATCTTCCCACCTCACTCACCAACCCACTTACTGACCATCCCCTTTCCTTGTCTATTCCATAACATTCAAACACTGGACCTTTAAATTCACCCTGAAAAGTAGGCAAGGCCTCTGTTCCCTCAATTCTACTCTGCTCCAATGGAGTTCCTATGGAGACACTTGACTGTACTTTACTTCTCCTTCTGAGAACTGAAGATTCAGTAAGAAATTTGCAGCAGCACTGACTCAGGAGAATCTTCTAGTGCAGAAGCATTTGCTCATAATTGCTGTTGTTGAAAGGTTTAGTGTAATATAACATTTCCTAGGCAAATATCCCTGATCGGCTTCCTTGGTCTCCAATGATGTACAGATGGAAGATTTGACTGATATCTAGTTCAGTCCATTAACAGGTTCATTATGCAGTCAGATCACGGCTGATCCATTTCTGTTTCAAATTCCACATTCGCCTCTACTCTTAATAATCTTAGATTCTAATTAGACAAGTGAACCAATCTACTTCCACCTTTAAAATATTTGATGACCCCATCTCCACTGCCTTTTCAGGCAGAGATTGCCAAAGTGCCGTAACCCTCGCAGATATTTTTTAAAAATCTCCTTATCTCTGCCCTAATATCAACCGTATAGTGCTCCCTAGTTCAGGACTCATTCAGAAGAAGAAAGGTTGTTTCCATGTACAAGAACGTTCAAGATCTATGAAACTTCAATCAAGTCACTCCTCACTCTTCTACATTCCAGTGAAAACAAGCCCACAGTGACCAACCTATCCTCATAAAAAAACCTGCTGTCCAGGTATCAATCCTGTAAAGCTTATTTGAACTGCCTCCAAGGTATTTACATTCTTCTTTATACAAAGAGACTAAAACTACACGGAGTGTTTGAGATGTGATATCACCAATCACCTTTGTTTAACTTAAGCATAAAATCCTTATTTTTACATTCAATTCCTCTTATAATAAAGGTTAGCATCCTATCAGATTTCTTGATTACATACTGCACTAACTTCTCTGACTCATGAACATTTGATCTCTCTCTACCTCAGAATTCTGCAGTTGTTCTCCATTTAAGTAATACACTGCTTTTCAAAAAATTTGTCATGCTAAAGTGAACAATTTCACATTTTCTAACATTATCATATGTCAGATTTTTGCCCGCACTCTCAGCTATATCCTTCAACAACACCCTTTTATTTCAGACCATCTTTTCCTCCGTATCTTGGTGCCATTGTAAAATTTAGTTATCATGTCTTTGCTCCCCTCATGTAAGTCATTGACATGAATTTTAAAAAGCTGAAGCTCCAGCGCAAATGGAGGACTGCACTCATTACACCGTGCCAAGCAGCAAAGGACCTATTTGGTTCCTGCCAGCAAGCTAGTCAATCTTCTATCTACATTAATATGTTACCATTTAAAAAATGAGGTCCTACTTTGGGCAATTATCTTTTGTGCATCTCCTTGTCAAATGCTTTCTGGAAATCTGAATATAGTACATCCATAGGCTCCCCTTTATCCACAGCATATGACTCCTTCAAAAAACTGCAATAAATTGTTTATAACATGATCCACCTTTTACAAAATCATAATCCATGAGATTTTCTAATTGTGCAGTTATAATTTCTTTCATCGTCAATTCCAAAACCTTTCCCACAACGTGTTAAGCTAACTGGTCTACAGACTCCTGTATTCTGCTTCCCTCCATTGTTTTGAACAGAATAGTATATTTTTGCCAGTTTCCAGTCTGATGGAACCTTTCTAGAATCTAACATGCCTTATATTGTTCAGTGCCAATACTAATGCCCCATGAACTGGTACCCACTTCTCCAAATCAATCTTTGGCCTGTGTATTGTTTTAATTAATCTTATGTGCACTCTGCCAATTGATATGTGGCTAACCAGAAATTATTTCCCCTGAGTGTTAGCTGTTCAATTTGAGGAAATTTTCAATGCCTTCAATTTTATTACTGGTATAAAGGAGGTTTACACCTCTGTATAATTAGATGTTGGGCATTAGAACTATTCTGAATTTAAGGTAAAAACAATGACTGCAGATGCTGGAAACCAGATTCTGGATTTAAGACAGGTCTCTTAAGGGAGTGACCAACATGTCCAAAAGTAATGTAGAGCAGATGCAAAGCTTGAACTGTAAAGCAAAGAACAAAATTAAACACGGAATTTCATGGAATATTTGCTGAAAGCTTTTTTGAATATGAGATCTATGGTATAACTTCTAATTAACACAATGATTTTTATTAACACAAACCTTCTTGTTTTCTGTAAGTTTAAATTATCTTTGCTTACTTTACTACTGTAAAAAAATGAATGTTGTATAACTTCTGTTTGTCTTGTTTTTTTCAGGAACATCATGTCATATGTCACAATAAAGAATGTAGTGGGTAGATTTGATGTTTATTGCTTTCTTTCTTATTACATAGTATCAGAATTGCAAAATGTGCTCTTGTAAGATATAAATCATCCATACCAATTTCAACTTATTCTGCAGATTTTTCTATAAAACAACTTTAGGATTTTGGCAGAATACCACTTAGCTGCGCAAGACGATGGTATTTTCAAACTACACAGAAGATATTAATATTGCAGATTCATTAGTGGAATTAAGAGCTCTGCTTTGCTCTTGAAGTCTAATATCTTCCAATGCCACCCACTATGACATTGAGCACTGAAAGTAGTACAGGGTTGCTATAGCAATGTCTGCTCCTTTTCTGGATTTCAAATACACTAGAGGCATTCAGAAAATTAGATATATGCATAGTAACACTCAAAATTAGATTTGCTTTGTCATTGAGATGCTACTACTGAAAGTAATTGGTTATTGAAAATCAAAAGGCATACATCAGCAAACCAAAAAACCCAATTGCTCCGAACAATTTTCTTGATTAATCATTCTGTTCATATTGCAGTTAAGACAGCAACATATACAATTGGTTTCAGTGATGATGGTGATGACATTAAATTCTAAAATTCTACCAAAAGTCAATTTGGGTTGCTATGCACGATCGCTCGCATTAATTGAGAAGTCATATAAAAACGAAAACATCAATGAAAAATTCACTATTCTTCTCGTGACATAAAAATGCAGGTTGGAGTTAAGAATTATTTGCTGAGTGGTAAATAGACCTTATATATTTTTAATTAGTGTTGCTAAAATTATGACAATCTTTAATTTAATATGAAATGCAGTGGCACATGTGACCTTTCAGAAATCTATTTGACAACAGACTTGGTTGATAGAGGATCAGGATGTGTTACTTTGGCAATAAGGAAAAGTCGCCATAGTCCTACCCGACCATAGGGTTGCTTTCTCATTAGAGAGGGGGGACTGGTGGTGGTTTAACCTGAGGGTCATGGTGAGGGGAGAGATTGAGAAGGAAAGTCCTTAATAGTACCTCCAGCCGGTGTGGAAATTGAGCCCACACTGTTGGCATCACTCTGGGCATCACAAGCCAGCTGACTAGCCATCTCAGTTCACAATTGGAGGTAATGGCAGCAGCTGAGTTTATGATGGATAAACTTGGACTCTCTTCAAACATGTTGAAATTATTGAGTCATAGAGTCATACAGCATGGAAACAGACCATTTGGTCCAACACATTTCCCAAACTAAACTAGTCCCACTTGGTTACTTTTGGTCCATTTCCTTCCAAACCTTTCCTATTCATGTACCTGCCCATTAATTGTGATTTCAGAAATGATGCCCAGACTCCTGAATTTGGTGCCTGCCTTCTTACTGGATTATATGGTTTGGGTCAGATGATGAGTGGGAAGCCAGTATACTGTCCACCCAATGTATTTTCAATGCCCTCTGTTGACAACAGTCTCAGAAAGTCCAGCCCCTGTGGTAATAGGTAATAGTGCTCTTCATGTACAAAGTAAGCATTTTACTGGACAGAGGAGAAAGATAGACATTGAGCAGGAGGGATAACATGGTCAAAAAGGGAGACAAATTATAGTTGAACAGAAAGAAATCTGAGAAGGCTTTGAAAATGGCTCATATAGTGCTAATTAGTGGGGGAGTGAGCGGGTGGCAGAAAGAGGCAAAACCACTTAAAGCAGAGCACTAGGGATTGAATAAGCAGTCATCAGCGAAGCAGTGAGGTTGGAAAGGGAAATGAAGATCTTGTGTGAAGATAGATAACAAGGGGAATTCACTGAAGTAGAGTGAAACAAAGCCACATTTAGATTTGAAGGTGAAGGTGAGCATCTTAAAATGAATAACCTCACTGGGAATAAAATTAAGGAGGAAGTGATAAGAGGCAGCTGAATAGATACACTAGACCCATAGGTACAATGATGGCGTGGATTTACAGATATATGACCCCATCATATCAGCAAATTAAGTATTATGTTGCCTTTACATTTCAAATTTTCTCACGTGCATTGCATACTTTTCTTTCCAAAAACAAAAATAGTCAACAGTTTGAGTAAAGAGGCTGGATAAACAAAACTCATTGTTACATCGAGACCATTGTGGTATACCAGGCTCAGAGAGGATTAAAGACACTGTCATGTATGGAGACAGCACTCTTGGTCTGCACAATGATAAACACATCAGTTTACTCTTGGAATTATTTTTGTTGTCAAGTTAAAAGCAGTGTTTATGATGCATCACAAAATATGGCTTTTGTTATAAATGCAGCAGCAATATATGCATAATCTGCATACAGGTTGGGTGCTATTTCATGGTATTGAGTAACATATCCCATCTACTCATGAAGGAAATTGATAGCGATTGCCCACCCTGTCAATTTAAATTTGGAAGATATATTTCAACTGTCAGATAACAACTGAAGTGGAAGTGAATTTGAGATCTGCCATGGTATTACATTTTCGCCTTAAGGTAAATGACAGCCAGGCTAATGAGAAAATCAGAGCTACATCTGTTGGTGTATTTGATGTTGAAAGCATATTTTCTAAAAGAGATTAGCTTGTGCAATAATCATGAAGGGCTACTTAAATAGCATGTACAGAGATTCACCATACTGAACAGAAAAATTATAGGAGGGAATTCATAATAAAATGATCTTTAAATACAAGGATTTCTGACAGCTAGATCTTTTCAGAAACACATTCCCTAAAGGTGATCTTTATCTTGCACTTTCCTTCAGAAAATTTAAAAAAATTGAATCTCTTGCACAATTTATGTCTGAAATGCTTGAAGTTGCTGGTATATTAAGTTATCAAACCAATTGCACTTGATGCAGTTTTGTTTAAAATTGACATTTCAAATGAATTACAATATGTTGAAAAAAATTAGTCTATAACCCTACAATTCTTAATGCTACAGATCAGCTCAGTCTTCTCTGGATCATGGGTAGAATTAGCATTCATCTGTGACATTGTGCATAATTATCCGATTAGTTTGATTATTATTTTATTAGCCATAAATTATTAATTTCATGAAGCATTGTAAAAAATGATAAATAATCTGGCTCTGCCTTAGAGCTCATCAATCATGAATGGTAGACATTAGGAAATAGTGGTAACAGTTTTTTTATTCCTCCTTCAAACCAGCATTTAGTTGCCATCTGTAATTAGCCTTGAAAAGATCATAAGCCACATTATTGTATTGCTGCGGTGTAGTAGTGTAAGTACATCAGTGTGGCAAGGGTTGGAGTTCCTAGTTTTTGACCAAGCAACAGTCAGGGAATAGTAGTACAGTGCCAATGGATGATGCGTGACTTGGAAAGGAAGAATGGTGATCTGCTGCATCTGTTGCTTTTGTCCTCCTTGGCAGTAGAGATTGAGAGTTTGGAAATTCCACTGGAACGCTATATGCTGCAAAATTAAGATATGGATTTGCTCCCTAAAGCTCATCCTTAACAAGAGGATAAAGTTCAACTAAGAGATTAACAAACTTTCGCAACACAAAGCCCACGGATTTTTAAAAAGAGGCAGGGTCTCACACATGCTAACATCAAGTACAGGTAAGGAAAGGCTTACCAAGCATGTTCTGGGAACATGCAAAGTCATGATGACAGGCAATGTCTAACACTAAGGGAGATAGTTAAAAATCTCACAACTCCAGATTCTAGTCCAACAGGTTTATTTGGAAGCACTAGCTTTCTAAGCACTGCTTCTTCACGTCCAGTATCTCCTGGGAGCCAAAAGACAATGCCACATTCGTCACAGCCTGCAACACATTATCGATGAGGATGAGTACCTCGCCAAGGCCTTCCCCACGCCTCCACTTCTTGCCTTTAGACAAACACCAAACCTCAAACAGATCATTGTTCATAGCAAACTGCTCAGTCTTCAGGACAACACCATACAACCCTGTCATGGCAGATGCTGCAAGATATGTCAGTGTCGACATGGATACCACCATTACACATTGGGGACACCACCCATCATGAATGTGGCAGATACTCATGTGACTCAGCCAATGTTGTCTATCTCATATGCTGCAGACATGGCACATTGGCAAGATCGAACAGAGGCTACGGCAATGGATGAATGGATACCACACAACAATCACCAGCCAGGACTGTACCCTCCCAGTTGGAGAACACTTCAGCAGTCCGGGACATTCGACCTCGCACCTTCGGGTGACCATCCTCCAAGGTAGACTTCAGGACAGGCAACAACGCAAAGTGGCTGAGCAGAGGCTGACAGCCAAGTTCAGAACCGGGACCTTGGGTTCATGTCACACTACAGGTGACCCCATTGCACTATACACTCTGTCACACACACACACACACACACACACACTCACGCAGACCCTCTCTCATACACAAGTTCTCTCTAATATGCTCACGCTGACACATGCACCCATTACACTCGCACACGTGCACACACTCTCTCACAGATACTCACACCCCCTCACACACACCCACATGCACACACTTGCTCAGTTCCTCTTGCACGCATAAACGTATAAGTTTGTGGGGTGAACTTGTACTTGAAGAATTACATTTTATTTTGCTGAAAAACTGCATTAGCCCATGTAAATCCCACTTTAGTAATAGAATCAGTCTGATCTTACATTGTCACATAGACAGACTTTAACCTCACACCTTCAATGCATTATCTGAGCTGAGATGGCACCTAGTGTTAAAGCTATCTTGAGAATGTAACTTTAAAAAAGTTCTGGGATTTACGTATGAAGGAACCGAAACTAACATGATCATTCGAAAAGATAAATATTTAATATTACGTTCCATGACACTGCAATCCTGTTGCTATAAATTCTGTGTCTTATGATTCTGCTCCACAACCACCTAATGGAGAAGCAGCACTTCGAAAGCTAGTGCATCCAAATAAACCTGTTGGACTAGAACCTGGTGTTGGGTGATTTTTAACTTTGTCCACCCCAGTCCGATACTGGCTCTTCCACATCATGACTAAGGGAGATAATAATGATGGAGGAGAACAGGCTAATACCCAGGGGTCACAAATTCTAATTCCACTACAGTAGCTGATGGAATTTGAATCTGGATTTAAAAGCTCAATTGCCATCCTTACTTGGCCTGGACTGCATGTGACTATAGATCCATAACAATGTACTTGACTCTAACTGCCCTCAGACGTGGCCTAGAAAACCACTCAGTTCATGGGAAATTAGAGTCAGACAACAAATGCTGATCTTTGTTCGTGATGTCCATGTCCCATTAAAGAATAATTTTAAAAAAACACGCAGGTTCTGTTAACCCTTCACTTAAGTGGATCGTGAAGTGGGTCGTGATTTCGTGGGATTGTTGATGGGTGACCGATGGGCATGTGGCATGTGAGCAATGAATAAACTTTGTGTGGACCGGAGAGGCTGGACAATGACCTGGAATTGGTCTCAATGTTGCATGACATTGTGAGTAAAATCTAGCCATACACTGACAAAAATTGGGAACAAGATGCATTTTACAGAGAAATTTGATAGCCAATAGATCCATGTTGACAGTGGTGGAAGCATCAGTGCCTCAAAAGGACTTAATACCCTTTGAAAAACAACATTCAATCAAGATCAATGCAGGGACAGTGGTTTGTCCCAGATGTATGTTATTGACTATCATTTTACAAATAAGCTCTCATACCTGACTTAATAATTTAAGAATGTAATAAAGCCACTGTCGGTCATACAGTCAATCAAGGTTCTTCTGCTATTTAATAAGATCATGGCTGAACTCCAACCTCAACACTTTTCTGTTTGATTCCTGTAGCCCTTGATTCCATCAGTATCCAAGAATCCCACACAGCCTTGAATATCCCTCAACAACTGAACATCTACGGCTCTCTGGGGTAGAGTTCAAAGCCTTCATAGTTCTCTCAGTGGAGAAATTTCTCAACAGCTCAATTATAACTGGTTGATTACTTCTCCTGACAAAAAGAGCTGAAATTCTGCTCCTAAGTCAAGTGTGCTGTGTCAGAAGAAAATCCTGAAGGACCTAACCAGGCTCAGGAGAAATGTTCTCAAATGGTCTGATTTCCATTTTGGATTTGGGAGAGGCACAAAGAAGGGGAATGGGAGAGGCTTGTGGTGGGGTTGGGGGGAAGGTAGCTGGGAATGCAATATGTAGATGAAGGCGGGGTGAATGCGATTGGTTGGAGAGGAGGGTGGAGTGGATAGGTGGGAAGGAAGATGGACAGGTAGGGCAGTTCCAGAGGGTGGTGCTGAAATGGAAGGTTAGATCTGGGATAAGGTGGGGGGAGAGAAAATGAGGAAACTGGTGAAATCCACATTGATGCCATGTGGTTGGACCTCCACCTTCGCCCTCCCCCCCCAATTTGGCCTTATACCATTCACGTCAACTCATCTAGTGGTCCCCATGGGAAGGTAGCAGGAAACAGGCTACGATGAAATAAAGTTGTAACTATCTATTGTATTTTCTTATTTAAAATCTTGATTGATAAAAGACCACTCAATAGATTTAAATTCCCTCAAGTACTTAATTGTCCATTTCCTTCAAGAATTTAATTCCACACTAAAACAAATTTCAGTATTCATAGAACTACATTAAAGGAGATAATCCCTTTCCAACCATATCAGTCAAACTGTGAACTTACAGGCCACCCATTGTGATAATGATAGGTTGTAGAAGCTATATACAGCAGTAAACCTATACACCTGAGCACAATCATTATGTCAAAAAACTTCTATTGAAATTGCAAGCATCATTTTTTTCCCTAAAATGCAGCAGCAACTTTCTCTTTTAAAAATTTAAAGGGCAGGGGATTTAAAGGGCAGGAATTACTTGGCACCTTTACCATTCTACAGCTAAGTAAACAAACCTCACTATAAGGGGACTTAAAACTCTCTAAATGGGTATTGATCTATCCAAAGAATGCTATTCAGAGTAGAACTTTTCATCAATTATCTAAAATCTAAATTTCTGTCTCAGAAACCTTGATTATGAAAATCATTTCTGAGCCAAGGTACTGTAAAGATGTCGCTACCTGTGCGAACACAGATGTATGAAGTATCTCCCACCTCACCCTTAACTTTACCAGCAAAGGAGCCATTCAAACTTCTGGAATCGGGATGACGGCACCATTTTGATTAAGTTGCAGAATGCTTCTGACTCAATTGAAATCCTATGCTGCCTAGTTCTAAACCTCAGCACAGAATGCTTTCCCTCAGTATTGACTATGTCAAGCCCTATCAGAATCTGACATCTTTCAATTAGATCACTTTTCCTTCTCTATATGCAGTATAGGCCCCTTCTATTCTATTGCTCCCCAATGGACAACCCACCCATAAAATGACAAAGAACACTATGCTTTCACAGAACTATTTTCAAAGATAATTGTGAATTGATAACATGTGCAAATAACTATCGGTGGCTCATTTAGTTGCAGCTGAAACCAGAGCAACAGATTATGTCAGAATGACCCAGTAGTAACAAGGTTCAGACATGACATTACAAACATTTAAGGGTATTTTGGGGGAGAAGGTATTCCAGATATTCCACAAAATCGGGATGGCAAAAGGATAATTTTTTACCAGTGGAGAAGTTGAATGTATAGTGACAATATTGCTGTCAGTGTTGTGTTTATCAATGTATCCTGTTGAGCTTTTCCCTCGAAGCAGCATAACTGGAAAGCAATGTTTTTCTATTTCATGCTAGTTTTATCCATCATTGTTTCCCTCTTTTCTGCACTAAACTGTCACTATCTTATTAACCACAATTGATACTGCACCATTCTATGTGATCTTTACAAGAAATAGCAAGGTTACCCATTGCAGCTCATAAATATTATTCTAATCAGAAGTTGCTCCTTCATGTGGAAAACCCAGTTGTGCAACCTACTTACCAAGAGTCTGATGTTAATACAAAATTCTACTTTGTTTTAAAGTAGGTTAACCACAGCACAAAGAGAGTGCTTAAGTAGGTTTCAAGTTATACAATGCAGCTTACAGAAAAACAAGCAGACAGCCTTATAATTATCACCTCGCTTCATAACGCTCATAGCTGTAGTAGATACAGGGATATTTAATTCAATGGTCAATGTTAACTAAAAAATTAAAGGAGATATTTATTACAGATTTCGCAGCAATACGAGAAGTGTAAAATGAAGATCGCATGGACATTTATTTTACGACAATTTCATTTGGGCTGAACATAAAGTTATGATTTATGTGCATGTGGTAAACTAATATAGCTGGCTCAATGCACCTCACAGTTCCTGGATGTGGGCAGCTGCTGAAACATTTTCCATGGGGTGAAATTGGCCTATTTTTCCATTAGCTAAAATCTCAAAGGATAGCAGTTCCCCAGGGTAGCAATAGATTGCTGTTGTCATGATAACAAAGGATGCCCTTCTTTGTTACTCAGCTGTTGCTTCCCTGGGCAATTCATGAGCAACACATTTGATTAGATTAAATATCAGAATCTATTTGTAGATAATATACTTGGAGGGCAAGATCAAATATGAACAAGAGATTGAAGGTAACAAATTCAAAAATTACACTGAGTGTTTTGAAGAATGCACATAGGCATAAAAGAGAAATGAGCTTTTGCTTTTGACATCAAAAATTGAGATTATATCAAAAATTCTTTTGCTTTTGATAAAAGACATCCACCTCAGACATATTATAGGTTGAATTTATTTTAGGTTATTAAGTACTATTATGTCTACATAAATTATTATATTTAAAATTATAGTTTGTCCTTGTGCATCAATGGAACGTAAGGCAATAAGCTGTAAGTATTTATAAATACAGATGTCATGATCTAGCATATGCCTATGACATTATGCAGCTGAAATGTAATACATCAGGGCCTGACACCCTCACCCACCTACCCAGCAGAAATGGTCTAAAACGAAGATTTAAGCATAGAGTTACTGAACAAATATCAACAGGAACTGACCAAAAGCACTTCAATTCAGTCAGTAGATACCAATGAGTTGGCAGCAGAAAACTAAGCAACTGTGTATTTTTCTAAGGCTACCAATTTCAAATTGACTAGTCATAGATACTAGCCATACAGTTAAACAAAATGATATAGACTTGTTGGGCCGAAGAGTCTGTTTCCACACTGTAAGTAATCTAAAGGACCTAAAGGAGATATTGAATAGAGGGCAAAGAACAGGCCATTTAGCTGAAACTGCCTCTGTTGGAGATTACATCCCACCCCAGCTTCCTTCCACATTTTTTATTCATTCACTGGATGTGGGTATCACAGCATTAATTGCCAATCTCTAATTGCCCAGAAGCGATTGAGAGTCAACCACATTGCAGTGGATCTGGAGTCACATGTAAGCCAGACCAGTGAGGATAGCAGATTTCCTTCCCTGAAAAATATTAGTGAACCAGATAGGTTTTTATGACAATTAACATTGTTTTCATGGTTATCAGTAGCTTTTTAATTCCAGACTTGTTAAAAATTGAATTCAAATGTCACCATAAGTTGTGGCAGGATTTAAACCCAGGTGCCCGGAACATTAGTTGAGTTTCTGGATTAATAGTCCAGCAATAATACCACTAGCCCCTTGCTTCCCCATTCCCTTGTCTAAAATTTGTGAAACTGCTTTGTGTGTCTAACTCGAATTTTTCATGAGCCTGAAATTATTTAAATTAAGAAAATAAATGAACAATTCAAATTAGAATGCTTATTATTATTCATAGAGTTGCTTATCTCAAGTTTTCAGTTCAGTTTTGAAATGGAATATGTTGCTGTTGCTTCCTGACCCTATTCTTCATAATCTCCAAAGGCCAAGCCTTCTCCACTTTGCCCCCACTCAGCCCCTGTCTCACAGGGTGAATAGCAGTCTTGTGTGCAAATGCTTGGAAATTACCCTTTAAACATGTCACAGCAACAGTGCAGGATTCAAAATGAGGTATAATTGGATTTGGAGTTAAAATGTGGCTACCTGCCATGTTGAATATCACTTCACAGCAACTCTTTCAAACTGAGAACTCCCTTAGACACAGCAGGATATCATACAAAAATATTTTCTGGTATTGGAAATAATTTGCACAGTTATGACTCTTCTATCTGACCTTTAAAGAAGTACATGCATTCTGCTGCCAGATTTCCATAAGCAAACACTTTTCCTAGACCGTCATTTCAGGCAGTAATCACTTATTGATTTGCTCCACTTTTGTGTTAACTGCATTAAGGCAGAAATAAAAGGGAGATATTGGCTTTCTGTTTTTGACCAGTTGATGCCATTCTCACAATTGAATTTGAAAATTGTTAGCTCAGGGAGAATTCCAGGGTCTGTCAGAAAATAGTCTCAGCTGACAAAGACTTCAATGAATCTAAGAACTAATTTTTTGCTAAGGCTCCTTTGATCTAAAGAAGAAAATGTTGTGATTAGATATTCCAGAATGTGTGCAGGAAGCCCACATATACCCCTTGCCAAAATTTGTACCACTTCAGTGTGAGGCCCCTTTCGGTCATTGCTGACCATGGAACGCATCCTTGTTGTTCTGATTCCCTGAGCAATGTCACTTGTGACTGAAGAGACCAATGCTGGAGTGATAGTCCAGGTCACAGAGGTCACATCTGTATGTGTCGCTGATCTGCTAGAACTGCTGCACTCCTTCCTTTGTGCCCGTTTGTCTGTTGCAGCGCTCGTTAGCATCTTTTCCCATGATCTGAGGTGTTGGTTCAGAGTGCTTCTCTATCTCATGTGATCAGCTGCAAGCCTTTCCCAGGACTCTGTAACGATATCAAGTGCCTTCATGTCCCTCATGTCCCTTGTAGTGAAGTTGGAGACTCCCAGTGGGTCTCTTCCTGGACGCAAGCTGTCCATAGAGGATATCCTTTGGGATGCAGCCATCCTCCATGTGGTAAATCTGGCCCAGCCAGCTCAGTCTCCGCTGCCTGAGCAGAGTCTACATGCTGGGAAGGCCAGCGCGTGATAGGACCACTTCAGCAATAGAGACCGAAACCTGCAGATAAAGTAGGAGGGTGCAGAACAAACAGCATCCTGACTAGGATATTGTGTGCCAGTTTTTTACAAAGTCATGCAAACTCCATGGAACTTCCAAGATGACAGCTGGGACCTGGATCGGGAAGTTCTGTCCCCATTTTTAATAGATCCCATTTTTGCCAATGGGAGAAACAAGGCAGGACATGATTCACAAATGAAGTAAACAAACTCAGTAAGATGATTTGAACAAGAGAGAGAGAGAGAGAGAGAGACAGAGAACTAGAGAGAAGCCCAAAGTCCACCCATGTGAATGCTAGGACAAATGCAAATAAGCATGTGGAGTAAACTAATAGCTTTAGGCCATAGCGTTTATGGAATGGTCTTTTGATACAGGATAAAGGAGTATGCCTTGATATATCTCTGTATACTACATATCGTAACAATTAGTCTTAATATGTGATAAACTATGTTATAAAAAAGACTAAATGTCAGTAGCTTGCTTTTAAAAAGTAAAGCAATCCCTTTTACAACGCTTGCTTCTTTTTTAAAACCATCATTTTCCCATATCAGTTCATAATTAAAAATAGAGAAAAATAAGGTTAAAACTCCCACTCTGAACTGTATGTCCTTTGCTTTCTGTGTGTTCAATAATGCTCAAAGAAAGGTTGAAAAGCAGTACTATTTAACTTTGATTAGATATTTTCCTTAACATCAAGTTCAACAATTTCAAACAATATTCTTGACTCTGTCCCCATTTTATTTCCTTTTGCTGGGCTGGTTCTAGCTTTACTTTCTTGTTACTTTCTCTTATGATTCCAGGCTGCAGCATTTCATCAGCTTGCCCTTTACATTTCCTGTCTACATGTCTTTCATTCCCTTACTCTCCTGGCTTTCTCCAGTTCTGATAAAAATGTCTACTCTGTTTCTGTCTCCACAGGCACTGCCAGGTCTGCTGAGTTCTCCAGCATTTTTTGCAAGCACCCTTTTATCTTGTATTAATCCAAAGTACATTTCTTAATAAAATGCAATTTTGTTCACAGGTTGACAATTCAAATGTTCTCTCTCTCCTTAATGAAACACCTTGCAAAGCCAACATCTCCAAAGTAGTTATTAATTTTCTTTTATAATTACGTACGCAAATATAATGAAAATAAGCAATCACTATTCATAGGAGAAAGTGAGGACTGCAGATGCTGGGGATCAGTGTCAAAAAGTGTGGCACTGGAAAAGCACAGCAGGTCAGGCAGCATCCGAGGAGCAGGAGAGTCGATGTTTCGGGCATAAACCATTCCTCAGGAGTCACTGTTCATAGTCTTATAGTTAAACACACGTCAAAGCAAAAGGGCATGGAATAGGGTTCCTAACTGATTGTAACTGGGATCCAGTTAATCATTAGCAGTATGAATATGACATATCAGCTTTAGAATCCCTACGGTTTGGGAATAGGCCCTTCGGCCCAACAAGTCCACACTGACCCTCCGAAAAGTAACCCACCCAGACCCATTCTCCACATTTAACCCCTGACTAATGCATCCAGCCTACACATCCTTGAATACTTTGGACAATTTAACACATCTAGTTCACCTTATGCACACATATTTGGATTGTGGGAGGAAACTGGAGCACCGAGAGGATACCCACACAGACACAGCGAGAATGTGCAAACTGTACACAGACAGTTGCATGAGGTTGGAATCGAACCTGGATCCTTGGTGCTGTGAGGCATCAGTGCTAACCACTGAGCCACCATCTTTAGTTAAACCAAAGATTAGGATTTTTTTTACAATGTTGAGTGGTGAAAACAAACAATTGTCACTGAGCTGTCTCTGCTGGTGGGACAGCAAGACATCACTCAGGTCCTGGTAAACACTGAATCGCTGAAGAGTTAACCAAAAGCTCTCTTCTTTCTCATTTTGAGGACTTTCTATCCATTATATTCATCTTCAAGGAAGAAAATAATGAATTTGAAATATTCAGGTTTATTGCTACTTCTGTCCATCAATAGGAAACGAGAGTGTGGTGCTGGAAAAGCGCAGCAGGTCAGGCAGCATCTGAGGAGCAGAAGAATCGACGTTTCGGGCATAAGCCCTTCACCAGGCATCTTCATCATGCTGCGTGACCGGCTGTGCTTTTCCAGCACCATACCCTTGACTCTGATCTCCAGCATCTGTAGTCCTCACTTTCTCCCATCAATAGGAAACCCTTGGATAACTACAATTATAAAGAATCAGTTTGCATACAGAGTGAATATAAATCAAATTTTATAAAATATCTGGAAGGCATTGACCAAATAAACTTTGGAACAAGTTAAACTTTTATGTTCCCCACCAGAGGGCACCCCTGCACTGAGCCCATCAAAGTACTGTATTTCCATCGCAGAATCAATGAAGTGTAATGGGGCAACAGTAGGCTACTTGGTCCATTTGCATCTGCACCAGTTCTCTGAATGAGTGTCATGACTTAGTGCCCTTTTCTTGCCTTTATCTCTTAATCCAGCTAACAATTTCTATTTAAATAATCACCTAATGCCCTTTTGAATGCCTCTTTTGAACTCACATCACTGGGCGGCACGGTGGCACAGTGGTTAGCACTGCTGCCTCACAGCGCCAGAGACCCGGGTTCAATTCCCGCCTCAGGTGACTGACTGTGTGGAGTTTGCACGTTCTCCCCGTGTCTGCGTGGGTTTCCGCCGGGTGCTCCGGTTTCCTCCCACACTCCAAAGATGTGCAGGTCAGGTGAATTGGCCATGCTAAATTGCCCGTAGTGTTAGGTAAGGGGTAGATGTAGAGGTAGGGGTATGGGTGGGTTACGCTTCGGCGGGGCGGTGTGGACTTGTTGGGCCGAAGGGCCTGTTTCCACACTGTAAGAAATCTAATCCACCACACTTCCAAACTCCATTTTTTAAAATTTGTTCATGGGATGAGGGTGTCACCATCTAGGCCCAGCATTTACTGCCCATCCCTAATTGCTCAGAGGACAGTTAAGAGTCAACCACATTGCTGTGGGTCTAGAGTCGTTTCACATAGGGATGGCAGTTTCCTTCCCTAAGGACATTAGTGAACCAAATGGGGTTTTCCCGACAATGGATTTGTGGTCATGGTGAGACTCTTAACTTCAGTCTTTCATTGAAGTCAGGTTCCACTGTCTGCCATGGAGATGTGGATTCGAACCCACATCTCCAGAATATTACCTCGATCTCTGGATTAATGTTGCAGCCATCTCCTCCCCCAGTCCAAAGCACTAACTCTGTGAAAAGGACTTTTTCTCACCATTACATGTACTTCTTTTGCAAATCACTTTAAATCTGTAACCTTTGATTCTTTATTATTTTACCCATAATGTAACCAGCAATCAAATCTCTTCTTAAGCCTTCTCCTTTGCAAGAAAAACAACCCCAATCTCTCCAATCTATCCTTGGAACTATAGTTTCTCATCCCTAGAATCTCTTCTACACTCTCTCCTTTCATTCAAACCCTTTCTATAATGCTAAGCCCAGAATTGGACATAATACTCCAACTAAGATCTAACTAGTATCTTATACAGTTCAACTTGTTCCCCCCTACTCTTGTTCTTTGTACCCTTATTCATAATGTTTAAGATATTTTATAAACTGATCTGTCCACCTGTTCTGCTATTTATATTCACTTATGCATATATACATCTAGATTTCTCTGCTTCTACACACACTTTAGAATAGTGGCCTTTATTTCATGCTGCCTCTCCAGGGTTTTTGTACCAAAATGTATCACCTCACACTTCACCACAATGAATTTTATCTGCCAACTATCCACCAGTCCACCAACTTGTCAGTGTTCTGCTGACATTTTGCACAGTCTTCCTCACAGCTGTATCATCCACAAACTGTGAAATTGTTGCCTGCATGTCTGCATTTCGAGAAGGAGAAGGCTTAAGAAGAGATTAGTACAAATCAGGAAAAGCAAGGGTCCCACTGCTAACTCCTGGCAACTCCATCACAAATGTTCCTCCAGTCTAAATAGCATACGTCCATTAAACAGTACTCTGTTTTCTGTCACTCTGCCAATCTTCTATCCACATTGATTTTATCCCTCTTATTCTATGAGCTATAACTACCTTCACACATTAGTTGGTGTAGCACTGCATTGAATATATTTTGGAAGTCCACTTATAGCACATTAAAACCAACTCTTATCAATTCTCTCTCTTATCTCTAAACAGAACTCCAGTAGGTTTTTTTAAATGACTTACCCTTACAAAATCTGTGCTGGTTCTCCCTATTTAACCCACACTATCTCCTGTGATTATAATTTTTATCCTGAATATTGTTTCTAGACATTACCCTGCTTTGAAAATTAAACTGGTAGGTCTGTGATGCTAGGTTTACCTGTACAACATATTTTTGAACAAAGGTGTAACAATTCCAAATGTTTACTCCTCTGGAAGGGAAGATTGAAAGATTATGACAGTGGCTCAGCAATTTACTCTCACACTTCCTTCATTAACAGCATGGACTTGGACTCTCGGCCTCAGTGTGGCCTCAGCAAGGCATTGTCCTGGCCCCGGTGTGTCCTCAGCATGGACTTCTAGCCTCAAGGTGATTCTAGAGCAATCTCGAGGTGAAGCCTGGTGTGGTCTGGAGTCAAGGCCCATGTGAACTAGAGGCTAGGTGCCCACATGGACTGGGTTGGAAGGACTGTCATTCTGAACGTTTTATTTCTCGAGTTTCTAATTTATTCCTACAATCTGTAATGCTGGACTTTTTATTTCTTTATTTTTCTTTTGTATTTTCGAAGAACTTGTACTGAAGAATTTGTACCTCAGTACCTTGTACCAAAGATGGTGTTGTATGTGGCAACTTGTGAACTTCACTGTACTCATTTGAGTACATGTGACAACGAACCTAATTTAATTCAGTTCAATATCCTTGGTTGTATCTCATCTGATCCAGGAATCTTGTCAACTTTAAGTACCAATACCTCTTTCTGTGAATGAGTTTCCTCTTCTGTCTCAATTACTTGGATGATGTTTGCTCCCTTGATAAAGACAAATGCAAAATATTCATTTAATACCTCAGCTATGCCCCACATCTCCATGTTTAAATCTCCTTATGTTTTAAAGTGCCTAATTAGCCCTACTTCTAGTTTACTGTCTTTTTACTATTTATATCCTTCACAATGACATAAAATTCCCCTTTATATTAGCTTCCAGTCATTCTGATAATCTTTATTTGCTTTTGTTATTTATTTCTTGTCCTTCTTTATATCCATTTATATTCAGCTGGGTTCATTATTGTATTTTCCACTTGACAACAGGCATTTTCTTCTTTATGTTATTTTCTACTTCTTTATAAATGCAGAGAGCTCTGGTTTTGTTTGCTCCACCTTTCCCTTTTGAAGCAATGTATCTTGACAGTATTCAAACCATCTCTTCTTTGAAAGCGTGTGGTGTTGGAAAAGCACGGCAGGCCAGGCAACTTCCGAGGAGCAGGAGAATCAACGTTTCGGGCAAAAGCCCTTCATCAGGCCTATGCCTAAAACGTTGATTCTCCTGCTCCTCAGATGCTGCCTGACCTGCTGTGCTTTTCCAACACCAAACTCTCGACTCTGATCTCCAGCATCTGCAGTCCTCACTTTCTCTTCTTTGAAAGAGTCCATTGTTCAACTGTTGTTTTTTCCCACCACCTTCCTGGCTCCAATTTATCTGGACCAGTTCTATTCTTACCCTGTTGAAGTCAGAACTTGCCCAGTTCATTCTTCTTACTCTGCATAACACAAAATATTTGGAGATCGAAGGAGGGACAGGTAGCGTTGAGGAAGCTGGGAGGCCACAGGAAGATTCGGACAGGCTAGGAAAGTGGGGAAAGAAGTGGTAGATGGAATACAATGTGGGGAAGTGTGAAGTTATGTACTTTGATAAGAAAATCAAAGGTGTAGAATATTCTGTAAACGGGAAAATGCTTCACAAAGGGACTTTGTCCTAATTCAGGGATTTTCTTAATGATAGCATGCAAGTGCATTTGGTAGTTAGGAAGGCAAATGCAATGTTCATATTCATTTCAAGAGGGGTAGAATACAAGAGCAAGGATTTATTGCTGCATGCGTAAGGCTCTGGTCAGTACATATTTGGAACGTTGTGAGCAGTTTTGAACCCCATATCTAAGGAATAATGTACTGGTGTTAGGAGGGTCGAGAAGAGGTTTACAAGAATAAATGCAGGGAAGAAGGGGTTGTCAATCCTTCAAAGTGCTCCATATTAATTCTGGTCTCCTTCCTATCAGAAAGATGTTATGAAACTTGAAAGGTTTCAGAAATGATTTACAAGGCTCTTGCCAGGGTTGGAGGATTTGAGCTATGGGGAGAGGCTGAACAGGCTAGGGCAGTTTTCCCTGGAGCGTCGGAGGCTGAGGGGTGACCTTATAGAGGTTTATAAGATCATGAGGGGCATTGATAGGATAAATAGACAAAGTCTTTTCCCTGGGGTGGGGGAGTCCAGAACTAGAGGGCATAGGTTTCAGGTGAGAGGGGAAATATATAAAAGAGACCTCAGGGGCAACTTTTTCACGCAGAGGGTGGTACGTGTATGAAATGAGCTGCCAGAGGAAATGGTGGAGTCTGGTACAATTGCAACATTTAAAAGGCATCTGGATGGGTATAGGAATAGGAAGGGTTTAGAGGGATATGGGCCAGGTGCTGACAGGTGGGACTAGATTGGGTTGGGATATCTGGTTAGCATGGACGATTTGGACCGAAGGGTCTATTTCTGTACTGTACATCTCTATGACACTATAACATCTAAGACCTTGTCCCAGAATTTGGAGGGTTGTCTCATGGACTGGTCAAGCAACAGCCTGATGTTGTCATATGCATGGAATCACATTTTACAGACAATGTCCCAAACATCACCATCGTGGTCATTGGAAATGTCCTGTCCCACAGGCAGGACAGACCCCTCAGACATGGCAGCACAGTGATATAGAGTCAGGAGGGAGTTGCCCTGGGAGTCCTCAACATTGACTCTGGATCCCATGAAGTATCATGGCTTCTCATTAAACATGGGCAAAGAAATCTCCCGCTGATTACAACATACCATCATCCAATTGTTGATGAATCAATACTCCCCCACATTGAACAAAACTTGGAGAAAGAATTGGGGGTAGCACAGGTGCAAAATGTACTCTGGGTGGGGGATTTCTATGTCCATCACCAAGAATAGCCCAGCAGCAGTACTACTAATCGAGCTGGTTGGATCCTAAAGGACATAGCTGCTACACAGGGCCTGCAGCAGGTAGTGAGGGAACCAATAAGAGGCAAAAACATTGAGCTCTTCCTTACCAATCTGTCAGCTGTAGACGCATCTATCCAGGACAGTATTGGTCAGAGTGACCACCATACAGACCTTGTGGAGATGAGGTATCACTTTCACATTGAGTATGCCTTCCAAAGTGTTGTGTAGCAATATCACCATGCTAAATTGAATAGGCTTTGAACAGATCTAGCAACTGAAGACTGGGCATCCATGAAGTGAATGGTCCATCAACAGTAACAGAATGTGTAGCATAATCTGCAATCTTATTTCCCAGTATATCCCCCCATTAACCATTACCTTCAAGCCAGGAGAGTGTCCTAGCCTCAACCATCTTCAGCTGCTTCATCAATGTCCTTCCCTCCATCATAATGTCAGAAGTGGGCATGTTCACTAATGATTGTACAATGTTCAGCACCATTTTTGACTCCTCAGATATGGAAGTGGTTCATGTTCAAATGCAACAAGATACCTAGGCTTGGCCAGCAAGTGGCAAGTAACATTTGTGCCACACAAATGCCAGACAATAAGCATCTCCAATAAGAGACAATCTAATCACCAACCCTTGTCATTCAATTGTCTTACCATCACTGAATCCTCCACTGTTGATCTCCTAGGGGTTACCGTTGACTAGAAACTCAACTGAACTCATCACATAAACACAATAACTACAAGTGCAGGTCAGAGGCTAGGAATATTGTGGTGAGTAACTCACATGTTGACTCCAAAATCCTGTCCATCATCTACAAGGCACAAGTCAGGAGTGTGATGGAATACGTTCCACTTGCTTGGATGGGTGCAGCTCCAACAACTTTCAAGAAGCTTCCCACCATCCAGGACAAACCAGCCTGCTTGATTGGTATCACATCCACAAACATCCATTTGCTCCACCACCAACACTCAGTCGCAACAGTGTGTACTATCTACAAGATTCCCTGCAGAAATTCACCAAATATCCTTAAGCAGCACCTTCTATCTACAAGGTCAGGGGCAGCAGATATATGGGATCACCACCACCTGCAAGTACCCCACCAAGCCACTCACCATCCTGACTTGCAAATATATCGCTGTTCCTTTAGTGTCACTGGGTCAAAATCCTGGGGTCCCACCCTAATGGCATTGTGGGCCAACGCACAGCCGGAGGACTGCAGCAGTTCAAACAGGCAGCTCACCATCACCTTATCAAGGGCAACTAGGTACGGGCAATAAAGTTGCTGGCCAGCCAAAGATGTCTACATCCCTCAGGTGAATAAAAAATAAACATGATAAGCAGTTGACAAGTCTGGGTCTGTACTCAATGGAATCGCCGTCCACCCAACCACCTTTGTGACTGCTGGGAAAACTACCGCAGCCCCGGCCGCTGCAGGATCGACTACCACCGCCATTTTCACTGCCGCCAGCACAGATGTGATATCTACCTTGTATATCACTTCCACCTCCACTGCAGCCACTTCAGCCCCAATGGACACCACTCACCTAGACACGGAAGCCTTGATCATCGACGTCACTTCTGCTACCAGTGACGTCACCCACCAAGAACCAAACCGAAAAGCCAGCTGTGTTGCTCATGGTGTCACTTCTGCCTCTGTTGACACAGCTATAAACCCAGCTTCCACTCCTTTTGTGAGCATCACTTCCACTGGTGATGTCACTTCCATTGGTGATGTCACTTCTGACCCTATAATCAACTGCTTCTGACCCCACTCCAGGTCCTAGCTCCCACCCCTGCCATGTGGTCACCATTCCCCCAGACCTCCCCCTCACTGAGGACAAACATTTAGTCCTCAGCAAAGGCATGCCCTTTATCCCTCTATGCTCCCAGATTAATGAGTTTGGCACACGCTATGGCCTCGAACATTTCTTCTGTGCCTTCGCCTCCAGGACCACTTTTTCAACCAGGGCACCCACCCACCCTGTGAGGCTCTCTTCTCCCACCTTCAACACACCCCATCCACCTGGATACCCCGTGCTGGCCTGTTACTCGCCCTTGACCTCTTCATTTCAAACTGTTGCCGTGACATCGTCCACTTCAACCTGTCCACCCCCCCTCACCAACTCCAACCTCTCGCCCTCACAATGTGCAGCACTCCATTCCCTCCACTCCAACCCCAACCTCACCATCAAACCCACAGACAAGGAGGGTGCAGTAGCTGTCTGGCACACCGACCTCTACACTACTGAAACCAGGGCCAGCTCTCAGACACCACCTCCTACTGCACCCTTGATCACAACCCCACCCCCCATCGCCAAACTATCATCTCCCAAACCATCCACAACCTCATCACCTCTGGGAATCTCCCACCCACAGCCTCCAATCTCATTGCCCGTGAGCCCCGCACTGCCCAATTCTACCTCCTTTCTAAGATTCACAAACCTGACTGCCCCGGTCGATCCATTGTCTCAGCCTGCATCTGTTCCACCGAACTCATCTCTTCCTACCTGGACAATGTTCTGTCCCCCTTAGTCCAGGAACTCCCCACCTATGTTCATGACACCACCCACACCCTTCACCTCCTCCTTTTGTTTCCCCGGCCCCCAACTCCTCAACTTCACCATGGACATCCATTCCCTGTACACACCGATCTGCCATGACAAAGGCCTCCAAGCCCTCCGTTTCTTCCTTTCACGCTGTCCCAACCAGTAGTCTTCCACCGACACTCTCATCCACCTGGCTGAACTGGTCCTCACCCTCAACAACTTCTCCTTCCAATCCTCCCAATTCCTCCAAACGAAAAGGGTAGCCATGTCACCCACATGGGACCCAGCTCTGCGTGCCTCTTTGTCAGGTACTTGGGACAGTCCATCTTCCACAGTTACACCGGCACCACCCCCTACCTGTTCCTCCATTACATCAATGACTGTAACAGTTTTCGCCTTGTGCTCCCACAAGGAGGGTGAACAGTTCATCAATTTCACCAACACCTTCCACTCCAACCTCAAATTCACCTGGACTATCTTGGAAACTTCCCTCCCCTTCCTGGATCTCTCTATCACCATTTCTGAAGACCGATTAACCACAGACATCTACAAACCCACAGACTCCAATAGCTACCTAGACTATACCTCAAACTTCCAGCTCAGTTACTGTCTCCTTGACTTGTCCGACCTGCCTATCTTCTTTTCCACCTATCCATTCCACCCTCTCCTCCTTGACCTATCACCTTCATCTCCTCCCCCACTCACCCATTGTACTCTATGCTACTCTCTCCCCACCCCCACCCTCCTCTAGCTTATCTCTCCACGCTTCAGGCTCACTGCCTTTATTCCTGATGAAGGGCTTTTGCCCGAAACGTTGATTTCGCTGCTCGTTGGATGCTGTCTGAACTGCTGTGCTCTTCCAGCACCACTAATCCAGTATTTGGTTTTCAGCATCTGCAGTCATTGTTTTTACCTTGTTGATTTTAACCCTACTGCGAATCCTCTTGCAAGGATGCCTGCCTTGAAGAAGTTTTCCTCCTCTCTCTACAAGAATCTCAGGGAGTCCCTCTCCCACTACAACTCCCAGGTCATTTCCTCTGCTCTGAAGCTCTTCAACCATGTTGTGAAACAAACTCGGTACCACAGCCACATTTGCTTCCTCAGTGCCTGCCTCCATAACCAACTCATCCCACACGGACTCCAGACCACCTTTAAACCAGCAGAGTTCGGACCCGAACAGGACAAACAGTACAGACTACAGATTCAAAAACACCAGCAACAGTTCTCCTTCAAGATCCTCCGCTCCACGCTTGCAGCAATGCGCCGTCACCTAACCTCTCTCCAGTCAGCCCTGCCTCAGCGGAGGGCCACACTCGCTCAGAATTGCAAAGGACCCACTCTGTACTACATCCTCAGGAGAATTCATACTCTCAACAAACAGTATTTCAATTCCATCTCAAACATCAAAAACTGTAAGTACAACAAACTTTTATCCACCCACCTCCATAACCAGCGCTCCTCAAACATTCCAGAAGATTCCCCTGGCCTCGGAAACGCCATTAGCCATGCGGCTGACGCAGCTACCACCCCCACGCTGAGTGATGATGTCACTTCCGCCCACATCACGGCCACTCCCACAGCCACTTCCGGCCCTCACATCATCACTGATGTCACGCGCTCAGTGACTTCCCCTACTGACATGATCACCACCACTTCCGCCCCCACCAGCGCCACTCACCTGCATTCTGCTGACATGCCCCCAACAGACCCCACTGTCACTATCCCCACCCCCCAGAACCCTGAGGGCAACATTACCCTAGCTCATGCCTCCACCCCCATTCCCCCCACCATCACACCCACTCCAGGTACTGGCTCCAACCCCACTCCCAGCTCCACACCCGCACCAGATCCCAGCTCCCGGCCCTGCCGAGTTTTCACCATCCCTCCAGACCTCCCACTCACTGAGGATGAATGATCAATCCTCAGCAAAGGACTCACTTTCATCCCCCTCCATCCACGTATCAATGAATTTAATACACGCCGTGACATCGAACAATTCTTCCGTCGCCTCCGCCTCCGAGCTTACTTTCACAATCAGGACTCCCGCCCACCTTCCGAGGACCCCTTCACTCACCTCCAACACACTGCATCCACCTGGACACCCCGCGCTGGCCTATTACCTGCCCTTGACCTCTTCATTTCCAACTGTCACCGGGACATTAACCGCCTCAACCTGTCGTCCCCCCTCCCCCACTCCAACCTCTCACCCTCACAACGCGCAGCCCTCCAATCCCTCTGCTCCAATCCCAACCTCACCATCAAGCCAGCAGATAAAGGGGGCGCAGTGGAAGTCTGGCGCACTGACCTCTACACCGCTGAAGCCAAACGCCAACTCGAGGACATCTCTTCCTACTGCTCCCTCGACCATGACCCCACCCCCCATCACCAAACCATCATCTCCCAGACCATACAGAACCTCATCACCTCAGGAGATCTCCCACCCACAGCTTCCAACCTCATAGTCCGGGAACCCCGCACTGCCCGGTTCTACCTCCTTCCCAAGATCCACAAGCCTGACCACCCTGGCCGACCCATTGTCTCAGCATGCTCCTGCCCCACTGAATTCATCTCTACCTACCTTGACACTGTCCTATCCCCCCTAGTCCAGGAACTCCCCACATACCTTCGAGACACCACCCACGCCCTCCACCTCCTCCAAGACTTCCGTTTCCCCGGCCCCCAACGCCTTATCTTCACCATGGATATCCAATCCCTCTACACCTCCATTCGCCATGACCAGGGCCTCCAAGCCCTCCGTTTTTTCCTCTCCAGACGTCCCCAACAGTACCCTTCCACTGACCCTCTCATTCGTTTGGCCGAACTGGTCCTCACCCTTAACAATTTCTCCTTTGAATCCTCCCACTTCCTCCAGACCAAAGGCGTAGCCATGGGCACACGTATGGGCCCCAGCTATGCCTGTCTCTTTGTTGGCTATGTAGAACAGTTGATCTTCCGTAATTACACCGGCACCACTCCCCACCTCTTCCTCCACTACATTGATGACTGCATTGGCGCCACCTCGTGCTCCCGCGAGGAGGTTGAGCAATTCATCAACTTCACCAACACATTCCACCCTGACCTTAAATTTACCTGGACTATCTCTGACACCTCGCTCCCCTTCCTGGACCTCTCCATCTCCATTAGTGACGACCGACTTGACACTGACATTTTTTACAAACCTACTGACTCCCATAGCTACCTGGATTACACCTCTTCCCACCCTATCTCTTGCAAAAATGCCATCCCGTATTCCCAATTTCTCCGCCTCCGCCGTATCTGCTCCCAGGAGGACCAGTTCCACCATAGGACACACCAGATGGCCTCCTTCTTTAGAGACCGCAATTTCCCTTCCCACGTGGTTAAAGATGCCCTCCAACGCATCTCGTTCACATCCCGCACCTCCGCCCTCAGACCCCACCCCTCCAACGGTAACAAGGACAGAACGTCCCTGGTGCTCACCTTCCACCCTACAAACCTTCGCATCAACCAAATCATCCACCGACATTTCCGCCACCTCCAAAAAGACCCCACCACCAGGGATATATTTCCCTCCCCACCCCTTTCCGCCTTCCGCAAAGACCGTTCCCTCCGTGACTACCTGGTCAGGTCCACACCCCACTACGACCCACCCTCCCATTCTGGCACTTTCCCCTGCCGCCGCAGGAACTGTAAAACCTGTGCCCACACCTCCTCCCTCACCTCTATCCAAGGCCCTAAAGGAGCCTTCCACATCCATCAAAGTTTCACCTGCACATCCACCAATATCATTTATTGTATCCGTTGCTCCTGATGTGGTCTCCTCTACATTGGGGAGACTGGACGCCTCCTAGCAGAGCGCTTTAGGGAACATCTCCGAGACACCCGCACCAATCAACCACACCGCCCCGTGGCCCAACATTTCAACTCCCCCTCCCACTCTGCTGAGGACATGGAGGTCCTGGGCCTCCTTTACCGCCGCTCCCTCACCACCAGACGCCTGGAGGAAGAACGCCTCATCTTCCGCCTCGGAACACTTCAACCCCAGGGCATCAATGTGGACTTCAACAGCGTCCTCATTTCCCCTTCCCCCACCTCATCCTAGTTTCAAACTTCCAGCTCAGCACTGTCTCCTTGACTTGTCCGGACTTGTCCGACCTGCCTATCTTCTTTTCCACCTATCCACTCCACCCTCTCCTCCTTGACCTATCACCTTCATCTCCTCCCCCACTCACCCATTGTACTCTATGCTACTCTCTCCCCACCCCCACCCTCCTCTAGCTTATCTCTCCACGCTTCAGGCTCACTGCCTTTATTCCTGATGAAGGGCTTTTGCCCGAAACGTTGATTTCACTGCTCGTTGGATGCTGCCTGAACTGCTGTGCTCTTCCAGCACCACTAATCCAGTATTTGGTTTTCAGCATCTGCAGTCATTGTTTTTACCTTATACCTCCTCCCACCCTACCTCCTGTAAAAACGTCATCACTGATTCCCAATTTCTCTGCCTCTGCCGCAAGAGCTCCTAGGATGACTAATTCCACCTCAGAATCTCCCAGATGGCCTCCTTCTTCCATGATCGCAACTTCCCTTCACACGTGCTTGATGATGTCCTTCAGTGCATCTCTTCCACTTCATGCACCACTGCCCTTGAACTATACCCCTCCCAACGCAACAAGGACAGTACCCCCCCCCCCAGTCCTCACCTTCCATCCCACCAACCTCCGCATACATCGTCTCATCCTCCTCCACTTCTGCTAAATGGACCCCACCACTAAAGATATATTTCCCTTCCCAGCCCTGTCAGCGTTTCAAAAAGACTATTCCCTCCACGACTCCCTCGTCAGGTCCACACCCGCTACCAGCCCACACCCGACTCCTGGCACCTTTCTGTGCCACTGCAGGAAGTGCTAAACCTGTACCCACACCACTCCCCTCACCTCCATCCAAGACCCCAAAGGATCCTTCCTCATCCGTCAGAAAGTTACTTGTACCTCTACCAATGTCATCTACTGCATCCATTGCATCCGGTGTGGTCTCCTCTACATCAGGGAGACAGGACGCCTTTTTGCGGATTGTTTCAGAGAACATCTCTGGGACACCTGCACCAGCCAACCCCACCACCCCGTAGCTGAACATTTCAACTCCCCTCCCACTCCATCAAGGACGTGCAGGTCCTGAGCCTCCTCCACCCCCAAACCGTTACCACCTGACACCTGGAGGAAGAACACCTCATATTCCACCTTGGGACTCTGCAACTATACGGGATAAATGTGAATTTCAACAGCTTCCTTATTTCCCCTCCCCCCACATTATCCCAGTCCCAAGTCTCCAACTCGGCACCGCTCTCCGGACTTGTCCATCACTCCCCCTCTGACCTATCACCTTCTCCCTCACCTTCATCCACCTATCGCTTTCTCAGCTACTCACCACATGCCCTTCCCATTTACCCCTCAGCCTCGGCCCACCAGCCTCATGTCTGATGAAGGGCCTATGCCTGAAACATTGATTCTCCTGCTCCTCAGATGCTGCCTGACTGGCTGTGCTTTCCCAGCACCACACTCTCAACTCTGATCTACATCATCTGCAGTCCCCACTTTCTCTTACTCAATGGAAGTTGGAAGGATGAAATGAGATCTCACTAAAACTTACAGAATATTGGGAATGCCAGATAAGTGAATGTGGACCAAATATTTCCACTAGTGGGAGAGATTAGGGCTCAAGGGCACAATCTCAGAATGAAGGGACATTCACTTCGAACTGAGACGGGGAGGAGTTTCTTCAGAGGCTGATGAATCTGTAGAATTCATTACTGCAGAGAGCTGTGGAGACCAACTCATTGAGTGGCTTTAAGACAGTGATAGATAGGTTCTTGATTGGTAAAGGAATCAGGATTACAGGAAAAAGGGAGGAGAATGGAGCTGAGAAACATATCAGCCATGGTTGAATGGAAGAGCAGAATCAATAGCTCAAAAGACATAATTCTGTTCCTATGTGTTATGGTCTAATCATCAATTTTCCACCATTATGCCAAGCCTTATGATATAATGATCACTGTATTCTAAATGTTGCCGGACTGACAATTCATCTGCTTAGACAATGTTGTTCCCAGAAACCAGGATAGCATTGCTTCCATTCCTGTAAGACTGAACGCGTACCACTGTGGAAAATTCTTCTGGACACAATCTAGTGTGTTTGCTCCTCTGTGCTGTTAGCAAAACCATTATCCCAGTCTATGCATGGATAATTGAAGCCTCCCCTCCCCATTACAACTAACCTACAATACTTATAGCTCTGTAATTTCCCTGCAGTTTCTTCATCTGTATCGCTCCCATCAGCTGATAGTTGCTATATCACACTAAGCAATGGAATTGCATCTATTGTGTTCCTTATGTCTGGTCAAGTTGATTGTTTTCTTTCACCAATACTTCCAAGCCTCCTTTTGCAATGTTTCCTGAACTGAAAATGTGTTGCTGGAAAAGCGCAGCAGGTCAGGCAGCATCCAAGGAGCAGGAGAATCGACGTTTCGGGCATGAGCCTGAAGCCAGGAAGAGCTCATGCCCGAAACGTCGATTCTCCTGCTCCTTGGATGCTGCCTGACCTGCTGCGCTTTTCCAGCAACACATTTTCAGCTCTGATCTCCAGCATCTGCAGTCCTCACTTTCTCCTAGAATGTTTCCTGAACACCCTGTAACACAAAGACCTCATTCTGTATGATAATCTGTGCCTAGAACTCAACACTCTTATTTACTACATTTCATGAATTCTCAATCATACAGTGTCAGTGAGATTGATCCCAGGTATTGAATCCATCCCTCCAGAACCATCTTTCCAGTCACACATTCATCTGTCTTATCGTGCATTGCTACACCAGTAGCTCATGGTATGAGTATTAGTAACCAGAAGATTACTACTTTTGGATTTGAATTGTCTGCCTAGCTCCCTAAACTTCCAATTGCAGGACCACTTCTCCCACCCTACCCATGTTGTTAGTACCAATGTGAACCGAGATCTCTGGCTGTTCACCCTACCCCAGAAAAATGTCCCACAGCCGCTCTGTGCTATCTTTGACCCTGGCATCAGGAGGGCTACATAACATCCTGCAGTCAAGCCTCTTCCTCTAACTAATGAATGATCTCTTCCAGATTTCTTCCTTCCTTGCTGGATAGCTGCCCCACCTGCAGCGTCATAGAACTCGTGCTTGCTGCACTCTCTAAGTTATTGCCCTCACCAGTATCCAGAACAAACACTTGAGTGGGACCTCAGGGGACTCCTGTCCTACCTGCATGGTTCCCTTGGGCTGTCAGACGGTCACCCTAGCCTAGCGGCCTGCACGCATCTGCCATGTGGTGTGATCATTTCTTCTGAATGCAATATCCATTGAGCCCTCAGTCTTGTTCCACAGTGAATCCAGCTTCTATTCCAGCCCTGAAATCAGCAGCTCGAGTTTCTGCCTGTTCTTGTCTCCATCATGTGAAATGTTCACCATTTTCTGCATACCTCAGGATTGGCTGAGTTTCCCTGACACAGCCTAAGTTTATTTTCCTTGTGAAGTCGTTTCTGAGGAAGGCTCACTGGACCCCGAAACGTTAACTCTGATTTCTCTCCACAGATGCTGCCCAACCTGCAGAGCTTTTCCAGCAATTTCTGTTTTTGTTTATTTTTCCTCGACTAACTATGATCTGAATGCTTGTGATTACAGAACTGGCCGATCTCCTGTGGTGGCAATGATTTTTGTTTTCCCAAACTCAGCTCTTTTGTGCAGCTTTTCAACTTCCAAACTCACAGTAATCCCACTCAGTCCCACTGTGTTTAACCTCTCTTACTCATACTACACAGGAAATATGTTAATTGCAATCAGCATGCATGTTGCTTGAGGGTAAATTTTACCCACTGCACAGTAATTCTGCAATATTAGAAAACAAGAAGGAAAAATGTTGTGTTATGACGTTGATCAGTAGAGGAATCAAGGGGAATAAAACAGGAATGGGGAGTTGGGGATTATCAGATAAGCCCTTATCGAATGGTGGAGCAGACCGGAATGGGAGAATAACCTACCTCTGTTCCTATATCTTGAGAACAGGGGGGTTGGCGTTCAATCATAGAATCGCTATAGTGTGGAAACAGGCCCTTCAGCCCAACGAGTCCACACCAACCTTCCAAAGAGTATCCCACCCAAACCCATTCCCCCTACCCTATTACTCTACATTTCCCCTGACTGAAGCACCCTAGCCTACACATCCCTGAACACTATGGGACAATTTAGCATGGTCAACCAATCCTAACCTGCACATCCTTGGACTGTGGGAGGAAACCCACGCAGACACAGGGAGAATGTGCAAACTAGAGGGGAAAGATATAAAAGGGGACCTAAGGGGCAGAGGATGGTGCGTGTATGGAATGAGCTGCCAGAGGAAGTGTTGGAGGCTGGTACAATTGCAACATTTAAAAGGCATTTGGATGGGTTTATGAATAGGAAGGGTCTGGAGGGGTATGGGCCAAGTGCTGGCAAACAGGACTAGATTAGGTTGGGATATCTGGTCAGCATGGACAAGTTGGACCGAAAGGTTTGTTTCCGTGCTGTACATCTCTGTGATTCTGTGACTCCACACAGGCAGTCACCCAAGGCTGGAACCCAGGTTCCTGAAGTTGTGAAGAAGCTGCACTAACCACTGAGCCACCGTGCCGTTCTGGGTCATTCATTACTTGACATTAATATTTATGTTCTAACTGGTGTTAGCTATTCATGATATAATTGCTCTATACTAGCATTCTGTTGTTAGTAACTATATTATCACATAAGAACTAAAGAACTAAAACATCAGTCAGATTTTAAACAAAAATAAAAGGTGCTAGGGAAACTCAGCAGGTCTGGCAGTATCCATGGAAACAGAAACAGAGACAATGCTTTGAGCCCAGTATCTCTCAAGCTCTGCTGTTGGAGAGGGAGGAAGGGAGACCATGTATGGTTTATCCAATTGGAAAATTGAATTGATGAAAGAATCACCCCAATTTCCCAGACAAGGCCTAAGCAGCCAAGCCTCGCAACCCTCAGTCAGGCACCTCCTCCTGCTGGTTGAAAAGCTGGGGCCAGGCAGGATCAATTATGAAGGGCCTTAATTGGTCCAGAGCAGAGGGGCCAATGGAGCCTTCATTTCTACCAGTTCAATCACAGCCAGTCCAGATCAGACAGAGGGGTAGGTAGCTACAGAATCCAACAGCTATCCTTCCCAACCAGTCTCCCAATCAGAAAACCTACTCACAGGGACCTAGAAAACCCTGCACTTGGACAATTAAGAGATATATGATAACAGTGGAAGGTGAAATTGCAGTAAAGGTCAGCCACGGTCTTGTTAAGTGGCAGAGTAAGCTTGAAAGGCCGAATGTTCCTATTTGTTATGTTCTCATGACTTCCATCTGAACTTCCACAGCAGCGCCAAGTTGCTGAGTGTCCCTTGCCCATGCTGCAGGGAAACATGAACGTCAGTACTCAAACCTTCCTTCATGGTCAGATCCTCACATGCTGTCTCGAAGCTGGTCACCATTCCCATGGTGGAAAGGATCTGCTGCCAAGCTCTGCATAACTCCCAATGCCACGTTGAACTTGAACTCGTCCATACTTGTTGATAGCAACAGGAGACTATCCAACAGAGCTGTCAATGAGCCAAGCACCTCATTGTACATCATCGTCAGTATACCCCCTATCACCACATCAAATGTGCTCATCTCAGTCAGCTGTAGCAGGCAATATCTTTTTCCCCTTGGCCTGCCTGCAGCCCACTCAAATTCAGGAGTCGCCTCTTGTGGGTCATGATCCTGTACCATCCTCTGAAGTTTGTGGAATTTCAGTATCTAAAATGGCAGCTTCAAATGTTCAATCAAGTGATCGTACAGGTGCACAATCCTTTACCCGAAATGCTCGGGACCAGCTTGTTTTCAGAATTCAGAATTTTTCGAATTTCAGAATAAGTGACATTTTGATGGCTAAATTTTTTAAAAACCTTACCAGAGGAGCATGATTCACTAAGTAAAACGGGGCCTTGAAATAAAATCGAGGCCAGTTGGTGCTGGGCCATGCACCCCCTCTATCTGAGTGACACACATCAAGTGGGTGTCGACTTGTGTTAGCCATTTGCATGTCAAACAACTTTATTAATGGGAATAAAAACTTCACAAAAACCCTTTGGACTTTGGAGCTTTTTGGATTTCAGGATAAAAGATCGTCTACCTGTACATCATCATTTGTGCAGTGTAAAGAGTGATATTTCTTGAAACATTTGAGAGTAGAAAGAGGAGGATGGACAAGTGAGCAGAAAGCAACAGGTCATTGGCCCTGGCCTCAGGTACTTACATGTCATTGCCTAGATAGCAGAATGAGGGAGTATGGGGAGAAGAGCACAAGGTAATACTGTACTATGTACAGTGGACTGTGGTGAGGTTAGCTCCATGGTACAGAGCACCATCTCCTGTCATAGAACCCCTACAGCATGGAAACAGGCCTAATCATGAATTTCCCATGGCTAATCCACTTAGCCTGGTCATTCCTGGACACTGTGGACAATTTAACATGCCCAATTCACCTAACCTGCACATCTTTGAACAGTGGGAGGAAACTGGGGCACCTGGAGGAAACCCATGCCAACACGGAGAGAATGTGCAAACTTCACACAGACAGCTGGAATCGAGCCTGGAACCCTGATGTTTTGAAGCAGCAGTGCTAACCACTGAGCCATTGTGCCACCCTAAACTCTGTCAGGTTTGGAGTCTTCCTTGGCCCCCACTATTTCCTGTGATTGTGCTGCAACTGAGAGGGACTGACTATGTTACACTGCATTTAAGTGACATTACTTCCATAAATGTAGAATCTGTGAGAGGAGGTATGAGACTGGATTGATTGGAGTGTGTACACGGGTGGGATACTACATCCAAAAGTTAAGCCTCGGTGCTAATTACTATGGAATATGATACGAGTATGGTGTATTGAGTAACATGAGCAAGATTGGAGGTGCATTTGTTAAGGGATACCATGTGAAGGTGCATTGACTTATAAATTCTGGCGGGATATGTCACAGATGATAAAACAGTAAGAAGGTTGCTCGAGCTAATATTTTATTACTTTACAGCTTCTATCCATCCTTGCAGTGTTTCTTAGACATTGATAACTGCCGTAGATGGCTCCATTTGTAAGTTTGTTGCCAGTGTAAAGCTGAGTCATACAGAACGCAGAAAAGTCCATGAGGTGAATTAGCTGATCACAAAATCTGAGCAAGTCACTACTTGGTACCAGGTTAACCTTCTCCCTGTAGTAATCAGCAACTTCAATAAAGAGACAAGGTTAGAGAGAAATAAGAAATTATCTTTCAATCATATAATAATGATCAAGTTTTAGTAGGGCATGTGTAGACAGATAATGCCAACTTGAGACAAAATACATGTATTGTTCAACTGGTACAAAAGTATTATTTTTCAGAGGAGCTCTTAAAGTATCTGTGCTTCTTTTTCTAAAATGCTATCCAATTAATTTTACGCACTTGCAGTTATTCGAAGAAAATGAGGACTGCAGATGCTGGAAAGTCAGAGTCAAAAAGTGTGGTGCTAGAAAAGCACAGCAGGTCAGGCAGCATCTGAGGAGCAGGAGAGGCAATGTTTTGGACATAAGCCCTTCATCAGGAATGTAGAGGGGGGTGTGGACATTTCAGGCAGAAGCTCATCATCAAATTGACTCTCCTTCTCCACAGGTGCTGCCTGACCTGTTGTGCTTTTCCAGCACCACACTTTTCGACTCTGACTCTCGAGCATCCTCCTAGTTCCTCCTAGTTGCTGAAAGCCTTACTGCAAAGCCTTTTCTAAGGATGACAATCTTGAAGACATTCTGCTCCTCCCTCCACAAGGATCTCAGTGAGTCCCTCTCACACTGCACCCTCCTCTGCCTCAGCACCTACTACGCAACTGACCTATCCCCATTGACTCCAGACTACATTTAGACCATCGCAATTTGGACCTGACCGGGACAACCACTACATACAGCAAATTCAAAGCCTCTAGAAATGGTTCTCCCTACAGATCCTTAGCCCCATGCTCCCAGCCATGTGTCACCAGCTACTGTCTCTGCAGTCAGCCCTGTCCCAGCTCAGGGCTTCACTCTCCCAGACCTGCAAAGAATCTCTGCTATTCTTCATCCTCTGAAGGATCCACACCCTCAATCAACACTTTTTTCTCAGACATTAAAGAACGTAAGCATGCCAAATTTTCTCACAGTTACATCCAAAGCCGGGAATCCTCAAGCACTCCAGACCCTTTCCCTGGCCTTCACCAGAGTTGGTTGGTGCCATTATCCATGCAGCTGCTACAGCCGGCATAACATCCCAGACCCAACCATTCAACTCGGTACCCTCCTTGACCTGTCCTACCTATCCATCTTCCTTCCCACCACATGACTTATAGTTATGCCTGGTAGCATAAGGTGGTCTGTATTGTATCTAAGGAATTATTTGCTGCATGTATTCCTTTCATTCCATGTCTTTTACATTTGTGATTCTATTCATGCTGATGTAATAGTCTTTGCGCTTTTGATTGTAGGAGAATGTACCGCTGGTGTAGTTGTACTGAAAGGTGTGATATTTATACATAATAATATGTTTTAGAGTTTGAATTTCAAGCCAGTTGTATGTGGGTATTGCTGTTCTGTTTTTGTGAAAAGGTTTAATAATTATTTAGGTAAAAACAATGACTGCAGATGCTGAAAATCAAATACTGGATTAGTGGTGCTGGAAGAGCACAGCAGTTCAGGCAGCATCCAACGAGCAGCGAAATCAACGTTTCGGGCAAAATAACTTTGAAATAGTGCATGGCAGCGAACAGATGACTGGAGGCTTCATAGAGTTAATAATTTGTTGATATTATGGGCTACAATTGAAGAGCCAAAACATTGAAAAACATTAATTTACCTTTGACTCAGATTAAGCTTGGAAAATTTCACAGATGGAGATAGTGAAGATTGCAAATGCTGGAAAGTCAGAATTGATAAAATGTGGAGCTAGAAAAAGCACAGCAGGTCAAGCAGCATCAGAGGAGCACGAGAGTCAATGTTTCAGATTGGAACCTTTCAGGACAAAGTGTCGACTCCCCTACTCCTCTGATGCTGCTTGGCCTACAGTCCTTTTCCCAATGCCACACTTCAATCAAATCTCAGAGATGGAAAAGCTTTAGTATCAGTTTGAAGGAGATCTGAATGAATTCAGATGGAAGAATAGCTTCTTTTTGAAAAGGGTGCTTGTGCAGAGCACCTAAAGGAGCAAATTACACACTGATCTTATTAAACAATATATATTCACACAATACCAAATCTGGAAAGATTTTAGGGAGAATACAAAGATTTTTCTTTTGGAATGATCTGCCTGGACTGCATGCAAAACAAAATTTGTCACTGTACTGAGGTACATGTGACAATAATAAATAATAAATCAGATCAAAAAATTCACCCATTCAAAAAGCAACTTGTTTAGAAAGAATACTGTTTAGTAATAGAGGAAGAAGGACACTCCAAACAATGACAAGAAACACTTTGGGCTGAATCTTGACAGAAATATGATACACTGGTGAAGGGGCAGTGAGATATATATATATATATATATATATATTATATATAGTGTGTATGGTGTATACATTATTATATTGTTGTTACGGCTAGAAACTAAAGTCCTTGCACAAATATATCAATAGAAAACATTTCAGAATGACATACCTATAATGTGTAGCAGAAACCAGTAGGAACGGACTGGTGAAGTCTAAACTAAGGGCCTCTTCTGTGCAAGCACCCTGTTAGTATTAAACAAGATAAAGAAGACTAAAGTGGGACAGACATCACAGATCACAAATCAACTTATCAGGTAGACATTCAGTTCAGAGTCCAAACTCTAAAGGTGTAATGGATTCTCTGTTCCAAAGTAAACCTGATTGAGAAGCTTAGCTTCTGGTCAAAGGCAAGGAGCATACTAGAGGACACCACAGTTGCAGCAAAATCACCAGCTGCTGCCTGTGGTGGACATGGTGGTGATTGTGGTGGTGGTTGGGGAGGAGGAGTGGTGGGAATTAGAGTGGTGTCTGATCCAAATCTTGCAGGAAAGGATATGGCAGAGTGTTTGGGACAATTTCGTGAGGAGACCTGGAGGGGCCAGGAGAGGGTACTTAGTTCAGCTTGAAACTATCCTTAACTCCCCTTCAATTGACACCCCTTTCTTCCCTCTAACCTTTGTCTGAAGGTGCTGATTGCTGTAGACAGAGAGTTTATCTGGTGCCAACTATTAATTTCTTGGCATACTAAGATCAGTTAATTCAGCGTGCACTGAACCTGAGACCTTGTTAAGTCCATATGACTCAGCTCCACACAGGCAACAAATTTTGCTCTGTGAGCCATCGATTGACATTATCATTTCAAAATCTTAACTAACATTGCAAATTGTACCTTATATAATGATTGCTAAAGTAACAAAGTACAGAGTTTAAGACTGTTTTAGTTGATATAACAAAACTGATATCAGCTAGATAACTAAAAGTTTAATTTACGAAAGTCTAAACCACACGAATACAGACATTATTATCAGGGATATCATCAGTCCTTTGAACTTGGTAATCTTCAATATATACTGCATCCAAGTTATTTTTTTTACTTTAGTCTCCTTATATTTCAGTGCATTGGAAATATCTGTGCCGTATTGCTCTCAGTTGGAAGACAATTCACTTTCAAGAAACAAGCCTATGGAATGCAAATTTCACTAAGAGCATTGTATTAGATTAAACGTGATTTTTACTGGTGAATATAAAGAATTTAAGTAAACTAATAACATTAAAACTGGTATAAATCAATAAAAACAAATAACGTAGACAATCTGAAGAAAGTAAATTACCAAGGTACAAAAGATGGGCGCTGATCTGAAACATCAGCTTTGCTGCTTCTTTCTCCCCGACAGAAAAGCCAGATTTGTTGGAGTACTTCCAGGATTTTCCATTTTTACTTTCAGATTTCCAGCTTCCATTAAATTTTGCTTTTTGCAATCCAATGTATTTAATTTTAAGCTGATGACCAATAACACTACATGTGATAAATGAGCAAGTTTGTTCAATAGGATGATTTTAAATTCTAGAGCTTATTTAACAATACTGATATTTAATTTTCTCAGCACATTCAAGTTATTAGAATTGTAATTGACAAATAATTTTAAAAACAGTGATTAATTTTGAGAAGAGTAAGGAAGAACTGCTTGGACCTTATGATATCCACATTATCACCTGTTTAGATTAGATTCCCTACACTGTGGAAACAGGCTCTTCCACCCAACAATTCCACACTGACCCTCCAAAGAGGAACCCACCCAGACCCACTCCTCTACCCTATATTTACCCCTAACTAATGCACCTATCACCATGGGCAATTTAGCATGGCCAATTCACCTGGCATGCACATCTTTGGATTGTGGGAGGAAATCCATGCAGACACGGGGAGAATGTGCAAACTCCACACAGACAGTCACCTGAGGCAGGAATTGAATCTAGGTCCCTGGCATTGTGAGGCAGCAGTGCTAACCAATGAACCATTGTGCCAGCCTGCTGCTGGAATATTTAATTGTCAAAATATGATCAATTAAACAAAATCCTTACATAATTTGTTGAAAGTATATCACACTGTTCAATATTCTTCCCACCTCCCTGAAGCTAAGTACTATCTACAGCCTAGGCCAGTGTTCCTAGGCCTCTAACTAAATGGGTTTAGCTTTAAACTTATTCTAACAGGTAGGAGCAGACATTAAAGACCACAACCAAAACAAAGACAGGTTTAGAATGCACGTAGGTCATTGCACACAATATGGTGAATAAAGTTAGTGAGCCACAAGCACAAATAGTCATTCAGGAATAAGGAGCGGCTATAATGGAAATGAGGCCAAAAAATAATGAGACTGATTTCTTTGGAATCAAAGACACAAATTAGTCAGAAAAGGCAAGCAGGGGTAACAGGACATGAGTTGCTATTGCAGATAAGGCCAAAAATTACGTCCTTGCCAGGTCCTTTTCTCTTGACTCTCAAATGTCAGCATTCCAGGATAAAGAAAATACTTCAAACACTTTCTGAAGATTTTCTTGAAGTGCAACAGCATCGACTACAGGGAGCCTGTGAGCAATCATTCACAATGGCAACAACCTGCTCTTGCCTGAATGAGAAAATGTTCTGATTCAGTGTGTGGGTGTACCCACTAAAGAAGGTGCAAAACTTGACTTACTCTTGGGAAATAAGGCAGAGCAGGTGACTGAGGTGTTATCGGGGGAGCACTTTGGGACCAACGACCATAATTGTATTGGTTTTAAAATAGTGATGGAAAAGGATAGACCGAATCTCAAAGTTGAAGTTCTAAATTGGAAGAAGGCTAATTTTGACGGTGTTAGGCAAGAACTTTCAAAAAGGTAAAAACAATGACTGCAGATGCTGGAAACCAGATTCTGGATTAGTGGTGCTGGAAGAGCACAGCAGTTCAGGCAGCATCCAAGTAGGTTCGAAATCGACGTTTCGGGCAAAAGCCTTTCATCAGGAATAAAGGCTCTCCTGATGAAGGGCTTTTGCCCGCAACATTGATTTCGAAGCTACTCGGATGCTGCCTGAACTGCTGTGCTCTTCAAGCACCACTATTCCAGAAAAAGAACTTTTAAAAGCTGATTGGGGGTAGATGTTCGCACGTAAAGGGATGGCTGGAAAATGGGAAGCATTCAAAAATGAGATAACGAGAGTCCAGAGACACTATATTTCTATTAGGGTGAAAGGAAAGGTTGGTAGGTGGAGGGAAAGCTGGATGACTAGAGAAACTAATGTTTTGGTTAACAAAAAGAAGGAAGCAAATGTCAGGTATAGATAGGAGAGATCGAGTGAATCCTTAGAAAAGTATAAAGGCAATAGGAGTAAAGAGGGAAATCAGGAGGGCAAAAAGGGGATATGAGATAGCTTTGGCAAATAGGGTAAAGGAGAATCCAAAGGGTTTTTACAAATACATTAAGGGTAAATAGGGAGCAAATAGGGCCCCTCAAAGATCAGCAAGGCAGCCTTTATGTGGAGCTGCAGGAGATGGGGGAGATACTAAATGAGTTTTTTGCATCAGTGTTTACTTTGAAGAGGAACATGGAAGATATAGAATTTAGGGAAATAGATGGTGACATCTTGAAAAATGTCCATATTACAGAGGAGGTGGTACTGGATGTCTTGAAATGCATAAAAATGAATAAATCCCCAGGACCTGATCAGGTATACCTTAGAACTCTGTGGGAAGCTAGGGAAGTGATTGCTGGGCCCTTTGCTGAGATATTTATTTCATCGATAGTCACAGGTGAGGTGCTGGAAGACTGGAGGTTAGTTAACATGGTGCCACTGTTTAAGAAAGATGGTAAGGAAAAGCCAGAGTGAGCCTGACATCGGTGGTGAGCAAGTTGTTGGAGGGAATCCTGAGAGACAGGATTAACATGTGTTTTGAAAGGCAAGGACTGATTAGGGATAATCAACATGGCTTTGTGCATGGGAAATTATGTCTCACAAACTTGATTGAGTTTTTCGAAGAAGTAACAAAGAGGATTGATGAGGGCAGAGTGGTAGATGTGATCTATATGGACTTCAGTAAGGCATTTGACACAGTTCCTCATGAGAGACAGTTTAGCAAGGTTAGGTCTCATGGAATAGAGTGAGAATTAGCCATTTGGATGCAGAACTGGCTCAAAGGTAGAAGACAGAGGGTGGTGCTTTTCAGATTGGAGGTCAGTGATCAGCAGTGTGCCACAAGGATCGGTGCTGGGTCCACTGCCTTTTATCATTTATATAAATCATTTGGGAGGTATAGTTAGTAAGTTTGTAGGTGTAGTGGACAGTGACGAAAGCTACCTCAGAGTAGAACAGGATCTTGATTGGATGGGAAAATAGGCTGAGGAGTGGCAGATGGAGTTTAATTTAGATAAATGTGAGGTGCTGCATTTTGGAAAAGCAAATCTTAGCAGGACTTATACACTCAATGGTAAGGTCCTGGGGAGTGTTGCTGAACAAAGAGATCTTGGAGTGCAGGTTCATAGCTCCTTGAAAGTAGAGTCACAGGTAGATAGGACAATGAAGATGGTGTTTGGAATGCTTTCCTTTATTGGTCAGAGTATTGAGTACAGGAGTTGGTAGGTCATGTTGTGGCTGTACAAGACATTAGTTAGGCCACTTTTGGAATATTGTGTACAATTCTGGTCTCCTTCCTATTGGAAGGATGTTGTGAAACTTGAAAGAGTTCAGAAAGGTTTTACAAAGATGTTTCCAGGGTTGGAGGATTTGAGCTACAGGGAGAGGCTGAATAGGCTGGGGCTGTTTTCCCTGGAGCGTCGGAGGCTGAGGGGTGACCTGAAAAGGTTTATATAATCATACAGGGCATGGATAGGATAATTAGACAAAGTCTTTTCCATGTGGTGAGGGAGTCCAGAACGAGAGGGCATAGGTTTAGGGTGAGAGGGGAAAGATATAAAAGGGACCAAAGGGGCATCTTTTTTACACAGATGCTGCTACATGTATGGAATGAGCTGCCAGAGGAAGTGGTGGTGGTTGGTACAAATACAACATTTAAAAGGCATCTGGATGGGTACATGAATAGGAAGGGTTTAGAGGGATATGGGCCAAGTGCTGGCAAATGGGACTAGATTGGGTTGGGATATCATGGACGAGTTGGACCAAAGGGTCTGTATCTATGCTATAAATCTCTATGACCCTATCTATGTCAAGGCAGGCAGTAGCAAAGAAGGCAAGAAATGCAGGTAAATCCTGCACCTGAGATTCCACACCTGATGGGACACCCTGTTCACTTATCCAAAAATCTGAGAGTTAAGAAATGATCTGTTCAGTCAAACAACTGAAACCTTGAGGAGACATCATTTTTAAATCAAGGGACAGCTTGATTTTCTTTACTACATTCCTTCAGTACACTTCCAAAATAGCTCTTTTACACATTTTGGCATACAATTATTCACATAGCCTAAGCACAACTTAAGCACTGTTTTGCACATATCTACTGGAATCCCTTATCATTGCCCTTTACAATTACACTAGTGAAACAATAATTAATATAATTAATGCACAATTAATGTAGATCCTGAACTTACACTGGCAAAACAAAATGAATCTCTTCCATTAAAATCCCTCCACACTTAATATTCCCTTGCATCATACATGCACATGTAAATTTTCTGATAGTCCAGTACAATAGTCTTGTATACAGTGTAAATAAGGGATAGAATTTCTTATTCCCTGGCCTTGTTCTTGAATAATTTGGGGTTTGGACCATGCCAACTTGCACAGTCTATTTAATTCTTTTGCACTAATTAGGCACTAATTCAACAAGCAAATGTAAGTGTTTAGAAAATTCAATCTCACATTAAGATTGGCATTCTGTCATATTGTTTTAATATTATTCTAAACGCAAAAGGGTATTGCACTTTGAAGTATGCCAGTTGCATAGTTCTGTAGTGGCATTTGGAATGTATTAGAGTTATTTATACATTCAGGAATATGTCGTAGATGGTCTATTGGCTGCAGTAGGATCCTATTCCAACACAATCTGCAACCTCTTTGCCTGTCATATCTCTGCCTCTATCATAACTATCAAGCCAAGGGTTCATTCCTGGTTCAATGAAGAGTGCAGGAGGGCATGCCAGGAGCAGCACCAGGCATGCCTAAATATGAAATGTCAACTTGGTAAAGCTGCCAACCATAATGACGTGTATGCCAAACATCATGAACAGAAAGTGATAAACACAGCTAAGTGATTTCACAACCAATGGAGCAGATCTAAGCTCTGCAGTCTTGCCACGTCCAGTTGAGAATTGTGGTGGGCAATTAAACAACTATCTGGAGGAGGCAGCTCCAAAAATATCCCCATTCTCAATCATGGAGCAGCCCAGTCCATCAATGCGAAAGATAAGGCTGAAGCTTTCATAGCAATCTTCAGCCAGACGTGCAAGGATGATCCATGTCGGCCTCCTCCAGTGGTCCCCAGTATCACAGATATCGGTCTTCAGTCAATTTGATTCACTCCACATGATATCACGAAATGGGTGGAGGCACTGGATACAGCAAAGGCAATGGGCCTTGACAACATTCCAGCAATAGTACTGAAGACTTGTTCTCCAGAACTTGCTGCTCCCCGAGCTAAGCTGTTCCAGTACAGTTACAACACTGGCATCTACCCGACAATGTGGAAAATTGCCCAGGTATATTCTGTACTCAAAAAGCAGGACAAATCCAACCCAGTCAGTTACTGCTCCGTCAGTCTACTCACGGTCATCAGTAAAATGCTAGAAGGTGTCATCAACAGTGCTGTCAAACAGCACCTGCTCAGTGACGCCCAAGCCACTCAGTTTGGGTTCTGCCAGGGCCACACAGCTCCTGACCTCATTACAGCCTTGGACTCAAGATCTGAATTCCAAGGTGAGGTGAGATTGACAGCCCTTGACATCAAGGCTGCATTTGACCAAGTGTGCCATCAAGGAGCACAAGGGAAGATGTTGTGATCATTGGATATCAGTCATCTCAGCTCCACGACATCTCTGCAGGAGTTCCTCAGGGTAGTGCTCTCGGCTCAATCACCTTCAGCTACTCGATCAATGACCTTCCCTCTATAATGAAATCAGATATGGGATGGTCAACGATGTTTTCCCAATGTTCAGCACCATCTTTAATTCTTCAGATACTGAAGCCATCTGGGTCCAAATGCAGCAAGATCTGGACAATATTTGGGTTTAGGATGAAGGAGTATATTGAATTGAATCAAATCATTTATTGACATGTGTAATCAATGTAAAATACAATGTAAAGTGTGTACTGTCGCTATGCATAGGTGCCATTCATATTAACTTAAAATAAAATACAAAATGAAGAAAAATAACTAAAAGAGAGTCCAACCTTTCCTGCTCCATTGCTCCAGTCCCACTCTGGGCTACACCAGCCCAGGCCATGCTGTCACTGCTGCGAGGGTCCTGCTATATTTCAGCATGGTGACTGGTGGTGTTCCACAGGGGTCAACCTTGGGACCACAACTATTCAGTTTAGACATTAACAATCTGGACAAAAGAAATGAGGGCACTATTGCAAAATTTGCAGATGACACAAAGGTAGGTCGAGTGATAAGTTGTGTTGAGGAAGCAGCAAGGCTGCAGGAGGAGTTGGACAAGCTAGAAGAGTGAGCAAAGAAGTGACAGATGGAATATAATGCGGGAAAGTGTGAGGCTATGCACATTAATTAGAAGAATAGGGACATATTATTTTCTAAATGAGGAAAAGATTTGGAAATCTCAACCACAAAGGGATGGAGGAGTCCTAGTTCAGGATTCTATTAATGTTAACATGCAGGTTCAGTTTGTAGTTACAAGGCAAATGCAATGTTAGCATCCATTTCAAGAGGGCTAGAATACATGAGTAGAGATGTACTGCTGAAGAGAATATTGCTAGCAGTTTTGGACCACATACCTCAGAACAGATGTGCTGGCCTTGAAACGGGTTTACAATGGTTTACAATGAACCTGGGGGGAAGAAGAGTTTGTCATGTGAGGAGCAGTTGAGGGCTATGGGTCTGTACTCAGTAGAGTTGAGAAGGATGAGAGGGGGATCTCATTGAAAATTACAGAATACTGATAGGACTGGATTAAGTAGATGTGGAGAACTAGAAGAGACTGGTATTTGAGGGCACACTCTCAGAGTGAAGGGATGACTCATCAATCTGTGGAACTCATTGCTGCAGAAGGCTATGAAGGTGAGGTCATTGAGTGTATTTACACCAGAAAAGGACAGCTTCTCCTTTAATAAGGGGATCAAGAGTTATGGAGCGAAAGACAGAGAATAGGATTGAGAAACATATCAACCATGACCAAGCATGCAGCAGACTCGATCGGCCAAATGGCCTAATTCTGCTCCTATACTTTACAGTCTTTTGAAAAGTGGCAAGTAACGTTTGTGGCACATAGTGTCAGACAATGACCAACTGCAATAAAAAAAATCCAAATATCACCCTTTGACATTCAAAAACATTACCGCCACTGAATCTGTATCCATCAACATCCAGGAGTTGCAGAGACCAGAATCTCAATTGGACTCGCCTTTTAAATATTGTGGCTACAAAAGCAGGTCAGAGGCTAAGAATTCTGCAGTGAGTAACTCACCTCCCTAAAGCCTGTTCTCCATCTACAAGTCAGACTGCAATGGCACATTGCCCACTTGCCTGGATGAGTGCAGCTCCAGCAACACTCAAGAAGCTCGATACCATCCAGGACAAGCCAGCCCAATTGGAGAAAGTGAGGACTGCAGATGCTGGAGATCAGAGCTGAAAATGTGTTGCTGGAAAAGTGCAGTAGGTCAGGCAGCATCCAAGGAGCAGGAGAATCGACGTTTCGGGCATCAGCCCTTCTTCAGCCTGACCTGCTGCGCTTTTCCAGCAACACATTCTCAGCTCTGATCTCCAGCAACTGCAGTCCTCACTTTCTCCTAGAAGATTTTAACCTACTGCGAATCCTCTTGCAAGGATGTCTTCCTTGAAGAAGCTCTCTTCCACAAACCAGCCCACTTAACTAGCACTACATCTACAAAGATCCACTCCCACCATCACTAATACTCAGTAGAAGTAATGTGTAACATTTACAAAATGCACAAGTTCAATATTTTCCAAACACATGACCACTTCCATCTAGAAGGACAAGGGTAGCACATACATGGGAATGCCACCAGCAAGTTCCCCTTTACGTCACTCACCATCCTGACTTGGAAATGTATCACCATTCCTTCACTGTTGCTGGGTCAAAATCATGGAACTCCCTCCCTAATGGCATTGTAGATCAACTTACACTAAATGGATTGCAGTGGTTCAAGAACGCAGCTCACCAACACCTTCTGAAGAGTAATTAGAGACGGACGATAAATGCTGACCCAGCTGGCATCAATCAAGTCCCGTATGTAAATATTAACAAAAAAGCGTTAGGAATTTGAGGGGCTTCTGTATGAATTGTGATCTGTGGGAACATTGAACTTTGCTATTTAATACCAGTTTGAGAGGGAAGGTTGTTGTAGTGTTCATACTAAGTGAAATCTAGTGAGAAGGTGATCCAGATGCAGTTGACAGCAATCCAGTGACACATTAAAGAGACCATGAGGTTAATATAGTGTATGCCTCTCTTAATTAGAATCATGTGGGTTTCTAAGATATCTCGCTATCTACCTTTCTGTCTATTTTTCTCTCTTTACTCCAATCTCTTTTGTTTTGACTGTATTAAGATGGTGATTCATCCTTCAGATGTCAGCTCTGAACAGGAGTCTTCCTCCCAGTTACATCAGGTAAGTCAACAAGACATCTTGTTAGTTTTGGCTCTGCTTACCTGAGCCCAAACCAATAGTGGAGCTGAAGCCAGGCGCTAGACTGGTTCACGTGTATGCAGTGGTCTGCTACCTGATTCTAGCATTGGTAAAGGATGCCTCTTTCCTTCAGCACTTAACACTACCAAATCATAACCTGATTGATATCGAAGGTAAACCACTGGGTGAGTTCAAAAATAGGGCAGTTTCAAAGCCACCGAACTGTGCATTCAACCTTTGCCACTTCTGGATTATCCATCCCTATATTTTTGCTTCTTTCAGTCTTTACTTACTCTCTATTCATTTGCACTCTCCCTGCCAGTGGTCAAATGAAAATGTTTGTATTCAATGTTAAAATTACATCAAATGAACAGAATGTACAAAACAGAATCAGTCTATTCATCCCAACTTGTCTCTGATGGTGCTTGTAATAAATGAGTGTTCTTACATTCCAGCTATATCAGCCCAGCCTTTCATTAGATCTCTCTATTCCCTTTAGTCTCAATAACTCCACCTGTTTCCCTTTTGCAAGCATCTGAGCTAATTGCCCCATGCATCACGTACAGTGATGGTGAACCCCACAAGTTTGAAAAGATGCGCTTTTCCAGCAACACCTTTTCAGCTCTGATCTCCTGCATCTGCAGTCCTCATTTTCTCCTAAAAGATGTGTGATAGCCTTACACATATAAACCTGTATATCAGCTTCATTTGCATAATTTTAAATATACACACTGCATAAGCTAATTTTGGCATCTGACTAAATGTTAGTGATCAAGGTGGTCACAGAACTCCAACATTTAACCAGAGAAAACTAGCAAGGAAGAAATAGAAGATGAACAGCAAGTTAATTATCTGGGCCTTGTGTACTAACTTATAACACTGTTAACTTAGATAGTGTCTTTAACAATAACCTATATTGTGTAATCAATACAGTGAAACCCGATGTGTTTAATTGTTAGATGGAGGGGAAATGAAAAAGGAAACAGACACCAATGAAGCAGAGCAAGAAAGGGTCAAGGTAGAGACAGACAGTATGGTCAAACTTGTTAATCTTTGAGGAAAAGTTTGGAAGTATTGGCAAAATAGGATAGGTGTTTAGGAATAGAAAATGAAAGTTTGAGGCTTTGATGGCTGATGCTATTATTAATCAATGCTGGTGCAAAAGGAGGAGGAATAATGCACAGTCTAAACTTGTCTGAAAACAAGTTTCAGAGTTAGGGTAAAGAGAAGCTTAGCAGAGATTGGCAAAATAAATGAGTTTAATGAACTGGAGAACCGTGAGTCAAAACTTGATATGGAAAAAGATCTGCTTGGCAGGTGCTAGATAAGATGCCCTTTATATAGACATCATTGGGAAAGCAGAGGCTGGAAGTAATATGTCACTATAACAATAATTAATTTCCAACATAGTTGAAAGACTGACCACCCATCGATCCTGCTCATGAAAATAATTGATATTAATAAACAATTTGTAGAAGTTAATTCATCTGCACAAATATTACTTTGTTCTGAAAGCTTTGCAATTATATCCACTTTGACAAGATGTCTACAATAATTTACTGTATATCTTCAGTTCCCTTCTTTCAGCGATTAGCTCCATAATGTAGCAGGGAAGAATAACTCCAAAGCATAGAGGCATTCTTCTAAGTTTAAAGGCTCTGAACAAAAACGATCACAAGTTCCAAAATACATTTCCATTTTAATCTTACAAGACTGTTTAAGAATCAGCAAAGATTAATTTTTCAACTGGTAATATTGATCACCCACACACATTTTCCCTCAAATAAAAATAAAATACTGCAGATGCTGGAAAACTGAAATTAAAAACAATGTGCTGGAGAAACTCAGCAGGTGGGACATTCTTCACAATGTACCATTACATACCTTTTCTTCGAACATGTAGGCCAAGGAGTGGTAATTTATGCATTTGCTCATCATACTAAATCCATCCACCTAACTCTTGCGAGACTTAAGTTTCAACTCAGCTCCCAAGGCATGGACCTGCGTTATATAACCGACTTGCTGGTATAAGAACAGATCCGGGAAATGGAAGATTTCTGAATAATCCAATTAAAATATTCCACTTTTTGCACAAATTATGTTTCATTATTAATTATCAATGACTTGGATAAAATATGTAATAACCAATAAGTACATAAAGCACAACTAAACCAAATGCATGCACCAGGATGGATAAAGTACATGGAATTTGTGCCATGTACAATCCTGATGTATTAGTGACAATGTAGATTTAACCTGCCCAGCACACCGTGTTTCTGAATTAATGTCTTAAAAGCATTATTTACATTTAATACTTTAACATGTCAAATATTTAAGTTTTGAAATCATTCTTTGTGATAATAGCAGGGTAATATCTTCATGAGTTATTTAAACAGAAGTATTGAAATATTTATAACTGTTGAGACAGTGAAAAGAAAAAGTTTAATTTGGAAGGCTGTGAATGACAGAATCAAAACTTTAGAAACTGTACTAACAATAATAACTAATTAAGCCACACAATTGCTCCACATTTTGCCAATATATAGAATGGTCCAATTTAACTTATATATTTGCATGTCACTTCACTTTCATAATAGTTAGGCATTTATTCCTATAAACTTAAATTGCAAAACACAGTAATAAGACAACAATCTTTGTATCTCACATTGATAGTAGATAGAGATAAGCAGCTCATAATATCTGATTTTAAAAAGTGCAGTGCATAATCTACTCCCGCTACTCCCTCACTGATTGCAAGTGTATATCTTTTTAAATATAGTGATAATCCACTATTGAAATATGGCCACTGTACAAGTACAGTTGTGACCAATGACATTACCTGCCTGTAATAAGACAGGCAGCAGGAAGCACATTCACTGTGTTCCATTTGCAGCAACATCACCATCAGCACGGGGGTCTGCCTCAAGGTATCCAGGAAGGTGAGGTGGAGACTGGTGCTCTGGCCAAAGCAGGAGAAAGGTGAGGAGTGAAAATGGGGTCAGAGAAAGGCCTGCATTAGGAGCAGGAATGAGGATGGTTTCAGGGTGTGGAGGTCTGTACTGGGAGTGGGCATGAGTCAATTGGGACCCCCTGTATTGAGAGTGTGGCATGTGGTGATCTGCACTGGGAGCTAGCCTCCATTTTTTCTGGAATTGAGGCAAAAATTGGGAGGCCAAAGGGGGAGTAGGAGAGAGAATGAAACCACTCAGAGAAAATTAAGTAAATACATTTTATTTTCCAGTACAGGGAGCTATCTTATACATCATGGCAACCCACCAGTTGAGAATGATATCAGATTTCTTTAAGTTCTTTAAGCTACTTAGTTCATAAGATACACTGCCTTTTTTTTTACAAAGAAACATGCCAATAATTCTGAAGAATGGCAAACTGGAATATTGTGGGGTTTTTTTGGTTAGAACTATCTGTCAAATTTATCAAGTCCCACCCCTTAAACTTTTAAAGTGCTTACATAATATTCCATTATAATGTCCTTGGTAGAAGTCACGTGAAGTAATTGAACTTTACCCAGCCACATCACAATCATACTGATAAAACCCTAGCTGTGACTAACCTGTAAGCTTTAAAAGCTGAAACTGGAGGAGAGATTCTACACTGGCAGTTTAGGGGAGCAAGCTCTCATTAAAATATGGCATTCAATGGTACCTGGAAGACTGAAAGAAATGACAACTATGACAAGTTTATGGAACAGATGGGTGAGTATGATAATAGACATTCAACTAATTCATAACTGTAAATTTGTACAAACAAAAATATTCATGCAAACAATTTTCAAAACAACTTTCACTTCAGAAAATATCACTGGAATAGAAAAACACTGTCTCGTCAGTAAGAGTACATAAAAGTGTCTATAGAATTTTGGCAAAAAGAGGTTCCTGTATTTTATTCTGCTTTTAGAAATTATGCACTATTAAAGAACTAATAAACTCGTAAATTAACTATTTTCTCATGCTAGTAAAATACTTTTGCAACAAGAGGGAAAATCTAGGCTAGCCATTGCAAATACAGAACAATCTTAAATTTTGAGGAGCTTAATAGTGCCAAACACAAATTATTGGCAATATCGCCTAGTCATTAGTAGTACACAAAGACAATTTGTGAGAAAACAATTTACACCCAAATTGATTACTTTCTGCTGTAACTGATTAAACTTGAATAATGAACACTGAATGCATGATGTAACATTTTATTACAATTACTGTAAAAACTTTCTTCTGCAAGTTGGCACTAAAAGTTTTTTTTAATTCCAAATCAGTTTGTTTTTCTTTATGATTCACAAGGCATGCTATACCCCTTTCCCTAATTTGAATTATTTGTAATGTACATCTTCATGATTGCAAAGCAGAAAGAAAATTCTACAGCTTGTATTTAAAAATAGCTTGGGATTCTATTTCAATTTAATAATGTAACAATCCTCATTTTAACCCCCAGGAATAAATGTTATGAAAAGAAAGCTTGCCAGCCATGATAACCTGAAACTTACAATTCACCAAGATGGGGATAAGTTTACTGTCAAAGAGTCCAGTACCTTCCGAACAAAAGAAATTGAGTTCACTTTGGGAGTAGCATTCGACTATGTACTGGCAGATGGAACAGAAGTGAATGTAAGAATCAGAAAGAGTGTTTATTGCTCTTGTACAGTTTAATTAAATAATCTGTGCAATCAATAAATGTTTTTGGGAAGAGTTGAGAGAGTAACTAAAGTTATTTGTGTTTGTTCCTTGTTTAACTACATTGCTTATGTTCTGTGCATTCCTACAACAATTTTATTAGCTTTATCCCTTCAAAATTGTGTTCATTTTGGGACTAACAGAACGTAATTCTTTTCTCCAGGGTTCATGGGTTTGTGAGGGAAACAAGCTTGTCGGAAAGTTCATCAGAAAAGACAACAACAAGGAGCTACTGACAACAAGGGAAATTGTTGGAGATGAGCTTGTACAGGTAAATTCACTGTTGGGTGTCAGTTACTCATAAATAATATCATAAAGTACAGTTTGTTTAAAAATGCTAGTAAGAGGAATTGTAATTAATTTTAGGTTTTTTTAGTATTTCCTGACTTCTTTGAATTTTTGCAAATATCTTTTTAAGGTCTACGTAAAGAACTTGTATGTGCACAGTGCACCTTTAGAACACCCCAACGCACTTCATTACAATGGTGTATTAACTGTTTTGTTCAAAAAACTCGAGTCAATTTCAGACAAATGTATCACAAAGAGCAAACAAATATTGGGCATATAACGGTCATTTTTACTGAAGCTGGTTGAGGACTAAACATTAGGCAACACATCTTGAGCATCAATACTTCTTGGGGATCTTACGCCCTCTTTGCCATTTCCAGTTTATATGATAGAGCTCCAACAGTGCAACATTCCCCTCATTACTCCATTAAAGTGCCACCTAGGTTATGTGCCTAAGGCCAGAGAGCCAATTGAGCACCATTATGCCAAGCTAAACCTTTAACTCAAGTGCTAATCAGAAAACTGGCTTGGAAGATGTACGAAATCAACCAACTTAAGGTAAGGCTTAAGAAATACTGTCACAATACTAATGTAACCTGAGGATGGAGAGGATGGACTGAGAATTTTTACCTGTTAAGTTTCTCTACACCTGCCTCTTGTGATTTTCCTCCTCAGTACCATTTGGATATTTTGATAATGGAGTGTGATTCTCATCCATGAGATGTAGTTTAGGGTTAACAGAGACATTGCTCAACAGCACACGTGACAGCATGATCGATTCTCTTTCCTCAGGGACTTTCAAATAGTGAATATTGAAGCATATTTAAAACGAAACACTCTGTAATTTGAAATAGAACAGTTTAACAAAAACATCTTATCCCAGTATTAATGTCATCACAGAGCAGTTCAACACACCTGTCTTTACTGTTGTGATATATTACCTCAGATTTAATACCAGTGTAATAACATTTATAAAATCTCTTACAGGCTTATTCATATGAAGGAGTTGATGCCAAGAGATTTTTCAAAAAGGAATAAATACCTGTTATTGTGACAGCATCATAACAATGAATTGTTAAATGTGCTAGTGTCACAACCTTGGACTGATGGATATCTGCCCAAAGTAATTTTACTAACTGTCTGGCCCATAACTCTGACAAAACAAAAACAGAAGTTGTCATCTCACATCTCTCTAAAGTTTGACAGATGTCGATGAATACACCCTTATTAATTCAGCTAATTAGGACGTGCAGCATTAAATTGTACAGGTTGAAGTGAAACTTGTTATTTTTCAACAAGAAATAAAAGTTTTATATATTGCTAAAATGTCATGATTGTTTATTATCATTGTACAAAGTGTTCGATGTAACATAATTACAAATGCTTCCCACAATATACATAAAGTCTATAGGGAAAACATTTCCCTATTCTGCTCACAATAACGATTTAAATAGTTTCTTTCATTTCATAGAATCAGAGACAGCCTACAGCATGAAAGCAGGCCATTCTGCTCATCGACCTTCTGAAGAGCATCCCACCCAGAACCACTCCCTTACCCTATAACTGTAACCCTACAGGCAGTTTAGTCGATCCACCTGACCTGCATGTCATTGGACTGTGGGAGGAAACCAGAGCACCTGAGGAAACCCACACAGACATGGGGAGAATGTACAAACCCCACAGAGACAGTCATCCGAGGGTGGAATCGAATTTGTTTTGCTTTTTCCTGCTGATATTAATTCATGTGTCGATTATCACTACGTTTTATCTTCATTTCATGACAAAAAAAGTTGCTTTTCATTTGAAATTAACTATTACTGACAACATTGCACAGCATGAGCCAAGAAATTCTATATACTTTGGTTTCTGCTGGAACCATGTCTGATGTCTTGGTTCGCTACCACCAATCCTTCTTGCTGGTATCAGCCTAGAAAACTAATACCACATGGGAAAGGATGGTCACGTGATGTCTCAGAGAGAAGACAAGCTCAATGTTGATAAACAGTAAATTGGTTTGTTACATAATGCTTAATGCCTAGTTGCATATATGATTGTCTTTTGTACAGCATCAGGCTCAAATTAAGAGCTATTTTAAGTTCCACTACTAAAACATTCTCATACAGCATTAGTGACCAGCACAGAATTCTAACAACTCTGGCTGGCTCTTCACAAGAAGAGACCTTCATATCCTGATGGACAGAGGCTATCTAATGATGTCAGTTAAGCCTTTCAAATCTAACTGCCTTACACAACAAAAACAAATTGATTCAGCCGCACTATTTCTGAACGTCACTTGTACAACAAATGTTTCAAGTTCAGAAACAAAAACAGAAGTTGCTGGAAAAGGTCAGCAGGTCTGGCAGCATTTGTGAAGAGAAATCAAAGTTAATGTTTCAGGTCCGGTGACCCTTCCTCGGAACTGAAGTTCTGAGGAAGGGTCACCGGACCCGAAACATTAACTTTGATTTCTCTTCACAGATGTTGCCAGACCTGCTGAGCTTTTCCAGCCACCTCTGGTTTTGTTTCTGATTTACAGCATTTGCAGTTCTTTCAGTTTTTAAATGTTTCAAGTTTTTGGCCAAAATGTTGATGCCCACGATATTGAATAATGACAATGCCCACACTTCAGCAGATGATAGGTCATTTGCAAATGAATGGTTGAGGTCTACACTGCAAAACCAAAATCACAGACCGACTTGAAGCAATTTAGACAAATAGGAACTCCATTCAGGAATCCTAAAGCTGGGGATGACTGCTATAAAGATGATAAGTACTTTATTATAAGTCAGCCCACTATTTACAATGCAATAGTTAACCTAATTTCTAATCATCACGGCTGCTGACCCTCAATAAGGCAACCGCAGCCACCCATCTGACCCAGACTCAAGATTCCTAGCCTCCTCAGTTGGTGCCAGATTCCAGATCCAAACCCTTGTTACAAACTTAGTCTGCACCTTGATAATTGAGTAAAGGCACTACAAAGACATGACACAAGAGCTGGCCAGAGATGATTGGAAGGGGAGCCTAGCAGGGGAGATGGTTCAGCCAGAATGGTAGGGGTTTCTTTGAGGTAATTTAAGAGGCACAGCAGAAATCCATCCTAAGGAAGAAGAAACATACTAAGTGAGGACGAGGTAACAATGATTGACAAGAGAAGTCAGGGATAGCATCAAAGCAAAAGAAAAAGCATACATTGTGTTGAAGATTAGTAGGAAGCCAAAGGATTGGGAAGCATTTAAAAAGCAACAGAGCATAAATAAAAAAAGCATTAAGGCAGGGGAAAAGATGAAATATTAGAGTAAGCTAGCTAGTAATATAAGAAGATTATAAGAAACTTCTTAAATATGTAAAAGGTAAAAGAGAGGCAAGATGGACGTTGGATTCGTGAAAGATGAGGCTGAAGAAACAGTACTAGGGAACAAAGAAATGGGGGAGGAACTGAATAGGTATTTTGCATCAGTCTTCACATTGGAAGACACCAGTAGCATCCAGAACGTCAAGAGAGTCAGGAGTTGAGGTGAGTGTCATGGCCATCACTCAAGAGAAGGTGCTGGCCAAGCTGACACCTATCAAGATGGATAATCACCCAGAGCAGGTAGACTACACCCAGAGTTCTAAAGGAGATAGCGGAGAAGTTTGCAGAGGCATTGATGGTGATCTTTCAGCAATCATTTGTGCCAGTGACTGTTGCAGAGGAATGAAAAATAGTTAATGTAATGCCTCTGCTGAAGAAGGTAGAGAAGTAGAAGACAGGAAACTATTGTTCAATTAACTTGACCTCAGTTATTCTTAAGATCGTAGAGTCCATTATTAAGGTTGAGATTGCAGAATACTCAAAATAGTACACTAGTGGTACAATTGGAGTAGTGTGAGCACAGCTTTATCAAGGGGAGGTCATGCCTAACGATTCTGATAGAGCTCTTTGAAGAGGCAAAAATACAAGTTAGACAAAGGAGAGCCAGTGGATATGATCTATTTGGATTTCCTGATGGCTGTTGATGAGGTGCTGTGAAGGAGGCTGTTAAATAAAATAGAGTGCATGGTGTTAGGAGGAAGGTATCAGTAAGGTCAGAGGATTGGCTAAATGGCAGAAGGCAAACAGACGGGTTAACAAAGTCTCTTTCAGGATGGAAGCTGATCATTAACAGAATTCCACAGGGGTCCGTGTTGAGACCCCTCAATAATGTATTCACATTATACATTAATGATCTGGATGAAGGAATTGAGGACATTGCTGGTAGGTTTGCAGAAAAAAGATAGGTGGAGGGGTAGGTAATGTTGAGGAAGCAGGGAGGCTGCAGAAAGACTTGGACAGGCTGAGAGAAGAAATGGCAGGTGGAATACAAAGTGGGAAAATGTGAGGTAATGCAATTTGGTAGCACCAATAGAAGCATAGACTATTTTCTGTACAGAGAAAGACTTTGGAAATCTGAAGCACAAGGGAACATAGGAGTCCTGGATCAGGATTCTCTTTATGTTAATGTGCAGGTCAGTTGGCAGTTAAGAAGGCAAATGTAATGTTAAGCATTCATCTCGAGAGGGCTGGAATACAAGGGCAGATGTGTACTGCTGGGGCTGTATAAGGCTCTGGTCAGGCTGCATTTGGAATATTGTGAGCATTTTTGTATCCCTTATCTAAGGAAGGAGGTGCTGCCATTAGAGGGTGTCCAGAGGAGGTTACAAAAATGATCCCGGGGATGAAGGGCTTGTCTTATGAGAAATGATTGAGGATTCAGTTTTTCTACTTGATGGAGATCTCATTGAAACTTACAGAATACTGAGATGCCTGGAAAAGAGTAGATATAGAGAAAATGTTTCACCAGCAGGAGACACTAGTTTGTGGGGGCACAGCCTCAGAATGAAGGACCTACTCTTTAGAACTGAGATGAGGAGGAATTTCTTGAGTCAGAGGAACTCATTGGCATAGAACGGTGTGGAGGCCACGTCATTGAGCTTAGTTAAGACAGAGATAGATTAGTTCTTGATTGGTAAGGGGAGAAGGTAGGTGAGTGGAGTTGAGAAGAATATCAACCATGATCAAATGGTGGAGTAGACTCAATGTGCCAAAACACCTAATTCTGCACTTATATTTAATGACTGCCTGCATGGTTGGAAGTGACTAAGGACTTGAGCAGCCATGACCATGACCCAGATTTTGATGTGTAGGAAACAATTTAATAACAATTAGGAAAAATGAATAACATTTGCTGATTGCCATGCATGTTATGGTTAATTTTCTGTCTTCTTTAACTCCAACTTGCCAAACGTACTCCATCAAATTCTTGATTATTAGAGAGTCAAAAGGTATAGAGGGTAAACAGAAAATAGAGTTGAGGCCACAAACGTACCAACGATGATCTTACCAAGTGAGTTGGCTCACGAAATTGAAAAGCTCACTCCTAATTTGCATGCTTATGCATTACTGCTCATCCAGTCAGCACTTTCTATGCATCTTATTTATTCATCATTTGGAGGTGCTGGTTTTGGACTGGGGTGTATGAAGTTAAAGATCACACAACAACAGGTTATAGTCCAGCAGGGTTATTTGGAAGCACTAGCTTTCATAGCGTCGCTACTTCATCAGGTGGTTGGGCTGACCACAAAAACCTGATGAAGGAGCAGCACTCCGAAAGCTAGTGCTTCCAAATAAACCTGTTGGACTATAATCTGGTGTTGTGTGATTTTAACAATGTATTTATTCATCAATTGCCTTCTCCCATCTCAATATTTTTATAATGTGATACATCTCCATGTCAGCCTCATTGGGTGCGCTGTTTCCATCCATTGGGTGAATACGTGACTTACAATCACTCACAACTCTGCTTTTACTCGCTGTCGGAACAGGGAGTGTAAATTATAAGTGAAAGCTTTTCCAGCAATTCCTGGTTTTGTTAATAATTTAAAGTAGTTGTAATTCATCAAAGTGAAGAACATCACACTTTTCCATTTATACTCCATCGCTCACGCAATCAACCTTGCCTATAACCATCTACATCTTCCTAATATGCACTTCACAACACACTTTCCTCTATATCTTTGTGTTATCTAGAAGTTTAGCCACAGAGCCTTTGCTCCTCACACTGAAGCAATTGACATAATATGTAAAAAGCTCAGACCTTTGCACAAATCCACATGGGACACCACTTGTCCAATATTGGCAATCACAAACAGACCATGTATAGAAGATAAGGTATAGAAGATTCAGATGCTACAGAGTGGGATACAGAAGATGTGGGGTGTTGCATTGTTGATAAAGGAAACCATTGCTGCGGTAATGAAGGAACATATCCCAGAAGAGTTTTCAAATGAAGCCACCTTAGAAATAAAAAAGCAGCAGTTAGCTTTCTGGGATTATACTATCGGCCTCCCAACAGACAGGAGGAGATAGGGGAGCAGATATGTAGGCAAATCATGGAAAGGTGTGAGAAAAACAAAGTTAAAGTTGTAAGGGATTTCAAATTTACTAACTTTAACTATGATCGCCTTAGTGACAGTCCCATCAGACTATCTGAGAGTGATCGCCCGGTACATAGATAGTCCTACCAGAGATGGGGCAGTGCCCAACTTAATCCTAGGGAATGAAGCCAGTTAAATGATTGAAATTTCAGTGGTGCGCATTTCAGGAATAGTGATCATAACTCTGTAAGATTCAAAGTCATTATGGAAAGGGATAAGGATATTGCAGAAGTGTCTGAATAGGTGAAAGCTTAATTTCAATATCATCAGACAGGATTTGGCAAATATAGACTGAGAGCAGATACTTGCACATAAATCTACATTTGGAAAGTGTGAGTCTTATAAAAGTACTATTGTGAGAATTCAGGGCCAGCATGTTTTTCTCAGAGTGATGGGCAGGGGTAGCAACTCCAGAGAACCCTGGATGTCAAGGGATATTCAGAGTTTGGTGAAGAAAAAGAAGGAAGCACACGTCAGATACAGTACATTAAAAACAGGGGAGGTTTTTCAAGAATATAGAGAATGTGGAGAGTTGCTTAAAAAATGAATTAGGAGGGCAAAGAGACACCACAAAATAGCTTTGGCAGATAGGATCAAGGAAAATACACAAGGCATTTTATAGGCGCATTAAGAATAAAATGATTAGCAGGGAAAGAGTGAGGCCTATTAGAGACCAATAGGGAAACCTATGCTTGCGGCCAGAGGAGGGGGTTGAGGTCTTAAATGAATACTTCTCGTGTGTATTTACAGAGGAGGGAGATATTGTAGCTGAAGATTTCAGATGGGATATTAATGCTCCAGGAAATGTTAAGGTTAATAAGGAGGAGGTATCAGACATTCTAATGGGCATACAGGTTCAACAACACTGAGGGCCTAATGGGATGCATCTTGGGCTGCTGTGGGAGGCAAGCAAGGATATTGCTGGGGTCCTGGTGGAGATATTAATACTTTACTGGTGAAGTGACAGATGCCTGGAGGATTACTAATGTACTTCCTTTGTTCAAGAACGGCAGCAAGATTAGGTGAGATAGTTACAGGTCAGTTAGTCTGATGTCAGTGGCGGGGAAATTATTGGAAAAAAATCTGAGGGACAGGATTAATCAATACTGGAAAGGCATGGATTGATCACAGATAGCATGGATTTGTTAAAGGGAGACCCTGTATGACTAAGTTTATTGAGTGAGCCCAGGGGATCTGAGGCAAGTTGAGAAACTGGATTCAAATCTGGGCTTGCAAGGAGGAGGCAAAGTGTGATGGTGTTGGGATGTTTCAGTGATTGGAGGCCTGTGACCAGTGGTGTATCACAAAGCTCGCTGTTGGGACCCTTGCTGTTTGTTTTGTATTTCGATGACTTGAATGTAAATGTAAAATGTATAATTAGTAAGTTTACAGATGACACAAAAATTGGCGCTGTTGTTGATAATGATGAGGATGGTTTCAGGCTGGTGTGATATTGATCAGCTGGGAAATTGGGCAGAGAAACAGCAGATGGAAGTGTGAAGTGGTGGATTTTGGGAGGGCTAATAAGATAAGGACGGTACAGGGATCTTGGAGTACAAACCCAAAGGTCCCTGAAGGTGTCAGCAAAGGTAGACAGGGTGATGAAGAAAGTATACAGGATGTTTGTCTTTATTAATCAGGCATAGAATTATAGGAACAAGGAAGTCTTGTAACAAATTTATGAAATATTGGTTAGGCCACAGATGGAACACTGTGTGTAGTTTTTCGACACACCAATGGAAGAACCTGATTGCATTGGAGATGGTGCAGAGGAGGTTCAGCAGGATGTGGAAAGTCAGGAGGCATGGGATAGAGGGAAATTTGGCCAGTTGGATAGAAAACTGGCTAACCGGTCGAAGTCAGAGAGTGGTGGTAGAAGGTAAATATTCAGCCTGGAGCCCAGTTACAAGTGGAGTTCCGCAGGGATCAGTTCTGGGTCCTCTGCTGTTTGTAATTTTTATTAATGACTTGGAAGAGGGAATCGAAGGATGAGTCAGTAAATTTGCAGATGATACGAAGAATGGTGGAGTTGTGGATAGTGAGGAGGGCTGTTGTCGGCTGCAAAGAGTCTTAGATATGATGCAGAGCTGGGCTGAGGAGTGGCAGATGGAGTTCAACCCTATCAAGTGTGAGGTTGTCCATTTTGGAAGGACAAATTAGAATGCGGAATACAGGGTTAACGGTAGGGTTCTTAGTAAGGTGGAGGAGCAGAGGGATCTTGGGGTCTATGTTCATAGATCTTTGAAAGTTGCCACTCAGGTGGATAGAGCTTGTAAGAAGGCCTATGGTGTATTAGCGTTCATTAGCAGAGGGATTGAATTCAAGAGTTGTGAGGTGATGTTGCAGCTGTACAGGACCTTCGTTAGGCCACATTTGGAGTACTGTGTGCAGTTCTGGTTGCCCCACTTTAGGAAAGATGTGGAAGCTTTGGAGAGGGTGCAGAGAAGATTTACCAGGATGTTGCCTGGAATGGAGAATAAGTCATACGCGGATAGGGTGAGAGTGCTGGGCCTTTTCTCATCGGAACGGCGAAGGATGAGGGGTGACTTGATAGCGGTTTATAAGATGATCAGAGGAATAGATAGAGTAGACAGTCAGAAACTTTTTGCCCAGGTACAACAGAGTGTTACAAGGGGACATAAATTTAAGGTGAAGGGTGGAAGGTATAGGGGGGATGTCAGGGGTAGGTTCTTTATCCATGGAATGCGCTGCCTGTGGGAGTGGCAGAATCAGAATCATTGGCGACCTTTAAGCGGCAATTGGATAGGTACATGGATGGGTGCTTAAGCTCGGACAAATGTTCGGCACAACATCATGGGCCGAAGGGCCTGTTCTGTGCTGTATTGTTCTAAGTTCTATGTTCTATCTATGTTGCCTGGGATGAAAAATCTCAGATCGGAAAGGAGACTGGAAAGGCTGTGTTTGTTTTCCTTGGAGCAGAGGAGGCTGAGGATGGGATCTGATTGAGGTATACAAAATTATGAGAGGCATAGACAGAATAGATTGTGAGAATCTTTTCCCCATGGCAGACATGTCTAAGACCAGAGGGCATAACTTTAAGGTAAGTGGTTTAGCGGAGATCCAATTTTTCACCTAGAAAATGGTAGAAATAAGGATTGTGCTGTCTGAGAAGGTGGTGGAGGCAAGTACACTGGCGATGTTTAAGAAGCATCTGGATGATCAATTAAAATGCCAGGGGCATTGTAGGCTGTCGGCCAAGTGCAGGTAAATGGGATTAGTGCATTTTGTTGGTTGGCATAGACATGGTGGGCCAAAGGGTCTGCTTCTTTGCTGTAAGACTCTGTTTACTGCCAGCATGCAAATCTTCTATCGATGTTAGCATGTTATCCCCTACACTACAAACATTTATTTTGCAGATTAAACTACTAAAGGAGCTTCTTGTTAAAACAAAGAACAGTACATCAACTCTTTATCTATAGCTTGTATTCCTTCTTCAAAGAACTCCCAATAAATTGGCTAAACATTGTTTCCCTTTCATAAAACCATGCTGACTCTTTCTGATTATTTCACATTTTTGTAAATATCCAACCACAACCTCCTCAAAGATCAATTCCAATACCATCCTCACAACTGACATCATGATGACTGGGCCTACGGTTTCCTGTTTTCTGTACGTGGGTGGCAATGTGGCTCAGTGGCTAGCACTGCTGCCTCACAGCGCCAGGGATTCATGTCCGATTTCAGCCTCAGGTGACTGTCTGTGTGGGTTTTGCACATTCTGCCCGTATCTGGGGCGGGTTCCCTCCAGGTGCTCCAGTTTCCTCCCACAGTCCAAAGATGCGCATGTTACGTGAATTGGCCATGCTAAATTGCCCATAGTGTTCAGGGATGTGAAGGTTAGATGCATTAGTCAGGGGAAATGTGAAGTAACAGGGTAGGGAAATGGATCTAGTGGGATACTTTTCGGAGGGTCGGTGTGGACTTGTCGAGCCTAATGGCTGGTTTCCAGACCATAGGGATTCTATCCTCTTTTGAATAATGAGGTTAGATATCCTATTGATGGAACCTTTCCAGAATTATGGAAACTTTAGAAAATAAACACAAACTCACATCTATTACCTTATTAGCCACCTCTTTTAAGACATTAGGATGGAGCCCTTCAAGACTTGGTGACTGGGCAGCCTGCGTCTCCATGAATTTGCTAAATACTGTTTTCTTAATGATTGTAATTTCACCAAGTTCCTCTCTCAATTCCACCTCTTGATTGACAGCTATTGCTGGAATGTTTTTGTCTCCCTTATATAAAGACAGAAGCAAACTGTGCTCATTTCATCACTATTTCCTTATTATCTACTATTAACTCCCTATTTTCATTTTCCAGTGCATCGACACTCACTATATTATATGTATTCTTTTTCTTTTAAACACCTATCAAAGTCATTATCAGTTTCCACATTCCTGGCTTGCTTCCTCTCATATTCAAATTTATTTCTCCTGACTAATCTTTCGGTTACTTTATGTTATTCTTTTTACACTGTTACATCATCTGACCTATTATTCATCTTTGTATATTTATATGCTCATTCCTTATGTTTGACACTTCCCCTTAACTTCTTTAGTTAATTGTAGATGTTGGCTCCTCCCCTTAGAATGTTTCTTTATAGTAGGAACATACTTCTTCTGAATATTCTGAAATACCCCCTTAAATGTTGGCCACTGCTTTTCTGTTGGATTATCCTGTAGTCTAGAATCACATTAGACTTCAATCAATTCAGCTTTCATGGTCATACTGTTGCCCTTATTTATATTTAAAATACTAGCCTTAGACTCAATCTTCTCCCTTGTAAACTAGATACAAGATTCAAAGGGTTGTCTTTAATCTCAGGTCATGAATTAACGCTATCACATTACACAATGCCAATCTACATGTAAATTGAAATCACCCTTGATTATTGTAATCCCTTTTTCATAAGTGCTATATTGTGGTTACTGTTAGGGGGCTGTGGATCTTTTCCATTTGTGACTCTATCCTCCACCAACTCCCCCCCCACCGCTGTTCCTCATCTCCATCCAAACCAATTTTGCAGAGGATAGGGTCCTGAATATGAATATAAGTAACTTCTGAAAGCATTAAGTACGAACCCAACTTATATTGTTTTTCTTAGAGTCAGAGAGTTGTACAGTATGCAAATAGGCCCTTTGGTCCAACTCAACCGTGACAACCTGATATCCTACATTAATCTAGTCCCATTTGCCAGCATTTGGTTCATATCCCTCCAAAGCTTTCCTGTTCATATACCATTCGGATGTCTTTTAAATGTTGTAATTGTACCAGCCTCTACCATTTCCTCTGGCAGCTCATTCCATACATGCATCACCCTCTGATGAGAACCCCCACCCCCCCAGGTCCCTTTTCAATCTTTCCCCCCTCACCTTAAACCTATGCCCTCTAGTTTCTGACTCTTATGCTATATACAATTTATTGATTAGTGCCACTTTACTGACATAACCATTATTCGTCCCAATGGACAATTCACTTCTCTCATGACAAACATTAATGCAGGAGAAGGAAGAATAGGTGCATATTTAGTTGATTGCAAAAGACGCTGCAGTGGGTGATAAGAATCACCAAGAGGTTTTTGTTAGATTTCCTGTGATTGAGACAAAACTGGTTAAACTTCATGCTATTCAGCCATCTTGGAAAGCAATGTATACAGAGGAACCTCAACAATCCGAACAACACAGGCGGGGAGTATTTTGTTCAGATAATTGAATGTTCAGATAATCGAATGCCAGATAACACAGTTTAGCCAAGTACTGGGACCTTGTGAATTGTCTGGATAATCTAAAATTCGGATAATCGAATGTTGGATAATCAAGGTTCCTCTGTACATCTGTTCTATGAATAGTTTCTTAGTTTCATCCCATTCCTCCTCCTCCTCTTCGTTTGAAGATGAACATTCAGTGCCTTTTTTGTCCTTGCAGCTGTAATCTTCCGTGCTCCTCTCTGTGGTGCAACATAGCAGGCTTACCCTGGTGAATAAGTCGAAAATCACTCAACATCGGGTTATAGTCCAACAAGTGTATTTGGAAGCACTAGCTTTCAAACCGCTATTCCTTCATCAGGCACTTCATAAGCTACTGCATCCAAATAAACCTGTTGGACTCTAACCTGGTGTTGAGTAATTTTTGACTTTGTCCACCCCAGTCCAACACCAGCATCTCCAAATCAGCATTTGATAGTTTTATTTTATTACAGCTCTGGTGGTCATCTAGTTCACATTGCACTGCCCCTGTAGCTGACTGATCACACTTTTCCCAAGGGTGACTGTTAAGTTTCATACCTACTTTCAACCAGTTCTTTAATCTGCTTTCTGAAACAAACAGCTCTGAAATGTTAAACTGCTCAATATGAATGAAACATGGCAAGTCTCAGGATTCTGTCTCACACCTTCATAAACCTTTCTGTATGAATGCACAGCAACTGTGCGTTGTTGGATGCTTATGGTTTATTTTTTAAAACGTCCCTCCTGGTTAGTGTGGTGGTACTCAGAATGCTATGTTTGTATAATTGAAACTATGCTGTACCTGTAGGAATCTATTCAGAGACATGTCTGACTGGCTATTAATTCTAACTATTGTAATCACAGGGACAGTCTACAATCTCCCAATCCTTGCAAATGATCTATCCATCATCTGCCTCTTGAATGTTTTGTAGTAGACATTGAGACTCTCAATATATCTTTTTAAGTGTCTGAGGAGGGGTGAAAGGATTGAGGGTAGTGGTGACTTTCATTTCTGTGGGTGGTATATGCGCCCCCACCCCGATTTTTCCACTTGGAAGCTGCAGTCTCAACCATCACCTGACATCATTTCAGCTGGTGAAACCGCTGCTCTCTGGAGAGCTCTAGAAATGTCAGTTTAAACTGAGTGTCTATTCATCCTGTGAAGTGAATTGTTATTGTGTGTTCTGGTTGTGTCTGGGCTCCCCGCTGTTTCTAATAATCACACTAAGCTTGGAGAGACGAAAGCTCTTTTTTTTAACAAAGATGCCTGGTCACCAGACCTTGTTCCGCAAGAGCTGACTTCAGTTCTTGTACGCTGTCTGTTGGAAGACTGACACATACTAATTGGTTAAGAAACTGCTCCCAATCCTTTACAGACAACATAACCATATCTAACATAACTCCTGTTAACCTTTCTCCCCAACAGAGCCTCATGGCTTCTGCACACATTCTTAAACAAATCACATGTCTCTCTCTCTCTAAAGTTTCCAAAACGCAAGAGCTCTTCGAGAGGGAACTTTAAAAGCAGCTGTAATCTCTGAGGTTTTTATCTAAGTGGGGCAATCGTGAATTGAAACACCCACCTGTACCGGGATTCAATCTCTCTCTGTTCCATTCTCCTAAACCCTGGGGAAATGGTGCTGAATTTCATGGTAAAGTCTTCTCGATGGTTCAGTGCAGGAACATATGAGTTCAGCTCCTGTCTTCAGCAAGCAGGTTACACACATTACTCCTAAAGTTGGAAGTGGAAGCATTGGATTTTGGTTCCAGTTTCAACCTAAAATTAATTTATTTTAAAACTGCACCCATGGGGTTTAAAATGCTCCCTCCCATGTCTGCATATGTAATTTAAAGTTTTAAGTTTTCAAAAAAGTACTTTTTTTTCATGTAAATCTGATTATGACACCTGCACCCTTCAAATGTGCTTTACCTCATGTGTCACTGGACTCGAAAATGCACACTGTTTTTCTCGTCACAGATGCTACCCTAGACCTGCTGAGCTTCTCCAACAATTTCTGTTTTTACCTGTGGGCTTTGCTTTGTCCCACGTTGTCGGACTGATGCTGACACCTAGTGATGAAAGTAGGAGGAAATATTGAATATACTTATGCAAAATTCTCACAGAAAAAACAAGAAGTATTTACGTCAACATTTTTGAAAATGGGAATGAAAAAGATTGTGAGAGGCCATGTGTTTCAACAAGCTATTGGGAGAAGTTGAATAGACTGGGACCTTTTTCCCAGGTTGGAGATTGAGGGTTGACCTTATAGAGGTTTTTAAAAGCATGAGAGGCATGGATAGGATAAATAGACAAGACCTTTTTCCTATAGTGCATGATTCTAAAACTAGAAGACATAGGTTTAAGGTGGGAGAGGAAGGATTTAAAATGGATCTGAGGGGTAACTTTTTCATGCAGAGGATGGTGCCTGTATGGAACAAGCTGTCAGTGAAATTGATGAAGGTGAGTACGATTACAACATTTAAAAGGCACCTGGATGGGTATATGAATGGAAAGGGTTTAGAGGGATATGAGCCAAATGCTGGCAAATGGGTTGGGATGTCTGGTCAGTATAGATGAGTTGACCAAAGGATCTGTCTCCATGCTGTATGCCTCTAAGTTTACCTAATGAGTGCTAAGCAATCCGACCTTCAATACCTTGCACACACCAATAAACATGTAAAATTTGCAAGAGACAAGAATTACATTTTTAAAATAATGCTGCATGGTCTCTGCACACTCACATGGGACTCTTCCCCCACCCATGTACATCAGCATTCTCAGATGAACCAGCCACTTTTGTCTCACTCCTCTCTTTCTCTCATTCAAGGAGAATCACTGGGCTGAAGAATCTAGGATGGCTGGTGGGGTGTCAGATATCCATCTCTGCATCCGTACAATGAGAGGCTCTTGGCATTGGCTGGAGAGGACCAGGACTGCTCCTGCAGTGATGCTAAACATCCATGTAGTGCTAACCAAGTACAAAGCAATATTCCTTGCAGGGCAACTCTCCCATTAACCCCACCATCATGTAATTTACACCTGTTACACTTGTATTTCTTGGTCATGACACTTTCTCTCTTTTATATCTTGCAGGTGTGACTGCCCTGTTCACTGTTCCTGATGCCCTCCAGCGTCTCAGAGTATGGATGCCTCACTGGAAACACCAGCCCAGACACTGATGCTTTGGTGGTTTTTTTTTAGCTCCATTAGAGTCAGAGACACCTGCTGGTGAATAAAATCACACAGATGTACAGTGTGGAAACAGATCCTTCAATCCAAGTCGTCTATGCTGACCAGATACCCTAACCTAATCTAATCCCATTTGGTAGCACTTGGACCATATCTCTCTAAATCCTATCAGTTCATGTATCCATCCAGATGCCTTTTAAATGTTGTAAGTGTACCTGCCTCCATCACTTCCTTTGGCAGCTCATTCCATACACTCACCACCCTTTGCCTGAAAAAGTTGCCCTTTAGATCCCTTTTAAATCTTTCCCCTCTCAATACTTTATGTCCACATCTCTGCAGTTGAGTGAGAAAGAAAAGCCTCAAATCATTGGCACTTAGAGGTCTGCTGGAGACCAGGCACCTGCTCAGCCCCAGGCTGGGGAAGATCACGTGGTGTTTGCAATGTCCCTTCCACTTTTTATACATTAAGTTCCTCCATTCACAACTGTAAACCTCTCTTCATTCCAGAACTCTACTTCCACGTCCCACCATTTAGTTCTTCAGTGCCCAAACCCCCCCTCACCACCAGTCCCCTGATAACCCATCCTCACTCATATTCAGAGGATAGAGCCCCCTGAATGACTGCAGCTTAACGCCTTCAGCAATTTAGTCAGACAAACCAGAATGATGATGACCAGTCTTCTGACTGAGATCTGTACAACTTCCCAATGATGTTCCTGCAAATCCCCAGACTGACTGCACTAGACCCACAGGGCTGACAGTGACTGTTAGCTAAGACTAACATGATTTACTGTCAGGAACCCCTTGACATCTTTAAGGATTAGTCTCTCACAACTTTCAGATATGGCTTTTTGTGTGAAAAACATGTGGTGGTAATTGCTGCATACGCTGCTGGCCCATGCTGCGGCTGTGAAACATGATGCAGCAATGTGACTGTTGGCTGCTAACATATTGCCTGGCTCTCTGTCAATGCGAAACCACAAACCAATACAGCAGTATAGTGAGTATTTATGGTCTAGATGAGGGGACAAAGTGAGTGAGTGCTAGAAGAGCAAGTGAGTAATCCTGAGACGCAGCCTGGTCCACTTCATGAGTTGGGCCACTGTCCCTGTGTGCAAAGTCTCCTTGTAGAAACCTTGTAATGAAAAATGCTAGTGTACTGCAAAATGCAGGTTACCATGCAGAAATGTATTCTAAGTGACTGGCAGATAGAGGCTGCATTGTCAGATGCCAGCATCCATGTGGCCATTACCCTGAAACATGCCAAAACACTAATGGGTGTAGAAGATGATAATCCAGAGGAGCAAATGGAGCTCTGACATTGAGATCAGGGATTCTTTCTAATTTCTATCCATTTAGTGGTTTGTTAAGAAACTGCATAATAATGAAGTGATATTTAGTGTTAATCAGGTTGATAATGAGTAATAGTAGAAAATGAGGGCATCAGATGTTGGAGATCAGAGTTGAGAGTGTGGTGCTGGAAAAGCATGGCTAGTCAGGCAGCATCTGAGGAGCAGGAGAATCGACATTTCGGGTATAAGCCCTTTATCAGGAATGAGGCTTGTGGGGTGGGGACTGAGAGATAAATGGGAAGGGGGTGGGGCTAGTGGGAAGATAGCTGAGAATGAAATAGGTAGATGAAGGTGAGGGAGAAGATGAAAGGTTGGAGAGGAGGCTGGAGCGGATAGATGGGAAGGATGATGGACAAGATGATGGGCAGAGCCGAGTTGGAGGCTTGGGACTGGGATAATGTGGGGGGATAAAAAGTGTGGAAACTGTTGAAATCCACATTGATCCCATGTGGTTGCGGGGTCCCAAGGCAGAATATGAGATGTTCTTTCTCCAGGTGTTGGGTGGTAAGGGTTTGGTGATGGAGGAGGCCCAGGACCTACATGTCCTTGATGGTGTGGGAGGGGGAGTTGAAGTGTTCACCCACAGGGCGGTGGGGTTGGCTGGTGCGTGTGTCCCAGAGATGTTCTCTGAAATGATCTACAAGGAGGCATCCTGTCTCCCCGATGTAGAGGAGACCACATCCGGTGCAACAGATACAGTAGATGACATTGGTGGAGTAACAGATAAATTTCTGTCAGACATGGAAGGATCCTTTGGGCCTTGGACAGAGGTGAGGGGAGTGATGTGGGCACAGGTCTTTCACTTCCTGCAGCGGGAGGGTTAGGTGCTGGGAGTGGAGTATGGGCTGGCGAAGGTGACGTGGACCTGAGGAGAAAGTCACGGAGGGAATGGTCTCACTGGAAAGCTGATGGGGTGGGGAGGAAAATATATCTCTGGTGTTGGGGTCCATTTGTGGAAGTGGCGGAAATTGATGCCCTGTATGCGGAGGTTGATGGGGTGGAAGGTGAGGACTGGGTGGGGAGGGCGGGTTCTGACCTTGTTGCGTTGGGAGGGGTGGGGTTCAAAGATGGTGGTACAAGAAGTGGAGGAGATACGGTGGAGGACATCGTCAACCATGTGGGAAGGGAAATTGTGATCTTGAAAGAAGGAGGCCCTCTGGGATTTTCTAGGTTGGAATTGGTCATCCTGGGAATAGATGCGGCAAAGGAATTGGGAATAAGGGTGGCATTTTTGCAGGAGGTAGGTAGAGAAGTTGTAGTCCAGGTAGCTGTGAGAATTGATCTGCTTGTACTAGATGTATGTGGTTAGTCAGTCGCCGGAGAAGTCCAGGAAGGGGAAAGAGGTTGCCAAGATGGTCCAGGTGAATTTGAGGTCGGGGTGAAAGGTGTTGGTGAAGTTGATGAACTGTTCGACCTCCTCATGGGAGTACGAGGTAGCACCAGTACAGTCATTGATGTCGCAGAGGAACAGGTGGGAGGTGGTGCCATTGTAACTGTGGAAGATGGACTATTCCATGTACCTGATGAAGAGACAGGCGGAGCTGGGTTCCATGCTGGTGCCCAGGGCTATCCCTTTGGTTTGGAGGAAGTGGGAAGCTTGGAAGGAGAAGTTGTTGAGGGTGAGGACCAGTTCAGCCAGGTGGTTGAGGGTGTTGGTGGAGGACGGTGTCAGAGGATGATTCAGAGGGTTTGGAGGCCTTTGTCGTGGTGGATGAATGTGTACAGGGACTGAACGTTCATGGTGAGGAAGAGGCATTTAGGGCCGGGGATACAAAAACCTTGGAGGAGGTGAAGGGCGTGGGTGGTGTCCTGAACGGAGGTAGGGAGTTCCTGGACTAAAGATCTCCAATACCCAACCTCACCATCAAACCCACAAACAAGGCAGAGTGCTGTAGTGGTTTGGTGCACTGACCTCTACACTACTGAAGCGCCAACTTGCAGACACCTTCTCCTACTGCCCCGTTGATCATGACCTTACCTCCCATCGTCAAACCTTCATCTCCCATACCATCCACAACCTCATCACCTCTGGGAATCTCCCATCCACAGCCTCTAACCTCATTGTCCGTGAACCCCACACTGCCTGATTCTACCTCCTACCAAAGGTTCACAAACCTGACATCTCCACTCAACGCATTGTCTCAGCCTGCTCCTGTCCCACTGAACTCACCTCTGCATACTTTGACATCGCCCTGTCCCCTAGAACATGAACTCCCTGTCTACATTCAGGACACCACCAACACCCTTCACCTCCTCCAAGATTTTCTGTCCCCTGGCCCCCAATGCTTCATTTTCACAATGGACGTTCAGTCTCTGTACATATTGGCCCACCACGACGAAGGTTTCCAAGCCCTTCATTTCTTCCTCTCACGCCATCCCAACTGATACACTTCCACCAACACCCTCATCCGCCTGGCTGAACTGGTCCTCACCTTCAACAACTTCTCCTTCCAATCCTCCCACTTCCTCCAAACCAAAGGGGTTGCCACAGGCACGCACATGGGACCCAGCTATGCTTGCTTCCTGGTCAGGTACGTAGAACAGTCCATCTTCCGCAGTTACACCAGCACCACCCCCCACTTGTTCCTCCATTACATCGATGATTGTATCGGCACTACCTCGTGGTCCTACAAGGAGGTTAAACAGTTCATCAATTTCACCAACACCTTTTACCCTGACCTCAAATTCACCCGGACCATCTTGGACACCTACTCCCCTTCCTGGACCTCTCCATTTCCATCTCCATCTCCAACAACTAACCACTCACATCTACTACAAGTCCATCGACTCATACAGCTACCCAGAACACACCTCCTCCCACCCTAACTCCTGTAAAAATGTCATCCTTTATTCCCAACTCCTCCACCTCTGCCATATCTGTTCCCAGGATGACTAATTCCACCTTAGAATATCCCAAAAGGCCTTCTTCTTCCAAAATTGCAATTTCCCTACCCCACCACCAAAGATATATTCCCTTCCCCACACCTATCAGTGTTCCAGAGAGATCATTCCCTCTGTGACTCGCTTGTCAGGTCCATGCCACCCCACACCTCACTCCCAGCACCTTGCCCTGCACCACAGGAAGTGCTAAACCTGTGCCCATACCACTCCCCTCACCTCCGTCCAATGCCCCAAAGGATCCTTCCATGTCCAACAGAAATTTACCTGTACCTCTACCAATGTCATCTACTGCATCCATTGCAGCTGATGTGGTCTCCTCTAAACTGGGGAGACAGGACACCTCCTTGTAGATCATTTCAGAGAACATCTCTGGGACACCCGCACCAGCCGACCCCACCGCCCTGTGGGTGAACACTTTAACTCACCTTCCCACTCCTTCAAGGACATGTAGATCCTGGGGCTCCCCCATCACCAAACCCTTACCACCCAACACCTAGAGAAAGAATATCTCATATTCTGCCTTGGGACCCTGCAACCACACGGGATCAATGTGGATTTCAAGTTTCCTCATTTCCCCCATTCATCTGAACTCCAGAGAATACAATGCTAACTGATTCACAACTTTTCCTCATACATTAGACCTACCATCCCAGGTAAAACAGTGCTGCACTCTCTCTGTAGCAAGAATATTCTTCCTAGGAGACCAAAACCGCACACAACATTTCAGGTGTGGTCTCAACAAGGGCCTGTACAATTGCAGCAAGACATCCCTGTTTCCATACTCCAATCTTCTCATTATGAGGGCCAATATGTTAATTTCCTTCTTCACAGCCTGGTGCACCCCTATGGTTATTTTCAATGACTGGTGTGTGAGAACATGCAGGTCTCATTACATATTTCCCTCTCTCAACTTATGGTCAATCAGATAATAATTCATCTGTTTCTGCTCCCAAAGTGGATGACCTCACTTTTACCCACATTATAGTTCATCTGCCATGCATTTGACCACTCATTCAACTTGTCCAAATCACACTAATTTATTGATTCATGTTCCCACTAAATAACTACTGTTCTACAATCGTATAAACTACTCCTACCAATGTCACCTTCCTTTTTCTTTCTTACCCCCACCCTTATGACTTTTACATCTTCTGATCCAAGATCATTTCTTGCTACTATGCTTATTTCATCCTGTACTGTCAATACTACCCATCATTCTTTCCTTCCTGTTTGTCCTTCTGAATGTTTGCATATCCATGAGTATTTAGTTCCCAGGTTTGATGTCCTTGTAAGTACATCTCCATAATGACGATAATGGCAGAACCATCTACCTGTACTTGTGTAGTTAATTAATTAATTTTGACTTGAATACTACATGCATTCAACTGAAGAGTGATCAATGTTGCCTTGTCTGATGATTTGGAAACTTCTTTGGCTTTAAGGCAGAGGTTCATGAAGACTTGTGAAATGATGACATCAAGAACAATCCTTCTAATTTTGAAGAGAAGTGAGGGCATTTGCTGTGGCAAAGCAGTGAGAAAATCAAGATAGTAAGATTTAAGTATAACAAACCAATTTTTACAATACAAGATCATTTAAAAGAAAAGTTTGGATCGCCAACAAGAAAGATGACCATTAAAAAATCAGCAAGTTTTCCAATATCATGAAGGGAACCTGACTGTAGCTTGCTCTGTAAATTTTGTCTTAATAGATTAGATTACTTACAGTGTGGAAACAGGCCCTTCGGCCCAATAAGTCCACACCGACCCGCTGAAGCGTAACCCACCCAATCCCGTACATTTACCCCCTTACCTAACACTACGGGCAATTTAGCATGGCCAATTCACCTGACGTGCACATCTTTGGACTGTGGGAGGAAACCCACGCAGACACTGGGAGAATGTGCAAACTCCACACAGTCAGTCGCCTGAGTCGGGAATTGAACCTGGGTCTCTGGTGCTGTGAGGCAGCAGTGCTAACCACTGTACCACCGTGCCGTCCCCAAAGATACCAGGCAACACCAGGCACACATTAGGAAGCACCAGATATAAGCATTTATGGCACCGATCTCAGGGATGTAGAAGAATTCTCATAACTGATTGCGTGTTCTCTTCGGATGTTTCTATTGAGGAAGAATCCGACTATGTGCCCAGAGACCAAGTTCTGCCTACAGCCAACTCCATGATGGTGGCTAAAATCAAACTTTCCCAAGTCATTGTCATCACAACTCTATATTGCACTGAATCACGGGTCTGTGACAGGGCTGCACGAAAGCTCTGTAACACTTATAAGGGTAGGCCATGTTGCCCATGTAGGTGATTACAGAATCTCAAAGCAATTGCTATTAAGGTAGTCAGTAAAATTGAGTGAAGGGCACCCTTCACTTTACAAACTTCTGTACTGTATACTACCTCTCTTGAGAAAACATTGCAGCCAAAGAGTTAACTTTGAGGCATACAGTGAAATCTAGTTCAGCATTTTTTGAAGATTATGTGTCAAACTCGCAATACCAGATGGGCGCAGAGAAATATTAGAGGTGATGCAGCAGAAGAGATCCCCCCAAGTAACAATAATATGAATGGCCAGTTCAGCACACATTCTTGCTGATCCAGTATCACATTCTTCTGTCACTCCAAGGACTCAAAAATGAAGTTATTTACAGTTTGAAAACTGCATAGTCAATGAATTCATGTTTTGCAATACCTAATATGACACCATCTAGAGCAGAGGATGCAAGAAATACAAGTATGAACTTCACTACTATTAGTTCAGTTGCTCCAGCTGAGTGGTGTCATCATAGTATGACTAAAGGACAGGCTGATCTCCAGCATCTGCAGCCCTTGTTTTTACCTAAAGGAGGCTGAGTCAACAACATACCGTTGAGATCAATCAACACAATGAATTCAGTTATCCATTACTGTCTTCCATTTAAAATTGCTGTAGATGTTATAGTCTTTCTACTCCGGAAAAACATTTGACTGAGTAACTTGACATAATGTAGCAGGACCAATGTAGTCAGCTACAATGTACTAAGTGACTTCAAATCCACTTTACTGCATGCAGATCACTGTCTAGCTTTATCGTACCTACCTATAGGTACAAACAAATTCAAGAGTGAAGTCTAGTACAAAAGCTGCACATTTTTACTTTCACAATCATGGTGGTACATTGTCTGCATAATTGTTAAATGTGCATAATTACATGATAATTATTTTGATGTGAGTACATCCAAAGAGAAGACTTGGTACAAAAACTATAAAGGTGCTAATTTATCCACGTGTGGTTCTAATCCTTGTCAGAGTCAGTCATCTCACCCCTGAAAATGCCTCACTTAATTGCTCCTGGACACAACCAGAATAATTTCAATTTTAATCTCAGTTCCCTTTTCTATCTCAACTTACTGCCAAAACCTCTCTAGTTTCTCATCTGTGCTTGAGTCCTGAAAAGCTACTTCTGTCAGTCTATTTACATTTAATTGATTCATACTCAATTTCCCCTTCTGGCTCCTTTGATGATATTGTAAATGGTTGAAGTTGCTCAGGTATCAGGAAATCTTCCTTTTGTCCAGAAATCATAAAAGCACCACTTTGGTTCTTCAATTTATTAGGGCTCCTCTTCCTTGCTCTATCTGAAGTCCAGTACAATCAGTAAAAAAACTCCTCTTTTGGCCCATGCACAGTTAACTCTGTTCCTAAAAGTTTAATCCTTTGGGCCCTACTATTACACAGACATGGAGTGGACTGCCAAATTGACACTCACACCACAAATCTCCCTCTTTCAACTTAACCACCTATGTTGTCAGAGTGTTCATTTAAGAGAGTCTACTAGGAAGACCAAAACTACTCATCAAACCCCAAACATAAACTTGGAATCTGTGCTACTAATTCCACCCTCACCCTGGCAGTTTCAACCGGATCCAATTTTGAACATTGTTGTTCTATTAGGCCTCACTTGCACTTTCAATTTCACAACTTATCTATTTTAAAGAAATTCTATCTTCAAAATATGGCCTGGGTCTGATGTGCTGCAGCCAATAGCCACTGAAGCTCTTAAGCATGTTTTGGCAAAGCTTCTGCAGAACCTCAGGGACATTAGGTGGTCATTCGGCACTTCAAGCCTGCTCAGTCACTGAATAAGATCATGCCTAAACTGATTGTGATATCAATTTCATTCCCTTGCCCGTCAAAAATCTAAATTCAGCCTTGAATAAATTCATGACCCAGCCTGGACTATTTTCTAGGGAAGAGAACTCCACAAATTATAACCCTGAGGGAAAAAAAATGAGTTGCGATCTGTCTTAAAAGCAAGACCTCATATCATTAAATGTACCCTAGTTTTAGTCCATCCTACAAAGTAAACACTCTGAATCCATCCTTTCTTGAACATTGTAATGGCACAATAAAGGTCACCTCTTATTCAAAACTTTAGTGAGTAAAGGCATCCAACTTCTGCAATCTCCTTCCATTTAAATAGTATACTGTCTAATCTTCCTGCCTACATTTTCCCACATTATATACCATCAACAAATTTTAGCCACTTAACCTATCTATATTCTTTTGTGCACACTTTCTTCCTGACAGCACACTTTTCTTACCTATGTTAGGGTCATCAGCAAACTTAGCTGTCATACATTTAGTCCTCACATCCAAGGCATTGATATGGATTGTACATTGTTGGGGCTCTACCAGTGATTCTGGTGACACTTGACTAATTACAGCATGCCAATCCAAAAAAAGCACCGATTTTAACCCTATTCACTCTAGTATTGTTGTTTTCATTGAGACATCTTTAGCTTGTGCAGTAACAGCCAATGTATTAACTTATCAAATACTTAATGGAAATCTACACACAACCATCTACAAGTACTCCTTTATTCATCTTGTTACTTCATCAAACTTTAAGTTAACTGAACACTATTTCCCTCACAAAACTATACTGGATGCACCTAATCACATTGTGATTTTCTTAGTATTCTGTTATAAATCACCTTCATAATGGATTCCACCAATTTGCCAGCGACAGTTCGGCTAACTAGCTAAAATTCCCTGCTGTCCCTCTCCTTTCTCAAGTAAAGGTGTTGCATTAGCTGCTTTTCAATCCAGAGTCCCTTTTGGAATCTAAAGTATTTCGGTAAGGTTGTAGCCAATACTAGGATGGTTGGATACTACTTGGTTCTGGGGATTTGTCACACTTTAGCTTGAATTATTTTCCCAAGCTTCTTTCTCTGCGGATGGGGATTGTTTCAAATTCCTCTTTGCTTCACTATTTGATTTTCACTTCTTGATATCTTTGGGAAGTCTTCTAAAGTGAAAACAAACAAAATCTTAGTAAATCACAGTGGTGTTGAATAGACTTTCTAGACACTCTAGAGGACTCGCGACATATTGCTACTATTTAAATATTTATAATACCTTTACCATTTACTTTTATATTACTAACAAATTCTCTGCCTTTTTATAGTCTTTTAATGGTTCTTAAAATTCGTCTAACCGACTAACCTATCCCTAAACACTATTCAATTCTACAAATGTATTTTTAATTTGATACTACCCATATTTAACCACAAATGATACATTCTTCACAAGCCTACCCTGTGTTAATATTTCTAAAATTCTCCACACAAAATTCCATTTGCACATCAATTTCAGTGTTGACCTACAATAGTTTTTTTTTAAATTCCTTCATGGGATGAGAGTGTCACTGGTTCAGCCAACATGTATTGCCCTACCATATTGGTGTGGGTCTGCAAACGTATGTAGACCAAACCAGGTAAAGATCATAGCTTCCTTCCCTAAAGGACATTAGTGAACCAGATAGGCTTTTTCCAAACAATCAGCAATGGTTTCATGATCTTCACTAGACTCCTAATTCCAGACTTTTTTAAATTCAATTCAAATTTCACCATTTATCACACTGGGATTTGAACCCAGGATCCCACAACACTACCTGGGTCTCTGGATTAATAGCCGAGGGTTAAAACCATGAGACCACCACCTCCCCACCTGGTCATCCAATACTTCAAACTTAAATGTCATCCTATTGATTAGATTTCATTGCCTTACTCCCTCTAATTTCCTCCAGCTATATTTGTTCATGGATGTCATTCTCTGAGTTTCTCCGTTACTGGTGACTACGCTTTCAAGTACTTCACCCAATACTTTGCTTTTCTATATGTATAGCACTCCTAAAAACATTCTTCTTAGGCCTAATATTTCTGACTTTTGCTTAGTTCTTATCTGAAAGAATTAACACCTCTAAAAGGGTGACACGGTGGCTCAGTGGTTAGCACTGCAGCCTCACAGCACCAGGGACCCAGGTTAGATTCCAGCCCTGGGTGACTATGTGTGGAGTTTGCACATTCTCCCAGTGTCTGCGTGGGCTTCCTCCTCGTGCTCTGGTTTCCTCCCACAATCCAAAGATGTGCAGGTCAAATGGATTTGCCATGCTAAATTGCCCATGGTGTTAGGTGCATTAGTCAGAGGGAAATGGGTCTGGGTGGGTTACTCTGCAGAGGGTCGGTGTGCACTTGTTGGGCCAAATGATCTGTTTCCACACTAAGGAATCCAATCTAAAAAGCAGATTGGGAGTTTCTCCCCCAAATACGTAAGTGACATATTTCTGCACTTTGGTGTCATTAAGATTTAATTAGCTTCAATAAATATTTGCAGACTTCGAGTGATGTTTGTGATATGTAGAACTTTCATTATTAATACTTGAGATTGTATGTCCTTACATTAAGTAAACATACTGAGAAGATAGGATGAAAATACTTTAGATTTTAATACTTATCTGCAAGATATTAGTACATGAAACTAGAAATAACCTTCTTGTACAAAGTAAATAGTTACTCCACAATATATATCCAAAGCATAATAAAAATCAGTTGCTACAAATAGTCCCTCATTTTACATAGAAAAATAAATAGACACTCTGCACTAGCCACAGTTTGGCCTTGTTTCCATATTGGTCCTTTTGTATTTATTGTTCCACAAGTTGCATTAATCAGGAGTCAAGAATTCTAATAAAGTACTTTTCCAACACAATAAAATTATTTGGTAGTCAAGCTACTTAGGATTGTGTTTTATGTTGTGGTTCTGTTCGCCGAGCTGGGAATTTGTGTTGCAAACATTTCGTCCCCTGTCTAGGTGACATCCTCAGTGCTTGGGAGCCTCCTGTGAAGCGCTTCTGTGATGTTTCCTCCGGCATTTATAGTGGCTTGTCTCTGCCGCTTCCAGTTGTCAGTTCCAGCTCTCCGCTGCAGTGGCCGGTATATTGGGTCCGGGTCGATGTGTTTGTTGATGGCACTCATCCACAGATTCTATCAATAAACACATCGACCCGGACCCAATATACAGACAGCTGGAACTGACAACCGGAAGCGGCAGAGACAAGCCAATATAAATGCCGGAGGAAACAGCACAGAAGCGCTTCACAGGAGGCTCCCAAGCACTGAGGATGTCACCTAGACAGGGGACGAAATGTTTGCAACACAAATTCCCAGCTCGGCGAACAGAACCACAACAACGAGCACCCGAGCTACAAATCTTCTCACAAACTTTGTGTGTTTTATCGCAATAATCCTAAAAATTCTTAAGGCATTCTTTTGAGATTCCTGCAAGTTAACAAAACTGATAAATTTTGCATACAAATATTTTAAGTTAGCTGTTTAATGTGCAACAAAATTCAACATTGTTCAGAAGGCATATAAATATCCTCACTTTTTGGAACCAAATGGAATTTTAGCCCAAAAGATACAGGCACAGTTTGAAAATAAAAACAAGACTTGGGATAAGAAATTTGAATTTGATACAAAAATACATTAGTAGCATTTGTTACAAATGGAAATGATGGTATTCAATAATTGATCTGCCCATCAGGTGTCATTTAAGGTGTAATTTTAACAAGGAGCCCAAATGTCAAAAACATGCGCGCATGGTAACAGAACAACAGAAGTCTATTGTTAATACATAGTATTCTTCAGATAAGGTAATATCTTAATGAAAATGTTAGGAGAATATTCACATGCAGGTATCAGCATATTAAAAAATAAGTTACAGTACCTCAAATCTCAGCCTAAATAGGTATTTTTCTCAATGCATAAAAATATTTTATAAAGGTGTTTAGTGATTAAAAAAAGTATTTTTCAGAATTTTTGCATTTGCTTAAGAGCTTTTATCTTTGCATACCACTACCATTAATTTTTATTCAGTAAACATTTCACTGAAAGATTTGGCTGTTTCAGTTTTGAAAATTCATTTGTATAGTAACAGCGATTTGAAAATAAGAAATCCAAAACATATATGCTTAGAGGGAAAGTATGATTTGGTTAAAAATATTTGACTTAGTCCAGTTTGTATGCAATTACACTAATTAGAGTTTTATCAAAAAAACTAGCTTCTGAAAGCGCACTTGACAAACGCAAAATGTTAAAATTGTGTAAAGTTTCAGAAATTGTAAAGTTATGTTTTGCTTTTGCCAGTTTCTCAAAGCACCAATAAGATTTCTATCATCATTAGATTCACATTTGTTGAATAATTTTGTTTAACACACTTGAGAAAGTAATTTTTTTTTAAACATGAATAAAAGTGTTTTCTACTAATCTTTGGATAGTTAACAGAGTCTTGGACCTTCAGACAGGTGTCGAATGCATTGGGAGTGTTGATATTTCTTCATACAAATAAAAAAAATTTTTTGTTAACACCTGCAAATTAAAAAAAAGCCACTGAAATATCTTTGTTCAGACCCCATATCTATTCCGTTGCTTTTTTCCCCCAAATGTTTTTTACTCAACCATTATAAGAATTTATTGATTCATATGGAGTGTATATTTAAAAGTATTTTCATTTCCTGCACAACTGCATTTTGCTCAAGTGATGCAAGATGAGGTTTTAGGCAGAAATTGATTTCAAATTAATTGTCTAACGTTAAATTTCTTTTTATGGCAATTTATCAGTTTCTTCTGGAATAAAACAATTAAGGTTACAGCTTACCACATTAGAAAATAAGTTTACAAAAAAACAAGACAGAACATATCTGCTTCATCTTGTTTCTCTGCAATTCTAATCAACTTTGCTCAACATTTCCTGGGCACAGGACTCAAGACAGGAATATTTGAAATGATTCAATGAAAAATCTCAAAACTGTATTTTTATATAAAAAAAGATTAAAGTAATATAACAACATTTTTTGTTAGCAATGCACAGAATACAAGGTTTTGATTGACATTATAAAATATTTGCATATTTTCACCACGCACAGTACTTGAGTGTACACCGCACGGAGCAGTGTGACAATTTGCTTTGACTTTGTTCAGCTTCAGTGAGAGCTACCCTCTGCTGGACAACATTGGCAATATCAATTATTCTTCTCATTGTAATCTTGATTGGAGTTCCTTCTTTATTATTCATTGGTCTCCAATCAAGCAGTGTTTAGAACTACCATGGAATCAAATACAATTAGATTCCATTACTTTAGTTGCAACTTATTTCAATTGTGGTGTCTTTGGATTCAGTTGATGACGACTTTAATTCTACATATGCTGAAAGCAGAATATCCAAACAAGGTTTAGAAAAGTGAATGCAAAATGAAAGTGATTCTTTCAAAAGCTGCATAAATTTAATAATAGATAGCATACAATCCATTTTAATGCACAATGTTTATTTTACTCATTTACCAAAAATATAAAACCTATTCCTAAAGTTGTCAGACATACTGTATTAAACTTTCTGGCTGAATTTGAACATGTATCCAGAGTCCAAAACAATCATTTTCCTATTCTGAAAAAAGGCATCTAACTGAAAGTCCCACTCACACTCACTCTCTCCGAAGACGTTACCTTGCCTGAGCATTTCTAGTAGTGTTTGCATTAAAACATTTTCATTGTTGGTCTATATGGTTTGAGATCTTTGAGAAGATCTTGGAACGTTTGAGCACTCTGGGTTTATACTTGGAGTTTAGAAGGATGAAAGGGGTATCTAGAGTCATAGAGATATACAGCATAGAAACAGACCCTTTGGTCCAACCCGTCCATGCCGACCAGATATTCCCAACCCAATCTAGTCCCACCTGCCAGCTCCCGGCCCATAGCCCTCCAAATCCTTCTTATCGAATTGAAACAGAGAGAATATTGAATGGCCTGGACAGAGTAGATGTTGGGAAGATGCTTCCATTGGTAGGAGAGACTAGGATCTGAGGGCACAGCTTTAGAGTAAAGGGAAGACCTTTTAGAATGGAGATAAGGAGAAACTTCTTCAACCAGGGAGTGGTGAATCTATGGAATTCATTGCTACAAAGCTGTGGAGGGCAGGTCATTGAGTATATTTAAGATGGAGATAGATAGGTTCTTGATTGTCAAGGGTTACTGGGAGAAGGCAGGAGAATGGGGTTGAGAAACTTATTAGCCATGATTGAATGGTAGAGACGGTCTGATAGGCTGAATGGCGTAATTTCTACTCCTATGTCTTATGGTTTTAAGATTTGTAGATTTTGTTGTCAGTTTGCTCTCTGAGCTGGTGGGTTTGTTTTCAGACATTTCATCATCATGGTAGGTAACATCATCACCGAGTCTTCAGTGAAGCATTGGTGCTCTGTCCCACTTGTTGTGTGCGTGTTTTGGTTTGCTCTGGTAGGTGATATAATTTTCGGTTCTGCTTCTGAGATATTGGTAAATAGGATCCAAATTTATATGCTTGTTAATGGAGTTCCGGTTTCAATGCCAGGCCTCCAGGAATTCCCATATGTATCTTTGTTTGGATGTCCCAGGATGGATGCATTGCCCCTGGTGCCCCTCTTTGTCCGTGTGTATGGACACCAGTAATAGTGATACCACTATCATGAAGTTCTTCAAAAAAAACTTTATATGCCATCATGTGCTTTGGGCGTTCTAATGTCACACTATATACAATATTATGTCCGTTGCTCTCGATGTGGTCTCCTCTACATTGGAGAGATAGGATGCTAACTCACAGAATGTTTCAGGGAACATCTCCAAGACACGCACCAAACAATCCCATCGCCCTGTTGCCAATACTTCAATCCCACCTCCCCCACCCCGCCATTCCGTCAATCCGTCAAGAATAGGAAAGCCCTGAGCCTCGTCCACTGCTATATCCAAGCCACCTGGAGGAAGAACACCTCTTCTCCCTTGGGACCCTACAACCACACGGCATCAAAGTCAACTTCACCAGTTTCCTCATCTCTCCTCCCCTGCCTCATCTCAGATGCAACCACCCAACTTTGCACCGCCCTCTTTAACTGTCCTGCCTGAACATCTTCCTTCCCACCTATTCACTCCACCCTCCACTCTGATCTATCACTATCACACCCCACTTGCATCTACCTATTACCTTCCCAGATACCTTAGCCCCACTCCCACCCACCTACTTATCTCTCAGCCCCCTTCCCCTCCCCCAAGCTCCCACATTACTAATTAAGAGCTTATGCCCGAAATGTTGATTCTCCTGCTCCTCTGATGCTACCTGACCTGCTGTGCTTTTCCAATGCCACACTTTGACTGAATACAATATTATATTAGTATGCAAAGACATTTGGAAACATTTATAAATGCAGAGAGTTTTAAAAAGTGTCAGTTCCATTTTTTTTCATTGTAAAGACTTTGTGAATAAGGTTCAATGTACAAATTAAAATAATATGCCTTTTTAGATCATTATAATTACTGCCAGTGATGTATAGTCATTTGCTCTGATTTGGATCTCATGTTGCTTCTAAATGGTATAACAATAGAGTAGCGTTCAATTGCTGTTCATAATTTATTTCCTCTATTTACGACATTAAGTGATGCTGCACTCTGTTCAATGGACAAAGATAGATGTGCATTTATATAGAACCTCATGATCATTTCAAGGTGCTTTACAGTGGCGGTCTCTTGATACACAGCTATATTGCAATGTAGGGAATGGAACAATCACCTTGTTCATTAATAATGTCAGTGAGCTTAGTCTTCTACTACGATTCTTGACTCAGGGATAAACATTGGCAAGGAAACTAGAAATCGCTCCTCTACTCTTTTTCAAATAATTAATGGAACCTTTTATATCCATCCAGGAGTGTAAGTAGGGCCTCATTTTAATGTCTCAACTGAAAGACAACGAATCTGATGGTGGCGTACTAGCCTCTACTGCAGTGGTATGCCACTTTGAATTTTGTGCTCAAGTCCTACCATTGGAAGTCAACCTGAAACTTTGGCTCAGAAATGAGAATGCGTACAATTGTTAGAATGGCTGATATAAGGTAAAGGGCTCACATTTACACTTGTCCAGTATTAACTAGATTCAACTTCAAATGTTTCAAAAATAAACATATTATATGAAAATGTCAAGACTTTTATTAATATAATAGTCTTAGTTCCTTCAGAAATAAAAAAAACTGCTGGAAAAGCCTGGCAGCATCTATGGAGAGAAATCAGTTAACGTTTTGGGTCAAGTGATTGTAATTGTAACTGTTACTGTTAAGAGTTTTCAATTACAGGTAGTTGTTCTATAATGTGAAAAATCACTTTAGAAACAGAGCTTAAAGTATTGGCGATGTAAACGCATCACAGCCAGCACACGTTTTAAAGGTTCACGCTTTAGAAATAGTGTCCCCAATTCGTCAATTGTGTTACGGCAAATTCACATTAACGAAATGCGTGTTATAGCAGAACAACCTGTAACTACAAATACAAGAAAATTAGTGTTAGGGCAAAGAAGGAACAAATTTGTCTTGTATTTGTAGCCATGATGCAGAGATGTTGGTGTTGGACTGGGATGCACAAAGGTTGCCCCTTTCACTTTACCTGACAAAGGGGCAACTCTTCAAAAGTTTGTGACTTCAAATAAACCTGTTGGACTATAACCTGGTGTTGTCTGACTTCTGATCTTGTATTCGTAGTTAATTGAAAAATCTTAACAGTTAATAAAAATCTCAGACTGATGCAATGCACAATTTAACCAAAAGTGTAACTCGGAAATTAAGGCAGTTTTAAGCATTTATGGCTAAAACACCTGATTCACATTTCCTGCGTTCTAATTTTAAAGAGGCTAATCTCAAAGAGAAATAATGACACAATTTTATGAAATGTACCACAACCTCATATTTAAAAACAGGAAAGAAAATAATGGAATATTTGTCTGTAATTTGGATTCCTGCTGAATGAGATTATTGCTGTCATTTATGACCCTAGGGTGAGCATCTAATGTTATATCATATGAATCAAAGACCATCTTCACCTGTCTAAATATCACAACTCAAACACCAATTTAGCCCATTTACTACTGAAACCTACGTATAAGTCACTCTATACCCCTTGACTCGGGGATTGATTAGTTCAGTTGGCTGCTGCAACTCAGTAACACCAACAGCCTGGGTTCAATTTGTTCCAATTGAGGTTAGCATGAAGGATCAGGTGAGAGATATCAGATTAAACAAGCACTAATTGTCACTCTCTAATGAGAGCAGGTTTATGGTCTGACAGAATTATCTTTAGCACTTCATCAGCACCTTTGCTCAGTGACTAGTGTACCTCTGATCAAACAGATTTTCAGATGGTGCAAACCACAGAAAAGGAGATGCATGAATGATAAACTCCCAGATTAATGACAATGTCATACTGGAACAAGACTCTGGTAACCAAATGGATGGTATCAGGCACAGCAACATTTGCTTTCCTCAACACAGATAACAAAAAAACTATAAGACATAGGACAAGATGGCCATTCAGCACTGAGTCTGTTCCACCATTTACTAAGATCATGGCTGACTGATGTGATGGTCCTCAACTTCATTTGCCTTCCTTTTCTCATCACCCTTGATCATCTTACTGATTAGACACCTGTCCATCTCAGCCTTGACTACACCTAATGACCGATCATAACAGTCTTCTGTTGTCACTACCCTCAAGAAATTCTTCATCTCTGACTTAAAAAGGGTGATCCCATACTCTGAGTTATGCCCTCTGGTCCTAGTGTCCCCCACGAGGGGAAACAATAACTCTACATCTACCCTGTCAAACCTCCCCTTTCCAACCTCCCACTAGAGTATCTTACGTTTCAGTAAGATCACTTCTCATTTTTCTCAACTCCAATAAGTGTAAGCCCAAACTATCAACCTCTGATAAGAAAATCCCTTCATCCCCGAATCAATCTGGTAAACCGTTTGCTGGAGAATAAGTCACTAAGCAGTTGATATGATTTAATGACAGAGGTATCTAATGATCATGAAATTCATTTCCAGGTGGAACAGATTAAATTTGAGTATATGCTATTTTATGAATCACTGATATAAACATCTTTTCTACTACATTGGTATAAAAGGTCACAGCACCACTGAAAACTGAATCAGAACACCACTGGAACAGGCCTGAGGTGATGCTGCCTTCCAACCTTTGCATTTTGTGATTATAATTGAAGTATTTTTCGAATGTGGGTAACTGGACTACAAGTTTCTAAGCACTTCTCTCCTACTATTATCTAGGAGACTGGCTACAAATAATCTTGATGTTTATGGCATAAGACATGACAAACACTTCCCCAGAACTTGATCACAAGATAAGTCCAAATAAAGATGGCCTTTTCTGAAAAGCTGACTTGTGATTTACAAATAATCTCATTCCTCAGAAAATTGTTTCCACTGTTTACCAATTGTCTAAGACAACTATTTACTGTACAAATACAATATAACACACTCAAAACATCCATCCTGGCAAAAGAAAACTCTTCTTAGTTACTGTCCTTTGTATTGAGAAACACTCGTTTTGCATCCAGAATCTGTACCCTTGTTCACATATAGAACTATATTCAATAACAGGAACTGAATATAACAGCTCTTGGAAAATACCTGGTTGAGTTTTGCAGTATCAATTATGAATGGGAACTTCCTTTTCCAAGGCTATGAATTATTTGAGATGTAGTCATAGATGAACCTGCATAAAGAAAAGTTTAGAATTTTAGAATATTATCAACTGAACATGAAATATTATATTTTTACCATGTTTGAATAAAATATAAAGAGTTTGGAAACAAATGGAATAAAATATACATTTCATGTACAAGATAACCATGCATGTTAACAATCTAGGTTTGTTCAATATATCATTTCAGTTGCATGACACTGTAATCTTTTGCTATAAATTCTGCGTCTTATGGTCCTGCTCTGCAATGACCTGAAGGAGCAGCGCTCCAAAAGCTAGTGATTCCAAATAAGCCTGTTGGACTATAACCTGGTGTTGTCAGATTTTTAACTTTGTCCACCCAGTCCAACACATCAATATTACTTACATCTCACTGTATCAAAAACAAAGCTGTAAGATTAGACATTCTTAGTCAAAGAAGTAACTTTTAGTCTGATTTCCATGATAATATTAATAGTTTTCTCTCAAGCACTAATCCCTTCGAATACGCCATTAATGTTCCTCTATACGGCCCCAAAACAATCTCCCCTTCTTCAAAATCATTGAACATACCATCACCCAAATCAGTGGTCATCATTTCAGAGCACCAAGTTTAGACTATTCCAACAAGCAGGACTACAGCTCTGACATAGTCTAAAAAGACATCAGCTGTGAGTGAGACCATGATGCACAAACTCACCTCATGCACCTTCAGCTGGTTGTAATGTTTGAAATAACATCATTCAGCTGGGTGGAACCTTTCTAGCTCTTTTCCATTACCATCTGTTCAAAGCAAGAGAATCCCCTACAGATTCTCTTCATCTCACTGCATTAAACTGTACTTGGCATAGCAAAGGATCTGCCTTTGGTACACTAATTTCTCATCAATATCCTGCTCTTGAAGACATCACTTAACAACACAACAAATCTCACATGCATACAAATAATGCCCAACCCTATGTCAGCAATACCTCTCTCAAATGCTCTGCTGTCTTATGATTTATCATAGACTTGTCTGACATCCTGATCAGGATGAACAGAAATTTTCTCAAAGATTGAAAAACTCAGTTACCTAGCCACAAACTACTTTTATCCCCATCACTATCAAGAGATGAAATCAGAACATTTATTGCAATGTTATCATCCTTTTTGGTTGTGGGATCAACCTCTAACCACATCTGCTCCATTACCAAAACTGCTGACTTGTAGCTGTAATATATCACTCATTCCTTCCTCAGCTCATGGAAGGAAATCTTCATCCACACCTTTGTTACCTCCAGATTTGATTATCCCAACATTCTCATGGCTGGCCTCTACTCTTCCACTCTCCATAAACTTGGAACTAATCTAAAACTCTATTGACCATATTCACATTCACCCAGCAGACCTGTCCTCACTGACCTATGCTAGCTCAGTTCAACAGCATTTTGATTTCAGAATTTGCATCTCCTTTGTGAACTTGTATCTTGCTATTCCCATTATCTTGCCCAGCCCTACAACCTTTTGAGATCTCGATATGACTCTAGCCTCTTGCATGACACTGAGTTTGACTACTTCACCATTGACAGAGAGCTGCTCTCCTGTCCTGGAAATCTCTCCTTAAGCAGTTCTGCATCTCCTTTTCCCTCAAGCCACTCCTTCAAATCTATACCTTTGTCCAATCTTTGGATGACTGAATATCCCATTAGGAGGCTTAATGTCCAGTTTTGTTTGGTAATATCCCTGCAAATACAAGTTATAGTTACCATATGAGATGGAGGTGAGACCCCTTATTACAGCTACAATTATTTATATTTAGAAAGCTTTTGAAGATCACAGAGATGTTGGCTTCTTCCATCATTTTATGGATGTGTGTTACGTGCAATCTAGGGAACCTACAAAAATTAATAACTCTGTCGTATTTCTACTGAAACAATATATAATTAATAAAATGGAGACACTCCTGCATATTTATACTCTGGTTATGTAGGAATGTCTTTAAAACATTGGAAGTACTGTGCAGATAGAGCATTACGTGAGAAACTAGTGTTATTATTTCAAAGGATAATACTTAGTGGTTAAACTAGTTTAAATTTTCACATCCAACTTACTTTGAAAGGGATTTTCTGCTCCCTGCTGTGATTCACTAGGATTCACATCTGCAAAGTAGAGTTTAGGTCTCTCGTGGTATTTGACTCTGTAAGTATCAGTCATGCAATTATCCACAGAAAAATACGTTATTGGAGCAACAGGTTTATCCAGTCCTGAAGGAGCATTGGTTGCAGATTCGTCAGGTACATATGCATCATGATTAGATTTTTCAGCAGGACTTGAAATGTCTCCTTGATTAGAAATCCTTCTTGGCACTTCATTCAGAGGTACCGTTGCATCATCCACAAACCTGGATTTTATGCACGTAGCCACTTTTGTCAAAACATTTTCCTTTTGCTCTCTTAGCTCATCTCCGATCAGGGCTCTCCGATTATACATTTTTGGAGGCAAAGGTGGTGGCGATGACCGATCTTGATGGATAGATTCTAGGAGATTTTCTCTCTTTTCACAACCATGATATGAGCTTCGGCCCTCAGACAGCAGGCATTGATCAAGCTGAGATTTCTCAGAGGATCGACTGGCTGGATGCAAATGTACCGGTGATCCAGATGGTGGCGTTACTGCAGTTATTTCCATACGTTGTAACTGGGGAGGAGACCAATGACCTTCAGAATCCAGAGAGATTGGAAAATTGTACCCGGAACTTTTCCCATAAGCAACCTCCTTGAAATCCTTACTAGGAAATACACGATGATCTTGTGGCACAGGTATATCTTTGCTGTTGGACTTGGCTGAAATATTTGGAACAGGTTTGTCTGTTGATGATTGTTTCAATTGCTGTTGTGGAGGATTTGGATTATCTTTACAGAACCTGTGGTTTTGCAAGTTCATTCCTGATGATTCTTGATACTGTGTTTTTTGCTTAGGGAAGGGAGCAGATTTCCTGGATCTTTCTAATGAAGGTGAAGCTTGGCCTTTAGTAAGCCTATCCATACCGATGTGAGATCTAAAAATAAATTAATAATGCAAGTTAAAATTCTTCCATAGCACATATAAAGTATTCCTATAAAGGATAGAAGTTCTCCACAAATATTTGAAATGGGTATTCTTGAATTTACTGCAACACCAATTACCTTTGCATGTCAGGTCCTTCAACAATGTCATCTCTTAGTTTCAACTCCTTGTTCTGCATTTCAGCTGTGATTGAAAAGAAGTAAAAGCTATTTTGTTAGTTCAGATAAATGCAACTTCAAACAGTCTTGAGTTCTTAAGTCAGTGCAGTCTGATATAAACATTACATGATCCATTATTGCTGTTCACAAATATTCTGAAATTAAATTTATACCAATGTAGAATGCTCACATTATCAATTTTTCTCAAATGATATATATGTATTGTGAATGGATAAAAAATTTGTAAGAGCATAGACTAACTACAGTCCTCATAGGAGTGAAAGATAAAAGTTACATTTTGGAGAACATGATTGCCTTCATGTCTCAGAATGGGAAAGTTGCATTCACCATGTGGGCTACTGTAGGTCCCAATTTGCATATACCAGCACTCGTAGAAAATTACATGCCATATTCCAATCGATCCTCTGCAGATTTTTGTTAATCGTTTGATGTATCTAATATTTATCACTAATGCCAATACTTTTCTTTTTAAAAAGCTTAACCTTGACTATTCCCTTTATCACTTTAAACATCTCGATTACCTCTGTTTGAAGAAATCAAGCTACAGATGCTCCAAATTAGGCTGCTTTTACAACTAATTTGCACAACAATATGGACAAGGCAAGACTGCACTTAATATTTAGTGCCCTGAAAAGTGGGTGGTCGCACTTGAGACCACAACAATATTGCAAATTAGCAGAAACATTCCAATGTTTTGAATTTTATCTGGCACAAAGGAAGATGCTGTGGTTATTAGCAGTCCATCATCTCAGTCTAAGGATGTCACTGTAGGGTTTCTGCCCTATGGCAATAATCTTCAGTTGTTTCAAAGCTGTTGGGCAGCACGGTGGCTTTTTCCAAAGTTCGATAGATTTGGGATCAGTTCCTGTGGATTGGAGGGTGGCTAATGTTGTACCACTTTTTAAGAAAGGTAGGAGAGAGAAAGCAGGAAATTATAGACTAGTTAGTCTGACCTCAGTGGTGGGAAAGATGCTGGAGTCTATTACAAAGGATGAAATTATGACACAGCTGGATAGTAGTAACATGATAGGTCAGAGTCAGCATGGATTTATGAAGGGGAAATCATGCTTGACTAATCTTCTGGAATTTTTTGAGGATGTAACTCAGAAGATGGACGAGGGAGATCCAGTAGATGTAGTGTACCTGGACTTTCAGAAAGCTTTTGATAAAGTCCCACATAGGAGGTTAGTGAGCAAAATTAGGGTGCATGGTATTGGGGGCAAAGTACTAACTTGGATTGAAAGTTGGCTGGCTGATAGGAAACAAAGTGTAGTGATAAACGGCTCCATTTCGGAATGGCAGGCAGTGACCAGTGGGGTATCACAGGGATCAGTGCTGGGACTGCAGCTTTTTACAATATATGTTAATGATATAGAAGATGATATTAGTAATAACATTAGCAAATTTGCTGATGATACTAAGCTGGGTGGCAGGGTGAAATGTGAGGAGGATGTTAGGAGTTTACAGGGTGACCTGGACAGGTTAGGTGAGTGGTCAGATGCATGGCAGATGCAGTTTAATGTGGATAAATGTATGGTTATCTACTTTGGTGGCAAGAACAGGAAGGCAGATTACTACCTAAATGGAATCAGTACAAAGAGATCTGAGTGTTCTTGTACACCAGTTAATGAAGGTAAGCATGCAGGTACAGCAGGTAATGAAGAAGGCTAATAGTATGCTGGCCTTCATAACAAGGGGGCTTGAGTATAGAAGCAAAGAGGTTCTTCTGCAGCTGTACAGGGCCCTGGTGAGACCACACCTAGAGTACGGTGTGCAGTTCTGATCTCCAAATTTGAGGAAAGACATTCTGGCTATTGAGGGAGTGCAGCGTAGGTTCACAAGGTCAATTCCTGGAATGGTGGGATTACCTTATACTGAAAGACTGGAGCAACTGGGCTTGTATACCCTTGAGTTTACAAGACAGAGGGGATCTGATTGAGACATACAAGATTATTAAAGAATTGGATAATCTGGAGGCAGGAAACAAGTTTCCGCTGATGGGGGAGTGCCGAACCAGAGGACACAGCTTAAAATACGGGGTAGACCATTTAGAACGGAGATGAGGAGAATCTTCTTCACCCAGAGAGTGGTAGCTGTGTGGGAGGCCCACAGAGGGCAGTGGAGGCCCAGTCTCTAGATTCATTTAAGAAAGAGTTGGATAGAGCTCTCAAGGATAGGGGAACCAAGGGTTATGGAGATAAGGCAGGAACAGGAGACTGATTAAGGATGATCAGCCATGATCATATTGAATGGTGGTGCAGGCTCGAAGGACAGAATGGCCTACTCCTGCACCTATTGTCTATTGTCAGTGGTTAGCATTGCTGCCTCACAACACCAGGGACCCAGGTTCAATTCTGGCCTCGGGTGATTGTCTGTGTGCACATTCTCCCAGTCTCTGCGTAGGTTTCCTCCCACAGTCCAAAGATGTGCAGGTCAGGTGAATTGGCCATGCTAAATTGCTCATAGTTTTAGGTGCATTAGTCAGAGAGTCTGGGTGGGTTACTCTTCGGAGGGTCGGTGTGGACTTGTTGGGCCGAAGGGCCTGTTTCCACACTGTAGGGAATCTAAAAAAAAGCCTTCCCTCCATCATAAGAATGTCTGATGATTGCACAATTTCACCACTCGTCACCACGCTTCAGGTACTGAAGCAGTTTGTGTCCATATGCAGGAAAACCAGGACAACATACAGACTGGGGCTGATAGGTGGCAATAACACTTGCACCAGCACTTGCATCATCTCAAACCTAATCATCACCCCTTGTCATTCAATGGCTTTACCCTCACTAAATTTCCCGATTAACTCCACATCGGGGGCTACAGTTGACTTGTAATTAAACAGGACTAGTTTAGCCAAACTTATCTAAACAGGTTACAATTTTGTACACTTGGAGCAAGCCTCCACTCAAGTTTCTTTGCTCCAAAGGAAACAATCTAATCTTCTTTAACATCGATTTCAAAAATGGAGGATTTTAGCTACATTCTGGTAAACCTTCTTGGCATCTTGACAGAACTGGAAGTAGACAAACCTGTGGCTAACCAGAACTTTATTAAGTTACCATAATCACAATAAGATTTTCAGCAGAAAAAGCCCAATGTCTTTGTATCATTTTTTCATTATCTCAGCATTCCAAAATGGTACCCACCCAATGAAGTACCTTTGAAGGCCATTAATTTTTATAATGCAGAGGACCTTCTATTATTGGAATAATGATTATCTGAATTTCAGATTATCTGAAGATTTCAAGGCCCTACAAAAATGTCACATCAAAAAGGCAAGTGTATTTGATTTACCTGTACTGAAGAACATGTGAAAATGCTGGCAAAAATAGAGAAACACAAGTAGCTCAAGCATCAGCAACTGGATATTTTTTTAGGTAACAACCCAGCCCTTTACAAAATTAAATGTTTTACAGTGCAGGGTATTCCTGTCACTTTACCAGGCCATTCATTAAAAAAGGTCGAGAACGTAAACCTTTGCACGAGGCAGTGCTTCTGTCTTTCTATCGCGAGACTGAGTTCCTGGAAACTGACAAATACTCTTGTGATCACAGAAGCTGTTCAGGGCCTGGTTTTATGCTGGGATTTGACACACAGTATGTGTGTGACGGCAAGTCCTTCTCATTTTAACCTGTGATTTGCAGACTGCAAGAATTAGCCTAAATGGCAGACTCATTAAAATTATAGATTTAAACAAATTTTCCAGTAGAGCACAGCATTAGATCAGTATGGCTTCCCTTGTTTAAGGTAAAACAGATTATCCGAATAATCAATTATCTGAACGAAAGAGTGTCCGACCATCTCGTTCGGATAATCGAGGTTCCTCTGTAGAAGAAAAGCATCAGCTAAACACATAAACCCTCCTCAAACAGCACTTGGATAAATGACTGGATATTTTTTGCAGCGTAAGCTTTTCTCCAGGAAACAAAAAGAATTCCTAGAATCTATGGGATCTTATTCAATTACCCATCAGAATGGACACGGCACCTAAGTTTTTTGCTAAAACAAAACCAGCACCATTGACAGAGGAACTTGCCGCAAAATAGCCTGTTAAGTGTGAACCTGCTGACTCAATAAGTAATAGTGGATTATTCCACTAAGGCTAACATTTAGTTTACAGAGCTCTTCTGGTGTGAGAGCTTTCCTACCTCTAGGCCAAAAGGGCCAGCGTTTAAGTTCCATCTGCTCCAGAGGTGAATCATAACAGATCGGAACAGGTTGATTAAAAATATCGAACACTTATTATACATTCTGAACGTTTCTAATACGAATCAACTGAAAATAGAGTCTTCTGTTTACCTATGATTTTGTTTTAATACATACAAATCATACAATCCTTAAAAAAAATACCATACTTACCAGAGAGCAAACTTTCATCATTTTAGGCATGAAAAGAATGCTCTAAACTGAAGTACACCAGACAAGAAAAACCTGTTCCAACAGTCATATCTGTCAATTGTTGCAATTGGAGTCTTATAATTGTCGATGACAATTTTCAGGTGGAAGGAGAATAGCGCTTATCTAAACAAAGCCTACAAGCAAAACTACATAAGATATAATTTCAGCATCCACTCCATCCAATCTCAATTTACAATGTAGCAAAAATTACAAAATCTTAAAAATTATTCCTTACATTTCATTTGAGAATGTTCTTTACTCCAGAGTATTTAATGTTACACATTCCAAAATTTTAAACCCTACTGTAGGGAAATGTCTCCTATAATAAAAATAAAGTACTGCGGATGCTGGAAAATCGGAAATAAAAGCAGAAAGTGCTGGGGAAACTCCAGTTTGGCAATATCTGTGAAGAGGGGAATGGTGTTAATGTTTTGAGTCCAATTAGACTTTTCAGAACTGAAAGGGGCTGGAAAATTGTACTTTTTAAAAATAATGCAGATACAGGAGGTAGAGGAGCAAGTAGAACAGGCTATCTTTGGTTATGAGCACCTGCACAAAGGGCAAGTGGCGAAGGAAAGATAGAGATTTAAAGAGGCATAAAGGAAAATACGAAAAGGAGAAAACAGGTTTGCTCTGCTGATAAAGTCAACAAGACAAAATAAAAGACAAAGCTGTGTGTTGGGTGGGTGGGGATGATTTCGGAGGATGTTGGAGGACTTAACAAAACAGTCGGATAGAGGTTATCCCTCTGAGGTTGTGAAATTTAAATCTGAATCCAAGAGGCTGTAAGATGCCAAAATGTCAAAGAGGTGTTACTCTCTTGCATTGTGCTTCATTAGAAGATTGGAGCAGGCCCAAGCTCGCAGTGCATGGGACACTGATCCACTTCTCCATCACTCCTAACAAATTCTCACTTGCCCATGTCAGCTTTTTACCCAATTGCAGATGCAACACTTACACATTCACCTCCTCATTGTCCTGGGCCATAAACATACCTACTAGGTGAAGCATTATCTTAGTTGAGAGTGTGATGCTGGAAAAGCATGGCAGGTCAGGCTGCATCTGAGGAGCAGGAAAATCGATGTTTCAGGCTGGAACCCTTCATCAGGAATGAGGCTGGCAGCCTCGGGGGTGGAGAGATAAATGGGAGGAGGATGGAGCTGGGGTGAAGGTAGCTGAGAGTGCAATAGGTGGATGGAGGTAGAGGTAAAGATGATAGGTCGAGAGGAGTGTGCAGCGAATAGGTGGGAAGGAAGATTGACAGGTGGGACAGGTCATGAGGGCAGTGCTGAGCTGGCAGGTTGGAGCTGGGGTAAGGTGGAGGGTGGGGTGAAAATGAGGCAACTGGTGAAGTCCACATTGATGCCTTAGGGTTGAAGGGTCCTGAGATGGAAAAGAAGGCATTCTTCCTCCAGGCGTCAGATGGAGAGGAAGTGTTGATGGAGGAGGCCCAGGACCTGCATGTCCTCAGCAGAGTGGGAGGGGGAGTTGAAATGTTCTACCAAGGGGTCATGTGGTCGATTGGTGCGGGTGCCCCGAAGATGTTCTCTAAAACAAGAAAGTGTCCAGTCTCCCCAATGTAGAGGGGACCGCACTGGGAGCAACGGATACAATAAATGACATGTGGAAGTGCAGGTAAAACTTTGATGGATATGGAAGGCTCCTTTGGGGCCTTGGATAGAGGTAAGGGGGGAGATGTGGGCACAGGTTTTGCAAATCCTGCAGTGGTAGAGGAAGATGCCAGAAGAGGAGGTTGGCTTCTTAGGGGGTGTGGACCTGACCAGGTATTCGTGGAGGGAATGGTCTTTGCGGAAAGCGGAAAGGGTGGGGAGGGAAATATATTCCTGCTGGTGGGGTCCATTTGTAGGTGACTGATATGTCTGCGGATGATGCAATTTATGCATAGGTTGGTGGGGTGGAAGGTGAGGACAAGGGGGTTCCGTCCTTGTTGTGGTTGGAAGGGTGGGTTTTGAGGGTGGAAGTGATGTGGATGCGATGCGTTAGAGGGCATCCTCAACCACGTGGGAGGGGAAATTTCGGCCTTTAACAGGAGGCGGCCATCTGGTGTGTTCTGTGGTGGAAATGATCCTCCTGAGAGCAAAAGCGGCAGAGGAATTGGGAATACAGGATAGCATTTTTGCAGGAGGTAGGGTGGGAGGTGGTGTAATCCAGGTAGCTTTGGGAGTCAGTGGGTTTGTAAAAAAAAATGTCAGTGTTGAGTCAGTCCTCGTGTATGGAGATGGAGGGGTCTAGGAAGGGGAGGGAGGTATCAGAGATGGTCCAGGTGAATTTAAAGTCGGGGTAGAATGTGTTGGTGAAGTTGGTGAACTGATCGACCACCTCACGGGAGCACAGGGTGGCGCCGATGCAGTCATCAACGTAGCAGAGGAAGAGATGGGGAGTGGTGCCAGTGTAACCCCAGAAGATGTACTGTTCTACGTAGCTGACAAAGAAACAGGCATAGCTGTGGCTCATGTAGGTGCCCATGGCTACCCCTTTCATCTGGAGGAAATGGGAGAATGGAAGGAGAAATTGTTGAGGGTGAGGACCAGTTCAGCCAAACATATAAGAGTGTCAGTGGAAGGGTACTGACGGGGACGTCCAGAGAGGAAGAAATGGAAGAGTTGGAGGCCACGGTCATGGCGGATAGAGGTATAGAGGGACTAGATGTTCCATGGTGAAGATGAGGTGTTGGGTGCCGGGCAAACGGAGGTCTTGGAGGAGGTGGGGGCGTGGGTGGTGTCCCCTAACGTATGCGGACCAAGGGTGATAGGACAGTATCGAGGTAGGTGGAGATGAGTTCAGTGGGGCAGGAGCAGACTGAGACGATAGGTTGGCTGGGGTAGTCAGGCTTCTGGATCTTTGGTAGGAGTTGAATTGGGCAGTGCTGTACTCCCAAACTATGAGGTTGGAAGCTGTGGGTGGGAGATCCCCTGAGGTGATGAGGCTGTGTATGGTCAGGGAGATGATGGTTTGGTGATGGGGCAGGAGGTCATGGTCGAGGGGGCGGTAAGAGGTGCATTCAAGTTGGCGCCTGGCTTCAGCGGTGTAGAGCTCAGTGCGCCAAATTACCACTGCACCCCATTTGTCTGCTTGTTTAATAGTGAGGTTGGGGTTGGAGCAGAGGAAGTAGAGGGCTGCACGTTGTGAGGGCAAGAGTGGGTGAGGCGGTTGGACAGGTTGAAGCGGTTGATGTCACAGCAGCACGTTAAAATGAAGAGGTCAAGGGCAGGTAACAGGCCAGCAAGGGGTGTTCAGGTGGATGGGGTGGGTTGGAGGTGGGAGAAGGGATCCTTGGTGAGGAGGGCAGGTGTAAAAGTAGGCACAGAGGTGGTGGAAGAAATGTTCAAAGTCGCAGCGTGTCAATCTCATTAATCTGGGACTGTAGAGGGATGTAAGTGAGGCGTTTACTGAGGACTAAATGTTCATCCTCAGTGAGGGGGAGGTCTGGGGGAATGGTGAAGACACGGCAGGGATGTGAGCTAGGACCTGGAGTGAGGCTTGAGTTCGAGGTGGGATGGGAGCTCGGGGCTGGAGTTCGAGGTGGGGGCAGAGACAGTGGCTAGAGTGGGCATGATTATGGGGTCAGTAGTGACGTCAATAAAGGAGGTGATGCTTAGAAAAGGGGGTGGAAGTTGTCCTTATGATGCTTATGCACCCGCATGCCTGTCTCTTTGTCGGAGTTACACCGGCACCATTCCCCACCTCTTCCTCCGCTACACTGATGACTGCATCAGTGCCACCCCGTGCTCCCACGAGGAGGTCCATCAACTTCACCAACACATTCCACCCCGACCTTAAATTCACCTGGACCATCTCTGACACCTCTCTCCACTTCCTAGATCTCTCCATCTCCATCCACGAGGACCGACTCAACACTGACATTTTTCACAAACCCACTGACTCCCACAGCTACCTGGATTACACCTCCTCTCACCTCTACCTCCTGCAAAAATGCTATCCTATATCCCAATTCCTCTGCCTCCACTGCATCTGCGCCCCGAAGGACCAGTTCCACTACAGAACACATCAGATGGCCTCCTTTTTTAAAAAAGGCTGAAATTTCCCCTCCCACAAGTTGAAAATGCCTTCCAACGCATCTCAGCCACGTCCTGCACCTCCACCCTCAAACCCACCCCTCCAATCGCAAAAAGAACAGAACCCCAGTCTTCACCTTCCATCCCACCAACCTCCGCATAAATTGCATCATCTGCCGACATTTCCGCTACCTACAAATGGACCCCACCATAGGGATATATTTCCCTCCCCACCCCTATCTGCTTTCCACAAGGACAGTTCTCTCCGCGACTACCTGGTCAGGTCCATGCCCCCTAACAAACCAACCTCCCCTCCTGGCACCTTCATCTGCCTCCATAGGAAATACAAAACCTGTGCCCACACCTCCCTCCTTACCTCCATCCAAGACCCCAAAAGGAGCCTTCCACATCCAAAGTTTCACCTGCACTCCCACACATCATTTATTGTATCCGTTGCTCCCGAGGCGATCTCCTCCACACTGGGGAGACTGGAAGCTTCTCGCAGAGCACTTTAAAGAACATCAACCACACCGCCCTGTGGCCAAACATTTCAACTCCCCTTCCCACTCTGCCAAAGACATGCAGGTCCTGGGCCTCCATTGCCACTCCCTCACCACCTGACGCCTGGAGGAAGAATGCCTTATCTTCTGCCTTGGGACCCTTCAACGCCAGGGCACCAATGTGGACTTCACCAGTTTCCTCATTTCCCTACCCCACTTCCAACCTGCCAACTCAGCATTGCCCTCATGACCTGTTCCATCTGTCAATCTCCCTTCCTACCTATTTGCTGCACCTTTCTCTCCGACCTATCACCTCTACCCCTACCTCCATCCACCTCTTGCACTCTCAGCTACCATGTTCCCAGCCCCAACCCCCTCCCATTTATCTCTCCACCACCCCCCCATTTATCTCTCCACCCCCCCCCCCCCCCCCCCCTCTCCCCGAAGGTCCCAGCCTCATTCCTCATGAAGGGCTCTGGTCTGAAACGTCAATTTTCCTGTTCCTCCGATGCTCCCTGACCTGCTATGCTTTTCCAGCAACACATATAGCATTACCTTAGTTGTACTTCTTTCAATATAGTCTGCTGTATTTGCTGCTCACAATGTGGTATTATTTACATTGGCAAGAACAAATACAGACTGGGTGACCGCATTCAGAAACATCTGCACTCTGTTCAATCTTCCAGTTGCTTGCCATTTCAATAAACTATTTTCCTCCCATGAAAATATTTTTGTCCTGGGGGCGTGCTTCAATGTCCCAATTAAGCATAAAACATACTAAAGGAACACCTTCTCATTTTCCACAGTCATCTTACAGCCTCCAGTACTCAATATTCAACTTTACAACTTCAGAGCATGACCTTGTATTCGCCAATTTACCTAAATCCTCCATGCCCTCCCACTCGTTTCCACCCATCCCTCCAACATAAACGTGTTTTGATGATTTTGCTCTCAATAGTGCAGGCACATTTTCTCTTTTTCACAACTTCATTTACACCCATTTTTACATCTCTACCTTCCCTTTGCCTCCACTAGCAATTCCTTTGGTCGTTGGCTTTGAGTACCATTAAGATCTGTTCCACTTGCTCCTCTCTGCCTACAGGATAAAACGAAAACAATATTCTAACTCTTTTCAATTATGAGGCCATACCAGACTCAAAACATGAACTCTGCTTCTCTCCACAGAAGCTGCCTGACCTGAGTTTGTTTTTAACATATGTTTGCTATGCCTGTGTCATTCATTGCTTGCAAAGAGAGAATCTGAATAATAGTTTTAAAAGTGTCAGTCATGATTGAGCAGCAAAACATACTACTCCAACTCAAATGGTTCATTTTTAAAAGTGCAGAAATTACTTTTATTACAAAATGTAACTTTTACATGGTGATAGAAGAACTACTAAATAGTAAACCCATTACCACCCAGTCGTCAATTATAAAAAGGATGCAACATAAAAGATGTCAAAACAGTAATTCCAGACATTAATTTCTCATTAAAATTTATATTTAGTGACATAAAAATTAAGTATGTTATTTCAGCTAAATTGAAATTGTTGACCAAGAATTAAGAAATCAAACTGCAAACCCGACAAGATCCAAACTGTTAAAAAAGTTACATTAATCAGCATTTTGGATCTGTTAATCTCTGAACATAGCCACTATGCAATGCAGCCTGCAGCAACCAGATTCCCTTTTCATGACGCACTTGCCACAAGGACAGCTGCAGTAAGGCTCATCAACATATCCCACAATGTACCAGACGCAGGATGATCTCAAGAGTACAGCATTTGATTCCATGCTATTTCAAAAACTACAGTGACTGCACTTCAAAGGAATTTGTCATGTGAAGCCCTAAGTGTCTGAAACATGCCACACTATAAATGGATTTTTTTCTGAAATATTTCCATCATATTTTGACAGAATTAATTCACTTTCAAAATAACCTCAAGTAATCAACACACTGATATTCCAAAACATTAAAAACTGAAAATTAGTGGAAGAAAAAAAAATTTTCCATAAAACTGATCAAAATTCATTAATTGTGTAACAAGATTAGTCATGTTTTCTTTTGAATATACACTTAATTTTGGGGTAGACTAGGGATAAGGGAAAACAATGATCTTAAATATGAGATAGTGGGGAGGACAGAAACTAGCAGACAGTGAGAATGGAATCAGGAATATTGACAAATTTAAATAACTTGTGGGTGAATGAGAACAAAGAAAGTGGTTTTGGTGCACACTATGTGTAATAAATTAACAAAGGCAAAAATAGGGACTTTCCTAATGGAGGGGCTGTAATAGGACACAGGGAATGAATCACATCAATACCATGTGATAGCTACTAATGAGAGATTTACACCTATACTGTCAATAAGTATTGATCTAGATCACAACACATCTAATCTCTTGTGAACTGAAATTTCATTTTCTGGTGATTAACAGGCACTTAATCCAATTAGCATTATGATAAAAATTAATTACACTTTATTGTAGCTAGTTGATGGTGTAAATGAAATGTTCCAGAATTTAGCAATTAAGTATCATGTGAATGAATTATAAAGACTTTAAAATGATTACTAGTGTGCATTGATAAATTAGACTCACGTTTACAGTACAGAATGCTTCGTTAACTAACCCTAACTTCAGGGAACTGTGGATATGCACAGAGCCCAGAAGACAATAACAAGCAGGAACAGAAGTTTGCCATTCTGCATATCAAGCATGTTCAGCCATTCAAGGACATGATGGCTGATCTAATAATCCTCAACTTCGCTTTCCTGCCCTATCTCTGTGACTCTCAATTTTGAAGGTGTCACTGAACCCAAAACATTAATTCTGCTTTCTTCCTACAGATGTTGCCACAATTTCTCCAGCAATTTGTTTTTGATTTGATTTTCAGCATCCACAGTTCCTTTGTTTTATTTTACTCTTGACTCCCTTACTAATTTCACTGATAGTTAGTATTTTCCAGAGTCCTACCATTCTATGCAATCCCTTACCTCATTAGCTGCCTCAAAATTTATTTCACTTTACCAGGTTGATTTCCATTTGCTTTGCAATCTGTTGATTTCCAACTTCAGTTTACAGCAATAGAACATAGAAGAATACAGCGCTTCTATGTTCTATGGCTGTAAACTGAAGTTGGAAATCAACAGATTGCAAAGCAAATGGAAATCAACCTGGTAAAGTGAAATAAATTTTGAGGCAGCTAATGAGGTAAGGGATTGCATAAAATGGGAGGACTCTGGAAAATACTAACTATCAGTGAAATCAGTAAGGGAGTCAAGAGTAAAATAAAACAAAGGAACTGTGGATGCTGAAAATCAAATCAAAAACAAATTGATTTGATTTTCAGCATCTTCCTCACTTGATACCATCCTATCAATTTTCAGTCATGTGAACATCTAAATCATACCTCTTGAACTACAGTTTATTTCCTCAGATATTTTAACTAAAATTTAATCAGTTTAAAAAGCATACAAGAACTTCCCACTTCACAACTTACAACTGTCACCATATGATAAAGAAGACAGGAAAAAAACATTCCAGCTTGATTTGAAATAAATCAAATCCTAGTACACAGAAGTAGCTCATCCTAAACACATGTTTCATTTTCAGATTAAAACAGTCATAGAATCCCTTCGGCACAAATAGCGGCCATTTGGCTCATTGAATCTGCGTCAACCCTGTAAAAAGCATCACCACACCCCCACCCTACTACCTCTAGAAGGGAAAAGAGATGAAGCATTTGCTGCTCCTCATTATCTTCTGAAGGTGATGAGGCATTTTCTTAAACTGTAGCAGACCATTGGGCCTCATATACCAATAGTGCTGTTAGGAAAGGAGGTTGGTCCAGGATCTTGACCCAGCAACAATGACGCAAACAGCAATATGGTTCCAAGTCAGCATGGAATATGGCTGGGAGCGCAATTTTCAGGCAGTGGTCTTCCAAAAGATCTTAGTGTACATCTTTGACAGAGATTGTGGATTTGGAAGATATTGAAGAAGCCATGTCAAGCTGCTGAACTGCATCTTGTAAACAAAAAAACATTGCTGCCATTGCACTGTAGAAGAATTAAGGTAATGGATGCAGTGCCAATCAAGCACTTTGTATGGTTTCTTCACTATTGGAGATGCGCTCATCCAAAATGTAAACATCATTCTGTTAGACTACTGACTTGGACTTTGTAGACGGTTAGAGACAAACAATAAACTGCAAGATGCTGGAATCCAAAGTAGACAAGCAAGAGACTGGAAGAGCACAGCAAGCAAGACAGTATCAGGAGGTAGAGTAGTCAGATGTTTTGGGTATCACCCTTCTTCAGGAATAGAAGCCGGGGTAGGGGGAGTTGCAGATAAAGAGTGTGGAGGGTGGTGCGAGAGAAGGGTTATGGATGGGGAGGAGAAGTGGTCAGGTGGCCAGGCTTTGGGGAATCTAGATGGAGTTCCGGATCTACTCTTATAGCTGCAGTATCTATATTGCTGGCCTAGTTCTGTTCAGTGTATTCCCAAGTCATTGATATTGGGGATTCAGTGATGGCAATGCTATAGATTGTAAAGGGGAGATGGATAGATTCAGTTTTACTGGAGATAGCCATTGTTTGGCACTTGTATTATCATTTATCAGCCAGGTTCTGTTGCAAACAGATTTGAACTGCTTCAGTAACTGAAGAATCTGTAATCACCAAACATCTCACTTCTGATCTTATGATAGAAAGAAAGTCATTAAGGAAGCAGCTAAAGATTTTGTGCCAAGCATACTATCTTGAGGAACTTCCACAGTGATACCCTGGGACTCAGATAATTAGCCTCCATTAATTACAATCACATTTCTTTGCATTGAATAAGACTCCAACAAATGAAGAGATTCCCCTAATTCCCATTATAGTTCATATTAGATTCCACGCTACAATTTTGCCACATTCAAACAAAATAGCGTATTCATGTCAAGTGCAGTCACCCTCACCTTCCCTCTGGAGTTCAGCTCTGTATTTCATGTATGGATCTAGGCTATAATGAGGTCAAAAGATATTGCGCTGGCAGATCCCAAACAGAACATCAATAATCAGGTTACTATTGTTTAAGTGCAACCTGATAACATTTTCCATCACTTTACTAATGAATGTTGACCCTTGAATATAGGGAGGAAAGGGATGTGCAAACAGGCTTCATTATGTGGCATGATGATAGAATATGCTTAGGAAAAAGTTTTGATAGACTGAAAATATTAAACTAGAGAAGGTTCAGAAGAGATTTACCAGGGTGTTGCTGGGTATGGAAGGTTTGAGTTCTAAAGGAAGGCGGGACAGTCTGGGACATGTTCCACTGTGGCATAGGAGGTAGAGAGGTGACCTTACAGAAGCTAATAAGGTCATGAGGGGTATAGATAGTGTTCATGTTGGGTGTCTTTTTCCCTCGAATGGGTAATTAAGACAAGGAGGCACATTTTTAAGTTGAGAGAAGAAAGATTTTAAAAAGACATGAGGCAATTTTTTTTTAAAAATAGAGGGCAGTTCACATGTGAAATGTACTTCTTGAGGAAATGGCAGATGAGACACAATTACAACGTTTAAAAGAAACTTGGATAAGTAGATGACTAGGAAAGGTTTGGAGGGATATGGGCCAGGAGCAGGCAGGTGGGACTAGTTTAGTTTGGGATTATGTTCAGCTTGGACTGGTTGGACCAAGGAGCCTGTTTACATGCTGCCTAACTATGAAAGATGGAAGGTTGCCAAGGAAAGCAGCAGGAAAAGTGAATTGAGTTGAGTTATGTGTGACTACAAAGTTTAGCAGTGAACTGTCTAAAGTTGATACATACAGGTTGCAAAGGTTTCTGCAATGCAGGGACTAAAGTTCCATCTACTTGGAGTCATATAGAAAACTCAACCTTCTCAATTTACTTTGGCCTGAGGAAGTGGTTAGGCTAGTGAATGGAACTAGTAGCAAAGGAACAATTTATGGTAAAGGCCAAAAACAACTATGGTCGTCTTAGTGTTCCACTTGAGGTTTTACAAATCCATGAATCATTAATAACTGTCCATCCAAATTGGCGAATAGACATGCAACCCTGAAGGAAATATTATTTCCAGCAATAATCACATATCAGTGAAGATGAGAACACTAACAGGAGAAAAACTGTCAAAGTTAAAAATTCCTTTTTTGACAAGCCTATGCTTAAACAGATGATAATTTACACTTTTTGCTTCTTAAATAATTAATAGCTCATGTTCTTGTGAAACATTCTAGATTGTTCACATGTTGTGCAAGAATGTGAGTGCATTGAAGTTTAGATCCAAAGGCAACATGAGGAGAAACATTTTCACAAAGCATATGGTTAAATTCTGGAATGGAATGCCTGAGAGTTTGGAGAAAGCAGACTCAACCATGGGTTTCAAAGGAGAATTAGATAATTATCTGCAGATAAAAATCTACTGTGTCGCCAGAGAAAGGACAAGTGAGTTACCGTGCAGAGACCTGGCATAGACACAATGGGCCAAAATTATCTTTTTGCATGTTGTAACCATTCTACAGCTCTATCTCTAAACTCTTTTCAACTATTAGTTGTGGAATAAACATGGCTCTATTATCTGCACAAGATGTACAGACCTGTCAAAGTTTAAATTAATTACAGTAACAAGTGGCACATTAGATTAACTAGTCATCAGATTTTAGCTATAGTTGCTCAATCACAGGCTTTTGAAACGCAAACAGAAAATGCTGGAAAACCTTAGCAGGTCTGACAGCATTTGTGATGAGAAAGCAGAGTTAATATTTCAGGCCCAGTGACCCTTCTTCAAAACTGATTTGCTAAATACAAAGTTTTTTTTTGCTTAAGAGATGGGAGAAGGATAGGAGTAAATGATAGGTGGAGATGAAGCACAGCGAGAGAGAAAAGCAGGCAAAGGAATAAGTAAGGGTCCGTTTGGGAGAACGAATAGCTACTAATGGGGACTGCTAGTTGCCGATAATGGGTCGTTTGTGATAGGAGCCTATATGATGGCAAGGCCGAATGTCTGGGGATTGGGGTAAGGACATGGGGGAAGGTGCTCAGGCCCTAAAATTTTTGAACTTGAAATTGAGTCCAGAAGGTTGCAGGGTTCCCAAGCAGAAACTGATGTGTTGCTCTCCCAGGTCGAGCAGAGCTTTGCTGGAGCACTAACAAACCGAGAGAGAGATGCTGGCCAGAGAACATGTTGGTGCATTGAAATGGCAGGAAGCTGAGGGTCATTTTTGAGGACAGAGACCACTTGAGCATTACATTACAGTCGAGATTTATGTTTGCAAACATTTACTTGACAGAATACCAAAGCATGAGTACATTTCCCAGTCATCACAGAAATAGAATACAAGTGCCATAGAGATTTTGCAATGGGAATGCAGTAACTTGGTCAAGATAAAGTATGATGCAGACACAGCATTGATCCTTTGGCAATAATTTAGTGAATTCACTCACAAATAACTTAATATAAACTACCTACAATTACTAATCACTTAATTTTTTTAATCAAATGAAGATGAGATGTAATCTATCCGGATAAGAACAGTTCCCCCCCCCCGCTCTTTCAAAGTAACTTCAACTAATAGCTTGCATGGAGAACTACTTCACAGTAGATACAAGTCTGTTAACAACTCTCACTAGTTACCATCCATATCAACAAAGTAGTAATCAACCAGTTGATTTTTTTTTCACTTTAAACATCTTTAGTCCTATCATTTCTGAAAGTATTCAGAGAAACTTTGAAGGATCAGCATTATTCATCACTCATATTAGCAGAAAACTTTCAAACAGTGAACAATCACAATTTATGAACTATATTGGCATATTAACATGGATTTTAATCAAAAGCAATAGTATATAGCCAACTGATGGAGGCAACAGAGCCCTGCCAGCACTGATTAGAAAAAAATGCAACACTTTGGCAAACCCCATGCCCTTCACATCTAATGCCAGGATGACTGTACATTGAATTCCACCCTTTATAAATAGACATGTTATTTTTCTCTTCTGCTGACATGGATAACCATGCATGGCTAAAAGCAGCAAACAATTTTGAATAGAGAAATATGGTCGGTTGCTTAGATAACCCCTAAAATAATCATATGTCAGAGTGGGTATCTTAGAAGCTTAATGTACAGTTTACAACGGGGTGTTAATTTGTTGCTTGCCCCGAAGAAAAACATTATGACATATCAGAGCAGCTACTCAGAATGAAGTATCCAAGGTTTTAGAATAGCAAAAGTTTTAAGGAAATCTTTCAATTTGAATGGAAAGATAGTACATTCAAAAAAATTGATGTTGGCCACGAAAAAAGCTTTGCTTTAGCAATTGTGCTCTACAGTTCTTTGGATTAAAGTGTCTATCATAAAATAAATAAATATAAACATGATTGAATTTTATTTTTGAAATGCAGTTGTGACCAGTTTGGTCCATGATACTCTTGATTTTGTCCTTAATGCAAAATTGGAATTTCTTCCAACAAATGTCATTGACCACATTTATGCTGAGTGTGTAATGGCTCACTTTTTAAAAACGAAGAAAAGCTTAAGGGCATTTTCTGTTCAATGTATATAGACATTTGATATAGAAAATACAGTTGGCGTTTTATTATTATTGATGGAATGTAAGCATAGCTAACAAAGCTATCCATCCCCAAAATGTCCTTGGGAAAGTAGCAGTGAGTCACCTGATTGAACCACCACATTGCATATGGTACACTACAGTGCTGTTTGGAAGGGTTTTGGTCCAGGATGCTGATCCCATAATAGTGAAGGAACAATGAATCAGTTCCAAATTAGAGGTATCACTTGGAAGGAAACTTTCAGGTAATGCTGCTCCCACATGAATTTGGGCCTTGTCCTTCTAGGAGACAGAGATTGTAAATTTGGAAGAGGCTGATGGATTCTTGGTGAGTTGCTACAGTACAGCCTAGAGATTGTACACTCTGCTGCCACCTTGTGCTGATGGTGGAGGAAGTGAATGTTCAAAATAGTGTTGACTTTTGAGTGTGTATGAATACAGGTTCAACAACACAAGTGAAGAACGTTTCATCACACTACTGACTTATACCTTTTGGTGGACAGGCTTTGAAGAATCAGGAAATGAGTTACTGACCATAATTTGCAGCCTCTTACATGCTCTTGTAGCTATAGCTTGAGAATGTGGGATTCTGCAATGGCAATGCCACTACATGTCAAAAGGAGATCAACAGACTCTCTTGTTTGAGTTGTGATCAACTGAAATCTTTGTGGCAGTTACTAGTCCAAGCCTGAATGTTATCTAGGCGGCTACTACATTTTGGCACAAACTGATTCAGTACGAGTTGTACGTGGTACTCAACTTCATATAATCATCAGTGCACATCCCCATTTGCGACCATATTTAGTAAGATCACAAATGAAACAACTGAGAATTGTTGCATCTAGGAAGCACCCTGAAAAACACCTGCAGTGATGGCCTGGAGCAGAGATGATTGGCCTCCAAAATGACAATCATCTTCCAATGCGCCAGATAGGAGTTCAATCAGTGAAGTGTTTTCCTCTATTACCACAGACTTCAATTTTGTTAGGACTCTTTGATGCCTTGCTCAAATGCTGTCTTGTTGTTAAGGGCAGTCACTTTTACATCGTCCTCTTAAATGCAGCTTTTGCTTTAAATATTCGTTCAATGGACGGGGATATTACTGGCTAGGCCCATTTGTTACCCATCCCTGATTACCCAGAGGACAGTTAAAAGTCAACCACATTGCTGGGAGTCTGGAGTCACATGCAGGCCAGACCACCTAAGGACAACAGTTTCTTTCCCTAAATGATATTAGTGAGCCGGTGGGGGGGGGGTTGCCTGACAGTTAGCAATGGTTTTATAGTCATCATTAGACTCAATTCCAGATTTTTATAGAATTGAACTCCATCTGCCATGGTGGGATTCAAATCCAGTCGCTAGAATATTACCCGATTCTCTGGATTAGTTGTCAAGAGATAATACAAGTAGGCCAACTCTCCAATATTGTCCATATTAAAACTTAGGCTGTGATGGGGCATGGGAAAAAGCAAACCTGCCAGAACCCAAATGGACCGTGTTATTGCTGCTTTAATGTGCCTACCAACATGGTAATACAACCATCTGTTGATGAGACCACAATAATTTGCTTTTATTTTTCTCATCTTTTGGTTTGCAATTAGATTGCAGTTGAGAATTGAACTTTGAAGTGCACCTTATTTTAAAAAAAATACAAAGACTGATTTGTGTTGTGGGAACTGGCCTGGAAAGATGATGCAGGCTAATTACAGCTCTAAGAGCTATAGGTGATTCAACACTCAGCTGTTGATATGCTCAGTGACTGGCAACTTGGTTGACTGTTAAATTGGTCAATCAAGGGAGGACTGGTGCTGGCACCTAGTGCAGGAGTCTTTTGTGGATATACCTATTTCAAACAGGTATGCGGTTTTGGAAAACATAGGGGGTGATTGATTCTCAAGGGAACGTAGCACGAACAGCCACGTTTCTGATATTGAGACTGGCTCTAATGCAACTAGGGGTATGCCGGCTTCCAAGAGATCAATTGTGTGAGGGGATTCAGAAGTCCAAGGTACAGAAAGATGTTTCTGTGGCAAGGAGCGAAAAAGCAGAATGGTGTGTTGCTTCTCTGGTGCCAGGATCAAGGATGTCTCAGAGAGGGTGCAGAATGCTCAAGGGGGAGAGGGGCCAGCAAGAGGTCATTATCCATATTGGAACCAACGACATAGGAAGGGAAAAGGTTGAGATTCTGAAAAGAGATTACAGAGAGGCAGGAATTTAAAAAGGAGGTCCTCGAGAGTAGTAATATCTGGATTACTCCCAGGGCTACGTGCTAGTGAGGGCAGGAATAGGAGGATAGAGCAGATGAATGCACGGCTGAGGAGCTGGTGTATGGGAGAAGGATTCATATTTTTGGATCACTGGAATCTCTTTTGGAGTAGAAGTGACCTGCACAAGAAGGATGGATTGCACCCAAATTCGAAGGGGACTAATATACTGGCAGGGAAATTTGCTAGAGCTGCTTGGGAGGATTTAAACTAGTAAGGTGTGTGTGTGGGGGGGTTGGGGAAACCCAGGGAGATAGTGAGGAAAGAACAATCTGAGACTGGTACAGTTGAGAATAGAAGCGAGTCAAACAGTCAGGGCAGGCAGGGACAAGATAGGACTAATAAATTAAACTGCGTTTATTTCAATGCAAGGGGCCTGACAGGGAAGGCAGATGAGCTCAGGGCATGGTTAGGAACATGGGACTGGGATATCATAGCAATTACAGAAACATGGCTCAGGGATGGGCAGGACTGACAGCTTAATGTTCCAGGATACAAATGCTACAGGAAGGACAAAAAGGTAGGCAAGAGAGATGGGGGGAGTGGCATTTTTGAAAAGGGATAGCATTACAGCTGTGCTCAGGGAGGATATTCCCGGAAATACATCCAGGAAAGTTACTTAGGTGGAACTGAGAAATGAGAAAGGGATGATCACCTTATTGGGATTGTATTATAGACCCCCTAATAGTCAGAGGGAAATTGAGAAACAAACTTGAAAGGAGATCTCAGCGATCTGTACGAATAATAGGGTGGTTATAGTAGGGGATTTTAACTTTCCAAACATAGACTGGGACTGCCATTGTGTTAAAGGTTTAGATGGAGAGGAATTTGTTAAGTGCGTACAAGAAAATTTCCTGATTCAGTATGTGGATGTATCTACTAGAGAAGGTGCAAAACTTGACCTACTCTTGGGAAATAAGGCAGGGCAGGTGACTGAGGTGTCAGTGGGGGAGCACTTTGGAGCCAGCGATCATAATTCTATTAGATTTAAAATACTGATAGAAAAGGATAGACCAGATTTAAAAGTTGAAGTTCTAAACTGGAGAAAGGTCAATCTTGACGGTATTAGGCAAGAACTTTCAAAAGCTGATTGAGGGCAGATGTTCGCAGGTAAAGGAATGGCTGGAAAATGGGAAGCCTTCAGAAAAGAGATAACGTGAATCAAGAGAAAGTATATTCTTGTCAGGGTGAAAGGAAAGGCTAGTAGGTAGAGGGAATGCTGGATGACTAAAGAAATTGAGGGTTTGGTTAAGAAAAAAAAGGAAGCATATGTGAGGTATAGACAGGATAGATCGAATGAATCCTTAGAAGAGTACAAAGGAAGTAGGAGTATACTTTAGAGGGAAATCTGGAGGGCAAAAAGGGGACATGAGATAGCTTTGGCAAATAGAATTAAGGAGAATCCAAAGGGCTTTTACAAATATATTAAGGACAAAAGGGTAACTAGGGAGAGAATAGAGTTCCACAAAGATCAGCAAGGCGGCCGTTGTGTGGAGCCGCAGAAAATGGGGGAGATACTAAATGAGTATTTTACATCACTATTTACTGTGGAAAAGGATATAGAAGATAATAGACTGTAGGGAAATAAATGGTGACATCTTGCAATATAATCCATATTACAGAGGAGGAAGTGCTTGATGTCTTGAAATGGGTAAAGGTGGATAAATCCCCAGGACCTGATTAGGTGTACCCGAGAACTCTGTGGGAAGCTAGAGAAGTGATTGCTCGGCCTCTTGCTGAGATATTTGTATCATCGATAGTCACAGATGAGGTGCGCAAGACTGGAGGTTGGCAAACATGGTGCCACTGTTTAAGAAGGGTAGTAAGGAAAAGCCAGGGAATTATAGAACAGTGAGCCTGACCTCAGTGGTGGGCAAGTTGTTGGAGGGAATCCTGGACAGGATGCATATGTATTTGGAAAGGCAAGGACTGATTAAGGATGGTCAACGTGGCTTTGTGCGTGGGAAATCATGTCTCTCAAACTTGATTGAGTTTTTTGAAGAAGTAACAAAGAGGACTAATGAGAGTACAGTGGTAGATGTGATCTATATGGATTTCAGTAAGGCGTTTGATGAGGTTCCCCATGGGAGGCTGATTAGCAAGGTTAGATCTCACGGAATACAGGGAGAACTAGCCATCTGGATACAGAACTGGCTCAAAAGGTAGAAGACAGAGAATGGTGATTTTTTTTTTCAGACTGGAGGCCTCTGACCAGTGGAGTGCCACAAGGGTAGGTGCTGGGTCCTCTACTTTTTGTAATTTATGTAAATGATTTGGATGCGAGCATAAGAGATACAGTTAGTAAGTTGGCAGATGACACCAAAATTGGAGGTGTAGTGGACAGCAAAGAGGGTTACCTCAAGATTACAACAGGATCTTGACCAGCTGGGCCAATGGGCTGAGAAGTGGCAGATGGAGTTTAATTCAGATAAATGTGAGGTGCTGCATTTTGGAAAAGCAAATCTTAGCAGGACTTATGCACTTAATGGTAAAGCCCTAGGGAGTGTTGCTGAACAAAGAGACCTTGGAGTGCAGGTTCATAGCTCCTCAAAATTGGATTCGCAGATGGATAGGATAGTGAAGGCGGCGTTTGGTACGCTTTCTTTTATTGGTCAAAATATTGAGTATAGAGTTAGGAGGTCATGTTGCGGCTGTACAGTACATTGGTTAGGCCACTGTTAGAATATTGTGCGCAATTCTGGTCTCCTTCCTATCGGAAAGATGTTGCGAAACTTGAAAGGGTTCAGAAAAGATTTACAAGGATGTTGCCAGGGTTGGAGGTTTTGAGCAATAGGGAGAGGCTGAACAGGCTGGGGCTGTTTTCCCTGGAGTGTTGGAGGCTGAGGGGTGACCTTATAGAGATTTACAAAATTATGAGGGGTATGGATAGGGTAAATAGGCAAAGTCTTTTCCCTGGGGTTGGGGAGTCCAGAACTAGAGGGCATAGGTTGAGCGTGAGAGGGGAAAAGATATAAAAGAGATCTTCAGGGGCAACGTTTTCACACAGAGGGTGGTACGGGTATGGAATGAGCTGCCAGAGGAAGTGGTGGAGGCTGGTACAACTGCAACATTTAAGAGGCATTTGGATGGGTAAATGAATAGGAAGGGTTTGGAGGGATATGGGCCAGCTGCTGGCAGGTGGGATTAGATTGGGTTAGGATATCTGGTCGGCATGGACCGAAGGGTCTGTTTCCATGCTGTACATTTCTATGACTCTTCCCAACTATCTTGACTATTTCTAAATGTGCAGCTATTTCCTCATTAAATGACCATTTCTAACATATTCCCCACAAGAGATGTCAAGCCAACTGGTCTAAAGTTTGTTTTTTGCATTCTCCCTCCTTGAATTGTGGATTTCGACTTACTACTTTCTAGTCTGTTGCACACTTTCCAGGGATCAAGCAATTTTTAGAGGATTAATAGCCACACATCTACAACCTATTAGCCACTGCTTTAAAGTCCCCAGGATAAAGTCCATCAGGACCGAGAGACATGTTAGCCTGCAACTCCAGTTTGTTCAGTACAGCTTTCCCAATGATTGCAATTTGACCAAGTTCTTTTCTCAATTTCAAGTTGTGATTTACAGCCATTGTTGGAATGCTTTTTGTAATCTTTATATTGAAAACAGAAACCAAATACTTGGCAATTTCATCCATTTCTTCATTAACTACCATTAACTCCCTATTCTCATTTCCACAGGATTAGCACTTACTTTACCTAGTATTTTCCTTTTTGAATACCGTGTAGTATTGCCATCATTTTGTCCATTTCTGGATACCTTCCTCTCAATAATTTTCTCTGCCATTTAGACATTCCCTGCTTTTTGACAATTTGCAACTCACCTTTGCGCAAGTTTAATGTTTTGTCAATCTTTTCAATCTTTGTCAATCTTTTCAGTTAACCATGGATGGAGTACCCACCCCTCAGAATTTTTTCTTCATCTAAGGGATATTCTTATTTCAATCATTCTGAAGTATCAACCTTAAATGTCTGAACTGTTTCTTTATTGAAACTTAACCTAGTTCACTTAGCCTAGTTCACTTCAGCTCGCTGAGCTTTCAGTCCCACAGTGATTCTTAGTGAAATTAAAAATAAGAGTCTTCGGCATACTCTTCTTCCTTTCAACCTAGATGTAAAATTCAATTACAATGTGGCTGCTAACTGAGATGCCTTTACTCTTAGGTGATTCATTAATCCTGTCACATTACACAACACTCAGCCTAACATGGTTGGTTCCAGATATGGGATGTTAGTTTTAACAGAGAATGGAAAACTAATGAGGGATTGCATACCTTATAATCAGAAAGAGGGTTTAAATTTACTGGGATGATACCAGGGATAAAGATATACTTATAAAAGAGTTGATAAAAGCAGTGCAAACACTGCACATAGGTGGATAAAGAAAGGGAAAATAAAGTGTCCATCATTAGGAATGATTATTTCCAATAGTTGCTCATAAGTTTAATAATAAGCATGCAGGGAGGGGTTACAATTGCATCTCCACCAAAAGAAACAGAAACACAATGGCTAAGTTGGCTACTGACATAGTCAATCCAAATGCTTGAAAGGACATTAGATAAATTGCCATAAAGAAAAAAGACCTAAAGAGTGAAAAGTAGTAAAGTTAAAGCAAATATTTCAAAGGCATAGGAATAAATAGCCTTAAAATCTTTTGTGCTCAAAGTGTCATGACTCTATTATCCCAAAAAGCTATTCACACAATGTCCAACAAAATAAGCGTAAGATACAAATTCAAAAAGAACTGCCATTTCTTCAGTGACTGAAAGAAGGATCTAAAAGTTTCAATAAGGGTTTTTTTAATTCATGCAAAACAATGTTTCTTTTTATTCTTTGGAGGCACTAGACAATTATTAAGTACCAATAATTGCATATGCCAAATATAAAAAATTTAAATACATCCAAACTAAGTTGATAAATAATGCAAGAATCAACATAACTGCAACAATTAATAGACAGAATTATGAAAAAGATATTATATATCTATTTCCATATGAATTAAAATCAACATTGGAGATCACACCCAGTTGCAATTTTGCAAACCTCTGTTTGGAATTTGAATGTCAAAATATCAAACCGTTTTGAACATTGTAAATTCTCCTACTTATAACTCACAAAATAAGTCATAAAATAAGTCACAAAATTATGAGTGACAGTTAGGCTGCAACAAAAAAAGGACAAACTTTACCTTCATTAAGTGGAAATCTGTGTGAATGATTGGGACTTGCATCAGGTTTTTGTAATTCTTGTTGGGACCTGAAGTAAATCACATTGAAAGAAATAAGATATAAACTCCCAAGAACCCAATTTATTATTTGAGGCAGTCCCACAACTTCAACACCAGTCGACACTGTACACAATAATTTGAATTTACGTAATCCTTTTGCATTTCAACCATATTCAGAAAGATTCTTAAATACCTATACATTTTATTTTTTAGCACACTATATATTTCTTATTTGAAAAAGAGAGGTTTCAAAAAATTTTACCGTAGAGTAACTTGTATACTATAATGTGGTTTCTCTGGTTTCTAATTGTATTGGTATCCCAATTAAAGTTTCTGATACGAAGTCCAGAATAACAGACCCCAATGACAAATATCTACTTTTTTTGTTTAGAACAATCAGTCTAAACATCAGTCCTTTTGCTGTTATAGTTGTTGATCAAACAATAAGTTTTAGGAATACTGGAACTAGGCAGCAGAACTTTAAATAGATTTGAATCTGAATTTAAATATATTTCAGCGTGGTAGGACTCAAGATTTTTCTATGCTGGGAGTAAGACTCCAAGTAAAATTGTTTTAATCTCAATCTGCCTTCAAATGGAAGCGAGTCCAATGTTAACTGCAAAATTCAGCAATATTTCACCTCCAACTTGGTTTAGGAAAAAAAACTAACCCAAGGAATTGATAATGGAAGAACAATATGAACATTTAGGTTTAATGTTGTTTTCTTCCAACATTATACTCACTCAGACACATGCAGTCAAGACCAATTGCAGTCCTTAAACACAGCAGGGTTAGAAGGCTATTTCAAATGTTAAAATCCTAAACCAAGATTTATAACAGAAGATGATAGTCAAGTGGTATTATTGCTAGAATATGAATCCAAAGACCCAAGTGTCGCTCTGGGAACCTGGGTTTGAATCCTGCCATGGTAGATGTTTGAATTTGAATTCAATATTAAAAAAAATCTGGAATTAAGAAACTAATGATGACCATGAAACAATTGTTCATTGTTGTGGAAAAAAACCCACCAGTGTAGTGTGCACACAGTAACATCAGCAAGAATGGAGTGATCAATGAGATAGATGGGTTAGGAGGTAAAATCACTAATATTTTTCAAGGAAGAATGTTGCCATCTTTACATGGTCTGGCCTACATAGGACTCCAGACCCACAGGAACGTGGTTGACTCTTAACCAACCTCTGGGCAATAAGTGCTGGCCTAATCAACGACAGCCATATCCCATGAATAAAAAATGCCTACTGAAATCTATCCTTCTGTAAATACACCCTCTCACTACTGGCAGTGTTACAGAAACTTTACGAAAGTATGTAACTGTAGTGTAATGTGCCTTGACAGTTGCCATCTGAAATGTCATAAAAGTAATTTAAAAATAGGCAAGTTAATAGAAAATACATGCAGAATCGAAATATTCGACTTATTTGTGCTTCCCAAGAGTTACACAGTGAGTCAAGAACAAATATAGTCTTCAAATGAACAAGGCTACAGTGTAGAGGAAAATTGGACTGAAACACATTTTAAACAATTATAACTACTTACTCTTATACAATGACTTTAATATGGAAAGAAATACCCATGTACTACATTACACAGTGAAACAGAAATGGACATTGAGTCAAAGGCAAAGATATTAGGATGGACAAATAACAGTTCAATCAAAAAGTGAGTTTTAGGAATTGTCCCGAAGTGAGGGATTTTGCAAAGCAATTCTATAACACAGGCCTCAAGTTGGCTGAAGACAAAGCTTCCAATGTTGAAAACACATAGGAGGGAGTGCCACTGGAGACCAGTGTTGGAGAAATAGCAAGTTCTGGATGAGAATTGTAAATTTAAAGAAATTACAGGGTTAGGAAAGGGCAAGACCATGAAAAGATTTAAACATATGCACGAGTCTTTCTTGGGCAGTCTCTCATGGTCAAGGATGAGGTGTTTCCACACAAAAGTCAAGTTCTCAGGTGACTCAAGAGTCCAAAGTATGACTGCAGTCTCCATCACCTACGGGGCACATGGTGTTTGGGAAAACGGGAAGGTGGAATGCTCAGATACAACACTCCTCTCTATGCCAAGAAACCGAAGTTGTATTGACAGAGAAAGAGACTGGAGGAGTACAGATCCTTCCCAGGTGCTTTCTCACTTCAGGTGGTCTTATGTCAGTGTTTCTAAATTTTAATAGGGATGTTGCATAAATTTTAGCATAAGACTTGTGCTCTCATAATACCTTGAAGATGCTGGTAGTATCTTAGAGCTTGGTTTCAGAGGTGGCACAGTGACAAGCATAGTAAGCAGTACATCTGTGCGCACTGGGCATCAGCAAGAATGGAGTGATGAATGAGATAGGATGGGGGAAGGAAGTAGAATCTGAAGATGACATAGATACGCATTACAGTTTTATCAGAATATGGACTGACAAGGTCAGAAGCAGGTGGTGATGTACTGAGGCAGGACGAAGGCAGATTAAGGGATCAAACATTCAGATAAGTGTCCTAAACATTCTTCAGACAGACACTGTGCTTGAACTGAGGAAATGACTTGCCGGAGCATATGGGGCAGATATTAGGAGGGTATGCCTCAAAGGCGAGATTATAAACTTTGTAAGCAGAAGTTCATTGCTTCAGAGATGGCATGGTTAATTAGATATTTTGCATATCTGTGACTGAATCCAGATAATTCATTCTCCAGCTTTAAAATATACCATACTTTGATTTTGCATTATCTATAATAAAAAAAATTCAAGAAGCAGAAATGTAGGTATGCATGCACAGAACTCCTTTGCAATGCATGCAAAGCAGCTCTAAGATGTTAAAAATGGAGAAAATGAATACAATATAAGAATTATGAACACAATTACATGTTGTCCATTTTGATTCCATGCCAAAAGGTGGATTACTTGTGCACATAAACTATTGAACATAATTAATGATATAACTAAAGGAGATTTATAATTGGAAATGTTTCTGGCAATGATGTGAAGGAAAATAACAACTTCTCGTGATTATATGTAAGTTAAGACCCAAGTGTAGTCTTCAGGTCAGGCAGGGGATAAAGTGTCAGGAATAATCAGATAACTAAGGAACAACTGAAACGCTAGAAGTCAAAAGGGAAAGGCAGAATTTGGAGGTTAATAGGAGGGGTAAAAGTAGTTTGGAGGAAGCGGGCAAGGCTCAAAGTTAAGGATGGTAGAGCAAGTGAAAGCAGTGTTTGAAAGGGATGGAGAATATAAACTAGGTAAGAAGTAGTGAGAGCCAAAAAGTGTGGTGCTGAAAAAGCACAGCTGATCAGGCAGCATCTGAGGGCCAGGAGAGTCAACGTTTTGAGTGTAATCTCTTTATCAGGATTGTGGATGGGGGGGTGGGCCCAAGGGTGCTCAGAGATAAATGGAAGAGCTGGGGGGGGGGGGGGGGGGTGGAAGGTAGCTGGGAATATGATGAAGGTTTGTGGGGGGGGGGGGGGGGGGGAGGGAAGTGGTGGTGGTGGTGATACATCAGAGTGGAGGGTGGAGTGGATAGGTGGGAAGGAAGATGGACAGGTAGGACCTTTCAAGAGGGCGGTACTCGATTGGAGGGTTGGATCTGGGATAAGGTTGTGGGGGGTGGGGGTGTTTAGGGGGAAGATCAGGAAACTGGTGAAAATCGGCATTGATCCAGTGGGGCTGGAGGGCCCCAATGTGGAAGATGAAGTTGTCTTCCTCCAGGCGTCGGGTGGCTAGAATTTGGCAGTCATGCGCACAGATCAACCCCACCGCCCTGTGGCCGAACACTTCAACTCCCCCTCCCACTCCACCAAAGGACATGCAAGTCCTGGGCTGCCTTCACCACCAAATTCTAGCCACCCGAAGTTTGAAGGAAGAACACCTCATCTTCCGCCTTGGGACCCACCAACCACACAGGATCAATGTTGATTTCACCAGTTTCCTGATCTCCCCTACCCCCACTTTATCCCAGATTCAAACCTCCAACTCACCAATGCCCTCTTGAACTGTCCTACCTGTCCATCTTCCTTCCCATCTATCTGCTCCACCCTCCAGGTCCAATCTATCACCATCACCCCCATCTTATTCTACCTATTGCATTCCCAGCTACCTACCCGCTAGCCCCACCCCCTCTCATTTATCTCTCAGCCCCCTGGCAAACCCCAACACTCCTGAAGAGGAGCTTATGCTCAAAACGTCAACTCTCCCGCTCCTCGGATGCTGTCTGACCGGCTGAGCTTTTTCAGCACCACACTTCTTGACTCTAATCTCCAGCATCTGCAGTCCTCACTTTCTCCCAGGGAGAAGAGAAGGGTCAGTAAATTGGAGCATGAATGCAGGCTGCTAGAAGGCAGGTGGTTCAGTGAGGTCAGTGGATAAGGAAGGCAAGATTAAGTATAGCTATATGGCAAAGCCAAGGGAAAAGCCCATGTGACAAAGAAATGAATGTCAGGTGGATGTTGAGTGTAGAACTGGATCTAGTGACCCTTTATGGCTGGTTTGGTGGCTGAGGGCAGGTAAAAGGCAGCAGAGAGGGCTAAGGCAAAAGGACAGGGAATCAACTGTAGAGGTGGTGGAACTTGAGAGCAGAGGCAAAATTAAGTGGAGAGAAAAAAATGGGGAGAACAAGACGAAATGGGCAATTGGAAACACAAGCTTTCCCATGATATTTCGTCACTATTGGCATAAAAGAAATGAATAAGGAACACTGGTACAATGCCTAAAATATTTACTCTAAAATCAACCACTCAGGAAGACAAAGGGTTTTAAAAAAATAAGGCTGCAACTGTGCTGCCAATGGCACAAAACACCCTCCTCATGAACCAAAATTTATACCAATAGCATGATTATGTCTGATTATAAATTTGCATATAGGAATTAATAAAAAATGAAATTTGACACAAAGGTTGTGTACAGATAGGAAATGTGCACAGTTGAATAAATTTTTGAAATATTGCAAATATTTAGAGATCTTAGCACACTAGGAAATAGCATGGATTAAAAAGAACGGAAAATAAAAATAAACACTATTTTACCACTTGCATTTTGATACATTAAGGAATTAGAACTAACACTAGGCCTCTCTGATAATTAAAGCCAAAAAATAGTTACCTGTTACTAAATGAATCCTGAATATTCTTCAAGTGCTTTCCATGGAGTGTTTCCATGGTCAAAGTATGGTGACTAGCAGAGTTATTGCTAAGTCGATCGTTACTTTCATAAACAGCTTCAATTTTCTGAACATGACTAGCATTATGGACTTTTAAGCTTTCAGTCACAACGCTTTTGTCTTTTGCTAGATTTGACTTTCCATCTGCCTCCAAAGAATTTCCACCTCCTTGTTTGAGTTCATCTTCATATATAGTCGTTAGTTCTTTGTGTCTTCTGTTCTCTTTCAATACATCATGAGCATTCAGCCCTCTGTTATGCAGTGGTTGGTGAGAAGAGCTTGATTTGTGCTTTGGACTACTTTGTCTTTTGTTACCATCCTCAAAGATACTGTCCACGTTCAATGTTTCCCGTGATGGTTTCCAAACCTTACCCTTACTTCTATTCCTACCATTGCCTTTGTCCCTTGAATCTTGACTGCTATGAGTATCATATTCACTGAAGCTGCTGCTTGTGTTTTTATTGTCAGATGCATAAAATAATCTGTTTGATGTTGCTCTTGGTTGTGGAGTAGTTCTACCTTCACTTGAAGGTCCTTTTCTGTGACCACTCTGTACGTGTTGATCCCAGAAATGCTTCAGACCATTTCCGTGAGGTGGCGTTCCAGATTTTGAAGGAGATCTATCCTCTGAAGATATTGCGATCACAATGTAAGAAAGTATTGGATATTAGAAACATCGCATTAATTCGCACAAAAACAAACAAGCACTGTACATGCATGATTTCATAACAGTGAAATTACATTGCTACAAGCAATATTTAGAATGTGATATTACATACTGCATGCCATTCCATCTGGGTTCTTTATGTCTGAAGTTCACCCCCTCCACCCCCCAAACTCCGAATTCCCTAACTTTACTGATGCTGGTCATTATGTAGAGTAAGAGATGTACAACACTGAAAAAGACCCTTTGGTCCAACTCGCCCAAGCCAACCAGATATCCCAAACTAATCTAGTCCCATTTGCCAGCACTTGGTCCAAATCCCTCTAAACCCTTCCTATTCATCTCCCCATCCAGATGCCTTTTAAATATTGCAACTGTACCAGCCTCCACCATTTCCTCTGGCAATTCATTCCATACATGCAACACCCTCTGCTCGAAAAAATTGCCCCGTAGGTCCCTTTTATATCTTTCCCCTCTCATCCTAAACCTGTGCCCTCTAGTTCTGAACTCCACCACCCCAGGGAAAAGACTTTGCCTATTTACCCTATCCATGCCCCTCATGATTTTGTAAACCCTATAAGGTCACCCCTCAGCCTCTGATGCTCCAGGGAAAACCACCCCAGCCTGTTCAGCCTCTCTCTATACCTCAAATCCGCCAACCCTGGCAACATCCTTCTAAGTCTTTTCTGAACCCTGATAGGAAGGAGACTGGAATTGCACGCAATATTCCAAAAGTGGCCTAACTGATGTCCTGGTACAGCTGCAATATGACCTCCCAACTCCTGTACTCAATGCTCTGACCAATAAAAGAAAGCATACCAAATACCTTCTTCACTATCCTATCTACCTGCGACAACCCTGCACTCCAAGGTCTCTTTGTTCAGCAATACTCCCCAGGACCTTATTATTAAGTGTGTAAGTCCTGTTAAGATTTTCTTTCTCAAAATGCAGCACCTTGCATTTATCTAAACTAAACCCCATCTACCACTCCTCAGCCCATTGGCCTATCTGATCAAAATACCATTGTAATTTGAGGTAACCTTCTTTGCTGTCTACTATACCTCCAATTTTGGCGTCATCTGCAAACTTATTAACTATACCTCCTTTGTTCATATCCAAATCACTTGTATCAATGACGAAAAGTAATGGACCCAGTACTGATCCTTGTGGCACTCCACTGGTCACAGATCTCCAGTCTGAAAAACAACTCTCCATTACTACCTTGTCTTCCACCTTCAAGCCAGTTCTGTATCCAAATGGCTAGCTCTCCCTATATTTTGCAAGATCTAACCTTGCTAACCAGTCTCCTATGGGGAACCTTGCCAAACACCTTACTGAAGTCCATCTCTATCATGTCCACTGCTCTGCCCTCAATCTTCTTTCTTCCTTTTTCGAAAAACTCAAGCTTGTGAGACCTGATTTTCCATGCACAAAGCCATGTTGACTATCCCTCATCAGTCCATATTTTTCCAAATACATGCAAATCCTGCCCCTCAGGATTTCCTCCAACAACTTGTCCACCACTGATATCAGGATCACAGGTCTATAGCTCCCTGGCTTGTCCTTACCATCCTTCTTAAATAATAGTACCATGTTAGCCAGCCTCCAGTCTTTTGGCACCTCACCTGTGACTACCAATGATACAAATATCTCAGCAAGTTAAAAGGCTCTCACTATCCACTAGATCTAACCATCGATTATCTTATATGTCTCAATTAAGTCGCCCCTCAACCTTCGTCTAACGAAAACAGCCTCAAACCTTGCAACCTTTCCTCGTAAGACTTTTCCTCCATACCAGGCAACATCCTAGTAAATCTCCTCTGAAACCTTTCCAAAGCTTCCACATCCTTCCTATAATGTGGTGACCAGAACTGCATGCAATACTCCAAAAGCGGCCACACCAGAGTTTTGTACAGCTGCAGCATGACCTCATGGTTCTGAAACTCAATTTCTCTACCAATAAAAGCTAACACACTGTATGCCTACTTAACAGGAATCTAAGTATGGACACAGATCTCTCTGCTCATCGACACTATCAAGGATCTTACCATTCACCCAGCACTCTGCATTCCTGTTACTCCTTCCAAAGGGAATCACCTCACATTTTGCTTCATTGAACTTCATTTGCTACCTCTCAGCCCAGTTCTGCTGCTTATCTATGTCCCTCTGTAACCTACAAAATCTTTCGACACTATTCACAACTGCACCAACCTTAGTGCTGTCCACAAATTTACTAACCCATCCTCATCCAGGTCATTTATAAAAATGAAGAAACAGCAGTGGGCCTAAAACAGATCCTTGCTGTACACCACTAGTAAGTGAACTCCAGGATGAACATTTTCCCATCGACCACCACCCTCTCTTTTTTCAGCTAGCCAATTTCTGATCCAAACCATTAAATGACTCTTAATCCCATGCTTCTGTAATTTGTGCAGTAGCCTACCATGGGGAACCTTATCAAACGCCTTACTGAAATCCATACACACCATATCAATGGTTTGGTCACCTTCTCAAAGAGGCATGATCTACCCTTCACAAACCGTGCTGATCGAGATGATTATAAATCCTCGTATAACCGTTTCCAACACTTTACCCACAACCAAAGGCTCACTGGTCTATAATTGCCAGGGTTGTATCTATTCCTTCTTGAACAGGGGTACATTTGCTATCCTCCAGTCTTCTGATACTATTCCTGTAGACAGTGATAACATCAAGATCAAGGCCAAAGGCACAGCAATCTCCTCCCTGGCTTCCCAGAGAATCCTGGGATAAATCCCATCCAGCCTAGAGGATTTAACTATTTTTACACTTTTAAGAATTGCTAACATTTCCTCTTTATGAACCTCAATCCCATCTCGTCTAGTAGTCTGTTTCTCAGTATTCTGCTGGATAACATGGTCTTTTTCCAGCGTGAATACTGACGAAAAATATTCATTTAGCACTTCCTCCATCTCCTGACTTCATGCACAACTTCCCACTACTGTCCTTGATTGACCCTAATTTTACTCTAGTCATTCTTTTATCCCTCATATACCTATAGAAAGCTTTAGGGTTTTCCCTGATCCTATCTGCAAACAACTTCTCATGTCCCCTCCTCGCTCATCTTAGTTCTCTCTTTAGGTCTTTCCTGGCTACCCTTTAACTCTCATTTGCCCTAACTGAGCCTTCACATCTCATCCTAACTTCAGTTTTCTTCTTCCTCTTGACAAGAGATTTAACTTCCTCAGTAAATTACGGCTCCTGCGCTCGACGTCCTCCCTGTCTGCCAGATACATAATCATCAAGGACACACAGTAGGTACTCCTTGAATAAACTCCACATTCTATTGCGCCCATCTTCTGCAGTCTCCTTCTCCATCCTATACATCCTAAACGATGAAAGACAGTACGCAATTAGAAAGTTCAAACTCTTTTCTCTAAGTGACAATTGAGACAAGATAAATTGCTAACTTTAGAACTAAGTTTGAAAGAGATCTGTTAACCAAATGTATAAATGCAAATAGGACAACAGTGGGTACATAAGATCAAGTCACACATCATCTGTGATCTTGTTGAATGGTTCAAAAGAATCAAGGAACTAAATAGCCTTTTCTGATTCCCATTTTTTCCAAGTACAAATTGTTGCATTCTGAAATGGAAACTCAAATATTTCAGCCAAGGAAACACTCTATACAGCGCAGATTCCAAACAGGATTTTTTAAAATGATAGTAAACTGTTTTGTGGTGATGCTGTATAACATGGCACATGGCATGAAACAGAACTATCTAAAATACTACTAAATAATATTTTCATTGTTATTAACCCAATTACTAATTGCTCCAGAGATATTCTCAAACACTCTGGCGTGGTTTAGGAAACGCATGTCCATCAGTATCTATCAATCATTACCATATGCATTCCAATAATAGTCAATGTAAAGGTGGACCCCCTATTTTTGACCAAAAGATCTAGAATTTTCCATACATTCATGTAACAGTCAACTCTAGTTCTTCACAGATAACAGATCAACATTTATGAGTCAGTATGCTGGTTGTCCAATCCCATTCCGCTCCAGGTTTTCAGAATTACTGCTAATCATTTTGTTTTTATTCTTTATTTGCTTAGAGATCAATGGGTTTCTGCTAATGATATGGTATGAATTTTGACAGGCATGAACTTCAGCCCTGCATAAGTAATATCCATGTAACAGTTGATCCCATAAATTAAACCTTAACAGATATCAAAAAATTCCATTATGGAGTATATTTGCCTTTCAACCAGACAGTCTGCAGATTTAGAAACATCTACAGCCGGAGAATCTGAAACCTGAATACAGGTTGAGGTAACTAGTTGTTGTTAGGAACAACCACTTAACAAATACTCTTAATAACTTAGATGGCAATAAAATGGCTTCTCAATACAAATAACACAACAAAATGGTTTCTAAGCTGCAAATTGACAATTCTGCTAAAGCTGCATAAAATGGCTTTTAAGTTACTAACTGCTAATTCTGCCTTAGCTGCATCATTGACTAACCAAGGTCTGCTTCAATACAGATTAACAGGCAATGCTCCCTTTAAAGCATAGAAATAACTGTACTCGATAAGACATTACTGGCCATCCTACATGACCTTCAGATGCAGGTGCAATAGCCCGGTTAGTGAGGTAAGGGTGGTCTAAGTGTTGGAAAGCAAAGTTGGCTCCCAGGAAATATCATTGGAACATGTAACTGTCAAATAAAGCAGTATGGTGTATTGATTGGCAATTGTTTGGAACGTACTATGCAAGCATGGCCTGTGCCCTACTTTAAGAAAAGTATAAATATGTCTGTTTTAAGCCATGTGCCCAGCTCCTCTGAGGAACATGGAAGTGCATATCCTCTGTTTCTGGACTCTCTGTGCTTGGCCGTAGGAAAAAACATCTGGGTGAAGTCTTAAAAGCCAGACCGATTGAGTGTGTTTATTGACCAATCGTGGAATGGCCAGAGCCCACCAGGGGTCCAGATTTTCAAGGCCACAAAGTGGACTCCTGTGAAGTATATGAGTCGGATGGACTCATCACCACAATAGTGAAGTATTATTCAATTGATCTCTCAACTTATATTACTTCTATAGGTTGTGACTACTTATAATTAAATACAGACACATTATATACTTGTTCATGAACTTCATTTGCTCGTTATCTTGACAATTTCCAGTTAAAGGTGGAGATTGAACAACTTACTTCTCAGAAATATCTTCAGATGATAACAATCTGAATTTATTCATATATACTGTGATAAAGATAAAATTGCCATTTGCAAATTTGTATATTTTAAATAGCGATAGAAGGGCTTTGGATTCAGATCTGTGAAAGCTTTTTCATTTTGAAAGGCTAATGTTATTTCGAAAGAAACACAAGTATCTTACCATGGAAGTATGTACTCCACTTTCTACCCTGATACTTGTAATGTTAATTAATGAAGCTTTCACATAAATACATTTATGACAAAAATAAATATGGAAACACTGGCAATTTAGTTTGAGCTTGGTTCAGAAGAATCAGGTTTCGATTTAACCCTAATACAGGACTAGATTTCAATTCAGAAAAACAATTTAATTTTAGCAGCAAGGCAGTTTTTTTAGGTTTGTAGAACATACAGGTCGTTAAAGTTTAATAGGTTTCTTAGCTATCAGAATGCCAGGTCCTCAGAACTAAAGGGAGGTTTTGTCAAAATTGGAAAGTGGTTTTCAAACAGCTTCAGTAATCCAAGAAAGAAAACTGTAGAGAGTCAGTTAAATAAGAAATTAAAGATCAAAAACAAAAGGGATATTACTCTGGGAGGATTGCGTATTTTAAAAATATATTGCTGGGTAAAAGGCGAAACCTTTCTTATTGTTAATATCATTACCGTTTCAAATTAACTTGCATTTTGCTTTGTTTGTTGTTTATTTTATCAGAATAAATGTGTGCTCTTTTGTTCCTTGGCAGCCGAGTATGAATATTTTCAGCGATTAGCAACCACATTGGCCAGCTACAAAAGTTACATGTATGATCTATCAAGTAAGGTTTCACCCTGGAACCAGACATGTCCTGAATTACCATCTGCTGGGATCATAATACAAAAAAGGCAAGAGACAAGGTGAACCTCATCCTGCCCCCATATCTAGAGATCCCTTGACTTTAGCAGGGATCATAATAACTTTTCACTACTGTGAAGATTTTTGGAAATTTCCATAAATGTCATTCCTTCTTGTTTCAAATAAAGTTCTTATCTAATTGTATTAGCCTAAACCACAGATGTCTTTTCTTGGAATTCATTCCATACTCGGGCAATTTTGTGTTATATTTGAAACATTTGAAACTTCGCAACACATACATAACGTTGTTTGGAATTAAGCACAAATATCCTATTTTATCCTGTTGCCATGTCTAGATTCAATATTGAGCAATAAATGACATAAGGCAAGACATAAGTAACAATCCAAGGCAAGTACAGCTCTGAAATAATAGATACTCAATCTGAATGAAGTATTATTTTTCAATGTTACATCACTTTGGGCATATAAATCAACAGTGCAGGTCAAAAATAGTGGTACTTATAGCCTGGATTAACATGCAAATGAAGTTGTGTTAAAATGTGTATGGAGGACAGACGATCGTTTTGTGTTATGCTTATATGCAAAAAAAAACTTTTGGGATCCATGAACATTTCAATGAATACCATGTGAGGGATGATTTTATATATATTACAAATGAAGCTGACAAAGAAGCATCCAATATATACTGGTAAACAATTAGGAAATACTGATACGCACATCAAAAACAAGGGTAATTATTCAGCAGAAGTACAAACTTTCCATGCTCCACAAGTCCAAATCAACCACTCACTATCCTGAATACTATCTTCATGATAATGAGAACAACATTTCACCATATTTCATTTGAGCACAAGAAATGGTAAGTCAAAATTAATAATTTAGGTTTGGACTTCTAATTAAAGCTAAAAGAGCTGGAGTATTGATCTAGCTCAGAATCAGAAGACGGCAGGAAAACAATTTATTTCTCTTCCTAAACGTTGGCAACAGCAAGAAAACTTAGAAACAATGTCAGGATATCACTGGTTAAGTAAATTATTTACTGGATCAGTGCTGATTTCCATAGTAAAAACTGATCAAAGACATGAACCTTTCTGTCTGCTGTAGTCCGCTCTTCTTGGTAGCTTATCATTTTCTATTTTCTGGGGTTGTGAAGAACTCCTTGTATTGTGCGGCTTTTGAGCATGATCTTTTGAACGATCTCGCAATCGAAAAGGAATTTCGTCAGGAAATACTTTAACTGTAAAAACACAAGTGTACATTTGTTCAGTACTGATATGCCAAATGATTTGGAGACACCGGTGTTGGACTGAGGTGTACAATGTTAAAAATCACAACACCAGGTTATAGTCCAACAGGTTTATTTGGAAGCACTAGCTTTTGGAGCGCTGCTCCTTCATCAGGTGGTTGTCGAATATAAGATTATAAGACACAGAATTTAGACCAAAAATTTATAAATTCTGTGTCTTACAATCTTACATTCCACAACCACCTGATGAAGGAGCAGCGGTCTAAAAGCTAGTGGTTCCAAATAAACCTGTTGGACTATAACCTGGTGTTGTGTGATTTTTAAACTTGATATGCCAAATAACTTTAATGCCACAAATTACATGCAGATTGCTTTCCTACTTCTGAAAGTGGTGTGTCTGGATTGTCATGTACTTTTTGTTACAAATAAAAATGAATTTACTGAAGATAATTTTTCAAAAGTCATCTCAAAATAAAACTTGCATACAAGGAAATTAGGCAAACAAGGGTGAGGTAACTGGGCAGCATTTTCCATTCAACTCAACCAAAATCCTCTTCACAATATATAGCAATGATTTTGACATGAGGCTAGAGAAAGTGGAATTATGCCTACTGAAAGTGGAAGGTATTGTACTAAAACTGAAAGCCACAAAGGGGTACAAATGGTAGTTGCACAAAAAAGTACCTGACAAAACTCCCATCATCTGAAGTAGTAATTTTTAATAAAAATATTATAGTTTAAATTGGAAAGACTGATTAACATGGAAAAGCAGAGAGACTTGGGGGTCAGGCTCACGTGACCATGGAAATGTAAATAATGGAATACAGGACTCTATACCAAATTTACTGTGGGGTGGGGGAAAGAGTTGTGATGGCATGGTCAATCAATAACAAAATCTCTTGGCATAACTGCAGTTCAAGAGTTCTTTGTGCAGGTTTATGTGGTACACTAAAGCAAAGACACTCTTTCACGGGGTTTGGGGACTGTTAGCTAGACCAGCATATATTGCCGATTCCTAGTTGCCTTCAAGGCGGCGATGGTGAGCGGTCTTCATGAACCACTGCAGTCCAGTTGGTACAGGCATATCAATAATTCTGCAAAAAAAAAAGGGGGCAAGTCGAGGGAAGGGAACAGAGAGGGCGGGGTGACAGGATGAGGCAACAGGATGAGACGAGAGGGAGCAGAGTCTTACGGACAAGCTCGATTCCCTCTAAATATTAAATAGCCAGACCCTACCTTTGCTAGTTGCTTTAAGCAGGTTTAACAAAGTCCAGGAGGGAATGCAGTTGGTCAAACCACTTAGTTTTAAACAAAACAATTTATTTACAATACTACCAAATGAAACAAAAGAGAACAGAATACTGAATAACTTAACCCAGCCGAAAATCCAACAGGTCATCCCAACTTAATGATGCTGTTCCAAATAGTTGCAACAATCCCCATAAATACCCCTTGGCACAAAAGGTAAATTCAAACACAAGGACTTACAGGAGAGATGGCAGAGAGAGAGGACTTGCTTCTTTGCGTCCAGCAGCTTTTTTCAACTACCTGACTGCTCTCAGCAAATAGCCAGACTGCCAAAGACCAAATCAAACCAGAGAAAAGCTGAGCTGGGAGAATTGGTCGCTCCTCTTTCATTGCACAAGTGTTTCTTTTAAAACTTAAAAGCCTTTTGCCTGAGGCAGTATCTGTTAGCTACAATCAAACTGGCCCTAAAACCCATCAAAGTCCAGACTTTTGGGAGTCTGTATCTTTTAAGACATCTCTGGAAAAAAAAACCCAAGGACATAACCTTGTTAAAGAAGCAGCATAATCACGAGAGAGAGCGAGAGCGAGAGCAATCCAGAGTTTGACTGAGCAAACCTGAAAGAAATGCAAAGTATTTCCAAGTAAGAATGGTAGATGGCTTGGAGTGGAAGTTGCAAGTGTTACTGATGCCATCTATCTGCTGCACTCATCCTGTTAAATGCTAAAGGTAATGGTTTTACAAGATGCTATCTAACAAACCTTGCTGAATTTCTGCATGTTGCGACACAGTGGTAAACCCTTGTTAATTAAAACAAGCACCCAGAAAAGCTCACCTTGCCTCGTAATCTGTTAAAATAGGAGAGTGACAGAGGACTGCCAAAGTCCACTATTTAAACAAAATAATATCAATTTATTCTTTAACTCAAAGTGAAAATTAAACAACTATTCACAACTCTAAGACCCCCTTTCTCTTAACTGATTATCTGCCTCCAATTCTATAAAAAAAACTGCTCCAATAAATTACTTATTAAAATTACATCAACTTAATTTCAAAACCATATAGAGGGTGCCATCTACAGCGTCCTTCTTCCGGCTGAGATCACCCTGGGTCATCATCTTTCTTTTACTGCAAATATGTTTCATCTGAAAAAGATACCTTTGATAGAGAGAGTTTCTTTTTCTTGGGTCTTTCTCAATGGCAGTTACTCTATCGGACTGTCTAACTGCTTGCTTTTTTATACCTCCAACATCAGATCATCACATTGGCTCGATGTTGGCAAAATAATAAAAGTCTAACTCGATTGAGTTTAGCATTCTGGGCATAATTTAAACTGATTGGTTAAATTCGATGTCAAAACAGCAACCAACTCAGGTATCTATTTCATAGGAGAAAGTGAGGACTGCAGATGCTGGAGATCAGAGCTGAAAATGTGTTGCTGGAAAAGCGCAGCAGGTCAGGCAGCATCCAAGGAGCAGGAGAATCGACGTTTCGGGCATCAGCCCTTCTTCAGGATTCCCAAAACGTCGATTCTCCTGTTCCTTGGATGCTGCCTGACCTGCTGCGCTTTTCCAGCAACACATTTTCAGCTCTGATCTCCAGCATCTGCAGTCCTCGCTTTCTCCTCAAAGATTTTAACCTACTGCGAATCCTCTTACAAGGATGCCTTCCTTGAAGAAGCTCTCTTCCTCCCTCTACAAGGATTTCAGTGAGTCCCTCTCTCACTGCACACCCCAGGTCATCTCCTCTGCACAGAAGCTCTTCAGTCACATTCTCAAACAGACTCGCTACCACAGCCACATCCCCTTTCTCAGCACCTGCCTACAGAACCGACTGATCCCGCATGGACTCCGGACTACATTCCGACCATCAAAATTTGGACCCACCAGGACAACCAGTACCTACAACAAATCCTAAGCCTCCAGCAACAGACCTCCCTCTGGATCCTCCACTCCACGCTTGCAGCCATGCGCCGCTACCTACATTCCCTGCAATTAGACCTACCCCAGCTCAGGATAATACTCTCAGACCTGGAAAGGGCCTCTACTGTTCTTCATCCACAAAAGAATCCATACACTAAACAAACAGTTCTTCGTAGACTTTCCTGAAGAAGGGCTGATGCCCAAAACGTCGATTCTCCTGTTCCTTGGATGCTGCCTGACCTGCTGCGCTTTACCAGCAACACATTTTTAGCTCAGTATCTATTTCATAGGCAAATGTTACATATTTTCAATTTTCCAGTACACTCTTAGGACTGCTAGTTAGTCATATGACAGGTGCTTGTAAGCTCTCAGTGCAGCACAGCATTCACTCTCTCAAAAGGTACAGTAAACACCATCTTCATTCCAGCAGTTCATTTTATAGGTATTACACATTGCTAGAATGGAGTCTCTTTGGTGGAAGGAATGTATGTGTGTACGGAAGTGGTACTAATCAAAAGGATTGTTTGGTCCTGGGTGAGGTCAAGCTTAAGAAATAAATTAACTTGGCTGAAGACTGGCATTTAATATTCTGGGGACCTCTGGATGAGACCAGGATGGAGCATCCACTCAGCACCTATGTAAAATTTATTGAAAATGCTTCAGCCTTGTCTTCTGCACTATGTTGGACTTCCTCATCATTGAGGATATGGACATTAATGGTGCCTCATCTAATAGAGCAGTCCACTACTATTTAGTTTGGAAGAAAGAGGGTGGGAGAACTTAACTGATTTTTCAGTTGTAGAATTGCTTAGCTCGATCACTTCCCGCTTATGCTGTTTGACATGCAATTAGTCCTGTGTTTTAGCTTCATTAGGTTGACATTTGTTTCAGGGTTGGTAATGGTAGAGTGGAGGACAACCCAGAATGTCGGTGTCGCTGGTTAGATACACATTATTGCCCATCCCTAGATTCCCTTGAGAAGATGGTAGCAAACTTATTAAACTGCTGCAATCCATATTTCACAAATAGATATACTGTGGACTGTAATTCCAAGATTCTGACTAACAACACTGAACAAACACTGATAGATTTCTTAGTCAGGATGGAGCATGGTTTGGAGAGAAACTTATAAGAGATACTGTACCCACGTACCCACTATTCTTGTCCTTCGACAAGAAAGCGGTTGAAGGTTTAGAAACTGAAGTGTCCCATCTAGAGTACATTCTGCACACTTATTATCTTCAGCGTTGCCTTAATCTCACAGAGGCTTCCAAAGGGGCAGTACGATGGCTCAGTGGTTAGCACTGTTACCTCACAGCGCCAAGGACACAGGCTCAATTCCAGCCTCAGGCGACTGTGTAGGGAGTTTGCACATTCTTTGTGTCAGCGTGGGTTTCCTCCCACAATCCAAAGATGTGCAGGTTAGGTGAACTGGACATGCTAAATTGCCCACGTGTTCAAGGACGTGTAAATTAGGTGCATTAGTCAGGATTAAATGTAGGATATTAGGGCAGAGAAATGCATCTAAGTGGGTTACTCTTCAGAGGGTCGGTGCGGCCTTGTGGGGTCGAAGGGACCATTTCCACACTGTCAGGATTCTATGATTCTCAGTGGTTTTCAATGAGGAGTACTTAGTCGTCATCTGAGGGTGGGGGTGTAAGCTGTACATGGTAATCAGCAGGTTTCTGTGTCACGTTTGACCGAATGTTGAGAACTCTTGTTAATTTCCTCCTGAACACACATCACTATGCCTGCCCTCGACATACCCAGGGATGGTGATAACGTTGGTTGGGACATAGTCATACTAGTCTGTGAGAATGCGCTCTCACTTTTGGCATTAGTCACCAGATATTAGTAACTAGCTCTTGGCAGGGTCAACAAGGTTGATGCAGTTACTAGAGCATGCACCAATCCCAGGTGGTGTAACTTTTGTAAAAATATACTTTTTAAAATCGGTTTGATACAAGTGAGTGGCTTGTTAGGCCATTTTGCAATCAATTACAGTGCTGTGGTTATGGAGTGTGGGCCTGGAACAGGCCAGGTAAGGATAACAATCTTCCTTTCATTAAGGGAATTAGTAAACCAATTTTGTTTTATATATAAACAACAATAGACTTAATTGGATTTTCACTTGAATATTTTGACTGATTTCAAATTCAACATCTGCTTTAATGGGATTCAAACTCAGGTCCTCAGAATATTAACTGGGTCTCTGGATTACTAGTCTCGCAACATTAGCATCATGCCATTTTTCCCCAGTTCTTGAAACAGAGGGGGCATAATGTGCATTCACAAGATATTGCTTGACATGAAGAGACATTTATGAACAAAAAACAATTGTTGCCAGGGATGATTTCACTTGACAAAAATATTAAAGGTTATACGATTCTTAATGTTAAACATTATAAAAGGATGGAACAGAATATAAAAGAAGACCATTACCAGCATTTCAAGCATCCAGTGTGTGGAACAAATATTAAACATTACGTGCAGGAGTTAGGAAAGAGAGCAAACTTTCTTTTAAACTGAAGATGAAAGACTAGAATTTAACATCAGGTTAGTGATTGAAGTTGTGACCATGTTAACATTTGAGAACAGGTCAAATACATGGATGATGACGGAAGAAATAATGAAACATAACAGTTCATGTGAAAGATAAACACCAACAAAAGGTTAATTGGGTCCAAGGTCTTTTGGCTATGTTACGATTACTGTGTAAAATCTTGCAACTTTAACACTTGTTTTCCAACGTCATATTTAACGATCACCAGAACATACAGATATTACTATTGCCCTTATTTACAGTGTAAGTAACAAATTAAAATATATGGAGAAGAAGAACTGCGGATGCAGGAAATCAGAAAAAATAAATTGCTGAGAAAACTCAGCATCTGTGGACAGAAAGCAGAGTTAACATTTTGGGTCCAGTGACCTTCAGAAGTATCTGGAGAGTTAGATCCAGTATATATAGTCATGAAGCCTGAAACTGCAAAATGCAGGAAGATGAATAAATCGCAACTAACAAATTAGTAGACTGCTGGACAATGGGTAGCATGAAGCATACTTGATTCCCACTGGTCACTAACCAAATCACATCCACTTGTCACCTACTAGTTACATTTCGCAGAATAAGCAGCCAGTGAGGCCAATTGAAACTGCTCAACAGTATTTAAGGCTAAGAATGATTAACTGTATTTAAGAATGTACATTTTATAACCCCCATCGAGTAAAACTATCAGCTTGGCAAGCAATCTCCAAATACTACAGAATCTGTATGCTTATGCTGCGGATTTTGGGGAGGTACAAACAAATTAGCTTTGTAGTGCTGCAAAACTGTTAATGAAAAAAGAGGCAGGGCTGCCAGATTATTCAAGTTTTATATAGATAGTACCATTATAAATAAATTATACTTACTTAGCCCTCGACCTCTACTATCTTGAATAAAACCCCTCTGGAAACCTCCCTTAGTATTAGATGGTTGTTTTGGAGGCATTTCCTGATTACTGGTTTTTGACAAATGTCCTTCGGTTCCGCTTTCCCTTACATGGTCAGTCAATCTGGCAGCAGACATTTGCATTTCTTTTTCTATTAGATGAAATATGCAGAAATAATTTCAGTTTTGATGCAAGAAAAAAAGCAATCTTCCGTGCAAGACAGAAAGGCTTCAAAGAAAATAGTGAGACACTTGTAAATCCACTAGAACAGATAAATGAAAATCCACCAGAGAAACAGGCCCTATTTTAAGTCCTGCGTAAATCTACAAACAAATGTCCCCATGAAAAGTCACATTTGGATTTTTCACCAACATTGTCAGCATTAATGAAATGATACGCAAGGCTTCTGGCCCCAACTTGAAGCAACTACTGCTCTGTTGGCACCAGACAAAGACAGTGAAAATTAACCTCAGCAAATTATACACACCTCATGAATTTCTATTTCATTCACATCAACTCCTGAATTGATATGTTCTAATCAATCAGCTCACAGAGGTGGAGCAGGTGGAACTTGAACATGAAACTCCTGGCTCAGAGAGAGAAATGCTATCACAGCACCACAGCACTCACATGTAACATCACTTCTGAATTTGTGTTTATATATGGTACCTTTGAACGCTCACAGAAGCAGAAATAGAGTAACTCATTAACCTCAATAATCATGTCTGCTCCATTAAAACTGAAGCCACAGCACAAGGAAAGTATTAATTCCCTATATACCAACATATTTGAACTGGCATAAAACAACAGATGCAAGTCAGTAACAAAATGTTAATTTTTGTTTTTAAAATGGGGATACAGCACTGCATAGACAAACCAACAGTTGTCACTGTATCTGTAACTCAAGTAATTCTCTCTGTACAAGATGCCTTGAGATGTGATAACATGCAAATTTAAGGAAAAAGCCTAACATAAATTACCCATTTGAATGTTGATTACAATAACATCAAATTCACTCAACCCCCAAAGACAGCAGACCCTGAACTTCTTCAGCCTCAAATTAGAATTTCATTTGCAAGGAACTTGTTCATCTATTTTCCTTGTTCTCTATTAGATGAGTATCGCTTTGTTAAAAATCAAAAGCTCTTCTCTTCCTGGGGCCCTGGCTTCATTAACCTGCCACATGCTTGCCCAATGCCAATTATGCCACAAAATATATTGATAAAATATTCTGCACACAACCCTTTTTTGAATTGAGTTTTCTATTTCAAGTAAAGCAGAGGTTTTTGATTTGGACAAAGATAAACAATGAAATGAATAACCAATAAATTTGTTTTGCTGGTGATGTTTACATATTGGACAGGAAACTGAAAAAAAACAATGCTGCTCTTCTTTAGAAAAGTTGCATTGGATCCATTACATCAACCTATAATGGATGCTGGACCTTGGTTTAAAAAAAATTAGATTTCTAAAACTGCAGCACTCAGTAGGGACCACACTGAAGCACTGGCTTTAAGTTCTGGAGTGGACAAGGTCCTTTAGATCAGAGGTAAGAGTACAGTCACAAATTTAAGCAGGCATTTAACAAAACACTTGCTCAAAGGTAAATACATTTGCAAGTTAAGCCACAACATAAAATAAACGATCGGTAAACAGTGATGAACTACAAATAGAATCTAAAAACTTATCTAAGATTTTTTTTTAAAGATTCTCCACAGTGTGGAAATAGGTCCTTTGGCCCAACAAGCCCACACCGACCCTCCGAACAGTAACCCACCCAGACCCATTTCCCTCTGACTAATGCACCTAACACTATGGGCAATTTAGCATGGCCAATTCACCTGACCTGCACATCTTTGGACTGTGGGAGGAAACCCACGCAGACACGGAGAGAATGTGCAAACTCCACACAGGCAGTCGCCAGAGGTTGGAAACAAACCTGGGACCCTGGTGCTGCAAGGCCGCAGTGCTAACCACTGAGCCACCGTGCTTATAAAAGCTAGTCATTCGTTTTTTAAAAAGTTATAAAAAACTCACCTGAATCCTCTCCATCTGTTCTACAGTGAGCAGACTGTTGGTTGGGAATTGGTACATCCTCAGTATTGACTGGCAAACCATTGGGATTAGCGTAAAACAAGAGCAGGGGTTGGAAGTGACCTCGAACACACTTGGACAGCACATCTTTCCACTTTGATCCAACCTATTAGGTGAACATTTTTTTTAAAAAACTAAAATGCCATATATAAATAATACATAACAGATCTAGCTGTGATGTAGCTTTTAAATGAACAGCTGCAGTTGTAACACTAAACTCTGCATCAGCCATGTGTGGGAGTCAACAGGTAGGACTTGAGTATTGCGCAACACCATGAGTGCTCGATTGATAGGCAACCACAGGGTCCCTACTTGAAACAAAGAACAGGTAACTATGACTGGTGTAGTAAAGATCAACTGGAAGTTTGTTTTTCTAAGAGTGACCGACAGGTAGTTTACCACAAGGAGACTGCACAGAAGGAGGAACCAACCCAATTCAGTACCTCTTTCAAAAGGTTTCAGCTCTTTCGTCAAACAGTCATAGAGCTGCTCAGAGGGATTTAGCACATTCAGAAATCAGAACAGCTAGCCTGAGATTCAAACACACGTGGCTTACCACCATTCTCTGTTTCTATCTTTAATCTAATATTTAATGTTCACTACTAACCTGTTGTCTTGTCTGTCAGGTTTAAGCACCAATTGAGGGGAGAGAAGGGGGATTTTAAACCAATAGTCTGGGTAGTTAGAGGTTTTAAGAGTTTGCATGATTGCTATTTCTAGAAGTTTGTAAAGTACTTTCGATAGTAATAAATAGCTATTCCTACTTTAGGTAAAACAAAGTGTCAGAAATCTTTATAATAGGTATAGCTCAGGGGCACTAAATTGAAACTCAGGTCAATCGGGAGGAGTTATTGCAATAACGTCACAAACTTGCATGACAGACCTACAGTTCTTCACTTTGATTGTCCACGTAATTAATTCAGTGACCGTGAGATGAATCGTATGGTTATCAAACTGTCACTTAATCCATTCTATCCATTTCAACTACTCCTTTTAGTAGTGAATTCCACATTCTAAATACTATCAATGAGAAAAGTTCCTCATAAATTACACAAGAGACTTATTAGTGACTACATTATGTGTATGACCTCAAGCATGGCCTTTTCCATATCATAGTCTCCTACTGAATCCAAATTTTTGAAGGAGATTCAAGGGATCAATTTTTTTCCCCCCATCAATAAATTTCACATGCTCACACACTCTTGTTCCCATATTCTGTCCAAAAAGGTTTTTAAAATTTCCCTTGTCATTTTTATTTGTGATTCCAAAGACCAAAATGGTGCATGGCACAAATTGAATGCACCAACATATGCACCAACAAATTGAATGCACTAATTACTAATTTAAAGCTCACCTCTTTAACAGTAGCATCATCAAAGAATATCCACTTCGAGCTTTTAGTATGAAAGGCAAAGGTACAATAGTGTCTGCTGGAATAGCATACCATTCCAACAAGGATCAATTCACTTCTCTTAGCCCGTTCATCAGTTGCCTGGAAGAAAAGCTTTTTAAAAAAAAGCACATGAATGAAACTTAGTCATTGCTTACAATATGCAAGTACAAGTCACAATTTAATTGTCAAGTTTTACACTTTATTTCCTCTTAAAAGGAATATGACTACACTGTCAGACTTCTCACAAAATAACTTCTTTCTCTCTACCCATGTTACATATTAGGGATAAAACATATACATCTCAATCAAATTTAAATACATAAACCTTGTAACTATCAAATCAAATGCTATGAAAAGTATGAAGTTACTTTCTTTTAACAATGTAATACACTTCCCAATGGGTGTCCTTCACATCTTTCAGGTTATTTCTACAAGTCTAGTCTGAATATTCCTTTTAGCAGAAAAACTTTATTAAGGCAAGAAATTCTGCTATAATGTGCATGGAATCTTTTGACTATATTTTGACCATTAAAATGGAGAAAAACTGAAAATGCATGGTGAATTTAATTATGTTTACAGCTGAAAGCATGAATGATCAGATTACTGAATTAAGTCCATTAGACCATCAGATGAAAGAGCAGAATTAGGCCACTCAACCAATGGAGTCTGTCTGCCATTTGACCATAGCTGATACGTTTCTCAACTATATTCGCTTGCCTTCTCCCCATAACCTCCAATTCCCTTACTAATCAAGTGTAAAACTATTTATGACTTAAATACACTCACTGACGTGACCTCTACAAACTTCAGTGGCAATGTGTTCCACAGATTCACCACCTTATAGCTGAAGAAACTCAACTCAGTCCAAAGGGTTATTTCCTTACCAGTGGCTTCATCATCGCCACCCAGGCTTCTCAGTATTTTGTAAGCTTCCATGAGTAAAGCCTCCCCACATTCTTCGAAACTCAAATCAAGTACAGACCCAGACTCAACTACTCCTCATATGACAAGCCCCTCATCCTTCTTGAAGACCTCCTCTGGACCTCCGACAAGACTGGCACATGCTTCCTTAGAAATGGGGCCTGCAAGTGCACACTATATTCCAAATGTGGTTTGACCAGAGCCTTATACAGTCTCAGCAGTATATTCCTGCTCTTGTATTCTAGCCCTTGAAATGAATGCTAACATTGCTTTTGCCTTCATCATTCTTAGCCACATGGAAAGAACAGCTTGTGGTGGTCAGTCACAGGAAGACACTCACAAGAAGCTGCCAATGTACTCCTAACAAAATGACAAAGTTTATTGCAAATTAAAGAAAAAAAAACAAACATTCAAACCATACAAGAATTATTTGAAACAGTAAGAAAACATTTCAGCAATAAAGATTCAGCTTTCTCAACAACCACCTTACAATGGCTTTTCTACTTTGAAATTTCTTTATTGATTGGTATGGATATGAGCTATGGTATAAGAGTAAAAGGTGAAAAGTAATATTTTCTTGTAGATATGTTTAGATTTAAGATTGGGTCTCTAATCTTCCACTGACACAACTAATGATTTCAATACAATTGTGTTGAGGAAAGCAGACTTGGTATTTCTTAATGAAAAGAAGGTGACAATGGAATTAAAAACAGATAGGCGAGAGAGCGCTCAAGATTTCAACACAAAAGTCACCCCTATGGGAGGCAGCCCAGTGAGCAAATAAAGCTTGGTTTTCACTGGAACTCAGCACGAAGTAAATGACTTGGAATAATATTTAATAGTTTGAGTTTCCAAGTCTAATTACTATCACAAAACAATGGAGTTTGCATTCCACAGATGGAAAAAAGGCTCTCAGGTGCTCAGTACAGGCATTGGTCATCATTGAGCTACAGTAGCATTGAGAGAGAGGGAGAGAGAAAGGTAGCTATGAGTTGAAGAATGTAGTTCATTGAAAATTAACATGGTGAAGGAAATATATTCACTGGAGATCTAAAGCTTTTTGATTAATTGTACTGAATAACTGATATCCAGAAAACTTCTGTACTACATTGTACTACAGGTCAAGAGATAAGATGGGAAGAGAGCATAGGAAGAAATAAGAGAAAATGTGCTGGAACAAAATGCAATTCATAATTAGAAGGTTCAACAGAAAGTGTTTTTATCCCTGAAATTCTAAGCTACAAGGTGAGGGACAACGCAATAAATAAAGAGGATTTCTGAAAGGAGAGTGATTAATATGAAGTCATGATTCACAGTGGGAATCAGCGGCAGAGATAACAGGTACATGGAATTCCTTTAACAAAGTTTAACAAGTTATGTGCTTGATTAAAAATCAGGACTCCTAATGAAATAATTTCAGAATTGTTTTTTCCACATGGCTAAGCAGTTAGGAAGAAACTATTTTAGGAAATCAGTGCAAGGCTCAAAGGAGAATTTATGATTTTATTTGGATAAGAATTAAAGAAAGAAAGAATTCTGATTTTAATTCCATCACAACGACCTGCACTGTATTTGTACAGAGCTCTGAATAAAGTGAAACTCTAGGTGAAAGTGAGTACTGTAGATGCTGGAGATTAGAGTCTATAGTGTGGTGCTGGAAAAGCACAGCAGGTCAGGCAACATCTGAGAAGCAGGAAAATCAATGTTTTGGGCAAAAGCCTTTTCATCAGGAAAGGGGCTTGGAGCCTCAGGGATAGAGCAATAAGTGAGAGGAGGGTGGGAGCGGAGCGGGGAGGAGGTAGCTGAGTGCAGTAGGTGGATGGAGGTAGGGGTAAAGGTGATAGTTGCACCACCCTCCCAACTGACCTAAGTGTGAAGGAAAATGGACAGATGGCACAGGCCATTAGGACAGTGCTGAGCTGGAAGGTTGGAACTGGGGTAAGGTGGGGAGGGGGGTGGTGGAAAATGAGGAAACTGGTGAAATTCACATTGATGCCATGGGGTTGGAAGTTCCTGAAGCGGAAGATAAGGCATTCTTCCTCCAGGCATTGGTGGTAAGGGAGTGGTGACGGGAGGTGCGGGAAATGAATGAGATGCGCTGGAGGGCATCAACCACCACGTGGGAGGGAAAATTGCAGTCTTTCAAGAAGAAGGCCATCTGGTGTGTTCTGTGGTGGAACTACTGTAGAAAAACATTTGAGACAGATTTACGAGAGCCACCCCAATTATCAGACTGGGTCAGTGGCAATGACAGAAATATGTACTGGGAACTCAACTATTTATTGCATCTATAGAGTCAGAGGTCAACAGCACAGAAACAAGCCCTTTGGCCCAACTTGTTTATGCCATTCAGTCTTCACAATTAAACTAGTACCATTCGCCTTCGCTTGCTCTATATCCCTCCATACTTACCCCATCCATGTACCTGTCTAAATCTTCCTCAAATGAAGAAATTGTCACCACTACCTCTGGCAGCCTGTTCTAGACACTCACAATCCTGTGTGAAAAAAATGCGCCCTGGATACTTTTGTGCCTCTCCCTTCTTAAACTATGCCCTCTAGTTTTGGACTCCCCTACCATAGGGAAAAGCTGTCGCTCTCATGATTTTAAACACCTTTATAATGTGACCCCTCAGTTTTCTAAGCTCGAGAGGAAAAATTATCTCTCCTATCCAGCTCTCCTTATAACTCATATCTTTCAGGTAGCATCCTAGTAAATCTTTTCTGCACTCTTTCTAGTTTAATAACATTCTTTCTGCAGTAGGGCAACCAGAACTGCACACAGTACTCTAAATGTGGCCTTATCAACATTTTGTACAGCTACTCTTATATGCAATGTTTGCTAATTATTTATCCAAGATGGAGAGATAGACACAAGTTTTCTGATGATTTGAAGTTCAGCAGCATTGTAAGTAGTGTAATTGGAGGGGTAAAACTACACAATCATATTAATAGATTAAGTGAATGGTCAAAATTGTGGCAAAAGGATTTCAATATAGGTTACAGATAAGATCATCAATTTGGACCGAAATATAATAGAATTCTTTCAAATGGCAAAAGGCTGGAAGCAGTGAAAGCCCAGAAAGATTTGGACCTCAATCAAAAATTTCATGGACAGATACAAAAAATAATTAAAACAGCTGATGGAATGCTTGTGGTCATATCTAGAGAACTAGAATGAAATGATCGACAAGTCATGCTGCAGGTATACAAGCCCTGGTGAGATCATACCTGGAATGCAGTGTTCAATTCGAGACACCATAAGCGAAAGAAAGATAATCTGCCTCCCTTCAAAGTCAATGTAAAGTTAAAAGAATGATACCTGGTGTTATTATCTAGGTAAGGCCAGTAACACGTTTATTTAGATTTTGTGGAATGAGAAAACCCAGGTATTTATTAAAAAGAATAAAATTCCATGATTCACAGTTTAACACCACAGAATTTTACTGCACTAAAATCAAAGTACACTAACACACTGTTCTAAATAGTTAAAGTATGAAAATTGTTAATTATACTAGTTGAAGTTTCTTTATATTGCATTCCATCTACACCCATTTAAAGTACACTTCCAATAAGTAAAGTGAGACTTCTCAAAAGTTGAAAGATTAACTATATGAACTTTGTACCATTTCAAGGACTTGTATATTGGTTGTGATGTCTACACCCTATTCACTTTGATGTAGATGGCCCTTTCAAGTCTCATCCAATCATCCCAGTTACAAACTCAAAGTCAAAAGCATCTTAAACATATCCAACTAAAATCACAACTACCTGGTTCTACTAGTCTTTAACTCTCGAGTCTTGGATACAAAACTAACATTCTATCAGCTTGGAGATCCCAGAAATACATCTCAACATTTGTACAGTCCTTCAGTTAACAGTCAATGCACAGAATTTAAATTGAATTCTGTTGGGAAGAGACATTACCTCAAAGCCAGTTTATTCTCATCGCACTCAAAACTAGCACACAAACTATTTCCCCCCACAATCAATGGCTTGACCCTTTTTTTTCTATTGCTTATTTCTCAGGCAACTTGGTCACATGATTCTTTTTGTAAATAAGCATTTTAAAACAAAACAGAAATCCCCCCCTAAGACTCAGTTCTTCAAGGATCCCTCATGTCAAAACAAAATGTAGATTCGCCTCATCCGTTCCTCCTCCCACCCGAAGCAGATGGGTCAATATGCTGGACTCCAGGGTTAATTTAAGATTACGTTATTCCCTGGACTGCAAGATTTGAGGGAGACTGAATAGACAGGAACTATTAACTATTTATCTCTGACTAGAGAACATACCATAAAAATTGAAGTTAGATCTTTCAGAAATGAGGTTAGGAAATACTTCTATGTGTAAAGGATAATAAATGTTTGAAAATATTTTCCACAAACTGATACAGATGGATTTTTGTTACTTAAAAGGTATTAAGGAATAAAGGTAAAAGATAAGTACATGAAATTAGGTCATAGATCAATCATTATCTCATTCAGCTAAGTAACCTATTCCTGTTTTCATGTTTCTACAAGGAAGCCTGATGAATCAACAGAGCAAGTGGCTCACCGTTCTTTTTTTTAAATGAAGCATCCTGCACCAGTCACAATTTATCAAAAAGGTTGAAAAACCCTAAACTAAAAGTACCATTTTAAAGATTTTTGTTTAGTAGATGGACTCGAAGGCCTTTTAACAGTTAACGAAACTGAAGACTTTTCTAGGTCACAAGTGTACAATTTCAGTCAGTTTGGAATAGGTGTTTTGTTATTTGGCTTGCAAAAGGCAATTAAGCTGGTCTTAAAACAACTATTTTTAAAAAGTTTTACAAGTTTGGACATTTTGCTATTGCACTTTTAAACAATAGTTAATAATTAGAAATGAGACAATGAGACTTACTCCAGGTAGAGAGAGCTGAGGTGCCAAATATCGAATGACATCTGATGTGAGATCAGAATTCTCAGAATCCCACACTAAACCAATGGTGACAATCTCTGGGCAATTCATTAGCACACGTCTAATCTTTATCTTCTGTCCGCAATTACTCTGAATGAAGAGAGGAAATCTCAATACATCTACAATTATCATTCAAAGGGTTTGCGCCAACATGTTGAATTTGTATGTCAACAGATAAAAGTACTTACAAATATATTTATAATCATAGAAAATTCTTGCAGAATGAACTAAAGAAAGAACATCCAACAGAATCCTGAATATCTGTCTGTATCGTAGATTGCCAGGATCGCAGCTGCATCAAAAATCTTGCTTCACAGTAAATCAAAGCAAACCTTGAATTAACACTAAATACAAAGGAACTTACATTAAAGTGAACTTCCGTAAAATATACAAACTTGGATTTTCCTAGTACAACAGGAACAGACTCAATCACAGGTAATCCTCAAAGACTACCTACTTGCCCTTTGTCAAATTTTACAACCAGGTTTCCAAATTTGACTAGTGCCCAAGTTTGCCCATCAGAGGAAATCAGGGAGACAACCAGAACACTGGAGCAGCATTGCAGGCCAAGGACACTGCACAACACCACCCCCTTTCCCCATACTCTGCATTTCAGAAGTCAAATTGTTTGAAGGTCCCAAAAGAATAATTTGATTAGGGATAGTCAGCATGGTTTTGTGAAGGGTAGGTTGAGAAGGTGACCAAACAGGTAGATGAGTGTAAACCGGGTGATGTGGTGTATATGGATTTCACCAAGGTGTTCGATAAGGTTCCCCAAAGTAAGCTATTGCACAAAATGCTGAAGAATGGGATTGTGGGAAACATAGCAGTTTGGATCAGTAATTGGCTTGCTAAAAGAAGACAGATGGTGGTGGTTGATGGGAAATGTTCATCCTGGAGTCCAGTTACCAGTGGTGTACCACAAGGGTCGGTGTTGGGTCCATTGCTGTTCGTCATTTTTATAAACGACCTGGATGAGGGCGTAGAAGGGTGGGTTAGTAAATTTGCAGATGACACTAAGGTCAGTGGAGCTGTGGATAGTGAAGAAGGATGTTGTAGATTACAGAGAGACATAGATAAGCTGCAGAGCTGGGCTGAGAGGTGGAAAATGGAGTTTAATGCGGACAAGTGAGAGGTGATTCACTTTGGTCGGAGTAACCGGAATGCAAAGTACTGGGCTAATGGTAAGATTCTTGGTAATGTAGATGAGCAGAGAGATCTAGGTGTCCAGGTACACAGATCCTTGAAAGTTGCCACCCATGTTGGCAGGTTTTTAAGGTGGCATACAGTGTTTTAGCGTTTATTAATAGAGGGATCGAGTTCCGGAACAATGATGTTATGCTGCAGCTGTACAAATCTCTGGTGCGGCCACACTTGGGGTATTGTGTACAGTTCTGGTCACCGCATTATAAGGAGGATATGGAAGCTTTAGAAAGGGTGCCGAGATTTACTAGGATGTTGCCTGGTATGGAGGGAAGGTCTTACGAGGAAAGGCTGAGGGACTTGAGCATGTTTTCGTTGGAGAGAAGAAGGTTGAGAGGTGACTTAATAGAGACATATAAGATAATCATAGGATCAGGTAGGGTAACAGGGAGAGCCTTTTTCCAAGTATGGTGACGGCAAGCACGCGGGGGCATAGCTTTAAATTGAGGGGTGATAGATATAGGACAGATAGCAGAGGTAGTTTCTTTACTCAGAGTAGTAAGGGTATGGAATGCTTTGCCTGCAATGGTAGTAGATTTGCCAATTTTAAATACATTTAAGTCGTCATTGGATGAGCATATGGATGTACATGGAATAGTGTAGATTAGATGGGCTTCAGATTGATATGACAGGTCAGCGCAACATCAAGGGCCAAAGGGCCTGTACTGCACTGTAATGTTCTATATTCTAAGTCACCATGACAAGGTTTACATGCCAGCTAGGTTGGGAATAAGGTGCCAGGTGAAAAGTGGATGAATGCTTAAGACAGGTCAATGGATCAAGCCAGTCAATGGTGCAGTGCAATAGTTACTCAGTGCAGATTCAATAATGGTATATGTACCTGGTATTTGTGTGTCTTTTTTTTTGATAATTCTACTATCGTCCTTACCTGGTCTCACCCAATTGTGAAACTAGACCTATAGCAATTTGGAGGTGAATATTTTTATTCATCCTGCTCAAATGTGACAGGTCACATGTCTGCAGCAGGTGGGGCTTGAACCTAGGCCTTCTGTCCCAGAAATACAGACACGACTACCACATCATAAGAGCCCCAAGGTTAACGCTTAACTTACCTCTGGTCAATTAGGAATGGGCATTTTGCCAGCAATGTCCACAAACCATGAAAAATATTTTTAAAACTCCACAAGCCACATTATTATAAGTTAACATTCAGGAGTGGGTGTGGCATTTGAGGAAGCTTAGTGATTGGGACCATAGTCATAGAAATGTATAGCACAGAAAAAGGCCCTTCAGTCCAACTTGTCCATGCCGACCAGATATCCCAACCTAATTTAGCCCCATTTGCTCGAACTTGGCCCATATCCCTCCCAAAACCTTCCTACTCATACCTATCCAGATGCCTTTTAAATGTTGCAATTGTACCAGCCTCCACCACTTCCTCTGGTAGCTCATTCCAACCCTTAGGTTTCTTGTATATCTTTCACCTCTCACCCCAGGGAAAAGACCGCATCTATTTACCATATAAACCTCTACGAGGTCACCCCTCAGCTTCGAACGCTCCAGGGAATACAGCCCCAGCCTATTCAGCCTCTCTGTATAGCTCAAAACCTCCAACCCTGGCAACATTCTTGTAAATCTTTTCTGAATCCTTCCAAAGTTTACAACATCGTTTCTATAGGAGGGAACCCAGAATTGCACACAAAAATTCCAGAAGTGGCCTAATCAATGTCCCTGTACAGGCTCAACATGATCGCCCAACTCCCTCTGCAATAAGTATATGGTTTTGGATACTGCTGGGGCGTGGGGGGGGGGGGGGGGGGGGGATGACCTACCAGAGGAAAGCCATAGCAGTCAGTTTTCTGGCACTGAGCCTGACACTGTGGCAAAGAAGGGAAGGGGGCAGAATAGAAAAGTACTCGTGGTAGGGGACTCGATAGTTAGGGGAAATCGACAGGAGATTGCGTGATCAGGATCGGGATTCCCGGAAGGTAAGTTGCCTCCCTGGTGCTAGGGTCCGGGACACCTCCAATGGGTGCATAAGGTTCTAAAAGGGGAGGGCGAACAGACAGCAATCGTGTTACATATTGGCAATAATGATATAGCCAGGAAAAGGATCGCGGATATAAAAAGTGATTTCAGGGAGTTAGGATGGAAGCTGCAAAGCTGGACGTACAGAGTAGTGTTCTCTAGTTTACTACCAGTGCCACGAGATAGCGAGGCAAGGAACAGGGAGCGAGCGCAACTTAACACGTGGCTGCGCAGCTGGTGTAGGAGGGAGGTCTTCAGATATGTAGATAATTGGGATGCCTTCTGGGGGAAGGTGGGATCTGTACAAGAAGGATGGGTTGCATCTGAACTGGAAGGGGACCAATGTCCTGGATGGAAGGTTTGCTAGAGTAGTTCGAGGTGGTTTAAACTAGTATGGCAGGGGGGTGGGAACCTGAGCTGTATACCGGAGGTGAGAGTTGATGCAGATGAGGCAATAGCAAGAGGTAGACCAGCTAGTGGGAAGGATTTTCCTGGGAAGGAACCAAGGGACCAGTTAAAGTGTGTTTGCTTTAACGCAGAGTATCAGGAATAAAAGTGAAGAACTTAGAGCATGGATCAGTACCTGGTGCTATGATGTTGTGGCCATAACAGAGACATGGGTTTCTCAGGGGCAGGAATGGTTGCTGGATGGTCCAGGGTTTAGAGCATTTAAAAAGAATAGGGGGGGAGGTGGGGGAGAAAACGAGGAGGGGGTGTAGCACTACTAATCAGAGAGAATATCACAGTTACAGAAGCTTCCATTGTCAAGGAAGATCTGTCTACCGAGTCAGTATGGGTGGAAATTAGGAACAGCAAGGGATCTGTTCCTTAGGGGTTTACTACAGGCCTCCCAGTAACAGCAGGGAGATGGAAGAAAGCATAGGTCGGCAGATTTTGGAAAAGTGTGGACGTTGTAGGGTTGTTGAATGGGTGACTTTAACTTTCCCAATATTGATTGGAACCTCCTTCAAGCAGAAGATTTGAATGGAGCTGTTTTTGTAAGGTGTGTTCAGGAGGGTTTCCTAACTCAGTACGTTGACAGGCCGACGAGGGGAGAGGCCATTCTAGACTTGGTGCTCGGAAACGAGCCGGGCAGGTATCAGATCTTGTGGTGGGAGAGCATTTTGGTGATAGCGACCACAACTGCCTCACATTCTACTTAGCTATGGAGAAGGAGAGGATTAGGCAAAATTGGAGGATATTTAATTGGGGAAGAGGAAACTATGATGCGATTAGACAGGAGTTAGGAAACATGGATTGGGAGCAATTGTTCCATGGTAAATGCACTATAGACATGCGGAGACTGTTTAAGGAACAGTTGTTGCAAGTGATGAATAAATATGCCCCTCTGAGACAGGCAAGAAGTGATAAGATAAAGGAACCTTGGAAGATGAGAGTAGTGGAGCTTCTCGTCAAAAAATAAAAAGGTAGCTTAAATAAGTGGAGGAAGCTAGGGTCAAGCTCAGCTCTAGAGGTTTACAGGCAGGCGAGGAAGGAGCTCAAAAATGGTCTGAGGAGAGCCAGGAGGGGGCACGAGAAAGGCTTGGCAGAACGGATTAGGGAGAACACAAAGGTATTTTACACTTATGTGAGGAAAAAGAGAATGGTCAAAGAAAGAGTAGGGCCGATCCGGGATAGCATAGGGACATTGTCTGTGGTGTCTGAGGTGGTAGGGGAAACCCTAAATGAGTTTTTTGCTTCTGTCTTTACGAAAGAAACAAACTTTGTAGTGAATGAAACCTTTGAAGAGCAGGTGTGCATGCTGGAATGGATAGAGATAGAGGAAGCTGAAAATTTTGTCAAACATTAAGATTGACAAGCCAGGCCCGGACCAGATTTGTCCTCGGCTGCTTTGGGAAACGAGAAATGCAATTGCTTTGCCACTTGCGAAGATTTCTGCATCCTTGCTCTCCACTGGAGTCGTACCTGAGGACTGGAGAGAGGCAAATGTAATTCCTCTCTTCAAGAAAGGAAATAGGGAAATCCCCGGCAATTACAGACCAGTAAGTCTCACGTCTGTCATCTGCAAGGTGTTAGAAAGGATTCTGAGGGATAGGATTTATGACCATCTGGAAGAGCATGGATGATTAAATGCAGTCAACATGGGTTTGAGAAGGGCAGGTTATGCCTCACAAAACAGAGTTCTTTGAGGATGTGACTAGAAAAGTTGATGAGGGTTGAGCTGTGGATGCGGTGTATATGGACTTCAGCAAGGCATTTGATAATGTTCCCCATGGTAGGCTCATTCAGAAGGTCAGGAGGAATGGGATACAGGGGAACTTAGCTGTCTGGATACAGAATTGGCTGGCCAACAGAAGACAGCGAGTGGTAGTAGAAGGGAAATATTCTGCTTGGAAGTTTGTGGCGAGTAGTGTTCCACAGGGCTTTGTCCTTGGGCCTCTACTGTTTGTAATTTTTATTAATAACTTGGACGAGGGGATTGAGGGATGGGTCAGCAAGTTTGCAGACGACACAAAGGTTGGAGGTGTGGTTGACAGTATAGAGGGCTGTTGTAGGCTACAGCGGGACATTGACAGGATGCAGAGATGGGCTGAGAGGTGGCAGATGGAGTTCAACCTGGATAAATGCAAGGTGATGCATTTTGCAAGGTCAAATTTGAAAGCTGAGCACAGGATTAAGGATAGGATTCTTGGCAGTGTAGAGGAACAGAGGGGTCCTGGTGTGCAGGTACATAGATCCCTTAAAATGGCCACGCAAGTGGACAGGGTTGTGAAGAAAGCATATGGTGTTTTGGCTTTCATTAACAGGGGTTTCATTAACAGAATTTAAGAGTCATGAAATCTAGTTGCAGCTCTATAAAACTTTGGTTAGACCACACTTAGAATACTGCATCCAGTTCTGGTCGCCCTATTATAGGAAAGATGTGGATGCTTTGGAGAGGGTTCAGAGGAGGTTTACCAGGATGCTGCCTGGACTGGAGGGCTTATCTTATGAAGAGAGGTTGACTGAGCTCGGACTTTTTTCATTGGAGAAAAGGAGGAGGAGAGGGGACCTAATTGAGGTATACAAGGTAATGAGAGGCATAGATAGAGTTGATAGCCAGACACTATTTCCCAGGGCAGAAATGGCTAACACGAGGGGTCATAGTTTTAAGCTGGTTGGAGGAAAGTATAAAGGGGATGTCAGAGGCGGGTTCTTTACACAGAGTTGAGAGAGCATGGAATGCGTTGCCAGCAGCAGTTGTGGAAGCAAGGTCACTGGGGACATTTAAGAGACTACTGGACATGCATACGGTCACAGAAATTTGAGGGTGGATACATGAGGATCAATAGTCGGCACAACATCATGGGCTGAAGGGTATATTCTGTGCTGTACTGTTCTATGTTCTAACTCCTGTACTCAACGCTTTGATTAATAAAGGAAAGCATACTAAACGCCTTCTTCACTATCCTGTTTACCGGAGACTCCATTTTCAAGGAACCTATGAACCTGCACTCCAAGGTCTATTTGTTCAGCAACATTCCCCAGGACCTTTCCATTAAGTGCATATATCCTGCCCTGATTTGTCTTTCCAGAGAAGAGTTGGAGAAATGAAGCCTGGGAATGAGAAGATTGGGACCTGGACAAACGAGTTGCAAGAATACTGGAGAGTGGGATGAGATTGTATGAGTGGGAACCCAGTGCCCCCAGAAAAGCCAAAGCAACATTGTGGATGGGTGGGTGCATAGTATGTACTATGCACCATCTAGATTTTCAAACAATTTTGTGCAAAAGGTCCAGAAACAGGTGAGCACTGTTACATATTTCAGTAAATGAGCTGATTTCAAGCAACTACCACACATTCCTAGAAGGATCACTAATGCAGAAGTACCAATGTCCTAAATACAGATGAGATACAGGACTCTTGCATCCAGAGTTTGAGCTACATGTTTAAACCTTAAAAAAAACAGGTGAAGCACAGACATCATGTCAGTAATAGATTGTGAGTAACTTTTATGGAAAGTGCTCCAGGCCAAGTCCAATATGGGGTTCAAAAACAAGTCTGAAACCCAGAATAAAATGGAAGCAGATTAAATGGACATGAACATGTTTTTTAAAAAAACTGCTTTTAAAAAAAAACCATGACATAGGACGTGAGTTAACATATATGCAGATTCCAAACTATTACACATAGATCCATCAGATAAAGACGGTAGAACAGACAAACTAACAATATACAGCTACATAAATCATATTTTCAGTTGTCATAAAACTATTGAAGGACTAGATGCTGTATAATACAGAAATATTCTTACCGGACAATTCCTAAAGTCACCAATAGTGCTTGCTGCCCGAAGTAGCTCCGCAAACGATTCTGGCCTGGGACGTTCATTCCTTTCTATCATCCTGTCAACCTGATTACTAAAAAGTACATAATTACTCAATTTAATGTTCAATAATTTATTGACATTTTAGCTGAGAAAAACACAAAATTTTACTCACCACAGTGCTGTAATTGACACATAATGTACCAGCTCAGTGAATGGCAAAGGATCTGAAGTAGCTCCACAGCTATGGCACACACTCTAGGGCAAGATCAAAAGCGAGATAAGCTAATTTTAATAACACGTACAAAACACTTGTAAAAACACCGTTCTCCTGTTCTCCTTAACCAAAAAAACAGGTGCAAGTCAGAAGAACGCCCTCATCAGGGCAACAATGTATTTCTAAGGATAAAAATTTCAAGGGTTGAATCTTATGTTTTTTTGGCGAAGTTGAGATGCTTTTGGTGGAGGTAGAGTGTTTTCTCACCTTATCTTATCAAACCCAGCACATTAAATGATATTTCAGCCATTTAAAATGTCAGGTTTCCAAACCACATTACCATAAGCTATTCCTGAAGCAACATCCTGGAATTGAATGGCATTCCTTGTACTGAAGCTACTTTTAAAAGACCGTATGCACCCAGATGAGCAGAGTCAGTCGACAGCTGTTATGCAAGGCTCCTAACATTTGCCTTGGACATGCATACAGGAGAAAATAAGCACCCTGCTTTGCAGGATGGTTTCTTTAGCTCCTGCTGGATTGTGCACAGACCGTTCCTCTTCTCCCAAGCCTTTTGTAACCAGCAGTAGAGGCTATGACACTAGACACTGCCAATTCATCACAGGTTGCTACCCAGGATAAAGCAGTCTTAGTTACCCAAGGTGGTCCAGCACTGTAGGAAGACAACCAATAGCTTTCTCCAGTCTGTCAGTATAAGTGTCACCATCTTCTTACCAAAATCTCACACTCACTTTCTCTCTGCTACTGCATTCACCTCCTTCCAAGGCTCATGCTCTGCCACTGTCAATGACGCATACATCTTGCCCTCTGCATGGCCAACTCATCCGCTGGGGAATCCTTCTCTCCTGCACCAACACCCACTTTTGTTTTCTATAATACCTGCCTCTCTCTCTTTCCAGGTGTATAACAGCCCACAGTAGAGCAGAACATGGCTGCTGTATTGTCCATTTTGAGTAAAGAATTGTGACTGGCTTAGGGATGGCTTGGCTCCTGACTTGTGCTGGGTTCCCCTGAGCGAAGCCCACCCTCCTTGACCGGACTGAGGCTGCTGACAATCATGACATGCTTCCTAGCTTTGTGCCTGCAGTAAGTGGCTCGACAAAACAGCAGTAGTACAAGTCTGTCTTCTATCACTGAGATGGTATGTGCAAAAGACAGGAATGCCGAGAGTATCCAGATAGACTCAGAATAAGTAAGCACTCTGACAACAAGCGAAAGTTCCAGAAATGCAGCCAGATCATGTCCGTCAGATGGGTGCTTGACGCAGAACGTGGTGTCCTTGCCCCACTATGACAGTGATAGTTCCCAGTGCAGCAGTGATGCAAAACCTGTAAGTAGACAGAAAGGCCACGAGTTTTCATACAGGCTGGCACATGTTCAACGCTGATGACCATGGACGTGGGATGCATGTGGCTGAGTCCATGGAGCAAGATGCAGGTTTCTATATCCAATAAGCTGCAAATTAAACCTGCCATAGACCTGCACTAGTTTCCACGTACAATGGCTAGTTTGTATGGCAGTTTGGTAAGATTGGGGGACATTAACTTTCCTGATATTGATTGGGGAAGCTATAGCTCAAGTTCGTTAGATGGGTCAGTGTTTGTCCAATGTGTGCAGGAGAGTTTCCTGACACAATATGTAGATAAGCCAACAAGAGGTGAGGCCATACTGGATTTGGTTCTGGGTAACGAACCAGGCCAGGTATTAGAACTAGAGGTAGGTGAGCACTTTGGGGACAGTGACCACAATTCGGTGATATTTACTCTAGTGATGGAGAGGGATAAGTGTGTACTACAGGGCAAGAGTTATAGCTGGGGGCAGGGAAATTATGATGCGGTGAGGCATGACTTAGGATGTGTGGATTGGAAAAGTAGATTCCAAGGCAAGAGCGTAATTGATATGTGGAACTTGTTCAAGGAGCAACTATTGAGTGTCCTTGATAAGTACGTACCTATCAGGCAGGGAGGAAAGGGTCGTGTGAGGGAGCCGTGGTTTAATAAGGAATTGGAATCCCTAGTTAAATGGAAGAGGGCGGCCTTTGTAAAGATGAGGCGTGAAGGTTCAATAGGGGCGATTGAGAGTTATAAGGTAGCCCGGAAGGACCTGAAGAGAGAGCTAAGAGCAGCAAGGAGGGGACATGAAAGGTCCTTAGTTGGTAGGATTAGGGAAAACCCTAAGGCTTTCTATAGGTATGTTAGGAATAAAAGAATGACGAGGGTAGGAATAGGTCCAATCAAGAATAGTAAGGGGAAGTTGCGTGTGGAGGCTGAAGAGATTGGGGAGGCACTGAATGAATACTTTTCGTCAGTATTCACTCAGGAACAGGACATTGTTGTCGATATGAATACTGAGGCACGAATAAGTAGAATGGATGGCTTTGAGATATGTAGAGAAGAGGTGTTGGAAATTCTGGCAAGGGTGAAAATAGATAAGTCCCCTGGGCCTGATGGCATTTATCCTAGGATTCTCTGGGAAGCAAGGGAGGAGATTGCAGAGCCATTGGCCTTGATTTTTGTGTCCTCTTTGTCTATAGGAGTAGTGCCGGAGGACTGGAGGCTAGCAAACGTGGTTCCCTTGTTCAAGAAGGGGAGTAGGGATAATCCTAGTAACTATAGGCCAGTGAGTCTCACTTCTGTTGTGGGCAAAGTCTTAGAGAGAATTGTAAGGGATAGGATTTATGCACATCTGGATAAGAATGATGTGATCAAGGATAGTCAGCATGGTTTTGTGAAGAGCAGGTCGTGCCTCACAAACCTTATTGAATTCTTTCAGAAGGTGACTAAGGAGGTAGATGAGGGGAAAGCGGTAGATGTGGTATATATGGATTTTAGTAAGGCGTTTGATAAGGTCCCCCATGGTAGGCTACTGCAGAAAATACAGAGATATGGCATTGAGGGTGAGTTGGAGGTTTGGATTAGGAATTGGCTGGCTGGAAGAAGACAGAGGGTAGTAGTTGATGGCAAAGGTTCATCTTGGAGTGCCGTCACTAGCGGTGTTCCGCAAGGATCTGTTTTCGGACCATTGCTGTTTGTCATTTTTATAAATGACCTGGAGGAAGGGTTAGAAGGTTGGGTGAGCAAGTTTGCGGATGACACGAAATGCGGAGGAGTTGTAGACAGTGAGGAAGGATGTGGCAGGTTACAGCGGGATATAGAGAAGCTGCAGAGCTGGGCAGAAAGGTGGCAAATGGAGTTCAATGTAGCTAAGTGTGAGGTGATTCACTTTGGTAAGAGTAACAAAAAGATGGGGTACTGGGCTAATGGTCGGATACTTGGTAGTGTGGAAGAGCAGAGGGATCTTGGTGTCCATGTACACAGATCTCTGAAAGTTGCCACCCAGGTAAATAGTGCAGTGAAGAAGGCATATGGCGTACTGGCTTTTATTGGTAGAAGAATTGAGTTCCGGAGTCCTGAGGTCATGCTGCAGTTGTATAAGAGTCTGGTGCGGCCGCATCTGGAATATTGTGTGCAGTTTTGGTCGCCATACTATAGGAAGGATGTGGAGGCACTGGAACGGGTGCAGAGGAAGTTTACCAGGATGTTGCCTGGTATGGTAGGAAGATCCTATGAGGAAAGGCTGTGGCACTTGGGGTTGTTTTCATTGGAGAAAAGAAGGTTCAGGGGTGACTTGATAGAGGTGTACAAGATGATTAGGGGGTTAGATAGGGTTGACAGTGAGAACCTTTTTCCACGTATAGAGTCAGCTATTACAAGGGGGCATAGCTTTAAATTAAGGGGGGGTAGATATAGGACTGATGTTAGGGGTAGGTTCTTCACTCAGCGAGTCATAAGTTCATGGAATGCCCTGCCAGTAGCAGTGGTGGACTCTCCCTCTTTATGGGTATTTAAGCGGGCATTGGATAGGTATATGGAGGATAGTGGGTTAGTGTAGGTTAGGTGGGCTTTGATCGGCGCAACATCGAGGGTCGAAGGGCCTGTACTGCGCTGTATTCTTCTATGTTCTATGTTCTATCATAACCTGAAGGGGGTTGGCTATTATTAATATTGTTAAATACCGCATTAATGACAATCAGAAACTCACGACTGCCTTGTGGGAATCTTACCATACTGTCTGAAAAAAGCATACAAACAAAACAAGAGTTTGGCAAGGGCCATTTTAATGTTCAGATCTTCCTGCCATTAGTCCATTTTGCTCAGACCCTCATAAGATTCTGCCCCAAAGATAGAAGTGTTTTGCATGTAATCATACCACATAGCACTGCTGAAATAGGTCTTCAGCAAAGATTACTAAAGATGTTACCTAAACATTTCCATATATAATGCACTTTATTAAATAGCATAATACATAATTCAGTAGCATGCGAGTTGCTCTTGTTCCAAGGGAAACCATCTGTGTAGCAACACAAAAACATGGGAGATAATTAAATATTTGAATATTATACTTATAATGTGATTTTGGCTAACATTCCAACACAAGATGCACTGAAAACTTGTGCCAAGTTGCTCCTCTTAACAATTCAATTACAGCTATAAATTTAATTATAGTGACCATTTTGCCTTCTGGGTGGTGTTGATAAGGATGGTGGATGCCCAACTTTGCAATGGCAATACTACAATAATATTCAGGTTGTACCTATGAAATGTGGCAGTCTTGGGATGGGCAATTGTCAGACATCATGTATCGGGGTCAGAATGGGAGCTTTCAGAAAATTTAAAAGCACCAAGTAACATCAAATGAGAGATGGAAAGTAGCTGTGTAGATGACTGTTTTACCTGTTGGTGTAGTTTCAGCTGGTTTGTTAGTATTAGAGTTTTCATGCTCCTCATAATTCTTCTTTCAGAGTCAAGACTGGTCATGCCCATGTGGCCTACTACAGTGACTTTTCATGGACTAATTATGCTGCTGCCTGTAGAAGTTGAAGATTATTTGGAAACTTATCAAATAAGCTTAGTAAAAGGTTTACACTGATGCAGCAAGAATATCTTTTTGAAGAAAAGGGCTTCAAGCACTGCAGATACAACACAGGGAGCCAGAAGTAGTGTGGGTGCCAGACCAAAAGGACTACCAGAGTGTCAGATTAGAAATCTCAGAAATAAGCATGGAGAAATTGTTCTCTGTTCTGAAATGAAGAAATCTTGTTGGTTTAAGCAAATTCACATTTTGTATATGAATCTGTACTTTGTTAAAAAAAGAATTCTGTGTATTAATACTGGGAGGGTCAGTTAGCTCTGTTGGTTGGATGACTAGTTTGTGACACAGAGCGACATCAAAAACGTGGGCTCAATTTCTGAACCAGCTGAGTTTACAAGAAAGGACTTTCCTTCTCAACCTCATCCCTTACTGGAGGCATATGATCCTCTGGCTACCCCATAAGACAGCAGCTTTATGGTCTGTTAAGAGTATGGCAACTTCACCCACACTCTTGTCCATGCACACTTTCAAATTCACTGATGTACTACTGCAACCACACCCTCAGTTCTTTAACTGCTTTTGGGTAGCCATCAGGAATTGAGCTTAAAGAAAACAATCTTTAACCTATGAATTGGTTAAGAAGAGCACTTGCACTTGGCATTAATTTAAGTTATTGTTGCTGCATTTTAAGAGTGTTATTTTCAATGCTATATAGGCAGATCACACCATACAAAGTGCATCACGGTAGTAGACCAGAGTACAAAATAGAGCATTACAGCTACAAAGAAGATGCACAAGGAGAGTGAGGTCAGAATTAAAATTGGAGAGATCCGTTCAAGTCTGATAACAGCAGAGTAGAAGCTGTTCTCGAATCTATTTATACAAGTATTCAAACTTTTATATTTTCTACCCGATGGAGGAAGGTGGAAGGGATTATAACTGGGGTGGGAGGGGTCTTTATCATGATGGTTGCCTTCCTGCGGCAGTGGGAAGCATAGATGGAGTCGATGGACAGACTGGACAGTGCTCACGACTCACTGTAGTTTCTTGCAGACTTGGGCAGCAGTTGCCATACCAAGCTGAAATGCATTCAATTACCATGCTTTCGATGGTGCATCTACAAAAATTGGTGTTTACGGATGTGACAAATTTCCTTAGCCTCCTGAAGTATACGTCGATGTGCTTTCTTGACTGTTGCATCAAAGTGAGTGGATCAAGACAGATTGTTGGGTATCACTCCCAGGAACTTGATGCTCTTAACCATCTTCACCTCAGCATATTTGTACACAACACCCTCCACTCTGCTTCCTGAAGTCAATGACGGGCTCTTTCATTTTGCTGACGTTGATGGAGAGATTGTCGTCTTTACACCATGCCACTAAGTAAGCAATCTCTTTCCTGTATTCTGTTTAAGAGCCAAATCAATGTTTGGATCAAGGTGATCATTCGTGGAACTTTTGGATTCTTTAATTTCAACTGAATAAACAATTTTACTAGTCAGCCAACTGGTACAAATGATAACAACTGCAGATTCTGGAAAACTGAAATTAAAACATGTTGGAAACATGTAGCTGGCATGGCAGCATCTGTGTATATAGATGTATACAGGAAACAATTATATTTCAAGTCTGAACTAGTTCGGTTGAAAAGTTATAGACCTTTTCTTTTTTTTAAAATTCGTTATAACTAGGCTGAGGGAGCTGAAGTTTCTGGATCAAGGAAACAGTACAGGTTTAACTACTGCACTGGGAACAATGCAATCCTTCATAACCATGGGTGTTTGACAAAGACTAATGGCAACCATGCCAGAGCTTGCCGTTCACTGAATCAATGAAGAAACAGAGACCTCAAAAGGACCAGTGCTGGTACATTCTCAGTCATTCTTGGATGCCTTCCTTTGGACTTTAACAGATGTAATGTCAGGCAGAAAAAATATTTTGTTCTCAATATCTCTGTATCGAAGGAGTCTGAAGCAGTCCATGTTCAAATGCAACAAGATCTGGTTAATATTCAGGCTTAGGCTGACAAGTGGCAAGTAACATTGTCTGGTGCTTGTGAATACACAAAATGTAGTGTCTCCTTCCCCTTGGAATCCTATCCACGTTATTGTTTTCTGGTTTCTGCTTGCCCGAGAGGATGCTTCTCCCATTTACTCTGTCCAACCTCAGTAGCTAGCTTCCATTTTAACATTCTAAGCTTGCACTCATTCCCACAAGAGCTTAATTTACCAACCACAAATGATCAAGTGATCCAGTTACTTCACATCTCTATCAAGAACACAAACCCTCATTACTCACAAAATGCCTGCAGCCCCAAAGGCAACTCCTCAACAATATTTGAGTGGTTGATTAGAAACACACATTTTTGAAATGTGTTGACCATTAGTCCTAACAGCTCATGACTATTCCTTTCTTGAGCATGCTTATATTTCCAGAAAATGTCCATTGTCTTAAAATAAATCAATATATTCCAGTGATCCAAAAGAAAGCTGTCAATTTTAGATAAAACAATGCTATTTCAGTACAATTTCCATAGCCCTTCAGAGGGAATCCTTTTCTTTATACACATATTCCTGCTCCACACATTAGTTATCCAGCTTTTCAATCAAAGTTAATCAATATTTCTTCAAAGTTTAATATAACTAAATCACTTTAAATGCCATATTTTTCTAAATAGAAAGTTTTTATCTCACCTGCTCGTAAAGAGTCATGGCAAATTTTTGATGGGTGATGCAAGATTTAACAGTGCATGTATCCATTTCAGTGTCTGAAACTATATGCAAATGAATTCTCTCCAAAATATTCTCCTAAAAAAAATAAAAATAAAAGCATCAAAATCATGGGCCTGATCGGATGTCTGGCCCATTTTAGGTTGAGAAAACTGTCTTAACACTGGCAAATTTGGACTCAATTGCTCAAACACCAGACACACAAAGATGAAAACATATCCTTTTTACCCCCCCACAGTATTCCTTAATAAACCTGGTAGCAACTAAAAATAGATGTAGAATGGAAAAGGATATCCAGCCAAATTCACATATTTGTGTTCAATTTTATTCTAATCATAAATGAACCAGGTCAGACACAAATCTGCTCTAAACATTAAAGGGGAAATAGCTTCACTTTTTGGTTCTCCAATAAAACATTACACTATTTGCAATATTATTATTTTCCTGATAAAAACAGAAAGAACTGCAGATGCTGTAAATTAGAAATAAAAACAAATTGCTGGAAAAGCTCAGCAGATCTGTGGCGAGAAAGCAAAGTTAACATTTTGGGTCAAGTCACCTTTCCTCAGAACAGAGAACAGCTCTGTATTATTTACTATTTTCTTAATCTTCCCTGTCAGGCAAAAAAAAACACTGATGAATCACTTCTTGTTTTCAGTTTGCATTTCAACTTTGTCTATATTCACAGCGATATTTATTTCTACATCCTTGAAGTTCGGAGGCTGAGGGGTGACCTTATAGAGGTTTACAAAATTATGAGGGACATGGATAGGATAAATAGACAAAGTCTTTTCCCTGGGGTCAGGGAGTCCAGAACTAGAGGGCATAGGTTTAGCGTGAGAGGGGAAAGATATAAAAGAGACCTAAGGGGCAACAGTTTCACGCAGAGGGTGGTACGTGCATGGAATGAGCTGCCAGACGATGTGGTGGAGGCTGGTACAATTGCAACATTTCAGAGGCATTTGAATGGGTATATGAAAAGGAAGGGTTTGGAGGGATGTGGGCTGGGTGCTGGCAGGTGAGAATAAATTGGGTTGGGATATTTGGTCGGCATGGACAGGTTGGACCAAAGGGTCTGTTTCCATGCTGTACATCTCTATGACTCTATTTGGTTGCGCTTCATCATGTTTAATCATGTCCAGGGAGCATCTCCCTTTGCAGGAGCACATTTACTATGCCACTCAAAGAAATGTAAAAATTAGCAAAGATATGTTATGTTAAAATAAAACAAAATCAACCAGGGTAATTTCAAGACTTCTTACATTCACTGAAACATAGCAAATGAATGTAAGGGTGTGAAATGCTAAGTTTAATGGCATAAGAATATATTAGAATCAAGCAAAAGCAGAATGATGTTACTTGTATCACTGGATTATTAGTTTTTGTCATTACAACATTCAAGGATATGAATGAAGGCCAAGAGTTCCCATATAGTATACTACACTCAAGTACAATGAGGTACTATTGATGTAGGAATACTGTAAAATGAACATTTATACTTTGTTGAAATGGAAGTAGAAGTTTGCAAAATCATTTACCTCTGAAGCTCATACTCAAAAGTTAAAAAATAGGCTTTTCTAATCACAAGTATTTTATGGACTATATAAACCATGTTAAAAAGGAGAAAAAACTTGAAAAAGAGGGCATAGAAAAATATTTTGTAATTAGCGATGAAGCTGCAGACTGCAGGAAGATATTAATTGCCTCGTCAAGTTGCCAGGAGACTGGTAAATGGAATTCAATCCAAAGAATGGGTGATAAATAATAATATGGAAAAAGTTTTTTAAAAAAATCACACAACACCAGGTTATAGTCCAACAGGTTTATTTGGAAGCACTAGCTTTGGGAGGACTGGTCCTTCATCAGGTGGTTAAAGGAGCAGCGTTCCGAAAGCTAGTGCTTCCAGATAAACCTGTTGGAACATAACCTGGTATTGTGTGGATTTTTAACTTTGTCCATCCCTGTCCAACACTGGGTTCTCGACATCAACAGAATGGAATGTATGGAATACACCAAGACTAGTAGGTAAGATGGTTATGTTGGCAGGCAGAACTCCCAACTAACAAGCACAGCACAGCATACAAATTTATACTTGGATTGTATAAAGCTTTGGTTAGGACCTAAATAATGAGTACTGCGCATAGTTCTGATAATCATAATTACAGAAAAGACTTGATCACACTACAGAGAAGACTTAGAAAATGTTGTCAGGATTGGAAATTTTTAACTAAAAAGGAAAGACTGGATATGCCAGGGCTGTTTTCAATACAAGAGAAGGCAGAGGGTAGATTTAAATGAGATGTGCAAAATTATATGCCTAGTTAAAATGCATAAAATTTACTAATTTCTCTTAATCAGGTAGTTAACCAATGGGCATGGAGTTAATGTAATTCAGAGAAGGATTAGACAGAAGCTGGGGAGAAACCTTGTCTATCCAAACAGTGAAGTGTGCCTGAAATTCACCTCTGAATTTTATATTAATTGTGGTTAATTGCACACAGGTAATGTGCATTAATTCATGAATCACATGAAAATACATCTCCAAATCTTCCAGGAAAGTTCACTCATGGGGTGGCCAATCAGAGCGAAGTCAACTCCATACAGAAAGTGGAATAAAATGGCGAAAAGCTGTTTCTCCAGTCATAGGCTAGTTCTTTCCCAAGTTTGCTTCTGATAGGCTTATGAGTGAGCCTTTCAACAACGTAGTGACTGGAGGAGCAGTGAGCAGCTAGATAAGTGAAGGAGTCACCAGTAGTCTGAAAGAACAGCCAAAGGCCTTGCCCAAAATCCAGCTGAAATTTTTTCAATGTCAGGAATGGAGGTCAGGGCTGGGAGAAGCATTTCTGACAAGGTGGCCATCTGCCCACCAGGTGGGGGTGGGGGTGGGGGTGGGGGAAGAGAGCTGGGAACTGCATTGCATGTGTTCTAACAATTTTTATTTTGTTTACTTTTTTTTTAAATCAACAATTTGTTCCCCCCACCTACGTTCGGGACACTACCCACGCCCTCCACCTCCTCCATGATTTGCTTCCCCATGGACATCCAATCCCTGTACACCTCCATCCCCCATCACGAAGGACTTAAAGCCCTCCGCTTCTTCCTTTCCCGCAGTACCAACCAGTACCCTTCCACCGGACACCCTCCTTCGACTGACTGAACTGGTCCTCACCCTGAACAACTTCTCTTTCCAATTCTCCCACTTCCTCCAAACCAAAGGAGTAGCCACGGCCACCCGCAATGGCCCCAGCTATGCCTGCCTCTGCGTAGGATATGTGGAACAGTCCATCTTCCGCAGCTACACTGGCCCCACCCCCCACCCTTTCCTCCGCTACATCGATGACTGTATCGGCACTGCCTCGTGCTCCCACGAGGATTGAACAGTTCATCCACTTTACCAACACTTTCCACCCCAACCTCAAATTCACCTGGACCGTCTCAGACTCCTCCCTCCCCTTCCTAGACCTTTCCATTTCTATCTTGGGTGACCGAGTCGACATGGACATTTACTATAAACCGACCGACTCCCACAGCTACCTAGACTACACCTCCTCCCACCCTGCCCCCTGTAAAAACGCCATCCCATATTCCCAATTCCTTCATCTCTGCCGCATCTGCTCCCAGGAGGACCAGTTCCAAAACCGTACCACTCAGATGGCCCCCTTCTTCAAGGACCGCAAATTCCCCCCAGACATGGTCGACGATGCCCTCCACCACATCTCTTCCACTTCCCGCTCCTCCGCCCTTGAGCCCCGCCCCTCCAACCGCCACCAGGACTGAACCCCACTGGCCCTCACCTACCACCCCACCAACCTCCATGTCCAGCGTATCATCCGCTGTCATTTCCGCCACCTCCAACAGACCCCACCACCAGGGACATATTTCCCTCCCCTCCCCTATCAGCGTTCCGAAAACACCACTCCCTCCGTGACTCCCTCGTCAGGTCCACACCCCCCCACCAACCCAACCTCCACTCCCGGCACCTTCCCCCGCAACCGCAAGAAATGCAAAACTTGCGCCCACACCTCCCCCCTCACTTCCCTCCAAGGCCCCAAGGGACACTTCCATATCTGCCACAAATTCACCTGCACCTCCACACACATCATCGATTGCATCCACTGCACCCGCTGTGGCCTCCTCTATATTGGGGAGACAGGTCGCCTACTTGCAGAACGTTTCAGAGAACACCTCTGGGACACCCGGACCAACCAACCCAACCACCCCGTAGCCAAACACTTCAACTCCCCCTCCCACTCCACCAAGGACATGCAGGTCCTTGGACTCCTCCATCGCCAGACCATGGCAACACGATGGTTGGAGGAAGAGCGCCTCATCTTCCGCCTGGGAACCCTCCAACCACAAGGGATGAACTCAGATTTCTCCAGTTTCCTCATTTCCCCTCCCCCCACCTTGTCTCAGTCAAATCCCTCAAACTCAGCACCGCCTTCCTAACCTGCAATCTTCTTCCTGACCTCTCCGGCCTATCACCCACACCTTGACCTCCCTCCACCTATCGTATTCCCAATGCCCCTCCCCCAAGTCCCTCCTCCCTACCTTTTATCTTAGCCTGCTGGACACACTTTCCTCATTCCTGAAAAAGGGCTCATGCCCGAAATGTCGATTCTCCTGTTCCTTGGATGCTGCCTGACCTGCTGCGCTTTTCCAGCAACACATTTTCAGCTCTGCTATCCTATACTGCCTTTTAAATCTTACTTTTTGCTTTAGACATTCACTCATGTCTTTGTTTCTCAGTCTGTCCCCTGTTAATTAACAATCTATTATGTGTAGACTTCACATTTAATTTGGTCATTATGCTCTTTGATTTCTGGACTCGAGTGACAAAGATGAAATTGGCAGAAACATAGAGAGAGTTCCATGTACAAAAATATAAAAGTGATGGACTGAAGAGCTAATATAAATACAAGATCTTGCAAATTGCAGATTGTGAAAAATTCACGTAAAAGACACACTTCAGTCTTAATTTATGCAAATTCTTAATTGTGGTTGAGTAATTTGACAAGACAGTTTTTGTAAAAGGTTATAGGGTTACTTGGCTTTTAAAGTAGTGGAATAAGAATTCAAAGTAAAGAGGTCTCATTCGAATTTTAAAAATCACAGGCTAGGCTTCAGTTGGATTGACAGCTCAGGGATATGTAATGATGTGGAAAGGGAACTCGAGCAATTTGCCATAAACGAGAAAATTCAGTTATGAGACAATATTGGAACATTTAGGATTATTTTCCCCACTTAAGAGATGGTTAACGGTGACATGTGCAGAGAGAGAAACGGAGTTAAGTCCAGTCCGATGTGATTATTCTTCACCACCATTCGCCCTCTGGCACTGGAAACAATAACCAAAAGGAATTGATTTAAAATCGCTGGCATTTTTGTCCCCTTTGAGTGCCCAGGATCTGGAACATTCCACCCTGATAAAAATGGTGGCATTAATAATTTAAAAAGGGAGTTAAGATGGGTAGTTGAAGATGAGAATTTCAGGTGTTAAGAATCACCATGAACATGACAGACCAAATGTCCTCCTTCCGTTTCAAATTTCTAATGGCTCTATAAATAAACAGACTAAAATAAAGGAGATACTCACAAAGCATTCTGCTGCATCATCCATTAAACCAAGCTGGAAACGGTGTTCGTCTTTAAAACTTTCTGCCAGAGCATTTCGCAAAATATCAGAGGGAAGAGCTTTTTCCCTACTGTTTCGAAATTCTACAAATATATTCTGCAAGGAAATACCATAAATGGCTCGTAAAAGTGGATGAAATGCATTTTTTTTAAACAAAGAAACAAGAATTAAATAAACTACATTTTCAAAGAAACCACAGGCAGAAATTGCCTTCAGGATGCTGCATGAATCTCTCTTGGATCTATCATGATTAACAGGGCTACTTGTTAAAGTGTGCCTTACAAGTTCACAGTGTAAAGAAAAAAGCTGCAAACTAGTGCAATAAATAAGCTTCATTTCAAGCAATCGTTGCAGCAGCAAAATTACGAAAGAGAGGGTACTGAACCAAGCCGTCATGTAAATCCATTGTTTTTAAATTTGATATGGGTTCAAATTTTAATACATTTAGCATCTTGGTAAGTTTTTGTAAGAAAACAAATTCTGAAATTGTTAATGAAACTTTGAGAGTTTCACATATTTTTTACACTGAGAAAATAATAATTTGAACATAAAAAAATTGCACAAATTCTCCAATAACACAGATGAGGAGTTGTGTGTGTTTGGTCCTGAGAGGGAGCAAGAAAAGGTGGATCAAAAGAACATGTCAACACTATTGATAAAACCGAATTCCTTATAATCATGCAATAGGGAGGAATTGCCTCAGGTAAGTTGCCTTCCTGGATCTTGCCCATAAGCAAAAAAAAATGAAGATTCATTAGATTCAAGTAAATTTCTACTGATTAATCATGCTTTCCTTTATTGGTCAGAGCTCTGAGCATAGGAGTTGGGAGGTCATACTGCAGCTGTCCAGGACATTGGTTCGGTCACTTTTGGAATATTGCATGCAATTTTGGTCTCCATCCTATCAGAAGGATGGGTGAAACCTTAAAACGGTTCAGGAAAGATTTACAAGGATGTTGCCAGGGTTGGTGGATTTCCTAATCTATAGGGAAAGGCTGAATAGGCTGGGGCAGTTTTCCATGTAGTGTCAGAGACTGAGGGGTGACCTTATAGAGGTTTATAAAATCATGAAGGGCATGAATAGGGTAAATAAACCAGGTCTTTTTCCCAGAATCGGGAGTCCAAAACTTGAGGGCATAGGTGAGAGGGGAAAGATTTAAAAAGGGACCTAAGAGGCAACTTTTTCACGCGTGTGTGTGGACTCAGCTGCCACAGGAAATAGTGGAAGCTAGTACAATTACAACATTTTAAGGCATCTGGATAGGTATATGAATAGGAAGTGTTTAGAGGGAGATGGGCCAAGTGCTGGCAAATGGGACTAGATTGGTTTCAGATATCTGGTCAGCATAGGCAAGTTGGACCAAAGGGTTTGTTTCTGTGCTGTACATCTCTGACTCTATAATTGTCTGACATGCTGAAGTAAATCAAACTTTGTAAAAGGTAGTGATAACAATAAAGATGTGGAAATCCTATTAGGCAAAAAAGGTTCAGTCAAGAGGATGGAAATTGATGCCAATAGAGATGCGAAGTATTATTGGTAAGAAACAGACAAGTAGCTACACAACAAAAGAAAGATTTAAAGTATTTCAGAAATTTGCAAAAGTTATCCTTTCATTCAAGAACATTTTTAATTTATAAATGATAAATTCTGAGATTTAATAAAAACATAAAGTAAACTTATTAAGCAGCAGTTTTCACACAGAGTTAGATCTAAGAAAATGTGTTAAAATACTTAAATAAAACCAAAATTAACTACAGGAATAAGATACCACAATCACAAGTGGATAATTTAGAATTACTGTTTGTAATAATCACAATGCTAAACACTGAATTTACCTTCAAAGCACAAAAAATGCAAGCATTTCCTGAGCATACATGTCCAGGAAGCAGTCTCAAACTCCTTCGGAAAATGTCCAAGTGCCACAGAATCTAGAAGGCAAGAGAGACTTCATAGCATTTACAGTACACAACGAGGCTATTCAACCATATGAGCTACCCAGCTCATCCCATTCTCAATACCTGTCACCACAGGCCTCTTAATTAATCACTTTCAAATATATATATCCAACTCTTGAAGCCTCTGGCACAATCTGCCTTCATCACTCTCCAAAGCAGTGTATACCAAATCCTCACAACTGAGGAAAGAAGTTTCTGATCTCATTCCTACATCACCTCAATGGTGAAACTGACCAAGAGTGCCTACAAAATGTATTTGGTCCCTAGATATGAAAAAGTAATCTTTTCATGAATTATACTTCCATTGAAAGATGAACAAAATGTTAAAACATCCCTTCAATGTATTTCTTCAGAGGGAATCTCAAATCATTCTTAGTCTAAAAGGACTTCTGTTTACACAATGCAATGTCTCTAAACATGATTTCCAGGAGCAATCAGAACTTCCTACAAGCCATCACATGGGAATGCACATGCTCTAGAACGTACCGAAATAACTTCCAGTCTATAGTCCACAAGCAGGAAAATATCACTTTCCTCATTTATTCAAACAGGTTTTTGAAACACTCCTGGCACAAAAGTTTCCCACACAACATAACTTATTTGGTCATTAAGCAAATGTTCCTTTCTGGTAAAGAGGTTTGCAGATTTAATCCTTGTGCTGCGTAGAGTTAGACTATCAAGACGAATAATTTACTTCTGTATCCCAGTTTTTGAGAAAGATGACAAAATTGAAGAGGAAAATTGGTCAATGAACTCTCCTATACTACACTACTTTCATATCTTCTATAGTCAAACAAGTTGCTCACAAGTCACTTTATAGTGTCGTCATCAGATTGGTCAGCATAAGATACATAGATGCTGCCAGACTTGCTGAGTTTCTCCAACAAGTTGTTTCTGTTGGAGATACTAAAGGCTTGCTGTGTTTGTAAAACATTCTCCAGTAAGTGTAATTTTGTTCAGATAGGGAAAGGAAAAGCATTTAAGGAGGCAAAGCAGAAATAAGAATCTTAATGAGGTGGGAGAAGCAGCACTTTCAATAAAATACAGTAGAATGTACATGTTGTTGCATCAACATGTACGACAATTCAAGAACAGGCATAGATTGACTACTGATAGTGAAGAAAGAAATTTGTAACTCTAAGAAATTGGATAAGAATGCTTAGATATTATATTCCAAATCTTCTCATCTTCAGATACTCGATGTACCCCTAAAGACATGTGCCAAAGCCACGTAGTCTGAATGGAGTGACTCACAGGAATTGCCCTGGAAGTTTAAACTTCCAGTGGGAAATTCCACAGCTGCCCTAGACGCTGTCTCTGACTGACATCTCAGGAGCTCTGAAAGATCAGTCTTACTTACCTGATTCATAATCTCGGAATGTTAGACAGATTAAATCCATGCAGAAGTTCCCAGTAACTACACAAATAATCCCTTTCATTTCCTGACCAACAACCTGACATCTCACCTCACATTTCCCCTGTCCCCAAACAACCATCCTATGAATGGAGCTCCAGTTAGCAACAAATAAAGGATTGGTTGGTGAACTAGTGACTAGTTACCAATGACAAAGGCCTTCTGCCTGCAAACAATTGCCAGATTGGCTCTCTGGTAGCTGAGCAGCTGGAGGCTGTGAACAAGATATAGAGTTTTAAGAAGGAACCAGCTTAGGAGCTTTCAAACTGTTCTCTGGGGTAAGCCACTGTCAATCTAAAGGAACCCAATTTATCTTTTCTTCAGCAGTTGATGTAAGCTGTGACTTTAAGTCAGATAGCCATTAAAAGTGACGCTGCTACCGTGTGCCCCTTGCAAACCAGTAGGATCATCTGGAGAAGGAGAAGTGGAAAACTGAGTTCTGACCAGCACAAGAATCATAAGAATCAGCTTAACAGAGCCTATGAACAACCACCACAGAACTGCATTCCCAGTGTTCCCAACATCCACAATTCATTTTCTATTAAATACCTGTCTATGTTTGTTTGTGCATAATAGGGCAGTTTTTAAAGGGGATTAGGACTTGAAGTAATTAGTAGACAATTCTTAACTGTAGCTGGACTCTACTTATTTGATACAATTAGTCATTTTTATTTAGTATAGAAATCTGATCCATTCTTTGTCAGTCTGGGTCCAGCAGCCAGCTAAACTGAGAAATCTTTATGTACCTTTTAAAATCTTTAACGTGGGTGATAACTCCAGGGAGTAATGCAGCTTGACTTAATCCTACTACAGTGAGTTATGATAGTACCACCAATCCCAGTGAATAACTTGAACCAATCAGCACTCCACTTCATTACAAATTGTTTCTTCCAGATAAGTTTGGATAGTTGACAATTAAAATTATGTTGATGGATATTTTAAACAGTTTACATAAAATTTTGTACATACAAGTCGTGTTTAAACATCAGATAATTTACAGATGCTAAGACTCATTCAATCTATTCAGATTTAAGCTCCTTAATATGCAACACCCATGCAATATTTTATTTCATAAACTAGTTCTGATGGAAAGTCAGACAAGAAATATCAACAGCTTAGCTCTCCAAGATTTTTGCCTGAACTGTTGAATATATCTAGCATTTCCTAATTTCATAAATAAATTCCTGGCAGAAAATCTGCATTCCAAAAATGCATCCCTTCATAAGTGAATCTTAATTAATAGATTAAATTAATCCTTCACCAGTAATGTTATTCACCATTTCAAGTTGTAATGCATCTTAGCACATATGACACACAAAATACGGGATATTACAGTGTAATAAAGTTTTTTTTTAAATGGTTCTAAGAAAGCCAAGGAAAATCCTATTCTTCAAGATCATCCCAATCCTTCATCCATCCTATCCTCAATCTAGAGGATATTTGCCTTTCTTATCACCGTAACATTTCTCAATTAAATCCTTTCTATATTAAAGGATCTCCCTCTCTTCATTTTTCTCTCCTCAGTAGCAATTTTGCCCATCAATCTCTTATTTGCTGCTACTACCTTCCATTTTGCATTATAGGCCATATGATTTATGAAATGATGTCAGAAACCAATTAATACAACTTCATTTCAGTGCACTGAGTTTGTAAATAATGCCAATCTAGTAAAAATTCAAAGGCAATGATTCATTTATCAACGCAGCTTAGGGAAGTACAAGCTGAATTTAAGGGATCAAATATAGATTCTAGGAATGGACAGTCTCAGGGAAGTAGAGGCTGGTTATAGCACAGTGGTATTTATTTAGAAAGGATGGGTGCTAAAATAATTCAGAATAGCAGCACCTACCTGAACAAAATAGCTGAATATTTTTAGGCGCTGCCCTTCCTATCCCAATTGGTAGGGGTTTGTGACATGCCTTAGGTGAATGCTGGTTGGGTTCTATCACATCTCATATCCCATTGGCTGACAGTCCTGTCAATGAAATACCAATGAAATCTGAGAAAACTGACAGACATATGCACATATAAAATGTTCATTACAGCTGTAAGCTAATTCTGCCTATCCTTAATAAAATAAATGCAGTGATCACACAAAATAAGTTAAGAATACTTAAAAGGCGTAAATATGACAATGCATTTGGTACTGAGATGTTACCACAACGGTACTTGATAAAGGTAAAATACAAAGTTGCTCCTGGTACAATGCTATGATGATTAACACTCAATACTGAATTGGTCAAATGAACTTATAATGAACCAAACAAAAAACAGAAATTGCTGGAGAAATTCAGCAGGTTTGACAACATCGGTGGACAGAAAACAACAGTTCATATCGAGTCCAGTGACCTTTCTTCAGAACACATGGAGGGTCACTGGATTCAAAACGTTAACTGTTTTCTCTTCACAGATGCCATCAAACCTGTTGAATTTCTCCAGCAATTTCTGACGTTGTTTCAGATCTCTATTATCTTGTTTTGTTTTGGACTACGAGATAACTTTCCAGAGAGAATACAAATTGTGTTGCCAGTTCATCACTTACAATATTGAAATATTTGAGATTAATAATGTCAGAAAATTGCACACAGCATTAACTTATGTTCAACTGGAATACCAGCTCCCTGATGTTGCACTGTTTAATTTATTTTCTTGCTTTTTTTTCCAGTTTAAAAAGAGTTTCCATTACAAATCAGAATAAACACTTTTCCCTAATTGATGGTCTGTTTCAGTAAGTGCACATATAATACCCACAATTCTCAGTGTATTCAAAGTCAGCTGTACTGTACTGATAAATACCAAGACTTTCAAGAGGAAGAAAATTAAATTGCATTATTGGAGTACTCTACATAAAGTCAGCATTGCACTTTCATGGGTCGAATAAATCTTCAATATCCAACAGTTTTATTATTATGCCAACATTAGTTGGCAAGTCTTAATGATTTCAGCATATTAAAAGAAAACATTTCTCATTCATACTAAGCTAACTATTTGCAGTTGCATACGATTTGTTTCATATGATGAAACTTTTCATTATGCTTAATTGGATTATAACTTCAGTGAGATTATAATAAATTAGAACAAAATTAGAAAATGAATTTGATTCAGTTTAGGATCCATGTAACCTCATCTTGATATAGAATAATTCAGCATGGAAACAGACCCTTTGGTCCAACTTGTTTGTGCCAACCAGACATCCCAATTTGACCTAGTCATATTGCCAGATTTGGCTCATATCCCTAAACCTTTCCTATTCATATATGTATTTAGATGCCTTTTAAATGTTGCAATTGTACCTGCCCCCACCACTTTCTTTAGTAGCTCATTCCATACATGCACCACCCTCTGCGCAAGATCAAATGCGAAAAAAAATTAATTCAGCTTTGTTGCTCCAAATCAAACAGCCTGCGTATGTTAATAAACTTTGGCTCACACAGGTGACAGAATTTTTTTTTGAAAATTAATGCGCCAGTCAATTTAAATCCATGTTCCTTAATATTTTCATTTTTGTTGCTTGCTAACATCAAATTATTTATTAACCTACAGTTAATCAGTGCACTTTGATTCCTAACTATAGTAGGTATGAAAGAAAAAAACAATGCTCTTTTATAACCCTTGAAGCAATAGTCATGTCAGTGTTGCCAACGGCATCCTTCAGTTTATCAGAATATTCTGGCATTGTGGATGTACCTACACGGAATAGTCTGCAACAGTTTAGGAAGGCAACTCAAAACTGCCTTCAAGGGTAATTAGGGATGGACAATTAATGCTGACCCAGCCAGCAACACCCACTAGCTGTGAAAAAAAACAATAGTCTTGGACTTCCAGATATCAATCTATTGTACCAGAGAACTTTTGCCAAAGGGGAAGAAAAACGAGTTGACACAACTATATAATTCAGATTTAAATTACATGAAGAATACACTTTGTGGGACAGAATGCAAATGTATCAGTCCACACACCAAATGGACAAAGTATTGCTTTCAAGATTCACATCACAGTTGACATATATTATGTAAAGAAAATATATCATATGAAATGTTCTTATTTAAACACAGTCAATTTGTAAAACACAGTTTAGTATGTGAACTAGCTTCTGTTCAGGTGCAGCTGTATTCAACAGAATATCATAGCTTCCAATATGCATCATTACAAAGATTCATTTCTGTGTGAGATGCGAAGGTACTAATCATATAGCTACTTTCACTGTGCGTCAGTTTGTCAGATTGATATGTACACAAGACACACTCTCTCCACAGTGCCTTTCACAACCTTGGAATGTCCTAAAGTGCTTTACAGTCAATTAAGTAATTGTGAAATGCGTAGCAAGATCCCACAAATAGCAATGTTCTATGCTATCATTACTGAAGATTATATATTGGCCATGACATCTGGTATAAGTAATCTCGTCCTCTTCAAACGGGTGTCACACAATTCACTTACAATCAAAAGGGTAAACAGGGCCATCGTTTAATGTCTCATCCAAAAAACAGACAATGGTGCCACACTCCCTCAGTAAAGTGAAAGCCTAGATTTTTTCTGTTTAAGTTTCTGGACTGAGACTTAAAAGAGAGTGCTAATCAAGCAAACGGACAGGATATGCATTGGTTCAACAACATTTTTCCAGCCAGGTCAACTCACCACAGCAAACTTTAAATATTCTCATTTTAATTCAACACACTGAAGCTGTAGAAGTAACTAAAGCATGAAGAAATTCAAAGAATAATGGAACTAAATAAACAGAATTTAATCCTGAAAAATTAGAGTTGATGCATTTTGAAGGCAAGGGAGTACATGTTAAATGGTAGGACTCTAGGAAGTACAAAGAGTCAGAGGGACCTTGGCCGGCATGCCCATGAATCCTTGAAGACAGCAGAACAAATAGATAAGGTGGTTAAGAGGGGGGTTATGGGATACTTACCTTTAGTCAAGGCATTGACTACAATAACGAGGAGGCTGTGATGGACATATTATTTAGGACACATTTAGGGGTGCAGAAGAGCTTCTCTAGCATGTTGCCTGGGCTGGAGCGATTCAACTATGAACAGAAACTGGATAGACTGGGGTTGTCTTCCTTAGAGTATGGAACGCTGAGGGGCAATCTAATTGAAATGTACAAAATTATGAAGCAAATATAGGAGAGAAAGGGAGAACTTATTTTCCCCCTCAGTAGCCAAAAACTGGAAGGCACAGTTTTAAACTAAGCGGGAGTTTAAGAGGATTTGAGATTTTATTCCTCACCTAGACAGTGCATTTGAAACTGACTGCTCAAGAAAGGTAGCAGAGGCAGGAACTCTCAAGCTATCCAAGAAGTATTTAGTAGAGTACCTGAAATGCCATACTAGGCTACTCTCCAAGTTCTGGAAAATGGAGTTGGAATGGACAGATGCTTAGTGACTAGCTTGGGCATGATGGGCTGAAGGGTCTTTTTCCATGCATAAAAACTAATGACAATGAATAAAATACCCACAAATCACTTATAGATTGTACCTTAGAACCCTAAAATGAGTGATAATTTAGTTCACAAGCATGATGGTTCTATCAAGACAGGTGTTTCTGGCAAGAATTGGAGGAAACAATCACAATGCTCAAAGAAGCAAGATATGGAACCCAAAAACAAACTAGGAACTTAGGCTAAGACATTTCATCCAGAACCAGGATTAATCTATCTATACCCAAGTGCATTCTTAATAAACAGAAACTATGAGTGGCAAACAGATTTGAGTGATGCACACAGGAGCTACAAAGGATAAGTCAGAGAATATTACCCTTTATAAATCTATTTTATATTAAATATTCCAAACATACTAGTTAATGCCATGTGGTAATTGAACATCAGTGCCACTAAGTTAACCCTTACAACATAATCCTCTGACAGGCATGCTGTAAAGTTGCAAATCCACTAAATAGTCCGAAAGGGAGCTTTCCCTCAAATCTGGCAGATTTTAGCAATATGCAAGGGAAGAAATATTCAGTAATAGGGGTTTCAGGAATAACAGTAAAATCCATAATTGGAACAGTAACATTTCAAAATATTCAATGTAAAATGAGGTATAGATTATAATGATCCTCAAGGCATTTCTAAACTGAGTTTGTGTGCTGTCCTTGCTGCTCAGTTCTTGATTGTTACTGAACTTCTTAATCTGTGGCTGCTTCATAGTGAATTAGACTGGATAGCCAAAGTCAAGAATTGGGCAGATAAACAATTAGTACAGCTTCAAAAAAGTTATGGACCCAAAGGAATGATTCTTTCCATAGGAGGCTCGACATCAGCCAACCCAAAAGCAAAAAACATTTTTTTTTAAAATTCAGTGGATCAGGTAGCATTCATGGAGAGAGAAACAGATTTAATGTTTCAGATTGAGATGACCTTTCAGTTTGAAACTGTAAACATTGTTGTTCCACAGATGCTACCTGACCTGAGCATGTCCAGCACTTTTTGTTTTTAGTTCAAATTTTCAACATAAAATAAGCATATGTTTGTATTTAATTTGATTCCAAGAATGACTACTTTGAAGTCTTACTCATCTCGCTGAGAAGATTTGTTTCTCTTTTCCATCTTGTTCATCATCTTTGCTTAATTGGAGGTCACTCCAATACATCCAAAACTCCATGGACCACTGTTCACACCAGCATCATGATCCATTCGCATGCATGCTACATGAAGTCTTGACCACAACCGTGGCAATACTGACAATTCTAATGACTGTTAACAGTTTCTCTCCACAGATCCTGCTTGACAATTAAAAAATTCATATTGTTTGTTTCAATTTCAGTTTTCCAGTATTCACAGTACTCTTCTTTTACAAAAAGTCCAGCCTAGCTAATGCCATTTCATACACAAACCATATTTCTTTGGAATGCTGTACAAAACAACCTCTGCTGTTGTTAGTCTTGATGCAGTTTTAAGTATAAGATCCTGTCTCTCGTCCTTTGGAGCACATCTAATTGGGTTTTTGCAGAGTTTGGCCTTTTTTCTCAATCATATCCCTGAAACTTTAAAGCCTTTTCGATGATATTTTACAACTCCTAGGAGGTTACTGAAAATACATAATAGTGAAATTGTGAGCAAGGCACAATCTCGGAATACTAAATGTCATCAACATTATTGAGAAACAGTGCTGGGCTCATATTCTTACACTGGGGAATTCTGAATTCTTGCTTTTAGGATAAACAGAATTGTTATATTCACTTGGATAGCTATTAGTCACTGTGCCAGGGAATTTAAGTTGATTGAACCTGTTCACAGCAGCTGCCACTGTGCCAAACATTTTACACAACAAGGAATACTGTCGACAATCGTTCTTTCTTGTTAAAGGCTCGAAGAATCACAATGAAAGTCACAGCTAGTTATAAGTTGGCATTTCCTCCTCTTCTACACTATCTGAAACAACCTGAAAAATTCAATCGGCTTCAGTTTTAATTTGATCTTCTCACCCACTGCCACATCACCTACTGATGTCGCCTGGAGATAATGCAAGTCAAAATATTACCAGCCTCATCTCAATCCATTGATAGTAATTAAGAGGTAACAAGTGAACTTTTAATATTTACAAAAATGCCAGATTTGTTAAAAAATTTTATTGTTTTATATTGATGGTATTCCTGCTCTTGGAAACATCCCACTGAATGGTACTCCACAAAGAACTAAGAGCAGTTTAATAAGATGGTCTACTATAAAGTCAAAGTAATCATACATTTTGAAAATTCCAGGATTTTGACTTTGAAGAAGAAACAATTTTCCAAATCAGGATAAAAATGGACTTGGAGGGTAAGTGCTTTAGGAGTAGGGTCAACAATTCTTCCATGGTCTTATAATACTACTTTTCTGTGGTGGTGAAGGCTATGCACTGGGAGATCATACCAAAGTAAATTTGAAGAGTTGCTCCAATGTATCTGGTGGGTGATATCCATTTAGGTATGATGAATGATGAAGAAATAGGCCCCTTATTGAGTTCAGTAACAGAGGTGATGTAGCAAATTTCTGTCCTCAATAGCACAATATTTCTTGTGTTTTGTTCCCATCATCCTTTCTCCTAGCATTCGGCTCACGTTCATGTCATGCTCACAACTTGGGATCAGGAGTAAAGTCATTCCAGCAGAACCAGAACAGACTGCCAGCATGCAGGCAATATTTCATGCAACTATTGATTAATTCCCCTCTTGGCTGATGATTGGGAGCATTAGGTGACTGGGTTACATTTTTCCTGCTCACAGACACAGTCTTGTGGCAGACAGATTTCTCAACATCTGGACCAAAAAGCCCAGGTTCAAGGCCCTAATGCCCAAGGGCTGTGTCATAATAGTCTGAAGAGACTGAATAAAAATAATTTTTTGTCCTGCTCAGAATGCGCTTTTCATTTGGAGCCCATTGAAATATTTGTTACCTTTGTACTGTTATGAAGCATGTAGTTGAAAAACTGAAGAGCTAGGCATCTTTTGAGCACAAATGGTAGAAACTATGAGCACAAATTGATTTTCAAGCATAGTCAAGTAGAGCCATATGACCTAGAAAATCTATACTATCCGACAGCAAAACAAAAATGAATTTAAATTTCATGGGAAATACAGACTGGAAGAAGAATACACATGAACCACAAGAATAAACAGAACATAAGAACTTGTTCCATCAGAGCTCAGTTTTCTAGGGCACAATTCAACTAGTATAAAATAGGTTTGATATTAGAATAACCACATCAAATTAATTTATTTCTTTACTCAGTAAATAAAAATCACTGATAAAAAAAATCAGCCCATAAATAGTACAACACTCAGTACCTGTAAAACACTTTTTGTAAAAATATTGTTAACTCACTGAGGACTTAGAAATTATTGCAGGAGATCTATCATCGTCCCTGAGTACGAATTGAAAAGCTTTCCTGCACAAACTGGTTATTTTTAACAAATGCTTTGCCATACAAAGAAACTCAAGTGTTACAAAACTGACTTCATTACCAACAATCATATCTACAATTTTTTTCCTCACAAATCTTATCTACAGTTTTATCCAAACAAAAATCATCTGAAACACAAGTAATCAAGGTGATCACAGTTTTGAGAAAGTTTAAGAACCATGCTACTTGAATATCACCTGAACTGCTGAATATTTCTAAAATGAAACAAATTAGAAAATGTTAATGCCATATGGTTTTCCACACTTTTCTTTTGGAACCTTACACCCAAATATGAACTAATAAAAGCTGGGGTTCAATTTTGAGAAAACAATTGAAAAGACTCAAAACACAACTTATAAGCCTGGTTAAACCATAGTCCTGTGCACAATAGGAAGGAGTCACTAGTGAAGGAACAAAAGAAAAATCAGTGAAGATTTATCAGAAAAGAGTGGATAGGCTGTAGTTTGTTTCTGAAGGAAACGGCTCTGAACCATGTTGTTACAAGTCTTTAAAATATGAGCATGTGCAAGCTGATGATAAGTAATAAAAACATACTTCAACTTCTAAAAATATTTTGAAGAAGAGATATAATCTGTAAATTTGCACTACACGATTCAGGCAAAATATGGAAAGTGTTGGATCCTTAGTTTGTAACAGAAAAATTCTCCAATTAACTAGAACAATAAAAACATTCACATCTCTTCTTTTCAACCAGCTGAAATTGTCAACTAAAATAATGATATTTACAAAATACATACCAGTTACCTAAATTGAGCAATTCTTCTGATAACCACAAAGAGTTTAGGAGAATGAACTTCCAGATATATACAAGAGTTCTTTTTTGTTTTAAGTACAACTGTTTACCAACACACTTAGCTCACATCTCTTTTTGTTTATATGCCCTGTTCAAACATTGTGGGTCTTTGTTTTTTTTATAATTCACTAATTTATTACAATCAGAATATTCAGTTGTTAGCAGTTTTCTATGCAGTACATGCTAACTGTTGATACATTGCTCAAACTTTCACAGCACAAAACACTTAAGAGGACCACAATGTAAAATGCTGGACACTCCTCAGTAGATAAAGAGCCCCGGGGAGTAACTTATTTTAAAACCAGGGATAAATTAGAAGCCCAAAATAAAATCTACAAGAATCTAAAACTGTATTTTCTCTGCAGTATCACAAAGTGGAAAAAAGCAAAGTTCACGTGCAGCATATCTGTGTCCTAGGAAATTAAGATTGAAGTGTTTTATTTCAAATTCAGATTGCAAATTCTATTTGCATCAGACTTGTCAAGTTTCACCTCTTCGGATCTGGTGACGATCTATGCAATTTCCCCTTGCAAACAATAGTTTGGTTTACTACAAGGTATTACAAAGTACAGGGACAGCTGAAATATCGGCGTGCAACTATTAAAACTAACAACCCCCCCAAAAAATTATTTAATAAAAAACGAATTGTTGCGATGGATGAGTGTTTTTAAACTATTTCCCCTGCAGCGATCTGAAATGGTAAACACAGTGCGAGATAGTGCAATCAGGGTGTCACTGCATTCCTTCCATCGGGAAGCAGTCGGGTGGAGTTAAAAGTTTGCAGACACAGCTCGACGAGAAGCTGTATTGCCTTCCACTTTTAAACATGGGTTCTCAAGGTGCGTGCCGGACCGGCCGTCGTTGCTATGGCTGTCGCCGCTCCGCTGGAGTGCAGCCCGAGCCCGGTGTGGATCAAGTGCGATTCCCTTACCTGCACTGCGCTGTTGAGGAAGCAACTGTTCTCTCCGGGTCCGTTCAGCAGTCCTTTGGGCGGGGCGATGGACAACATGCTCCCAGGCTGGTAGCCGCTCCGCAGGTTACCCCCGGGCTTCAGGAAGTTCCTCATCCAGGCCATTGTGCCAGGAGAGCGGCGCGAGCCACAACAATCGGACACACGGAGGGAGGGGGCAGGCCGACCGGCTCGGGCCGCGCGCTCGCTGCCAGTGCCTCGCGATCGCCGCCCGCCCTCCCTCCAACTCAGGTGAAGCGGCTTCTCGCCATGGGGTAGCTCCCCTCCAAAACCTCTGCTCTTTTCACCCTCCGCAGTCCTTCATTGCCTTCCTCCCTCTTTCCCAGATACACACACCCCCCAGAGTAAGGGGAGGGGAGGGGTGCGGGATGAGCGATGACAGCGAACTCAACGAAGGTTAGCGAGGGCTGCACGACGGAAAGCGAGGAGGAAGGTGACGCCGCCAACAGCGCTGCTCTGGCCGGATCCGGCAGGTGAGGCGAGCCGCGCGAGACAACACTCCGGTCCAACCGTCCGAGCTCGAGATCAGCACCGCGCGCCGTTGCGTCACCACCAGCTGATTCCAGCAGCTTGCGTCCGGTCACGTGTGATCCCAGCCACAGATCAGGGAAGTGGATGTGTGTTGACAAGAGTTGAGTATTCCTACCTGACTTATGGGTCTGAAGCTGTCTTTCTCTCGTTCTTCTTCTTCTTTTACTTGTCAGTTGGGCGGAAGAGAAGGAGGAAAATCAGGCAAAACAGCTCTGTGCATAATTGAACAGAGTATGTATCAACAAGGGGTGCCAAGAGATGGGGATATTGTGGAGGAGATTCACCCCTGCCTTCCTCATTTACTTACAGACATTAGATTGGGCGTACTCTGGCAATGCACTAACCAGACTGGTGAACCTCAACGATTGCAACAATCAAGTCGAAGGGCCAAAGAACAGAGTTTGGAAATCTCTGCGATCTGACCAAGCCACTGCTCCTCCCTGTTAGATAATTTGTTTGGATTGATATCTCCAGATAATTTCATTTTACTTTGAAGTCTAAAGATGTTTGTGTGGGCTAGGAATTTTCCTGATGTAAACAAGTTTTATTACTGTTTGCTAGTGTCGTATTAAGTGCAATTATGACAGAACGTACAGTTTCATTTGAATTTGAACGTAACTTTTTGAATTGATTAGGTTTATTGTCACATGTACTCACATGAGTACAGTGAAAAGTTTACAAGTTGCCACTTAGGGCGCCATCTTAGGTACAAAGCAGCAAAATAAGGAAACAAAGTTTAAAAAGTTAAACATTCTGGTCCTTCTTCCTAAAAGGTAGAAAAACAAAAAAAGTTAATAGTTCGACACCACTACCATGATGAGCTCTCATTCATTAGGAGGACTTGAACTTGTCCCTACCACCACCCCAGGCTGCTGGCTTTCGCTCTCGCTGCCAGAGATGCTGCTTTCTTCTGCAATCACTACCTAAAAGAAGAAAAAGGTGAAAAAACAAGAAGGATATGGGCCGTCCTGGTGCGAGGGAGTGGAGACGATCAGGATCCGAAAGCTGCCACCCTGCCTCTTGTTGAAAGCTACTTTTCAACTTCAGTTTCACTGTTCACAAGTTTTATTATTCAGTCTTTCAAAATTAAATAATATTCATCAATACAAAAGTCCATAGCGGAAAATCAGTGAGAGTTAGGGCGAGTCTGATTGTTCAATAACTTCTTCCTTATTTAGAAATTAGATTAGATTCCCTACAGTATGGACAGGCCCTTCAGCCCAACAAGTCCACACTGACCCTCTGAAGAGTAACCCACCCAGACCCATTCCCCTCTATTTACCACTGACTAATGCACTTATCACTATGGGCAATTTAGCATGGCCAATTCACTTGACCTGCGTATCTTTGGACTTGGGGAAGGAAATCCACATAGACACAGGGAGAATGTGCAAACTCCACACAGTTGTCCGAGAATGAAATCAAACCTGGGTCCCCAGCACTATGAGTGCAGCAATGCTAACCACTGAGCCACCATGCCACCCCATGGTAGTGGATAGTGGAAAAGTTGGAGAAGAGATGGTTGAAAGGCTATTTAATATTGAAAATTGAACTTTCTAAGCAAACTAAATAAGCAAATAAAACTCTTCCACTGGTGAGAGGTTGGATAATGAGAGGGCACGGATTTAAAGTAATTGGCAATAGAAGAAATAGAAACATGAAAAAAATTCTTATGCAGCAAGTGGTTAAAATCTGGTCCACACTATCTGATAGTGTGATCAAGGCAAGTTGACTTGAGGCTTTCACGAGGGATTTGGATTATTATCTAAAATGAAGAATGTTTAGGGTTACAGGAAAGGGCAGAAGAATAGCATGAGATGAATTGTTTATTCAGGAGAGCCACAATTGACAAGGTGGGGCAAATCACCACCACCAGTCGACAATCAAGTTATGTATTTCCCAGTCCTATATGTCCATAAAATCTGTGAATAACTTGTAGCCTCTTTGAAAGTCAATGGATCACGGTTCCAATTCGATGGTATTGATATATACAAATGTAATGAGTTTCTTAATCTTAGTGGCGGTGCAAACATGAGTATTTTCACTATAAAACAAATGCTTGTGGAACAGTTGCTCAATCAATTAAAGCAACCTCCTGGAGCGTCTGTAATATCACATACACCCACTCAAACTACCTGCCTCTGAAATCATCCCAACAGTTTTACAGTCATCAACCTGCCTTGTCCTTTCAAGGTTAGCCTATTATCTTTAACTATTTGCAAACACCTTATTCAAAACTGTACTATTGATCACTCAAATGTTTTCATCATTGCCATAATACTGAAATGGCTCTTATCAAAGTCACACTGACTCTCTATGTGGCTGTGACAAAGGAAAGCTATTCCTCCTTGTTCTTCTGAATGCAACCTTTTGACATGGTGGACAACATCATCTTCCTCCAATACCTTTTCATTACCATCCAATAGATAGGGCAGCACACACCTGGTTTCCTGCTTATCTAACAAAATATACCTAAATAAGTACTTGGAATGGTTTCTATTTCTATCAGGGCCCCCTAACCTCTTGTGCTCCCACCGATGCCACTCCCAAGACGTATCCTTCCTCTTCCGCTATCCCATTTCTCCTTTGCAAGTCTTCCTTTCATAATATCCTTTGCAACCACATGGTAAGTTTTCACAAGTATGCTGATGATACTCAGCCATTATCTTTCTTACTCCTCCATTGTGACTAAGTTATTGGATTCCTTATGTGACATCCAGTATTGAATGGACATAAATGTCCTCTGGTTAAAAAGTGGGAATCCATTATCTTTTGGTGTTGGTACAAATTCCGTTCCCTTGCTACCAACTTTTATTCTGCTGTCTTAAAACTGTTGAGCTGAAAAAACTGTTTACTAGCCAGGTGTCATATCTGAGGTAGATTCTGATCACATATCTGTGGCACAACTAAGACAGCCCATTATCACTTCTTTATCAGTCTACTCTGCTCCTATCGTGGCTCAGCAACTGCTGAAACCCTCATCCATGCATTTTTTATCTGTAAACTTGATTTTTAAATTCAATTTTTAAAATTCATTTTGTGGATTGTAGGCATCACTGGCTGGCCAACATTTATTGCCCGTCCCTTGTTGCCCTTGAGAAGGAGGTGAGCTGCCTTCTTGAACTGCTGTAGTCCACCTGCTCTGGGTTGACCAAAAATGCCATTAGTGAGAGAATTCCAGAATTTTGACCCAACAACAGAGAAGGAATGGCAATATATTTCAAGTCAGGATGGTGAGTGACTTGGAGGGGAACTTAAAGGTGGTGATGTTCCCATTTATCTGCTGTCTTTATACCTATGGATGGAAGTGATTGTGGGTTTGGAAGGTGATATCTGAGGATCTTTGGTGAATCTTTGCAGTGTATCTTGTACATAATACACACTGCTTCTACTGAGTGTTGGTGGTCGAGGGAGTGGATGCTTGTGGATGCGCTGCCAATCAAGCAGGTTACTTTGTCCTGGATGGTGTGAAGCTTCTTGAGTGTTGTTGCGGCTGCAGTCATCCAGGCAAGTGAGGAATATTCCATCATACTTCTGAACTTGTGCCATTGTTTTTCTGAAGTAATAGATGGATAAAATGGAAGCTTTTGCTACAATGTACTTAAGTTTCCAGAAAGTATTTAATAAGGTGTCATATTAAAGGTTATTGTGAGAAATAAAAGCTGAGGGAGTAGAGGATATATTGACATGGATAGAAGGTTGTCTAGCTGAGAGGAAACAGGACGTAGCAAAAATGGTTCATTTCCTGCTTTGCAAGTTTGAATTTGTATACTAGAGGAATCAATGTTTTCCATTTTTTCTAATAAATAACTTTGATGAAAGGACCGAAGGTACAGTTGTTAACCTTTGCTGATTGATGACAGAATGGTGTCTAAGAAAATAGGTTGTGAAGAGGAAATAGGCTCGAAGGGGATACGAATAGGTTAATTGAGCAGGCAAAGATCTGGGAAATGGTGTATAGGTGGGAAGATGTGAAATTGTCCATTTTGCAGGAAGAATAAAAAGTAGCTTTTTAACTTAGCCATGGTAATTACCAGGTTTCCTGACCATTTGTGGCACATGGGCAAGATAATGACCCATTGCAGTCTGTTTCAACTTTGCTATGAGAAGGGATACTGCAAGGATCAAAAAGGAAATGTCCTGGAAGTGAGAGAATTAAACTAGCAAAGGGGAAAATGAAGAGTTATCATGTAAAGCCTTTTTCATTATTCCCAAATGCATCCCCAAAAGTTTTGATGTTATCTCAAAGGATTCAAAGGGAAGACTTTTTTTACATTGCCAGGATGGAGGTGTCACTAACTCAGCCAGCGATTATAATACCATGAGACATAGGAGCAGAAATTAGGCCATTCAGCCCATCAGGTCTGCTATACCATTCAACCATGGCTCATAAGTTTTTCCTGCTTCTCCCGCTTTCTCCCCATAACCCTTGATTGCCTTGATACTTAAGAACCTAAATATACTCAATGACCTGGCCTCCACAGTCTTCTGCGGCAATGAATTTCATAGATTCACCACTCTCTGGCTGAAGAAGTTTCACCATACCTCCATTTTAAAAGGTCTTCCCTTTACTCTAATGCTGTGCCCCGGGACCTCGTCTCTCCTACCAATGGAAACATCTTCCCAACATCTACCCAATCCAGGCCATTCAGTATTCTGTAAATTTCAATTAGATTCCCCCCCGCCCCTACTCATCCTTCTAAACTCCATCAAGTATAGACCCAGAGTCCTCAAACTTTCCTGATATATTAAGCTTTTCATTTCTGGGACCATTCTCATGAACCTCCTCTGAACATGCTCTGAGATAGGGGGCCTAAAACTGCACACAATACTCCAAATGTGGTCTGACTAGAGCTTAATACTTTATAAAAGTACACCCCTGCTTTTATATTCTTGTCCTCTCAAAATAAATGCCATCATTGCATTTGCCTTTCTAACTACTGACTTAACCTGCAAGTTCACCTTGAAAGAATCCTGGGCTAGAACTCCCAAGTCACTTTGCACTTCAGACATCTGAATTTTTTCCTCATTTAGAAAATACTCCATGCTTCTATTCTTCTGACCAAAGTGCATGACCTCACACTTCCCCTCAGTGTATTCCAGCTGCCACTTCTTTGCCCACTCCCCTAACCTGTCCAAATCCTTCTGCAGCCTCCCCACCTTCTCAATGCTGCCTGTCCCTCTACCTATCTTTGTATCATCTGCAAACTTAGCCAGAATGCCCTCAGTTCCTTCATCTAGATCATTAATGTATAAAGTGAAAGTTTGTGGTTCCTACACTGAGCCTTATGGAACACAACTTGTCACCAGTTACCATCCTGAGATGGACGCTTTTATCCTTACCCTCTGCTTTGTCAGACTGCCAAGCTTCTATCCATGCTAGCACCTTGCATCTAGCACCTTGGGCCCTTATCTTACTCAGTAGCCTCTTTTGCGTATCTTGTCAAAGGCCTTCTTGATGTCCAGATAGATAACATCCATTGGCTCTCCTTGGTCTAACCTGCTCATTATTTCCTCAAGGAATTCTAGCAGATTTGTCAGGCATGACCTCCTCTTGATGAAACCATGTTGACTTTGCCCAATTTTACAATACATTTCCAAGTATTCAGAAATCTCATCCTTCACAATGGATTCCAGGATCTTACCCACAATTGAGTTAGGCTCATCATTTTGTAATTTTCTGCCTTTTGCCCACTCTCTTTTAAAACAAGGTTGTCACATTAGCAATTTTCCAGTCCTCCGGGACCCTCCCTGATTTAACAATTCCTGAAAAATCACCACTAACATCTCCATTATCTTTTCAGTTAACATTCCTTTCAACTCTGGGGTGTACTCCATTTGATCCCGGTAATTTATCTACCTTCAGGCCATTCAGTTTTTCTAGTACCTTCTCCTTGATGATGACCACCATACTCAACTCTGCCCCTTCACTCACTTGTGACTTTTTAGGATATTACTCATGTTCCCCACTACTATCTCTGATGCATCATTGTCCAGTAGCCTAATGCCAACTTTGCCTCTCTTTTGACTTTTGCATATTAAAGAAACTCTTACAGTCTTCCTTTATATTACTGGTTAGCTTACCTTCATACTTAATCTTCACCCTCTTTATTTCTTTTTTTTGTTGCCCTCGGTTGGTCTTTGTAAGCTTCCCAGTCCTCTGCCCTTTGCTACATTACCTGCTTTCTTTTTTGCTTTTATGCAATCCCTCCTTCCCTCATACTTCCTGTACCTTGCTTCTTTTTCCTCAGGATGAATCTCTGCTGTGTCTCCTGAATTACTCCCAGAAACTCCTGCAATTGTTGTTCCACTGTCTTTCCTGCTAAGCTCCTCTCATAGTCAATTCTACCCAGCTCCTCCCTCATGCTTCTTAGTTGCTTTTATTCAGCTATAAAGGCATTACCCATGATTCTATCTTCTCCCTCACAAATTGCAGAGTAAATTCAATCATATCATGATCATTGCCTCCTAAGGGTTCCTTCACCTTCAGCTCCCTTATCAAGTCTACCTCACTGCACAACACTAAATCCAGTATTGCTTGTTACCTAATGGGCTCCACCATAAGCTGCTCCAAAAAGCCATCTTGTGGATATTCAACAAATTCCTTTTCTTGCAATCCACTATCAACCTGATTTTCCCAGTCCACCTGCAAATTGAAACCCCCATGATCACTGTAACTTTGCCTTTCCTCCGCATTTTTTCAGTCTCCTGGTGTATCTTGTGCCCCCGCTCCTGACTATTGTTTGGAGGCCAGTAAATAGCTCCAACTATGTTTTTGTTTTAACCTCAGTCCTATCCACACTGATTCTACACCATCTGACCCTACTTTGTTCCTTACTATTTATTAATTTAATTCCATTTATTACCAATAAGTCAACCCACCCCCTCTGCCCACCTGCCTATCTTACTATCCACTTTAATTGCCCTCAGAAAGATGATTATGAGCTGCCTTCTTGAACCACTGCAGTCCATGTAGTGTAATTACACACAGTGCTGAAGGATGGGAGTTCCAGAATTTTGGACCACTGAGTGAAGGAATGCCAAATATAGTTTCATGTCAGCATGTTGTGTGGCTTGGAAGGAAAACTGCAGTTGGTGGTGTCCCCATGTAGCTGATGCTCTTGTCCTTCTAGGTGGTAGAAATCACAGGTTTGGAAGCATCCTTAGTATTCCTGCAAGGCATAAAACAAATCAAGTAGGAAGAATTATAAGCTAAATAGGCTCAGAGTTGGGAATATGTGTAATGTCAGAGAGCAGCGACAAGACAAGCAAGGAAGGTATCAATAGGGGATATCAGACAGACCATGAAAAGGAGTAGAAAGTACAAGTCTTAGAGTAAATCAACAGATAAGCAGTTGCAAAAAGAATAAAACTGACCATTCAATCTATTCAAATGCACATAATGTTTGAAATGTAACAGATGAACTGAGCGCACAAATAAAAATAATATCTGGTAGCCATTAAAATGACATAGCTGCAGGATGACATGATATACCTGAATAATGAAGGGTGCAGGACACGCAGGAAGCTAGGAAAAGGTGGTGGTGTACTTTTGTTAGTTAATTACAGTATTAGCATATTAACACAATAGAGACTTAAGTTCAGGAAACCAGGATGTGGAAATGAGTTGGGGAGAGATGGGAAATGATAAAGGCAAGAGTTCACTCAAGGAAGTGATATCCTGGTTCTCTAATGGGAACCGGACTTGTGGGTGAAGCATAACATAACTATTATGAGGGCTTGTCAGAAAGGCACAGTAATAATCGTGGAAGATTTTAATATAAATGTAGACATGAAAAGTCAGATGGGCATAACCTAGACGAGACATTCAAATAATATTTTTGAGAGAGGTTCTTAGAGCAGCATGTTTGGTATCTAACTAGACACTTGGCTATACAAGAATAAAATCAAGAACTGCAGATACTGGAAATCAAAAGTCATGTTGTGGTCTTGACCACTCCTGCTTCATCCTGCCACTTCCAATCCTTCCCTTTTGATTTCTGCAATCCATTGTAATTTCCAAGCTTTCCTCACTTTCATCAACCTCATTTGCTCCAAGATGTTCACCCCATTTCATTTTGGGTCCAAACCATCCAACTTTAGTTATATTTTCCATACACTCCATTTCTCAAGGCATTATTCCTATATCTTTTGAAACAAAGTCATAGCCTCCTTCAGAAGTCTACTTTTGATTACTGTTTCTTTGCAACATATTGCAAAACATTTAACATCTTTAACATAGCTTTTTTTGTATAGTACTTGCATATATGATTGTCTTAAAACTGCAGGATCATATTAGTCTATCAAATCTAATTTCAAAACTGCAGGTTAAAATCTGTACATCCAGATCTAAATACATCACTGTTCTTCTACTTCTCTCCATGTCTCTCCTTCACGTTCACCACTATTGCCCATGAAATTCTTCACCGATTCTTCTGCTCTGTAATCTCTCTCTCATACTTTTTATGTTTCCCTGAATCTTAGAAAAAAAAAGGGACAAATCAGACTTCATGAGCTTATCAGGATTCTCTTATATAAGAAGTGCATAATAAACATATTATCTAAAGTCCCATGGATAGAGAGCTAAGAACTGAAGAATTATGTTTTTACAGCCCTATTAAAGAATGAGCTAACATATATGATTTTATAATTATATTTTATTGTAGTCTTAATTATTATTTATTTGAGACACTCGCCATGAGGTAGGTTTGCAAAGTACAAGAGTCTATTGAGTATGCTCAGACCACTGTGTTAGAGAAAACCACTTACCAGTTGCTAGACAGGTTTTTATATTGAACAGTAAATAATTTATTCCATGTTAGCAATTAGTTACTGCATAACTAGTTACAGAGCATTGAAATGATAACTATTTATACAGAGACTGAAAAGAGCCTGAATGTTGGACCTTGTTCCTTTTGAGATCCTAAGCGTTCATCCTTCAAAATGGACCAGTTGGTTGAATCTTGCTCAGTTGTTCATTGACCAGTTGTTCGTTAACTTTGGATAGTTTAACACTTTCTCCATTTGAAGCAGGTTGAGATCAAGACAAGTATTCCTCTTCTACAGCGAGTATTCTTGATAGTGGAAAATTTGTATGTGCTTTATAATTTGGCATCCTTTTGTGTTAACAGGTTGAATGGAGTGCACTTCTAATCTGTAATACTGTGCCTCCTGGACAATAATAGTTCCACTGTATATCTGATAACATAGTGAGACTTCCCCAGTGTCTAACTTGAAATTGGTGCATTAACATAATTGTAATTTTCCCAAAATGAAAGTTTAAATCAACTATTTACTAAGGAAACACTGTCGGTTTTGTTTTCTGTTGCAGACTATCCTACCTTGTTAACGTCTTTGTGTGTGTATGTATCTATTTGATTTGTTGCTTTGCTGTGACAAAGTGCTTTTTCAGCACATTTTCTGACAGTTAACTTTTCTCTTACAGGTAAAACATTCACTGTTAGTAGCTGTGCACTTTCTGTAGCTATGAGGCTACTTTGTACCATAGTGATCGCAATGAGCATCTGGTATCTATCCTAACTACTATCAGTTACTATATTACTTGCTTACATGTGTCTTTTGTGATTTTATTTTAGCCTCAAGAATTGAGTGGGTCCTGTTGATCTGCTGTGTCAAAGTTGATCTTACCCACTTAGGATTGATCTTTGCTACTTAAAGTTTCTGCTGTTTTCATCATCTGAGAGACTTTCTGTAAAATCAAATATTTCTTTGACAGTAATAAATCTAAGAAAAACCTATCAACAAGTCTGATATTAATTCTGACTTTAAATCTCCAGAGTTACACTTTTCCACTTATCTGTAGTGATCATCAAGGAAATTATCTATGGGTTCCCTTGGGTGCTGAAGTCTTCCTTGTGTTTCAAGAATTTTATTTGCCTTGTTATTAAAGTAATTGTCAAGGCTTTCACTATGTCTTCAAAAGTATATGTTCTTTCTTTTACACCTTGGCAAGCTACAATGTCATCAGTTATACTCCCAATTGATTGTGTGCATATGAGTGCTTAATTAGCTTTTGATTTAATATCTACTTTGGAAGCAATTCTGTATTTTAAAAATTGTTTTCTCCAAAATATTTAATAGTGTTCTAGTTGGCACATCTCTGAAATTAAATCTTACTGGCAGTACTATTTATAATTCCATGTCTTCCCGAACTAATTATTTATTTTCCTTGCTTAAAAAGCTTTTAATATCCAGTAATGAGTGCTGCTGTACTGGAATATTTTACCATATTTTGCAACTTGCATATAGACCCCTGCTTTCTTAGGGCCAAAATAGAGGATCCCTGCCTTTTAATGGCCATTATGAATAATTCCTTCCTTTCTGGTGACTTCACCGGATGTACCCCACTGTTGATAGATTCCTATTTCCTTAATGGTTTTACTGAATGTACCCCACTGCTTACAGCTTTAAGCATGATGCCTGCTGTAAGTACGGTTTTAAATAATTCATGCTATCTACAGCTTTAAGAGATATATTCCACTTTTTTAACATTTTTTCTGGATGATTCCTGCTTACTGCAGTTTAATAAGTGCTTTCCACTTTTGACATAGCCTTAACAATATCCTTTTTCATTAGCTCATTCATCTCCTGATCTACTGTTGTGTTAATTCTGGATTTGTGACATACTTAGCTCTTTGACATGTGTTTAAATTTTACTTCTGTGGCTCTTGATTTCCCTTGCTGTAGCTGTGCCTCATGGGTCCCCCCTGCTTTAGTGCCAATACTCAATTTGAGCTGGAAGTATTCACCTGTCTTTCTACTTTCCCAACCTGTATTCTGGACTATTTTTAGAAGTTTTCCCTTGCCCACCAGAGATTTTAACTTTACTCGCAGAACCTCTCATCCATCCACTCACCAACTGAATCCCAACTTCAGACTGCTCCTATTGTAATACAGTCTGTCTCTCCTTTACAATTACTATTCTCCAGGATTTCCTAACTGTCCTACAACAGCATATCCTTTTTCAGGTCAAAAATGCAACTGACTGGATTTCTCCCTGGTTGAAGCGGGTTTCTTCTGTAGGATTCTTTAATTTTCAGCTCCTCTTCATTAGTAACTGGCTGTATGAGTAAGCGAGTTAAACTGTAGATCTCACCACTGCTCATCATGTTGTATCGCAGCTAAATGAAATCCTTGCCACTACTTATTACATTATATGTATAGTTAAACTGAACTTACACGTCACAATTGGGCAAGTTTGTTGCCAGTATCCTTTTTAAGTGTTGGTATTTCCTGGGCCTGCTAAGTCTGGAGCAGTAGAGGAAAACAACTTGCTGGTCTAACTAAAAGAAGTTCTTCTATTGAACAATAAGCAATTTATTGCATGTTAGCAACTAGCTTCAGGTTACATTGATATTATAACAAAAAATATGAGAAGGACCTGGATAATGGGTTTTGCTCGATATTCCTTCATGTCAGTGCACCTGTACAACCATTCAGAGGGTCCATGCAATCCAATTACTGTGCTAACATGTTGATTTTCCCACTGTCACACAGTAACTTTGAAGGTCTGCGTAGAAGAGAAAAGTTTGGAGGGTTTTACTTCTTCAAGATCTTCAGGTGTTCTGCCCACTGTCCATATGATATCATAGAGAGTGGTGTATATTTCTCTGTATTTATCCTTTCAGATTCTTAGACCCTTGTACAATTATTATAATACTTTATTTAACAGTATACAAGTCTTTGGTGTTTTGGACTGCTGTATTTTCTGATTGATTAAAATTTGTAAAAAAGAATAATGAATCAAGTATATTTTTCACTTCTCAGACTTCTTTCCCCACACCTTCACACCACCGCTCCCCTGACCATTGCACGCATTAGAATATGGCTTTAAATTCTAGTAGACTTTGACAAGTGTGTTTCTGAATGCCAAGAAATGCCATTTCTTTTTTGCTTTTTAATTGAGCATATTGATCAGAGGAGTGTAATTGTTGAAATATTTGAGGGTTCCCCTGACTTGTATTTTAAATTCAATACAGAATCAGCATGCCATTGAAGTGCCTTCTCTGGTTATTTATTTGTGAGTAATTCAGACAAAATATGATCCTGCAGTTTTATGACAATCATCAGCTGTTGATGTTTGCCACACACTTGCCCAGCTGCACGTACTTAGACAGGGGAGAAGTAAATCAGGCAATAGCTACAGAGTGGCGCCACTTTATGCTTGATAGATTAACTCAGCTGACAACTCAACATGACCATGCAGCTAATTAATGTGTCCCTATGGCAGTCTTGTGGTCTGAAACCACTTCAGGAATTTTTGTACTTGATTTATTTTAGAGCAAGACAATGTTTGGTATCCTGTAAAATTCATTTATATCTATGGTAAGATCATTTTCCCTTTCTTTTGTCATAGCTAAAACAAAAACATTCACCAATATCAGGTCAACGGTATGGTTGAGTTTCAATTTTAGAATGCTTTAGTGGTTCTGCGTGCTCTGATGTAGAATTTAAAAGCATTCACAATCTCTTCCAGATTATATTTGTGTGTTGCAGATTTGCCATTTGATTGATAAATTATCCTTATGCCTAACTTCAACAGGCTGTTGAATGGAAAGCACAAATTACACTGTAGATTGTTGCATGTTTAGATAACTGAGGCTGTCATCTTTTTTAATATTAGGAAAATGAAAATGACAGCACCTGCTTTTTCTTGACATCATGAGCTTTCTGCTGAGCCTTTTTTAAATACCCCAGAGATGCAATCTGAGCACACCTTAAACCGGTTTCCTGATATATTGGAATTGTACCAGAGTGGGTACTGAGCCAAAGTTTGAGACAACTTTTTGAATGGTTTTAAACTGCTTTGTTTCAATAAAGTCTAAAATCAAATTGAGATTTTACTGGACAGCTACATTGAAAGGAATAGCCAGGCTCTGTTTTATTTTTCATCTTACCTGATCACCAGACATTTCAAAGCGATCAGAAGCCAATGAAATGGAGTTGTTTGAAATGTGGGAAACACCACAGCCAATTTGCATACAGCAAACTTCCATGAACAGCAATGTAACCAGATTTGTTTTGTAATGTTGATTTTAAGGGATGAATAGAACACTGGGTATAATTCCACTGTTCTTCTTCAGATAGTGCTTAGGGATCTTTATATTCACCTGAGAGGATGCACAAAGTTTATCTTTAATATTCCACCCAAGAGACAGTAGCTCCAAAAGTATATTATTGCCAAAGTACTGCACTGGAGTGTCAGCCTTGATTATTGTGCTCAGGTCCAGGAGTGAAAATTTAAACCTAGAACCCTCCGACTCAGAAGTGAGAGTGCTACCAGTTGAGCCACAGCTACATTATGTTACCACTATTGCATTAATAATGTAGAAACATAGCAGTATGCCATCCAACCCCATGACATTGCTCTGCCATTTCATATGATCATGTTAATCATCAAAGCTTAATACTCTAATTCCACCTTCCCCTCATATACCTGATCCCTTTGGCCACAAAAGTCGTTTTTAATCTCCTTCTTGAAAACACAAGGTTTTGATCTCAACCACTTTCCGTTGTCGTAATTTCCACAGGCTCACCACTCTGGGTGAAGACATTTCTTCTCATCTCAGTCCGAAAAGGTTTTTCCCTTTATCCTTAGCAATGAACCCTAGTTCTGAACTCCCCTGTCAACAGGAAAATCCTTTCTGGATCTAACTTGTTTAGTTAGAATTTTGTAAGTGTTTACAAGAACCTCACTCAATCTTCTAAACTCCAGTGAATATAATCCTAACAGACTCGATCTCTCCTCACATGTCAGTCCTGTCATTCCCCGATGTCAATTTGATAAACCTTTGGTGGACTCCCTCTACAGCAAGAACTTACTTCCTCAGATAAGGAGGCCAAAACTGCACACAATATTCCAGTTGTGGGCTCACCAACACTCTGTATAACTGTAGCAAGAATCCTTGCTCCTGTACTCAAATCCTCTCACTGTGAAGGCCAACATACAGTTCGCTTTTTTGATTGCCTGCTGAACCTGCACAATTACTTTCAGCAACTGGTACCTGAGGACACCCTGGTCTCATTGAATATTAGTGTCTCTCAACAGCCATTCAAATAATAAACTACCTTACTATTTTTGCTACCAAAGCAGATAACCTAGCATTTATCTACAGTACACTGCATTTGCCATGCATTTGCTCACTCATTCAATCTGTCCATATCACACTGTGATACAGAGTCATAGTCTTAGAGACGTATAGCATGCAAAGAGATCCTTCCGTCCAACTTGTTCATGCTGATCAGATATCGTAAATGAATCTAGTCCCATTTGCCAGCACTTAGCATGCTTTCTTTCATTGGACAGTGGAAGAGAGGATTAGCAAAATTATTCTGGACAGGAGTGAAAGGAACAGGGTGGTCATTATGGGGGACTTTAACTTCCCCAACATTGAATGGAAATGCTATAACTCTAGTACTTTGGATGGACCAGTTTTTGTCCAATGTGTACAGGAGGGTTTCCTGACACAGTATGTCGAAGAGTCGACAAGAAGGGAGGCCACACTGGACCTGATGCTTGGTAATGAACCAGGCAAAGTGTTTGATTTAGTTGTAGGTGAGCACTTTGGAGAGAGCGACCATAATTCAGTTACGTTTAGTTTAGCAATGGAAAGGGATAAGTACATGCCACAGGTCAAGAGTTATCAATGGGGCAAAGGCAATTGTAATGCAATTAGGCAATAATTAGGATGCATAGGTTGGGGTAGCAAAATGCAGGGGATGCAGACAATGGAAATGTCGAGCTGGTTTAAGGAACAGATATTGTGTGTCCTTGATAAGTATATCCCTGTCAGGCAGGGAGGAAGTGATAAGGTAAAGGAACCGTGGTTTACTACAGAAATTGCATCTCTTGTTAAGAAGAAGGAGGATGCGTATGTGTTGATGAGGCAAGATGGTTCAGATGAAGCGATGGAGAGTTACAGATCAGCTAGGAAGGATTTAAAGAGAGAGTTAAGAAGAGCAAAGAGAGGACACGAGTAGTCTTTAGCAAATATAATAAAGGAGAACCCAAAAGCTTTCTATAGGTATGTGAGGAATAAAAGGATGATTAGGGTAGGAATAGGGCCAGTCAAAGACAGAAGTGGGAAGTTGAGTGTGGACCCTGTGGAAATCGGAGAGATGCTAAATGAACATTTCTCATTAGTTTTCACTCAGGAAAAGGAGAATGCTGTGCAGGAGAAGAATGAGGTACGAGAAAGGATCGAGGTTAGTTACAAACAGGTGTTATCAATTTTAGAAGGAGTGAAAGTAGATAAGTCCCCTGGGCCAGATGGGATTCATCCGAGGATTCTCTGGGAAGCTAGGGAGGAGATCACAGAGCTGTTGGCTATGATATTTGAGTCGTCATTGTCTACAGGTTTAGTACCAGAGGACTGGAGGATTGTTGTGCCCTTGTTCAAGAAGGGCAGCAGAGATGACCCAGGTAATTATAGAGCAGTGAGCCTTACTTCTGTTGAAGGAAAGGTTTTGGAAAGGATTATAAGAGATAAGATTTATAATCATCCAGCAAGCAACAATTTGATTTCAGATAGTCAACATGGTTTCGTCAAAAGCAGGTCGTGTCTCACAAATCTCATTCAGTTTTTTGAGAAGGTGACCAAGCATGTAGATGAGGGTAGGGCTGTTGATGTGATATACATGGACTTCAGTAAAGCCTTTGATAAGACTCCACATGGTAGGCTTTTGGAGAAAATGCAGAATCATGGAATTGAGGGTGATTTAGCAGTTTGGATTAGAACCTGGTTTCTGAAAGAAGGCAGCGAAGGGTGGTTGATGGAAAATATTCAGCCTGGAGTCCAGTTACTATTGGAGTGCCACAAGGATCTGTTTGGGACCACTGCTGTTTGTCATTTTTGTAAATGACTTAAACGCAGGCATAGGTGGATGGATTAGTAAATTTGCAGAATACACTAAAGTCGGTGGAGTAGTGGACAGTTTGGAAGAATGTTACAGGTTGCAGGGGGACTTGAATAAACTGCAGAATTGGGCTGAGAGTTGACAAATGGAATTCAATGCAGCTAAATGTGAGGTGATGCACTTTGGGAAGAATAACAGGAAGGCAGAATACTAGGTCAATGGAAAGATTCTTGGTAGTGTGGATGTGCAGAGGGATCTTTGAGTCCATGTACATAGATCCCTGAAAGTTGCCAACCAGGTGGATAGTGCTGTTAAGAAGGCATACGGTGTGTTAGGTTTCATTCATAGAGGGATTGAGTTCCGGAGCTGCCATGTCATGCTGCAACTATACAAAACGCTGGTGCAGCCACACTTGGAATATTGTGTCCAGTTCTGGTCCCCATATTTCGGGAAGGACGTGGAAGCATTGGAAAAGGTGCAGAGGAGATTTACCAGGATGTTGCCTAGTCTGGAGGGAAGGTCTTATGATGAAAGGCTGAGAGACTTGGGTCTTTTCTCATTGGAAAGAAGAAGGCTAAGAGGGGATTTGATAGAGACATATAAGATGATCAGAGGATTAGGTAGGGTAGACAGTGAAAGTCTTTTTCCTAGGGTGATAATGTCAGCTTGAATGAGGGGGCATAACTACAAATTCAGGGATGATAGATTTAAGACAGATGTCAGAGGCAGTTCTTTATGCAGAGAGTGATATGGGCGTGGAATGCACTACCTTCCTAGGTGGTCAACTCTGCCACATTAGGGAGATTTAAACAATCCTTAGATAAGCACAACAATGATTTTGCGGTAGTGTAAGCGGTCGAGCTGAGAATAGTTCACAGGTCGGCGCAATATCAAGGGCCGAAGGGCCTGTTCTGCACTGTATTGTTGTATGTTCTATGTTCCAAACTCTTCCTATTCATATACACATCCAGATGTCTTTTAATGTTGCAATTATACCAGCCTCCACCACGTCCTCTGGCAGCTCATTCTGTACACACACCACCCTTTGCATGAAAAGGTTGCCCCTTAGGTCCCTTTTAAATATTTCTCCCCTGACCTTAAACCTAACATCTCTAGTGCTGGACTCCCCAACCCAGGGAAAAGACCTTGTTTATCTACCCTACCCATGCCCCTCATGACTTTATAAACCTCTATAAGGTCACCCCCTCAGCCTCCAAAGCTCTGGGGAAAACAGTCCCAGCCTATTCAACCTCTCCCTATACCTCAAATGCTCCAACTCTGGCAACATCCTTTCTGAACCCTTTAAAGTTTCACAACATCCTTCTGATAAGAGGGAAAATAGAATTGCACGCAATATTCCAAAAGTGGCCTAACCAATGTCCTGTAGTCGCAACATGACCTCCCAATTCCCATACTCAATGATCTGACCAATGAAGGCAAGCATACTAAACTTCTTCTTCACTATCCTATCTATGTGAGATTCCACTTTCAAATAACAATGAAAATGTACTCCAAAGTCTCTTTGTTCAGCACAATTCTCCAGGACCTTTCCATTAAGTGCATAAGTCCTGTCCCTGATTTGTCTTTCCAAAATGCAGCACCTCACATTTATCAAAATCAAACGCCAACAACCACTCCTTGGCCCATTGGCCCATCTGACCAAGATCCTATTGTAATCTGAGGCAATCTTCTTTGCTGTCCAATTTCAGTGTCATCTGCAAACTTACTAACTATGCCTCCAATGTTCGTGTCCAAATCATTTAGTTAAATGATGAAAAGCATTGGGCCCAGCACCAATCCTTATGGCACACCACTGGCACAGGCCTCCAGTCTGAAAAGCAACCTTCCACCACCACCATCTTCTACTTTCGTCCCAGTTTTGTATCCAAATGGCTAGTTCTCTCCGTATTCCATGAGTTCTAACCTTTCTAACCATTCTCTCATGAGGAACATTGCCAAACACCTTACTGAAGTCTATATAGATCACACCCACTGCTCTGCCCTCATCATTCCTCTCCGTTACTTCTTCAAAAAACACAATAAAGTCAGTGAGACATGATTTCCTGTGCACAAACCTGTGTTTACTATCCCTTTCCAAATACATGTAAATACTGTCCCTCAGGATTCCCTCCAACAACTTGCCCACCACCAATGTCAGGCTCACTAGTCCATAGTTCCCTAGCTTTTCCTTACCACCTTCCTTAAATAGTGGCACTACGTTAGCCAGCCTCCAATCTTCTGGCACGTCACCTGAGACTATCGATGATACAAATATCTCATTCAGGGGCCCAGCAATCTTCCCTAGCTTCCCACAGAATTATAGGGTACACCTGGTCAGGTTCTGGGAATTTATCCACTTCTATGCATCTCAAGACATCCAGCACCACCTCCTCTGTAATATGGACATTTTTCAAGATGTAACCATCTATTTCCCCACGTTCTATATCTTCCATGTCCTTCTCGACAGTAAACACTGATGCAAAATACATCACCTGCAGTTCCACACATAGGCTGCCTTGCTGATCTTTGAGGGGTCCTATTCTCTTCCTAGTTACCCTTTTGTCCTTAATGTATTTATTAAATCACTTTGGATTCTCCTTTACCCTATCTGCCAAAACTGTCTCCTGTCCCCTTTTTGCTCTCCTGATTTCTTTCTTAAGGAAACTCTTCTAAGGATTCACTTGATCTCTGCTGACTATATCTAAGATATGCCTCCTTCTTTTTCTTAATCGAAACCTCAATTTCGCTGGTCATCCAGCATTCCCTAGGTCTACCAGCCTTGCCTTTCATGTTAATAGGAATGTACTTCTTTGCATCCTCTTCGTAGATTAGCCTTCCATCCTGATTTGAGTCATAAACAAATTTTGAGATATTACATTTAGTTACCTCAGCTGTGATCAAATCGGCAAATGGGCTGAGGAGTGGTAGGTGAAGTTTAGTTTAGATAAATATAAGATGCTGCATTTTGCTGAGGCAAATCATGGCAGGATTTATACTCTTAATGGTAAGGTCCTGAGGAGTGTTGCTGAACAAAGAGAACCTGGGTGCACGTTCATAGTTCCTTGAAAATGGGGTCACAGGTGGACAGGATAGTGAAGAAGCCATTCAATATGCTTGCCTTTATTGGTCAGTGCATTAAGTATAGGAGTTGGGAGGTCATGTTTTGTTGTACAGCACATTGGTTAGGCCACTTTTGGAATACTGTGTGCAATTCTGGTCTCCCTGCTATAGGAAGGATGGTATGAAACTTAAAAGGGTTCGGCAAAGATTTACAAGGATGTTGCCAGGGTTGGAGGATTTGAGCTGGAGGGAGAGGCTAAATAGATTGGGGCTCTTTTCCTTGCAGCATCACAGGTTGAGGGGTGACCTTGCAGAAGTTTATAAAATCATGAGGGGCATGAATAAGGTGAATAGCCAAGACTTTTTTCCCCAGGATAGGGGACTCCAAAACTAGGGAGCATAGGTTTAAGGCCAATGGGGAAAGATTCAAAAGGAACCTAAGGGGCAAGCTTCTCATGCAGAAGGTAGTATATCTATTAAATGAGCTGCCAAAGGAGGGGGTGGAGGCTGGTATCATTACAACATTTAAAAGGCATCTGCTTGGCTACATGAATAGGAAAGTTTGAGAGGGATCTGGTCCGAATGTTGTAAAATAGAATGAGATAAATTTAGAATATCTGGTCAGCACAGATGAGTTGGACTGAAGGATCTATTTCTATGCTGTAACTCTCTATGTATGTAACTAAATCAATAATATATGTTTCGAATAGCTGGGTCCTAGTACCCACCTCTGTATATCTTTCTAATCAATGCCTATCATTCTGAAAAGGAAGATTAGATCACAAAGTAGATTGTACATTTAAGATCATTTGCATCAAATCAAAAATGGCTGTGTAATTTTAGCCTAAATTAGAACATAGTACATAGAACATTGAACAGTACAGCACAGTACAGGCTCTTTGGCCCTCGATGTTGTCCTGACCTTTGAACATGGAACAGTACAGCACAGTACAGGCTCTTCGGCCCTCGTTGTTGTCCTGATCTTTGAACATGGGACGGTACAGCACAGTACAGGCTCTTCGGCCCTCGTTGTTGTCCTGACCTTTGAACATGGGACAGTACAGTACAGGCTCTTCGGCCCTCGTTGTTGTCCTGACCTTTGAACATGGAACAGTATAGCACAGTACAGGCTCTTTGGCCCTCGATGTTGTCCCGACTTTTTATCCTACTCTCAGATCAAACTAACCTAAATACCTTTCATTTTACTATCATCCATGTCCCTATCTCCAAGAGTCGCTTAAATGTCCCTAATCTATCTGGCTCTCCTACAATTGCTGGCAGTGCATTCCATGCACCCACCACTCTCTATGTAAACCAACCTCTGATATCTCCCTTAAACCTTCCTCCAATCACCTTAAAATTATGCCCCCTTGAGATAGCCATTTCCACTTGGGGAAAAATTCTCTGGTTATCCACTCTATCTATGCCTCTCATTATCTTGTACACCTCTATCAAGTCACCTCTCATCCTTCTTCACTCCAATGAGAAAAGCCCTAGCTCCCTCAGCTTTCCTTCATAAAACACGTCCTCCAGTCCAGTCAGCAAGCTGGTAAATCTCCTCACACCCCCTCTAAAGCTTCCACATCCTTCTGATAATGAGGCAACCAGAGCTGAACACAGTATTCCAAGTGTGTTCTATAGAGCTGAGCATAACCTTGTGGTGCTTAAACTCAACCTCCCTGAGAATGAAAGCCAACATACTGTATGCCTTCTAAACAACCCTATCAACTTGGGTGGCAACTTTGAGGGATCTATAGACCCATGTCCTCCCAAGACCTCCCTGTTGCTCCACACTGCCAAGAGTCCTGCCTTTAACCCGGTAATCTGAATTCAAATTCGACCTTCCAAAATGAATCACTTCTAACTTTTTCAGGTTGAACTCCATCTGCCACCTCTCAGCCCAGCTCTGCATCCTGTCAATGTCCTGTTACAACCCACAATAGCCCTCCACACTATTCATACCTCTTCTAACCTTCATGTCATTGGCAAAATTACTAACCCACCCTTCCACTTCCTTATCCAAGTCATTTATGAAAATAACAAAGAGCAGAGGTTCCAGAGATCCCTGCATAACGCCACTGGTCACCAAGCTCCAGGCTGAATACGTTTCATCTACTACCCACTCTGCCTTCGATTCTGTATCCAGACAGCCAAGTGTCCCTGTATTCCATGCCTCCTTTCTGAATGAGCCTACCATGGGGAACCTAATCAAATACTTTACTAAAATCCATATGCACTACATCCACTCCTCTACCTTCATCAATGTGTTTTGTCACATCCTCAAAGAATTTAATAAAACCATGAGGCATGACCTGTCCTTCACAAAGTCATGCTGACTATTTCTAACCAAACTATGCTTTTCCAAATAATCATAAATCCAGTCTCTCAGAATGGTCTTCAATAATTTGCGCACCACCAATGTAAGACTGACTGGTCTGTAATTCCCAGGGTTATCCCTATTCCCTTTCTTGAACAAAGGAATAATATCTGCCACCCACCAATCATCTGCTACTACTTTCAGTGGACAGTGAGAACGCAAAGGTCATCATCAAAGGTGTAGCAATCCCTTCCCTCACTTCCTGTAGTAACCTTGGGTATAGACCGTTTGTCCAAGGGGGCTTATCTATCCTCATGTTTTTCAAAATTTCCAGCACATCCTCCTGCTTAACATCAACCTGTTTGAGCATATTAGCCTGTTTCATGCTGTTTTCACAAAAGACCAGGTCCGTCTCACTAGTTAATGCTGAAACAAGGCATTCATTAAGGACCTTCACTACCTCCTCTGACTCCGAGCACAAGTTCCCTCCCTGATATCCCTGATCAACCTTACCCTCACTCTGGCCATCCTCTTGTTCTGCACATATAAGTAGAATGCTTTAGGGTTTTCCTTAATCCTACCTGCCAAGGCTTTCTCATGCCCCCTTCTTGCTCTTCTAAGTTCATTCTTCAGTTCCTTCCTGGCCACCTTGTAACCCTTTAGAGCCCTATCTGATCCTTGATTCCTCAACCTTGAGCAATCTTTGTTCTTCCCCTTGACTAGATGTTCCGCATCTCTTGTCATCCAATGTTCCTTCACCCTTCCATCCCTTACTTGCCTCAGTGGGACAAACCTATCCAGCACTCACAACAAGTGCTTCCTAAACAATCTCCACATTTCTGTTGTGCATTTCCCTGACAATATCTGTTCCCAATTTATGCTCCACAGTTCCTGCATTATAACGTAATTCCCTCTCACTCAATTAAATACTTTTCCACACTGTCTGCTCCTATCCCTCTCCATGTCTTTATTCAAGGTCAGGGAATTGTGATCACTATCACTAAAATGCTGTCCCACCTAGAGATCTAATACCTTACCTGTTCGTTGCCAAGCACTCAATCCAACATGGCCTCCCCTCTCATCGGCCTATTGTGTCAGGAATCCTTCATGGACACACCTGACCAAAATCTTCATCCAAACTATTTGCACTAGGAGGTTCCAATCAATATTTGGGAAGTTGAAGTCACCCATGACAACAACTTTATTACTTTTGAAATCTGCCTCCCAATCCGTTCCTCCATGTCTCTGTTTTCTATAGAACCCCCCCCCCCCCATAAGATGACTGTTCTGTTCCTGTTTCTGACTTCCACCCACAGACTCAATAGACAAATCCTCCACAATAACCTCTCTTTCTGCAGCTGTGATACTATCCCTGATCAGCAATGCCACTCCCCCACCTCTCTTAACCTCCCTCCCTGTTCCTTTTGAAACAGCTAAACACTGGAACATCCAAACAACCATTCCTGATTCCTATTGTATGTTAGATCTCTGATTTTCTCATTTAACACATACCAACTGGGTAATTTCATCAGCAGATTTTTTTTAAGAATCAAAACATTCCAAGCAATTATGTTTTTAGCTTCCTCCCAGCTTTTCCTGTTTTTAAAAACAAGTTGTTTAAAGTTCAAATTACATTATTTCATCTCAAGGGCAGTTAAGAGTAAGAGTCATATACCCCATTAATGCCAACATTAAAGTTGTTTTTTTTTATTTCACACTGCTTCCTACCCAATTATAGACCAAATATGTTGACCTGCCGGTCAGGTCATGCCAATTGGAGACAGAAGCCACTTGTGTTCCCACATAATTTCTATGATGAAAAGAACTCCAAAATGATTCCCACACCATTCTGAAATAAAAAGAATCAAACCATCTGGGACTCAAGATCCTCTAAAATATTAAAAATCTTTCTGACAAGCATCTGTGGTGAATATGACATCGGATGAAGCACACCCACAAACTGTGAAAATTGTATTGCAACAGAGGTGACATTTAAATTAGATCCTTCATTGCCTGCAATAGTATTATCAGATAAGTTATGAATTGTCCATATAAAATGTATGCAGATTAGAATTGTGTGGCTCCAGGCCAGCAAGAAGGGTCAATTTCATTTGCTGCTGGCCTGCAGCTGCATGATGTTGAGAGAAATGCATTTAAGCCCTGACTTATACATTGCAACTTGTCCTGATTTAGTGGCCTTTCTGTTTTGTGACATGAAGACAAAACATTCTACCCACAAAACATAGGATCACAAGGGTGCAGCTTAAATTGCAGAGGTGTTGAGAGCTGTGGAGAGATATTTACTGGAAGAAACAGCAGCGAATAATTAAAAACTTTAGTCAAATGAATGATTTGATCAGCCAAAATAGCTTTGAACTTTACAGTCTCTGGTCCTGGAGAGATGAAAAGTGATCTGGGACAGAATTGGAATGTCTTTCACTGGCAAAATTATGACACAGCCACAAAGTTAAACAGTAAATCTGAGTAAGCAAGTACAGCAATGCTATTGGCAGCATGGAATAAAGACTGTCACAAGAGGTATTGCACCCTACACCTTGTTGAGAAGCAGAAAAGCAAAACTCCAAAAATAGTGAAAGCCTTGAAGACTCACTTTTAATATTCTATGGTAATATTTTAATAATTTATGGGACATATTTAACATCAGAGCTCAGGAGAGAGGAAGAATATTGATCAGAGTGTTAGTCCACTGAATCATCTAGCTAAATCTTTACGAATTTGGGTAAGCAAAAGATGATCGAATCAAAAAGAATAGGAACAATGTATCCCAGGAATAATATATCCGATCATTAATTTTCTTGAAAGGTGTTTATCTTTCAGCAAATGTGCTATCGATATGTGCAGAGGTACACAGGTTGTCAACTATCAGCTAGAAGGTAACAAGGGGAGAACAAATGAGGCTTTGTATTATTCTGAGATTTAGTTCCAGTCACCAAAAACAAGACCATGGAAGTATAAATGCAAGTGTTTTGATGGAAAGAAGCAAAGCAAGCCAATGAAGGTGGCTGCTAAAAGAAGTTTAATGATTCAAATCACTCTACATCAGAGAATAGGTATGCACTTTTAGGTCTCAAGATGGTAAATAGTTTGTTACTGTTAGATTGATCCCCACAGAAGGAGTGCATCAGATGAATACAGTGTCAACTAGACACCAGCATTCCTTGCAACATCACGAGCTTTACAGATCTGTGTAAAGTAGCTCAAGATGGTAATCCAAAATGAAACTATTAAAGGTAAAGTTGAAGCTATATGGTGAAATTATGCTCATCATGAGGACAAACAAAATTGAGAGATCATTGCAATGGAGGAAGAAAGAATATATGCAGATCCAGATAGTAGTAAGTAAAATCTAAGCATCTGAGCTAAACAAACCTAAATCCTATATATTCCAGGAAAAATTTGCAGTGTTTTACAGTGCACAAAGCAATTGGCTGTTGAACAGATGTTAAAAAATTACAAAGATGTTTTTACAGTTCCTGACAGCAAAATGACATTTTCCTCATCCTGACAGGATGACAGTTGAAATGGAAAGGCAGAGACCAACAGATTTGAAGGCAATGCAATGGTTTGTTGGATTTATGAATTCTTTAGTGAAGTTCCTGCCTAATGTCACATGATAGTATGAATCTCTACACAAGCCCACTGCAAAGGGTATTCAGTGATATTGGTACACAGCACTGTCTTGTTCTGAGGCACTATCATGTCAATAATACAATCAGTGTGAGTCCAACAGATAGGATTTGGAGTAAGAACAACCAATTGACCTTGCATCCAGGGCATTAATGCAAACTGAAAGACAGTTCCCAGAACAGGAACATCATCGTAGCATTGACTAGATATCATAACAAATTGCCACAAACAGTTCATGCATATATCTTAAGAAGATGCACGTGCTTTAAAAATGATGTACGCAATGCATGTGCAGGGGCTGGCAGAAGAGCCATCCACCAGAATTTAAATCTATATTGATTACCACTTGAAGGAAACACCGAGGATGTCAGGAGAACAGAATATACTCTGCCAAGTGACTTGTTGACCTTGTGCCACAACCGTTGACCAAGTTGGCCAAGTCCTCAAGGACATAGTTACTACACTGGCTGATGAATAATCCAAAAGACAGAAAAATATTTGTGACTTTATCGTCTCTAATCTGCCTAGTATGGATGCCTCGATACATAATATTATTAGTTGGAGAGATCCCACAAAGTCTTTGTGGGAAACATGCCTTATCTTTCCTTTAAGGGTACAACACAGTTGTATTGTGCCCTTAAAGGAAAGATAAGGCATGTATTGTGTTGTAATGCCACCATGTAAAATAGATCTGCTTGAAATCCATCTTTCAGCTTTAGAATGGGCATTTCAGAAATTCTCCAAATCTCCTAAGACAGACTCTTGCAAGCTAATAACTTCTACTGGCAGCAGATACATGGGAACATCACTACCTACAAGTTCCCCTCCAAGTCACTCACTGGCCTGACTTGCAAAAGTCCTATAAGTTCCTCCCTACACTAAATTAACTGCAGCAGTTCAAGAAGCAGCTCACCCACTGTCTTAAAGGGCAATTCAGGATGTGAAAAGCTGTCTAGTTTTTGTTTAAAGTACTTCACAAAAGTAACAAATATCCAAATGACATTCATTTGAAATCCAACCTTTAATAATTATAGTTGTATGTATTTATGAGCAGAATAGCTCAGTTGACCGGAAGACTGGTTTGTGATGCAGAGCAACAATAACAGTGAGTTCAATTCCCACATCGTATGAGATTACCACGAAGGACTCTCCTGCTCAATCTCTCCCCTCATCTAAGATGTGGTGGCCCTCTGGTTAAACCACTGCCAGTCATCTCTCTCGCTCTCACTCGGTCATGAGGGAGCAGCCCTGTGGTGTGGTAAGACTATACCTTTGTCATCCCTGGAACATTGGTCATTTGGAAATTGCTAAAAAAAAAAGGACCTGACAAGTGACAGGCTAGTCAGCTGCCTGGAGATTATGTCCTGTCCATCATAGTTTACTTTTCAGGTGGTTCTTCCTAAATGCTTGTACATGTCACTTAATATAGAATGCTAGCATTTGTTTGCTTACTTTCCATCCAGTCAGGAGAATGCAGCTTAAGTATTGCTTGTGAAATTTCTCTCGAGCTCTTATGTATTGCTGAAACATAGTCTCATTGCAGTACAGGAGTGCAGTAATGACAACAATGTACGATAGGCCTTCTATTGACTTGTGGAGGTATTCATTGTATTATGAAGATGTATCTTTAAGAGAAGGTAAAAGATAGCTTAGAGAAAGGACTTGTAGATCGTTGTTAATTCATCCTTCTCTGTTATACTTGAAGAAATAAAGTTGCTAATTTTTACTTCATATTGTGCTTGGCCTCTCAAATTTTCACAGATTACTGCATGGGATAAATCTTTTCTGTGCTGCTATTTTAAATTAAGCAGAAGTGTTTACCCCATGTCATAACAATTTGGGGGCTCATCATCAGGATTTGAACTGGTTAAGAAAGATTTGAATATATTTGGTGTATGAAAATTCCCAACAGATTTAAACACTTGCAGGTTAGTGTCCTAGAACTGTAACTAAAATGTAGGTGAGGCAATTTGCTTACTTTCAGTGATTTATGGGTGATTAAATTAAAAGTGAGAGAAATGGCTCTTAAAATTGCTAAAGAGGTTCTGGGATTTGAAGCTGATTCTCAAATTTGCTAAGAAAGTTTTGGAAGGAAAGAAAACGGCCATCCTTTTGGAATTAGCAAATAAGTTAGATTTGGTTTTAACTAAGGACAAAAGTAAAGCTGAAATTGTAAGGGAGTTACGCAATCACTTAGGTGTGTCAGAGAAACAGACAAGTGCAATAGAGGTAGAAAAACTTAAATTACAATTGAAGAAAATGGAGTTAGAAGATAAACAAAGTGAGAGAGAAAGAGAAGAGAGGGAGAGAGGAGAGAGAGAGGGAGGAAAAAGAGAGAGAGAGTGAAGGTTCCTGGCTGAGCAAAGAGAGAGAGAGAGAGAAAGAGAGAAGAGAAAGAGAGAGGAAAAAGAGAGAGAAAGTTATTAACAGACCAAAAAGAGAGAGAACTTGAAATTGACAAGTTGTGACTTAGTCAGTAAAGTCAACAGGAATGAGATTAAAAGAGAAGGTAGAGATAAATACAAATAAGTCAAAACTCGGCCACATTTTGATGAGAAAGATGTTGAAGCCTTCTTTATTTCATTTGAAAAATTGGCTAGGCAGATGGAGAGGTCCAAGGATTCATGGGGACTGCTTGTTCAGACTAAACTGGTCGGCAGAGCAAGTGAGGTATTTGCTGCACTGTTAGATGAGGGGTCAAGAGATTATGTAGGGGTTAAACAGGCAATTTTAAGAGCTTATGAACTGATGCCAGAAGCATATAGACAGCGGTTCAGAAACACAAAGAAGGAACTAGGTCAGACTTACGTTGAGTTCGAAAAAATTAAAGTCGTCTTTTTGATCAATGGATGTGTGCTTTGAAAATTGGTAAGACCTTTGAGGATCTAAGACAGATTATTCTGCTGGACGTGTCTAAAAACATCACTTCCAAAGATGGTAAGAATTCATGCGGAGGAACAGAAAGTTCAGGAAGTGAGAAGGGCAGCAGAATTAGCAGATAAATACATGTTGGTGCATAAGACAAACTTCCGGCCAGAATTTCATCCTGTAAGGGATAGAAGTTGGGAAAAAGGGATATTCTACACTATGAAACTAAGAGTCGAGCGCACTGCTAAGATTTTACCACAGGTTAAAGAAGCCCAAGAGGGTGTACAGGAGGTGAAAGGCCTCAGGTGTTTTCACTGTAATGGGGTGGGACACAGAAAATTACAGTGCTGGTGGTTTCAGAAGGGCACCGGGAAAAGGTGTTTTCACTGTCAGAAGCTGGGATATGTAAAGTCACAGTGCTGGTTGCGAAAGAAAGGCAATGTGAGAAAAGATGTGGTAAAAGAAACTAAGCCATGGCATTAGTAAAGGTAGTAAAGGAGACCCCAAGAAGAGCCGAAGAGCTGCTGGAGAGTACACAGCCTAAGCAGGGACTGGGTATGGAGTTATTTGATCTTGAGGAAGGATTTATCTTTGTGGGTAAAGTTTAGTCAGAAAGAACAGGGGAAGAAGGACAAGAAGTTATAATTTTGAGAGATACAGGATCTAACCAGTCACTGATAGTAAGAGATGAGTGAATATGTACTCTTTCTGATCTATTACCCGAGAGTGTGGTAATTTGTGGGATAGATGGAGAGAAATTTCGTGTTCCCCTATGTAAGATCAGTTTGGAGTGTCAACTCAAGACTGAGGAAGTTACAATGGGAGTGATTGACAGAGTGTCAGTTCCAGGAATTCAGTTTGTTCTTGGGAATGATTTGGCAGGATCCAAGGTGGGAATGACCTTGTTGTGGAGAAGCTCCAGGAAGACCAAGAAACTGAGGAGTTAAAACAGAAATATCCCAGTATTTTCCCAAACTGTGTGGTAACCAGATCCCACTATCGTAAGTCACAACACGAAGCAAAAAGTAAAGAGAAAAATGAAGGAGTCAAGGTTCAGTTAGCGGATACCCTATTGATGTAATAGTGCAGTAAAAACCTGAACAGACAGAAGTGTTTACTCCTGAAAGACTAAGAGACTTGCAACAGCAAGACAAGATAATAGAAGATACATATGTGGATGCATATTCTGAAAAGGAGGCAGACAATATTCCGGAGGGTTATGATCTGAAAGATAGAATCCTAACGTGGGAATGGAGACCATGGCAAGTTAGTGCAGAGCAGAAATGGGCCGAAGTGCATGAGATTGCGTTGCCGGTAACATACAGACAGGAGGTGTTCCAGATAGCACATGAATTACCTATCGGAGGTCACCTAGGGGTATGAAAGACTCAGGCTAAGGTACAAAAGCATTTTTATTGGCCTGGAATGCACAAAGATGTGGTTAACCTTTGTCAAACGTGTCATACATGTCAACTGGTAGGTAAGCCACAGGCGATAATAAAATCAGCACCTTTGTTGCCACTTCCAGTATTTGATTGTGTAGGTTCCCTCCTGAGAACTAAAAGTGGTAATCGGTGCTTGTTAACCATAATGGATATGTCTGCCAGATTTCTGGAGTCAATTCCACTATGGAGTATCAAGGCAAAAAGCATGGAAGAGGAGTTAGTAGCTTTCTTCACACGGTATGGGCTCCCCAGAAAGATTCAGTCAAACTAAGGGTCAGACTTCACTGCTAGGCTATTTAAGGAAATTATTGATAGCTTAGGTATACAGCACCTTAAATCCAGTGCATATTATCCTGGATCCCAGGGAGCTTTAGAAAGGTGGCACCATATCTTGAAGACCATGTTGAGAGCATACTGCCAGGATTACCCAAATGATTGAGATAAAGGTATCCCATCCATATTGTCTGCCATTAGAGATGCATCTACTCAGTTCACTCCCTTTGATTTAATATTCAGTCATGAAGTGAGAGGCCCTTTGAAATTAACTAAAGAAAAATTGACAGGGCCGAAGTCGGAGATCTCACACTTAGATTATGTATCAGAGGTGAGGGAGAGATTAAATAGAGTAGGTGAGTTACTAAACAGCACCTAAAGAGGGCACGGTGTAGAATGAAGCAGGTGGCAGATAAAAGCTCTGAGACTCAGATGTTTTCCCGAGGGGATGATGTGTTAATGCTGTCACCAGTGATAGGAGATCCCTTCAAAACTAGGTTTAGTGCTCCCTATCAAATTGAGAAAAAATTGAGTAAACTATCCAATAAGGATGCCAGATTAAAAAAAGGTATCGTGTATGTCTTGTGAACATGTTGCAACCATATTATACTAGAGAGAAAGAACTGGAGAAACAGGTGTTAGTTACTTATCCGCAGAGTGAGGAATCAAATCCAAATGATGTGGATTTTGATAGATTAAAAAATGAAGAAGTCCTTGAGGAGTGGGATAGGTTAGTAAGCTATCTGTCTCAGGAGCATAGAACACAGTTGAAATATTTGTTACTGCAGTATGAGGACATATGTAAGAATCAAATGGAGAGGACTAATATTCTTCTACTTGAAGTGGACATAGGGAATACTGCTCCAATAGAACAACACCCTTAATGGCTTAATCCTTTAAAAGCTAGACAGGACTAGATGGAGGTGGAGGTCATGCTCAACAAGGACATCACTGAATCAAGCCAGAGCTGATGGGCTTCACCAATCATCTTAGTTCCCAAACCAGATGGGACTCAACGATTCTGCATGGATAATTGGAAGGTCAACGCCGTACAAAATCAAACTCATACCCAATTCCTAGATTGAAGGACTGTATTGAGAAAGTCGGATAAGCCAGTTACATCACAAAGTTGGACTTAATGCAGGGTTACGAGCAGGTGCCTTTATCAGAGACAGCCAAAGAAATTTCTGCATTTGTAACCCCAAATGTGTTCTATCAGTTTAAAGTGATGTCCTTTGGAATGAAGAATGCACCTGCCACATTTCAAAGACTCATGAACAGAGTTGTAGCTGGGTGAACAAACTGTGCAGTCTATTTGAATGATGTCATGACCTTTAGTAAGTCCTGGAAAGATCACACAGTACGGTTGGCAGAGTTCTTGGAATGACTACGAGAAGCAAAACTGGTGATAAACTTAAATAAAACTGAATTCGCAAAAGCAGAGGTGACGTTCTTGAGACATAACTTTGCTCATGGAAGGTTGACCTCACGGAACGCAAAGACGAAGGCCATCGAGGAATTTCCGCCACCAACCTCGAAGAAAGAGATGCTTCAATTCTTAGGACTCCGTGGATTCTATCGGAAGTTTGTTCCAAACCTCAGCAGTGTATTGGTACCATTAACCTATTTGCTGAAGAAGAACACAAAGTTTTGGTTGACAGAACAATGCCAAGAGGCATTCGACCATTTGAAAACCATATTAACCACCAAACTAGCCTTAGCTACACCAAAGTTCTCAAAATCTTTTAAAGTCACCATCAATGCTAATGACATAGCAGTTGGAGTTATACTCCGACAGGAAGATGAGGATGGGATCGACCTGCTAGTTAGTTAATTTTCAAAGAAGATCAACATCCACTTGAGGAAATACTCCACAATTGAAAAGGAACTATTGAGTTTGGTACTGTCCTTACAACACTTTAATGTTTATGCCACGAACAATGTGCCGGCGATGATTGTGTACACAGATCACAATACCCTTACGTTCTTAGAATGCTTTAAAGACAAGATCATGGAATTATTTCATTGCAGTCTTATGTTACAGACTTTCAAATTAAAAATCATACATGTTATGGGTCGTAAGAATGTAATTGCAGATGCGTTATCATGGATTTAACTGTTAGAGTTTAGATGAGATTTGTATTTAAGGAGGGAGGTGTTGTGAAGATGCAGGTGTAAGAGAGTTAAAAGCTAGTAATGACAGCACCAAGTGTTCTCAACAAAATACATTGTATCATGTGCTCCAGCTACTGGTGTAGCTAAGGTAGCTAGTTGCCTGGAAACGACAATTCAATTTCCTATTAGGCCAATCAATTTAAGTTATACCCCGAAAAATACCAAACTCCACACCAGTTGAATGTAATATATTGACAATCTTAAAAGCCAATGACACAGTCTGATGCTTTGGGGGTATAAGACCAGGGAAGATTTAGCAGTTGGGAGGAGAACTGCTAAGCTACCAGCATATGAAGACTGTCTGAAAAATAGCCACCTTCCTGGATCATGGAGCAGTGGTCAGTTTGACCATCCTGTCTGCAGGCTTTTCTTTTATCCAGACAGAGCAAGTACCAAACACTTGTTGGACAAGGTCAAGAGTTGAAGCTTCTCCACTGTTACATTCAAGATCCCTCTACCTGCCTCACTTGTTGTCACAGCCTCCTGTCCCTGACCAGTGGCCAAATTTAAATGCAACGGTTTCAGGCACTTTCCCTATAATATGTGAAGCTCTGATTCCAGCCCATCAACTCTGAGCTGAAGTTCCTTGAGCTGCACTTACTTAGTACAAATGTTGTCTCTGTGGCTCACAATGGATCCAACAGGTTTATTTGGAAGCACTAGCTTTCGGAGCACCACTTCTTTATCAGTGGTTGTGGAGGTGAATTTGTTTTTGCAGAACTACATTTTATTTTGCTCAAAAACTGCATGAATCTGTGTAAAACTCTATAAAACCATACAGAGTCTTTGTCAGTCTGAGAGAGCATTGGGACATAGACAGACTTCACACCTATTGTTTAAAAAGCTGAGATACCTTGAGAATATGATTTAAAAGAAGTTCTGGGAGTTACATATTAAAGAACAGGAATCAGCATATTCCATTATGAAAGATGGAAGTTTTCATCAAACATTGTTTACTGCATCATATTTCCATGACACTGGACTCCTTTGGCTATAAATTCTGTGAGCAAGATCTTATACTCCACAACCACCTGATGAATGATCAGTGCTCTGAAAGCTAGTGCTTCCAAATAAAGCCTGATGTCGTGTGATGTTTAACTTTGTCCATCCCAGTCCAACACTGGCACCTCCAAGTCACAATGGATCCATTAGTTTTCACATCATGCAAGAAGAATATATTGCTTATACCATTCTAATATAATTGATTGGTTTTAGTTTTGTTCTAAAATATTACAGATCGTTCTGCTGTAAATACACGTTTTATTAATGCAAATTCACCATAACTCGATTGACGAACTGGGGACACTTTCAAAAGCGTGAACTTTTAAAGCATGTATTGGTTATTACACAATTCCAGCCCCATTAGTTTAAATAGTGCTGCTATTAAACATTTTCTTACAACACAGGATTGCATGAGAACAGAACTGCTGTGTTATAGCAGAACCAACTGTATTCTTGATTCGTCCCTAAATTATTATTGTCCTTTCCAAAACTACTATTATTTTAAGGCTTGTCCCTAATATAGATCCGTCCCCAGACAATCAGACCACAGCTTCTTTGTGACATCGCTTTCACTGTTGGTGCTGCCCTTCCCTTACTCAAGTGAGTCTCTGCTTCTTCCAAGAATGCTTCACTGTAATATGATTGCAAGGATACCCTTCCCAGTGTGCTTCACCATGACACTAACTATGAAATTCTTTTTCCTAAAAGGATAATCTTTCAAATTCATGATTGTATCAAACAATTGAGCATCCCATTTTGCAAATTTAACCAATTTCATCATCACCTCTACTCCCAGGGCACCTTTCAACCCTTGTCATTGTCATCTTCATTCCAACCTTCCCTCCCAAAGATGCCTACCCTATCTCTCACAGAAACATCCAGTTCAGCCAGGATAACTTTGTAATGCTCCCTCACTTTTTTTTATTTTCCACCAAAGCCCCTCCTCACTGAACCACTGCTGTCTTCACTATCTGTTGGCAGCTGCATATACCTCCGTCCTCCATGTGCTGCCTCAGTGTGTACCAAATATGGCCCACCAAATAACTAATCAACAAACACACCATTAAAATGATCAACCACAACTGTACAAAGTAATAGGTAGCACGGTAGCTCAGTGGTTAGCACTGCTGCCTCACAGCACCAGAGTCCCAGGTTTGATTCCAATGCCTCATGGTGTTCCGTCTCCAGGGTGTTAGTGTTGGAGTGCCGCACATCCAGAGCTTCCTCAACCTTTCCTCATTGTTTGTTATTAAGGCAAAGATAAATTTTTGAACAGTAAGGAAAATAAGGGTTAAAGTCAGTGACTGGATAACTGGAGCAGAATCCATGAAGAGATCAGCCACAATCTTATTGAATGGCAGCGTGGGCTTGACAAACCAGATGGCTTAATCCTGCTCCTATTTCTTATGTTTATGTTCTTTTTATGTTCTTATGTTCTCAGAGTGTCATGAAGGATGTTTTAGGATTTTAAGGAGCAATCATTATAGTTCCAAGAAATGTGGTATGTGACTTGGACAGGAGCCAGCAAACAATGGTGTTCTCATTCATCTGTTTCCCTTGTTCTCCTAGGTGTTTATGGCTGAAGATTTGAAGTTGCTTTTGAAAGAGCTTGGTGAGTTACTGCAGTATATCTTGCAAATGGTACACACTGCTACTAACGCATGTTGGTGGTCAACGGAGTGAATGTTGAAGATGATGGATGTAAAACCAACCAAATAAACTGCTTTATCTTCGAGTCATAGAGTCATAGAGATGTACAGCATGGAAGCAGACCCTTCAGTCCAACCCGTCCATGCCAACCAGATATCCCAACCCAATCTAGTCCCACCTGCCAGCACCCGGCTCATATCCCTCCAAATCCTTCCTATTCATATACCCATCCAAATGCCTCTTAAATGTTGCAATTGTACCAGTCTCCACCACATCCTCTGGCAGCTCATTCCATACACGTACCACCCTCTGCGTGAAAAAGTTGCCCCTTAAGTCTCTTTTATATCTTTCCCCTCTCACCCTCGAGCTTTTTGCATGTCACTGAAGCTGCAACCATCCAGGCAAATTACGCACATTCCATTACATTCTTCTCTTCTGCCTTTTAGACAGTGATTGGCAGAGGTGGTTGCTAGAAGCATTGATGACACAAAAGGATGTTACTCACCACAGAATTTGTAGCCTCTGACCTTCTATTGTAACCACAATCAGTTTCAGATCAAAGGTAACCCCAAGGCTGTTGATAATGGAAGATTCATCAATGGTAATGCCATTGGATGTTAAGGAGAAAATGGTTACATTCCGTCATATTGGAAATGGTTATGTGTTGTGATCCCAACTGATGTTCTTACTGAAGAAGAGAGACACGAGACTGTAATCTGGCTTGTGAGGTAATTTAAAAAATAATTTAATGAGGTGTCTCTACAATGTTACAGATTTGGTTTTAAAAATAAAACTAAACATTGTTAAGTGAACAAAATGAAAATAAAATACAATAGACTAAGCTATTTACATTAAGACCCTTTTAAAGATTTTGAAACTCAAGCTAAGAATATAATTTTTTGAATCCTGAAAGTCTCCAGAAAAATATCCAAAAACCTTGTCACAGGATTGTTTACCTTTCTTGGTCATAAACCCTCCTAAAGAAATGAAAAATCAGTTAGTTCTCAAAGCTACTCCCTCAAGATATTTTAAAAGGAATTACAATGGCTACAAAAACAAGTTACACTCTTCAGGCACTTAGAAAAACCCAGATGTTTCTAATTCAAAATTCATAAATCCAAGCTTAAAATAAAAGTTATTAAAATACATATTCAAATCTCACAGTGTGCAACACGCCTTGTAAATACTGTTTGCTAGGAGAAAGTGAGGACTGCAGATCAGAATCGAGAGTGTGGTGCTGGAAAAGCACAGCTGCTCAGGCAGCATCTGAGGACCAGGAGAATCGATGTTTCGGGCATAAGCTCTTCATCAGGAAGGTTCCTTATGCCCAAAATGTTGACAGTCCTGTTTCTCGGATGCCGCCTGACATGCTGTGCTTTTCCAACATTACACTCATGACTCTGAATACTATTTGCCCCTAGTCAACTCAAGTTGGCAGATTGTAGTTTCTTGCTACATATGGCCATGGGCTCCTTCAGTAACTGAGGTGTGGTGAAAAGTGCTGAACATTCCATAATCATCAGTAAACTCCTTACTTTCTGACCTTCTGATGGAGGGAAGATCAGCTGAAGACCTCCAAGTACAGACTTCTTCCCTTTAGGTCAGAATAATTCAAAGCAGGGAAGAGATTTCCCCTTGATTTCCATTGACTGCAGTTTGCTCAACTCCTTCAGTACCTTCAAATGCTGCCTTTATGTCACCACATCTCTGGAGTTCAATTCTCTTGTCCATGTCTGCACCAAGATTGTAATGAGGTCAGGAACTATCTGCTTCGTGAGAGACCTAAGTGAGCAATAGTGAAAAGGCTACTCCTGAACAAGTGTCAATTGATAGCACTGTCAACAAACCCTCACTGATGATTAAGAGTAGATTGAAAGCCCGGTAATTTGCCATGTTGGATTTGTCTTTTTTTGTGGACAGCAAATACCTGGACAATTTTCCTTGTTGGGTAGATGTCACAGTTGTAGCTGCAGTGGGACAGCTTGGCTAAGGTTGTATCTAGTTCTGAAGCACTAAATTTTCAGTACTATTGCCAGGTCAGGGCCCATAATCTTTGTAGTATTTATGTTGTTCATCAGTTATGAGATTTGCTGGCTGGGATAGTGCTTACTGCCCAAACTTGAGAATGTGGTGGTGCCTTCTTGAAGTCTTCTATCACAACAGGTCCACAGCAGACTCCATCTACCTGGCACTACACTGGAACATCTGGATAACAAGGATACCTTCCTTCAGCTCCTATATATTGGCTACAGCTCTGCCTTCAGCAGGATAATCCCACAAAACTAAGTTACAAATTCTGAAACCTAGGTCTCTGCTTCAGCTTCTCTAACTGAATCCTCAACTTCCTGATCAAAACACTGCAATCAGTGAGAATAGGCAACAACACCTCTTCAACAATAATCCTCAACGTCAGTGCCTTGCAAAGCTGTGTATTCAGCTCCTCAGTATACTTCCTATACACTCATGACTGACTGTCCAAGTTTCATCCCAACTCCATCTACAAGTTTGCTGATGACATCACCATTGTAGGCTGAATCTCAAACAATGACGAGACAGAATACAGAAAAAAGATTGAGGGCTTGTTGGTGTAGTGTAAAGATAACAATCTCTCCCTCAATATCATCAAACCAGAAAAGCTGGTCATCAACTTCAGGAAGCCCCTCTATATCAGTGGTGCTGAGGTGGAGCTTCTCGAGAGCATCAAGTTTCTAGGAGTGGTAATCACCAACAATCTGACTTGGCCCATCCATGTTGCTATGGTCAAGAAAGCACAACATCTCTAATTCCTCAGGAGGCTAAGGCAATTTGGCATATCCATAATGACTCTTATGAATTCCTAGAGATGCATCATAGAAAGCATCCTATCCAGATGCATTGTGGCTTGGTATGGCATTTGGTCTGCTCAGGACTGTAAGAAACTACAGAGAGTTGTGTTCACAACCCAGTCCATCACACAATCCAACCTTCCATCCATAGACTCTATCTATGTTTCTTGCTGTCTAGAGAAAGCAGCCAACATAATCAAAGAGCTATCCCAACCGGGTTATAATCTCTTCCATGGGACAGATGATATAAAATCTTTAGTTTATGTATCAATACTCTCAAGAACAGCTTCTTCTCTGCTGTTATTAGGCTTCTGAATGGACCTCTCAAATTTTAAATTTAATGTTGATCTCATTTCTTGTCCACCTTCTCTGGAGTCGTAACATTGTATTCCTTGCTCTGCTCTATTACTCTAAGGCAATTTGTATGATATGATCTGCCTGTACTGCATGTTTAACAAAACTTTTCACTGTACCTAAGTACATGTGACAATAATAAATCAAATCAAATCTTGCAATCCATATGGTGTGGTTACACTGATAATGCTATTAGGTAGGAAGTTCCAGAAATTTGACCCAGCGACATTGAGGGAAAGCAACATATTTCCAAATCCAGATGTTGTGCAGCTTAAGGGGATTCCATCTATTTGCTGCCCTTGTCCAAGATGGTGATGGTCATTAATTTAGAAGGTGCTGAGAATAAGCCCTGGTGAATTTCTGTAGTGTATCATCATATATACTGGAGTGACTGTGCACATTAGTGGAGTTGAGAGTGAATATATGAGCACATGGTGCAAATCAAAAGGATTACTTTGACTTGGATGGTGTCAAGCTTCCTGAGCGCTGTTGGAGCTGCAATTATTCAGGCAAATAGGGAACATTGCATCACTCTCCTGACTTGTGCCTTTTAATTGGTAGATGTGCTTTGAGGAGTCAGGAGGTGAACTACTTACTACAAAATTCTTAGCCTCCCATCTTATGTGACCATACAATTTACATGGCTAGTCCAGTTCAGTTTCTGGCCATTGGTAACTCTCAGGATGTCAAAAGTCTGGGATTCAAAGACGCTACTGCCGTACAATGTCAAGCAGTGATGGAGAGAGTTCCTCTATCAATTATCCAGTTCTTTATACTATTTCTTGATATTATGTGGAGCTTGATATTAAAGGAGTGAGATTAATTGGTTAAAGACTGGCATTTGTGATGGTGTGAACTTCAGGAGAAGGGAAAGATGGATCATCCATTCAATACAACGAGCTGGATGTAGTTGCAAATGTTCCAGCTTTGCCTTTAAAACTGATGTATTAGGTTCTCCCATCATTTGAGGTATGAATACTTAGGAATCTACCTCCACTTGTTTGTTGTTGAATTGTTCACCACCTTTCATGACTGGATTTGGCAAGACTGCAGAGCTTAAATTTGATTTGTTGGCTGTGGCCCTTTGTCTATCACATTCTGCATTTGCGTGTATGGCATGTAAATAGTCATGTGTTTTAGCTTGACCAAGTTGACACCTCATTTTTAGGAGTACCTGATGATGTTCTTGACATGTGTGCTTGCACTCTTCTTTGAACCACAATTCGTACCCCAGCTGTATGGTAATGGTAGAGTTGAGGATATGTTGAGCTAAAGTTACAGATTGTGGTTGAATACAGTTCTGCAGCTGCTGACAATCTACAGCACCCTGGGGTACCCAGACTTGATTTTCTAGATTCGTTTGAAATCGATCCCATTTACCTCCACAATGAAAATAGGGCTTCATCTCTAAAACAATCTTATGATGGTCACTTCTAATGAATATCACATGTCTAAGTGCATCTGTGATAGGTAAAATGTTGAGTTTGAGATTAAGTAAGATTCACCATCTTGTTTGTTTTCTCACATTTGTTGCATAGTCTGTCTACCAACGATGTCCTTCAGGACTACGCTGGCTCAAATAATAATGCTACTACTGGTAACAGATATTGATGTCCCCCTTTTAGAGTACATTATGTACGCCTGCAACCTTCAGTGCTTCTTCCAATTGGTGGTATTTACTCATCGGCCAAATGTGATTGTTGTGGGAGGCAAGGTGATAAATGATAGTCAAGAGGAAGTTTCCTCACCGGTGTTTCACCTAATGCTCAAGCCTTCAAATTTTACACCTCTCACCCATCTGTACACCCACCCTTTGGTGGATCTGTCGATGGTGGGACATGAAGTACAGAGAGTTGCTGGTGCCTGGAACATTGTAAAGTATGATTCATTGAGACCAGTGTGCATGTTAGGTTATGGTTTGACTAGTCTGTGGCACAGCTGTCTAAAGTCTGGCACAAACTTCCAATGTTGATGAGGAGGACTCTGTAGGATTGGAAAGGCTGAGTTTGCCATTGTCATTTCAGGTATCTAGATTAATACCATGGAGTCCATTACATTTTTAAACTTTGTAGCAGTTTGATACAACTGAGTGGGTTTGCTAGTCAATTTCAAAGGGCTGCTAAGAGTCAATCATATTGCTGTGGCTCTGTAGTCCCAAGTAGGTCAGAAAAGGGAAGGACAGCAAATGGACATCAGTGAACCAAATAGGTTTTTGTGACAATCAGCTGTGATTTAATTGTCCCCATTAGGCCAGCTTTTTACTTTCAGATTCTGTTATGTTGGGATTCAAACCCGGGTCCCAGAATATTAGGCTGGCTCACTGGCTGGATTTCTAGGTTAGTGGCATTACCTCCACACCACCTTCTTGCTTGTATTTGTGAATAAATACATAACACTTTATAAATGCACACACATACTGTAATGATTAAAGTTAACATTACTGATAATAATAATAATAATGTACAATTCCTTCAAAAGGCATATTTGACATAAAGTTTTATGAGCTTCAGATTTAGATATAATTGCATTCAACTTAGCCATTGTTATCAATCAAGAAATGCTAAACAATAGTCAGGGATATCTAACAATTAACAGTTTGTTTCAAATGCAGAGGAAGTTAATTATTTCTAAAACGTTTAGATAGCTTTCCTGTCATTGAATTTTCATAGTGCTACACCCCATCCTGTTTAACATAGAGGTGTTTACATTTTGGAGGATAGGAAGGTAGTCAAGAGCCAGCTGAATATGTTTAGATAATTTCTGACCTTTTCAGATGACATTTTTTTGCATTTTCCTAATGCAGATAGAACTCTTTTAATGTGGTTTTATTGTTGTAAAGTGTTCGATGGAAGTCAAAGAAGATGCAGCAAATTTCATTTAAAATAGTTATGGCAGTAAAAATCAGGATGTCAGAAATTAGAAGATATAAAATTACAAATTCTGAGAATCCAGGAATGGTTCATCAAACTGAATGGTAAATTTGTATTATGAGAGTGCATTAAAATGATGCAATTATGACAAGAATGAATTTCCACTGGTACTGGTACTGAACAGTAATTTAATGTGAATGGTTTTTCTACATTAGAGTTGTACCAGCTAATATTTCCTAATTTTTAAAAATGTTTTGACACTTCTGACTTGATTTCCACTCCATTTTTTAAAAATCAATCCACCATTGGTTCAACATTGTAGTATGTGAAATAAAACTTTTTGAAAAGCAAATCACTTCCCTAGTACATGTACTCAAGACTCAGTGAGACAAGGTTAACTCCTTCAGTGACATTCATCACACAGATATTAGGCAAGCAAAATTGTTGGCATAATGTCTTTCGCTGTTACATATAAACATTTTTCATATGAGAGGGAAATAGGTGTTAATTATACTGCTCACATTTGCTAATTAGATTAGATTCCCTACAGTGTGGAAACAGGTCCTTTGGCCCAACAAATCCACACCGACCCTCTGAAGAGTAACCCACCCAGACCCATTTCCCTCTGACTAATGCACCTAACCTTGTGGGCAATTTAGCATGGCCAATTCACCTGACCTGCACATCTTTCAATTGTGGGAGGAAACCCATGCAGACACAGGGAGAATGTGCAAACTCCACACAAACAAGCGGGAATCGAACCCAGGACCCTGGTGCTGGGAGGTAGCTGTACTAATCACTGAGCCACTGTGCCACTGTTATGGTTTGATAAAGAGTACGATCTATTATACTGAAAGTCATTGTATCCCCAAAACCAACTTCTAAAATATGAGTTTCAAAATGCATGTGAAGGCTATAATTACAATTTTATGGTCTATAATTGGAGAATTACTCCACTGAATCTCTAAGAAAGAATTTATAGTGAATGAATGTAACAAGGATCATTTGGTTCACTAAAGATTGTTTGCTACTATTATATCACTAGTGTCAGAAAACAACTATTGCAATGACCAAGAGTCCTTTGAGTAGCACAGACTGGAGTTGCATCACAGAATCACAGAAGTGTTATGTCACAGAAGGAGGCCATGAAGCCATCATGCTTGCGATGGCTTGTTAAATAAGGATCATTAGCTAGTGTCAATCTTCTGCTTTTTCACCATGTCCCTGCATATTATTTTCATAAGAATAATCATTCAGTTGCATCTTGAATGACCTTTGCAAATCAGGACCATGTGTCATCTGCATACAGAAGATTCATGAATATTACCTGGGAAATTAAATTTTCCAAGTATAATTTCCCTGCATCTAGAACCCTCAAAAATAATCCACTAAATTCTGAGAATTTGGAGGATTCTAAGCCATTTAATCACTTAAGCTTAATAGTTTCCCAACAAAGGATAAAGGATAAAAACCTACTGTACTGACTGCAAACATCCTCCTCCACTACCCTCAACTCACCGCTGACCCTCTAAACTACAACTTTGACACCAGTCCTTGACACCTCCTGTCCCCTGACAAGATTGTCCCACCCAAGCCTCAACTGACCCACTCCAACATCAACATCTTCCATTGCCAAATTTGAGCAAACACTCACAAGGTCTGACACATTAACCTCCCCTACCTCACTGTCTTGCTGGCCGTGCCCCCAAAGACTTTCACCTGTCAGACCCAATACCCAAACCTTTCCCAGCAGACCAGAAAGCCCTCCACCTAAGCCCTCATTCACTTACTTGATTGGAGGATCTATCATTATATTTACTGTGTATTTCAAAGCCACAACATTAGGCTGAGTTTTGAAGATCAACTAAGGAAAAGGAAAATATGTAACGTAAGTAAGAGTGCCACTCACTTAAAATTTTAATGTCTGAAATTTTAATGTAATCTCAAGACTTCAGAGCAATAATCTAACTAAGCTTTCTAGCACTAAAGTGCCAGAACACACTCTTGAAGAATTCCAATATACAAAATAAGATCAGATGACTATTTTGAGTTTTGCGTTTTTGTGGTTTCATTTGCAAAACAGAAATCTAAAATGATTAGAGGCTTTTGTGGCTTAATAAAAATACAGCTGAATGGTTAATCAAGAATTTTGAGCACTTAGTACTAATCTGAATAAATTTGCTAGATTGCTAGTAAGTTTAAAATTGAATTTAACTGAAATATTAACATAATGAATCAATTAAACTATATCTGAAAATAAATTATTTCAGTTTGTTAAGTTATAAAAGCATGGGATTGTGCATATAAGCTACATGAGGGCTGAACTAAAGGAGTGGAGGTGGGAAAATACACTGGTGATCCTCCATCTGGTGTACTGTGTAAATTTTAGTATCCTTTTATTTAAGGAAGGCTATAATACAATGGAAGCGGTTGAGAGATGGTTTGCTAGACTAATGACTGGAATGTGCGCAGTGTCTTATGAGGAAAGGTTGGACAGATTAAGTTTGCCTAGGCTGTAGTTTAAAATAGTAAGAGATGATTTGATCCAAACACGAGATTTTGAAGGGACCTTAATAGTGCAGGTTTGGAAAGGATGTTTTCTCTTGGAGAAGAAGCCAGAAAAAAGGGCCATGCATTTACGACTGAAGGATGAGAATTTTTTTTTCTCAGAGCATTGAGAGTCTTTGGAACTCTCCTCAAAAGTGATGGAAGCAGTTATTGAATATTTTTAAGACAGAGGTGGGTAACTTATTGAGAAGCAATGGAGTGAAAGGTTATTTGGGTTAAGTGGGAATTTGGAGTAGTCAGAATGTCAGATTTGCAGAGCACTTAGAAAACATCAAGATGATCGCGAAGCATCAGCATTGCTTCATCAAGGAGAAATCCTGGTCGAATCCATTTATTGGAATTCTTTTGAAGGAGTCACAAGTACCGTGGATAAAGAGGAGTCTGTAGACACTCTCTACTTGGATTTCTAGAAGTTATTTCATAAAAGTTTCACATCAAAAATTATTGTGAAAAATAAAAGCTCATAGTATAGAGGGTAACTTATTAGCATGGATAGAAGATTAGCTGGCAGAAAACAGTTGCATAAATTAATCACTGTGTGATTAACAGGATGTGATGGATGGAGTCTCACAGGTGTCTGTGCTGGGGCTTCGAGGTTTCTTTTATTCTTAACTTCAATGCCTTTGATGTGAGGGATGAAGATATGTTGCCAGATAACATCTTTCTACCTATCTTGGTATGTAGTGAAGAAGACACAAGGAAATTGCAGTTAGCTTTGAAAACTTTGAATGGGTAGACAAAAACCTGGCAGATGAAGTATAATGTGGAGAAATGTGAAGCTGTTCACATTTTTCAGGACAAATAAAAAGGCAGAGTATTACATAAATGGAGAATGACTGCATAACTCTGAAGTCAGAGGGAATTTTACTTGTCCTGGTTCATGAATCTCAAAGCGTTAATGTGCATGAAGAATATGTAATTAAAAAGGGTAACGGGAATGCTATCCTTTATTATGAGAAGACTTGAACATGATGGTGTTATAATTAACTATATGGGAAGAGTGAGACCGTGTCTCAAATACTAAGTGCAGTTTTGCTCTCCAAATTTAAGTCAGAATGTAACAGTATTGGAAGTGGTTCAGAGAGGTTTACCAGGATAATACTTGGAATGAGTATGTTCTTTTATGAAATAAGTTGAACAGGCAGGGCTTGTTCACTGGAGTTTTGAAGGATGGGGAGGGTGATTGATTGAAATGTGTAAAGTCCTGAATGGTCTTGACAAGGTGAGAGTCAGTCCAGAAGTAAGAGTTACTGTTTTGAAATTAGGGGTTGTCCATTCAGGACCTGAGATGAAAAGAATGTTTTTCTTTGAGGGTTGTATGATTTTGGAACTCTCTGCCTCAGGAGACATTGGAGGTGGAATTGTTGATGTTTCTTGGACAGAAGTGTACAGGTTCTTGTTAGGCAAGGGAATCAAGGATTAGCAGGGCTGGATATGAATCTGCAGATCAGCCATGAACTTATTTAATAGTGGAGGAAGCTCAACAATCCAACAGTCTACCTATTTCATATGGTTTTAAAATTAGGCTCAAGGGACCAGATGGACAACTCATGTTTTTAATTTCTATATTTGTATGTAAATCACTTGCATGAAAGACGAGAGATAAATTGAAGTTGTTTCTTATGCTTCCTTATCTGTTCTTGGAATTACATTCCCAATGCCTCAAATTTTAAATCCCCCATCCTTACGTTTAAATTCCTTCATGGATTTGCCCCCCCTACATCTCTAAAATCCTTGACAATTCCTGAGCCCTGCAAATTACCATTCTTTCAACTGTGTTCTCCCAAACAGTACCCTCTTCACATTGGTGACTGCAATCTGGAAATTGCTTCTTAAAATCCCTCTAGCTCTTTACATCCCTTTCCTTCTTTTGACACATTGTTAAAATTTTGATATTTTCTTCCTTGGCTCAGCATTCATTTTTTTGTTACACTTCTATGAAGTTCCTTGGGATAATTTCCTACATTAAAGACTTTTTAAAAATATTAAAGTACGTAGGGCCAACTCTGTTAACTTTCATTTGTGTATTGATTTTCTTGTTTTGAATTCTTTAGAATTTTGATTTTGTCTCTTTTAATAATTTGAAACAAGAATGCAATATTAATGATTTCAACTTAATCGTAAGCCATATTTAAGTTGAATATAAAGTTGTGACTGTGTCACATTTATTATTGCATTGTGGTTATACTGTAACCTGTCCTGACTTGTTGATGCTACCTTGATGCAAATTTAAATCATGTGGTCTGTGGAGAACTCTACAAACTATCACACCCATCATCTTGTCAATATTATTTACTGATTGTGGTTGGGAGTCCTCAGTTTCTCAAACATTTAAGTAAACTCAACTTCACATTTTAAAGTTTCTGATGGATTACAACAGTAACCTTCTCATGTTGACATTTTAGATATGTTCAACTTGCCTTGGAATTTAAACACAGGTCAAGTTATTGTGTTGAATATAATGGTGGTGGCTCTGACTGCAGGCAAGACACCATTAGAGTTAGCATGCCATGGCAGTTTCTGATTGCAGCTAATAGCTTGTTGATTGTTACTGCTTGGCATCCTGACTTCTGTATTTTCAGTAGAAAATCCACTACAAAGAGTTGCTAGCTTTTCATGTAATCTCTTAATTAGCCTTTGGAAGGTAGACTGTCTTTCACTTTCCCTGCCCGTATCTATAAAGCATGTATTCATTTCCATGCCCTTCCAATCCTGTGGTGCTCCCAGCCTGTTCCAGATAGGCAGCCAGTTTAAATTATGGCCAGTGTCACTATTGAATATATGTGGAGTAAACATCCCCATAGGATAAATATTGACATTTAATCCTGTGGTCAGACATGTCAACAAGTTTAAACAAAAATGCTACTGCATTCACCTGAAAATTAGATTTTAGAAGTTGTTCTTGTTCAGTTCAAAAGATAGCTAATGGAACTCTGCAATCTGACCTCATATCCCATCTGCCCAAAACTAATAATGTATCAATATTATTGTAAACTGATACATTTGGATCAGTAAAAAACACCTTTCATAACTTGGGCCATCCCCAATAAAGTACGTTTGCAGTGCTGTTGTTGTTCTGATGTAGGAAAGCATTCATTATATATTCTTTGAAAGAAAGCATTACTATTGCTAAATGAATACACCATTTTTAGTGAAGCAAAAGAGAGTATTGCACTGAATAAGACCTCTGACAATTCTGGGCAGTTGAACACATTAATATATTAGACACCCATATATGAAATTTAATGTTCTGACTTGCTCATAATTGAAGGAGGACCATGTTATATGTTAAGAATTTTTATTTCAACTGTTTGAAGGAGGTTGCAATTTCTGCGAGACATCCTGGCTTAATTACAACAAAGCATTGCATAAACCCCAGGATTATGACAGGGGTTATGACATTATCTGAAGTTTCTGCAATATCCAACTGAAATAGCGGCAGCAAATCAGGAGAAGCCATGCAGAATTCCAAAAGGTTTATTTTTAGAATGTTTTCTGGAGGAGGTATGCATAAAAATGGAAAGAAACAGATGAGATTCAGGAAGTTAGGGCACCTGTTGCTTTGAAAGTTTTGATTCTCCTGTGCTCACTTCCTAATTCAGTTCCTAATTTTCAATTTATATTCTGAAAATACATTAGTTTTCGTCTACTTCAATTGTTTCAGAAATAGCAGTTTCGCACTAAGCTTTTCATAATGAGCTTTTAAAAGAAGAAAAGGTTTTGCAGGGGAGCTTTCTTTGTCACACAGCTGCTTGCCGAACATCCATGCTTTTTTATGACAGTAATTGATTACTAAAAATGAGGGAGTGGCACATCAAAAAGAAACAAGTATTGAAAGCACCACCATGTACTTGGAAGTTTTAATATCCTAAAAAATTCAAATTCATGGCTGTATTGTTGCCCAAGTTACAAGCTCAGAGGTGACCTGACTTTTTTTCAACTTCCTTCGACATTTTGACTCAATCTTAATGGTTAACACTTAGGGATGGGGAGGCAATGGTCTAGTGGTATTTCCATGAGATTAATGCAACAACTCAGCTAATGTTCTGAGGACCTGGCATGGCGGATGGTAGAATTTGAATTCAATTTTTAAAAATCTGGAATTGTGAATCTACTGATGACTAAGAAACCATTATCGATTGTTGTAAAAAACAATCTGGCTCACATATTCTTCAGGAAAGGAAGTCTGCCATCCGTAAGGCCTGGTCTGGCCTACATCCGACTCCAGACCAGAGCAATGTGGTTGTCCTGTAAAATGGCTGAGCAACTCATTCGGTTGTATCAATTACTATAAAATCTCAACAAAGAAATTGTTTGTTATCGATATCAATGATTTGGATGAGAATGCACAAGGCATGATTAGTAAATTTGCTGATGAAAAAAATAGACGGTATCATGGACAGTGAGGAAGGGTCTCAGAAATTGCAGCAGGACCTTGGTCAGCTGGAAAAGTGGACTGAGAAATGGCAAATGAAGTTTAACATAGCTGTGTGAGGTGTTGCGTTTTGGAAAGTCAAATCAAGGTCGGTGTTTCATGATGAATAGTTGGGCCTTAAGGAGTGTAGTGGAACAGAGAGATTTTGGGATTCAGGTGCATGTTTCTCTGAAAGTGGAGTCACAGGTAAACAGGGCAGTGAAGAAGACTTTAGGCACACTGTCCTTCATCAGCCAGGGCATTGAGTAGAGAAGTTGGGAAGTTATGTTGCAGTTGTACAGGACATTGATGAGACCGCACTTGGAGTGTTGTGTTCAGTTTTGGTCACCTTGCTATACGAAGGGTGTTATTAAACTGGAAAAAATTTACAAGGATATTGCCAGGACTCAATGGTCTGAGTTACAGGGAGAGGTTGGACAAGCCTGGACTTTTTTCTTCAGAGTTTAGGAGACTGAGGGGGAATCTTATAGAAATGTATAAGATCATGAGAAGCATGGATAGGGTGAATGTTTTTTTTTCCCAGGGTTGTGGAATCAAGGACTAGAGGGTATCAGTTTAAGGTTAGAGGGGAAAGAATAAAAGGGAATCTGAGAGGCAACTCTTTTTTTACACAGAAGGTGGTACGCATGTGGAACGAGCTGCCAGCAAAGTGGTTGAGGTGGGTACATTAACAACATTTAAAAAGTCTTTGAACAAATTCATGGATAGGAAAGGTTTAGAAGGAAATGGGCCAAGTGCAGAGAAATGGGGTTAGCACGGATGGGCATTTTGGTCGGCATGACCAGTATGGAGCCAAAGGGCCTGTCTCTGTGCTGTAGGCCTCTATGACTCGAAATGAAACCTAACAGATAGCTGGCATAGACCTAGGCACTGGAAAAGACAACAACAGAAACAACTCTGTCGAGCCTGCAAAGTCGTCCTTGCTAATGTCTGGGCTCTAGTGCAAAAGGTGGGAGAGTTATCTTGTGGACAATCAAGCAATAGCCTGACATAGTTATACTCACAGAATTACTCCTTGCAGACAATGTCGCAGATACCACCATCACTATCCTACAGGCAGGACAGACCCAGCATAGATGACAGTGTGGTGGCATTGAATCAGGAGGGAGTTGCCCTGGGAGTGCTCAATATTCACTCTGGACCCCATGAAGTCTCATAGCTTCAGGTTGAACATGGGCAGGCTATGTCCTGCTGGTTGCTACGTATCATCCTCCCTCAGCTGATGATCAGTACAGCTCCGTATTGAACAACACTTGGAGGAAACACTGAGGGTAGCAATAGTGCAAATATACTCTAGGTGGGGGATTTCAATGTCCACCACCAAGAGTGCAGGAGGGTCTGCCTGAAGCAGCACCAGGCATATCGAAAAATGAGGTGTCAACCTGAAGAAGCTACCAAACAGGACAACTTGCATTCCAAACATCATAAATAGCAAGTGATAGACAATATGAATCAATCCTACAACCAACTGAAAAGATCGAAGTATGACAGTCCTTTTACATCTGTTTGTGAACAGTGATGGTTAATTAAATAACTCACTGGAGGAAAAGGCTCCCTGAATATCCCCACTCTCAATGATGGAAGAGCCCAATGCATCACTTCAAAAGCATTCGCAGCAACCTTCAGCCAGAAGTGCCACATGGCTGATCCATCTTGGCCTCTTCCAGTGGTCCCAGTATCATGAATGCCAGTTTGTAGCCAATTCAATTCATTCCATGTGATATCAAGAAATGGTTGGAGGCAAAGGCTATGTGCCCTGACAACATTCTGACAATAGACTTATGCTCCAGAGCTTGCAACTCACCTATCCAAGCTCTGCCTGCACAGTCATAACACTGGCATCTACCCGGTGATGTGGAAAATTGCTCAGGTACGTTCTCTAGATAAAAAGCAGGACAGATCCAACCTGGATAATTACCGCCCCGTCATCACCAGTGCTATCAAGCAGTAACTGCTCAGGGATAACCTGCACAGTGATGCCCAGTTTGCATTCCACCAGGGCCACTCAGTTCCTGTCCTCATTACAGCCTTAGTTCCAATGTGGACAAAAGAGTTGAATTCCAGAGGTGAATGAATATAGCATTCCACTGAATGTGGCATTAAGAAGCCCTCGTAAAACTAGAATCAGTGGATGTAAGGGACAAGTTCTCCACTGTTTGGAATCCCACCTCGCATATTGGAGGATGGTTGTGGTTGTTGAATGTAAGTCAACTCAGCTCCAGGATATTGCTGCAGGAGTTCTTCACTGTAGTATCCCAGGAGTACAACCACCTTCACATGCGTATTCAATGACCTTTCCCCCCATCATAAGTTTAGAAGTGGAAAAGTTTGTTGATAATTGCACTGTATTCAGCACCATTCACAACTCCTCAAATACTGTAGCAATCCATGTTCAAGGGCAACAAATCCTGGACAATGTCCAGCCTTAGGTTGACAAATGGCAAGTTACATTTGTGTTACACAAATGCTATGTAAAGACTATTTACAATGAGAAACAATCTTTCTACTACTCCATAATATTCACTGGTATTACCATCAATGAATTCCTCCATTAGCACCATCTTTGATCAGAAACTCACTGGACTCACCACATTAACAGAGTCGTTTGAAGATCAGTGCAAAGGCTTGTAATACTGTAACAAATAACTTACTTCCTGACTCCCCAATGACGATCCACCATCTACAGAGCACAAGTCTGGAGTGTGATAGAATACTCCCCTCTTGCCTGATTCGGTGCAGCTTCAGCAACACTCAAGAAATTTGACGCCATCCAGAATTGATAAGATACACTGCAGAAATTCACCAAAAGTCCGTAGACAGCACTTTCCAAAGTCATGATCACTTCCATCTAGATGAACAAAGATAACAGATACATAGGAAAATGATCACTTGCAAGTTCCTGTCCAAACCATTCATCATCCTGATATGGAAGTATATCACCATCCTTAATTGTCACTGGGTCAATATCCTTCCAGGATACTGGAAGGATATTGACCCGGCAACAATATCCATCCCTAAGAGCATTGTGGATCAACCTACAGCTGGTGGACTGCTGTTGTTCAAGAAGGCCACTCACCACCTCAACTTCAAGGGCAACGAGGGGCAGGCAATAAATGCTAGCCAGCTGGCAACACCCAAGTCCCACAAATAGATTAAAACTGTGAAGGCAAATTTAATTTGACTAACTCAGGCAACCTTTTACATATACACTTTGTGTTGGAAGTGCAAACAGTATTCACAAACCAGAAAAACAAAGTACAATTATTTGGCAATTTTGTAATTTTACCACGTACAACTGAAATAAAGACACTTTCTAATTTCTGAACATTGATACATTAAAGAGCATTTATGACTTGCTGACTGTTCTATTCTAGGTGACATGGCAACTTTAGGAAGGACAGATGACTCATATTTGACCATGGCCATTGCTATAAGCTTACAAACCTTGCAGAATAAAACTGGAAAAACTGCACTTTTCTTACAATCATATGTATCTGGCACCGCCCTTCATATGTAGTAATTAACTCTGGGATAAGTCTTTTTGAGTTCTCACATGCTCGCAACATTTTGGGAAATCACTTGTAGGGCTTCCACAATTTTCCAATTTGCATTAGTGTAAAGCAAGAATTCATAAAGTCTCAGCTGCAAATTGGGCTAAGTAGCTTCTCTGATTTCAGTGCTAGCAAAGTCCAATGAACAAAAATGCACCAAGTGTCATCTTTGGTAGAGTGATAGTGAGTGTGTCCTGTGCGTGTGTTGCAAGTGTGCTCAGTGGTCAGATCATGACATAAGTCATTGGTTAATGTTTAGTTGCTGCCCAATCTGCCTGTGTGTATGCTACAGCTCTGGAGAAGCTCTCTCTTGTACAATGCCACTGAACATATATTCAGCTGATGAGCTACAATTGTGCAATAGAATTAGCACAAGGGTTAGCATTTTACAAGTTATCATCATAGGATTTCAGGTGAGATGCTTTTGTCTTGCCTCTATAGAGTTAATCGCTTCTGTGGACCAGTATTAGATATTGGTCTAGATTTCTCAACACCCAGAAAACCATTTCTGCAATGTAGTTGCGAGTTGCACATGGAGACCTTGTCGAATCTCTGATATAGCAGACACTAAGGGAATTCTCTGTGAAATTGAAGATTACTCTGGTTCCCCAATATTTTTGAATATGCCTGAAGTATGCATTTATAAGATGTGAATGTGGAGGTTCTGCTGTAATTAAGTAAATAATTATTCAAGGAAAAGTTATCCTATTAAAAGCCCAGTCTAATGCAATTAAAATGCCCTATTGATTTGCCACTTATATCCTGAAATACATCACTCCCAGACTTCATATGATGACAGACACTTAGCTGATAGCCCCGGCTCTCTGCCTAGGACCTGACACCTTCCACCCTGCAATTGGATCAATTTGCCTCTTCTCCCTTTCTATGCTCTCTTCCACCCTCTTCCATCAGGCAGAAAATACAAAAATTTGAAAATATGTACCAACAGATTCAAGAACAACTTCTTCCCCACTGTTTCAGCCTTATGAATGGACCTCTCATATCATAAAGTTAATCTTTCTCTGCACCTTCTCTGTAGCTGTAGCACTGTATTCTGCATTCTATTCTATTACCTTGATATATTTATGTCAGACATGATTCATCTGATTAGCACACAATACATTAACTTTCACTGTATCTTGGTATGTGTGACAACTATAAATTAAACCAAATCCGAATCAAAACAAGTCTGACACCCGCTCTCCTCCCGGAACCCACACCCTTTGCTGCCAGACCTGGCCCTCTTGGAACCTGACCCCTCTTTACCACCCAGAAAAACTGACTTCTCCTCCCCACCTGCCAGACGCAATGGCATACCATTCCCACCTGCCACCACTCAAAATACCCTTCTCGGGTCTGGCACCTCTGAGAACTGGCACATTCCCTTTTTTGAACAAATATTTCCCTCCCACCCCAACACAGTCTAAATACTCCATCACTTCCTTGACCCCCTTGCCACCTATTGCCTTGTCAAGCTACTTACCTGGTGTCCTATTTACTTGACAACGTGGCATTTTAACCCCAACCCAGCTGACACTCTACTTACTGGGCATCTTACCTAGCTGGCACCTTACCCTCTCAGTGCACTAACTTTGCACTTAACTTCTTTACTTACTATTTCACAGGAGCTAGTGGTGACTCCTCCTCTATCTGTGTGCCTACTGCTATTGCCTGTCACTTTGTGAGTTGGGGGTACCTGGAGTGAGGTCAAGGTCCCGCGTCCCATTGTTATCCTACCTTTGGTGGCTAAGACAGTGGATTGCAGGTCTGAGTACATATCCAGCAGACTGAGAATACTAGATTTAGCTTTCCTTTTTTTTTATTTCAAAAATATACTTTATTCATAAAATACTTTAATGGTCTGTATAGTTGGACATGCCATACATATGTAAACATTCCATTTGTTTGCATACCGAAACAGTAATCATTCCTATTTACAGGTCGGTACGATTACATATTTAGCTGAGGCATCAGCAGAGTCCAAACGACTGCGCAGGCCCCCTGTTCTTCTTTAGGCAGGCAGATGTTACACGGTGGTCTTTCCCCACCGCGTCTTGGCGGCAGCTGTCCCAAGCTTCAGCGCGTCCCTCAATTTGTAGTCCTGGACCTTGGAATTTGCCAGTCTGCAACACTCAGTCGGGGTCAACTCCTTCGGCTGGAAGATCAGCAGGTTTCGGACCGCCCAGAGAGCGCCCTTCACCGAGTTGATGATCCTCCAGGCACAGCTGATGTTCGTCTCGGTGTGCGTCCTGGGGAACAGGCCGTAGAGCACGGAGTCCCGCGTCACGGTGCTGTTCGGGACGAACCTCGACAAACACCAATACATTCCTCTCCAGACTTCCTCTGCGTAGGCACATTCCAGAAGGAGGCGTGTGACAGTCTCGTCCCCCCCCGCAGCCGATTCGAGGGCAGCGTGCGGTGCGGCTGAGAGTCCGGGTGTGCATAAAGGATCTCACAGGCAGAGCCCTTCTCACCACCAGCCAAGCCATGCTTGTTGGAAAGTTCTGGCGATGAGGCTTTCTGCCAAATGGCTTTGACAGTCTGCTCAGGGAACTGCTCGATAGGATCCGCCCTCTCCTTTTCCCGAAGAATCTTCTGGAACTGCTCGGATGCCATTAGCCATGTGGCTAGTATAGCTACCATCCCCACGGCGACCGATGACGTCACTTCCGCCCCCATCATGGCCACTTCCACGGCCACTTCCGTACCTCACGATTCCTCATGCACCACATGTGACATCACTTCTGCCCCCATGTCATCGTTGTCATCACATACTCAGCGACTTCTGCCCCTACCCACTGCTGTGTTCGTCACCAGTTCCGCACCCACCAACGGCACTCACCTGCATTCTGCCGACACGCCCCCCCCCCCCACCAACAGATTCCATTGTCACCATCCTCGCTCCCCAGAACCCTGAGGGGAACATCACCCCTGCTCATGACTCCACCACCATTCCCCCTACCACCCCGCTCACTCCAGTTGCAGGCTCCACTCCCACTCCCATTTCCACACCTAAACCATGGTCCTCGCTCCCAGCCCTGCCAAGTTTTCAACATGCCCCAGACCTCGCCCTCACTGAGGACGAATGATCAGTCCTCAGCAAAGGCCTCACCTTTATCCCCCTCCGTCCACGCATCAATGAATTTAATACACATTGTGACATTGAACACTTCTTCCGTCGCCTCCGCCTCCGAGCTTACTTTTACAATCAGGTCTCCCGCCCACCTTCCGAGGACCCCTTCACTCACCTCCAACACCAACCATCTGGACACCCTGCACTGGCCTATTATCCACCCTCAATCTCTTCATTTCCAACTGCCGCCGAGACATTAACTGCCTCAAACTGTCTACCCCACTCCAACCTCTCACCGTCACAACACGCAGCCCTCCATTCCCTCTGCTCCAATCCCAACCTTACCGTCAAGCCAGCGGATAAAGGGGGTGCAGTGGTAGTTTGGCGCATTGACCTCTACACTGCTGAAGCCAGACGCCAACTCCTCCTATCGCTTCCTCAACCATGACCCCACCCCCCATCACCAAACCATCATCTCCCAGACCATACAGAACCTCATCACCTCAGGAGATCTTCCACTCACAGCTTCCAACCTCATAGTCCGGGAACCCCACACCACCCGATTCTACCTCCTTCCCAAGATCCACAAGCCTGACCGCTCTGGCCGACCCATTATCTCAGCATGCTCCTGCCCACCGAATTCATCTCCACCTACCTCGATACTGTCCTATCCCCCCTAGTACAGGAACTCCCCACATATGTTAGGGACACCACCCATGCCCTCCACCGCCTCCAAGACTTCCGTTTCCCCATCCCCCAATGCCTCATTTTCACCATGGACATTCAGTCCCTCTACACCTCCATCTGCCATGACCAGGGCCTCCAAGCCCTCTATTTCTTCCTTTCCCGACGTCCCCAACAGTACCCTTCTGCTGACACTCTCATTCGTTTGGCTGAACTGGTCCTCATCTTTAACAATTTCTCCTTCGAATCCTCCCACTTCTTCCAGTTGAAAGGGGTAGCCATGGGCACCCTTATAGGCCCCAGCTATGCCTGTCTCTTTGTCAGCTACGTAGAACAGTCCATCTTCCGTAGTTACACCGGCATCACTCCCCACCTCGTGCTGCTGCAAGGAGGTTGAGCAGTTCATCAACTTCACCAACACATTCCACCCTGACCTTAAATGTACCTGGACCATCTCTGACACCTCCCTCCCCTTCCTGGACCTCTCCATCTCCATTAATGACGACCGACTTAACACTGACATTTTTTACAAATCCACCGACTCCCACAGCTACCTGGATTACACCTCTTCCCACCCTACCTCCTGCAAAAATACCATCCCGTATTCCCAATTCCTCCACCTCCACCGTATCTGCTCCCAGGAGGACCAGTTCCACCACAGAACACACCAGATGGCCTCCTTCTTTAGAGACTGCAATTTCCCTTCCCACGTGGTTGAAGGTGCCCTACAATGCATCTCATCCACATCCCGCACCTCCACCCTTAAAACTCCACCCTCCTGACCATAACAAGGACAGAACCCACCTTGTTCTCACCTTCCACCCGACCAACCTTCACATAAACCGCATCATCCGCCGACATTTCCACCACCTCCAAACAGACCCCACCAGCAGAGATATATTTCCCTCCCCACCCCTTTCCGCTTTTCACAAAGACCATTCTCTCTGTGACTACCTGGTCAGGTCCACGCCCTCCAACAACCCACCTTCCTGTCCTGTCAGGTGCAGGAATTACAAAACCTGCGCCCACACCTCCTCCCTCACCTCCATCCAAGGCCCCAAAGGAGGCTTCCACATCCATCAAAGTTTCACCTGCACATCCACCAATGTCATTTATCGTATCCGTTGCTGCCGATGTGGCCTCCTCTACATTGGTGAGACTGGACGCCTCCTTACAGAGCACTTTAGGGAACATCTCCAGGACACCTGCACCAATCAACCCCACAGCCCTGTGACCCAACATTTCAACTCCCCCTCCCATTCTGCCAAGGACGTGCAAGTCCTGGGCCTCCTCCACCGGCGCTCCCTCACCACCCAACGCCTGGAGGAAAAATGCTTCATCTTCCGCCTTGGAACATTTCAACCCCAGGGCATCAATGTGGACTTCACCAGTTTCCTCATTTCCCCTCCCCCCACCCTATCCCAGTTCCAACCTTTCAGCTCAGTACTGTCCTCATGACCTGTCCTACCTGCCAATCTCCCTTCCCACCTATCCACTCCACCCTCCCCTCTGACCTATCACCTCCATCCCCACCCCCATTCACCTATTGTATTCTTTGCTACCTTCTCCCCAGCCTCACTATATCTCTCCCCTCCTCCACCACCCCCCCCCCACCCCCCACTTATCTCTCCACCCTGGAGGCTCTCTGCCTCCATTCCTGATGAAGGGCTTTTGCCCGAAACGTCGATTTTCCTGCTCCTCAGATGCTGCTTGACCTGCTATGCTTTTCCAGCACCACTCTGATCTAAACTTTGGTTTCCAGCATCTGCAGTCCTCACTTTTGCCTAGCCCTGTTGAACCAGATGTGAAGTCACAATATCAGTTTATTGCTTATGGTCTGAAATCATACAAGTTAGTAATATCACTTGTAATAAATCTACAATTATAACCTTCTAATTGATCTCATTAACAGTTTGTAATGTTTTAAATAGAAGTACTAATTAATATTGAAGGCAGTATTGAAGACATGCAAGATGAAGTTTACATGCTATTTGCTTTCAACACCCAAAGGCAAAGATAAAGTGTATATGCACTGATGGATTAATAATGGCGTCAGAACAGTGAGATCATTAACTACTTCCATAGTCTGACTCAAACAACAGATTCTGATCTTTTTGATGTTATCAACTTAGGATATGTTATCGAGAAAAAATAATAATCATTAAAATGTTAAAATACTGACTTTTTCTATGAGTAACCTCCACTCCCATGCAATCAGCCAAGATACTCCAAAAATTGTTTTGTTTTTCTCCCTGTCTCCTCACCTTTTCCCTAAAAACATCATGGCAGCACTGGACAGAAAAAAACCGAGGTGTAAAGAAAGCTACAGCTCTGAACTGACTCATTTGAACATCTGGATACTGCATTTCTAATGTTAATTGGATAGTTTTCATCATGATATTCCAAAGGATCCATGGTGATTATAAAACTGCTGCCATAATTGGAAATTTTTAACAAGAATGAAATATTGAATAAGATAGGCCTTGTCCAAAGCATTTCCAAAACTTGATCAGAATTATGTCTACAACTGACAAGACAAGTGTTAGTCTTTGTATTGTTTTGTGATCTCTAAACTCGTTTCGATAACATGCTACTTTACATTCTATGCTCATCAATAAATACATCTATTCAGGCTATCAGCAATTTCAGCAAGAATTCATTAAGTTCCCTTTTCCCTGATCATAGATCACTTCACCGTCATTTTGAAATGTCTTATTTCTTAAAATATGTCTATCTTTCACTTATACCAAACAACTATATTATGATATTTCAGTATAAGTGGGAACAGGGAAGATACATAATATACTTGACAAACACAAATACCTGGAATTTCTCTGGGCCTGTTCCATTTTCTGTTGTAACCTCAATTGACAGAATGATTGAAGAAAAGATGTAAGTATTTAAAATGTCGATTTGCTCTGTTTTTTTGGTTTTCTACTAATTGATCACCTTACTTATAATCGAAGAACCATGTAGAAATTTTCCCTAAATACTTATTTACTAGTTGAACTTCTCCCCCAGCTTATCACCCTTCATTACTTAATACTCTTTATCCTTTATCCATGTAGTAAGGCCATAAGGATTTTTGTTTACTTTGTAAGTGAATTTTAAAAGTTACTAACAGGTCAGGATTTTCCTTTTTTTTAAGCATGGGGCAGGTACTTTTAGAAGTAAGAAACTCGCTGCCACCACCACAGAAAATGCTTACTGGATCAAGTGTCAATCAAAGAATTAAGTGCTGACCAGCAGCATTCCTGACCTGTTAGGTGTTGAGGTTGAGAGGTCCCACCTGCTTCAAGCTGTCAGCCAATTGGAGGTTGGAGCCATTCTGAGCAGCAGAGGTTCATTGTTTCAGAACAATGTGAAGACTGGGACTGGTGAGAAAGTGTTTTGAGAGAGATTGTGGGGTGGGGCTCCCAGGGAGAGGGATATAGCAGGGCATTTGGAGGCATAGGCAAATATTTTGCTTTTCAGTATTCAACTCCTTACTCCCCATTATTGCTCCCAGTTGTCTCCAGGTTAGGGCAAATTGAGGTTTCTCACTCCCAACCAGCAGACAAACTGCTCTATTTTCCCAGTCAGGGAGGCAGCCACTCTTCTTATCTGCCAGGAAGGACCCAGTGGCCATGCATTGTGGCTTTTATCATAGAATTCTTCGAGTGTGGAAGCAGGTCATTCAGCCCATTAAGTCCACATTGACCCTCCAAAAAAGCAACCCACCCAAATGCATCCCTCCATCCTATTGCTGTAACCCTACATTCCCATGGGCAATTCACCTAACCTGCATGTTTTTGGACTGTGAAAGGAAACCGGAGCACCCGGAGGAAACCCACACAGACATGGGGAGAATGTGCAAACTCCTATTTCAACTATTCTGCTGGGTGCAATTTACATCGGCTTCTGCTACAGTTCCACATCTCTGCAACAGATTATCATACAGAAGTATAGGAATCTATACAACAAAAGACTGGGTTACATGGGGTACCATGTTCTTTGCATTGCTAGCTGTCCACCAAATAAGTTAAAAGTTATTTAGGAACTCATTCACAGTAAAGCTCGGTTGCCTGCAGTAATTTTATGCTCAACAGAGGCTAATGTATGGAATCATAGTGTTCAGAAGAGCTCCTTTGTCCCATCAAATCTACCACCAAAAATATACTACTATCTTCACTAGTATCACTTTTCTGTGCTAGGTCCTTGGCCTTGAATGCTATGACATTTCAAAGTGCGCATCCAAGTATTTTTTAAAGGTTGTGAGGTTTTCTGCCTCATATACCCTGACACTGAGTATATTCCAGACTCCCACCACTGTCTGGGTTTTTAAAAAAATCTTCTTCAAAGCCCTCTCAACATCTTGCCTTTCATTTTAAAACTATGTCTCCTTGTTATTGACTCTTCAATTAAGGATAGCAGCGGCTTCCTATTCAACCTGTCCATGCCTCTCAAAGTTTTATACACCTCTATCAGGTCCCCAAACAACTTTCTCTGCTTCAAAGACAATAACATAAGCTAATCCAGCCTCTCTTTGCAACTGAAATGCTCCATCCAAGGCGAGATCCTGATGATCCTCTTTTGCACACCCTCTGGTGCCACCATGTCCTTCCTGCAATATGCTGATTGGTACTCAGCTGTGGACTAACTAAACTTCTGCACAGCTCCAACATAACCTTCCTGCTCTTACAATCTGTGCCACAACTGATGAAGACAAGAATCCCGTATGCCTCCTGAACTACCCCATTAACCTGTACTGCCACCTTCAAGGATCTGTGGACAACCATCTCAAGGTCCCTCTGTTTCTCTGAGTATCCTAGAATCTTTCCATTCCCCTCTCTTGTACTTTATTCCAAAGTGCATCACCTCACATTTATCAGGTTCAATTCCAGACGCTACTGATCTGCTTATCTGGCCAATCCATTAATATCTCCTGAAACCTAACACCTTCATCCTCACTGGGACCACCCGGTCAATCTCTGTGTCATCTGCAAACTTTCTTATCATACCTCCTACATTTTCATCTATATCGTTTATGAATATCACAAACAATAATGGACCCAGCACTGATCCCTGAGATATGCCACTGCACAATAGGCTCCAGTCTCACAAACAACCTGATACCAACACGCTCTAAGTCAACTTTGGATTCTTGCCAGGTTACCCTGGATCTTGTAAGCTTTTACCTTCTTTATCTGTTTCCCATTGGGAGCTTGTCAAATGCATTGCTAAAATCTATATAAACTACATTAATTGGGTCAGGGTGAAACTTGTGCTCCAATGTATGGAAGTAGTCACACCTTAGATAGCTTCAGCCACAGCATCAGCTCACTGAGTTGGTGTGAAGGAGGCAGGATGAGGTACTTGGCTTCCATAGGCCCAAAGGTGTGGGCATGCCACCTGATGCCTCCATGCCCCATTTACACCCAAGTAAAATGGGAGACGGGTTTGGGAGCAGGTACAATTGCAGTGGGCAACCCATGTACTGCATTTTATGAATTTTGACAATTTTTAAGGATCTAAAAGCAAGTCTAAAACCTGACAAATATATAGAACCTTCCAGTTTGAATCATCATGCCTTGATGACATAGAACTGGATTTTCCCAGTTCTGCCATTCCACAGTTTGGCAGAATGCTGTGAGTCATTATAGACGTTTAAAGTTGGACTGTAAATTTTAATGTATCTTGTGATAAGGGATCATCTAAATGTTGGAAGTTAAATGTGGTAAATCATTCTTATTAATCAGTGTGTTTAAAACATAATGTTTGCAATAGACATTTAGAATTATATATTATTTAGACTCAGCACAGGCTCCTGGGGTCTCTCACAATTGATATTGTGTGGGTTGGCATGATAGCTATAGGAGAAAGAATAAGATCATGGTTTAGTATGGGTTGGCACTAAGTTGGCATGGGGCTATAAAGGGCCACGAAGTGTGGGATTATGAGAATAGGTTGGTATGCAGAGCGTGAGTTATTGGCGGCCAGGATGGGGGGGGGTGGGGTGGGGTAAGGGGGTGGTGGTGGTAGCAGGGAAAGGGCCATAAGGTGTCATATGTGTGGAGAGTGGAGAGGCCTAGGTTGAGCTACTAAACACACAAAGTGGGGACTTTTGTAGGAATGAGAAAGTGGGTTTTAGTATATGTGGAGAGTTAAATCTGAAGATGATAGTTGATGTCATTAGATTAGATTAGATTAGATTACTTAGATTAGATTAGATTACTTACAGTGTGGAAACAGGCCCTTCGGCCCAACAAGTCCACACCGCCCCGCCGAAGCGTAACCCACCCATACCCCTACATCTACATCTACCCCTTACCTAACACTACGGGCAACTTAGCATGGCCAATTCACCTTGCCTGCACATCTTTGGAGTGTGGGAGGAAACCGGAGCACCCGGAGGAAACCCACGCAGACACGGGGAGAACGTGCAAACTCCACACAGTCAGTCACCTGAGGCGGGAATTGAACCCGGATCTCTGGCGCTGTGAGGCAGCAGTGCTAACCACTGTGCCACCGTGCCGCCCACTTGTCCTCTTCTGGATCTTGTCATCTTGTCCTCTTCTGGATTTTACTTGGACAGATTTGAAGATTGGGGCATCTCCTATGCAAATGTCAGGATAATTGATTAAAATACTCAAATCACTTCTTAAATTGTGCGTTCATGAATGATTCTGTCTTTAGCAGGCAGAAAAGCTAGCCTGAGTTATCAGGAACTGGTCAGGGTAACTAAAACTAGTAAACTGTGGGGAGTACTTTTTAAGAGAACCAAACAGCTGGAGAGTCTTTGATCAGTGTGACAGATGCAGCCATGGCAAGATGACGGGCTGATGCTCGTAGCAATCCTTGTCAGAGAATGTTTTCAATACCTATGGGTGATTGCATTGGAAATTATGGTCCCCTTTAAAATGGTATGCTTTTAGTATTCCATATTTAACATTTCCTATGTCGCATGAGACCTCATTTAACTGTGTTACAGTAGTAACTAGCTATATACACATTACTCTATTATGACTGAAGTGTTTTTGGAAACAAAGTTTTTGTTCTTGGCAGGAATGAAAACTAATATTTAAATGGTGATGGCCAAGGGAACAATGGCCAGCCTAGCATCATGAGTAATTGTCCATAGTTATTGGGCAATAGGATTTAAACAGGTGATTGATACAGCTTGGCCAGCCAGCCTCCAAAACAAGATATATCAACTGGGGATAGGTGGAGAGAGAATGAGAGAAGATACAGAAAAACAAGCCATCATCTTGTTGAGAAAAGACCAGAAGTTCCTCTCTATGAGCTCAAAAGAAGAGCAAAGAATGTTATCACTAAAGATTGAACAACATCAGGGAAGAATACTCCACCACTTCAAACCAGCTGTCCCTGTTCCTCCATTCCATAGAACTGCTTCTGTATTGGTAAAGCATTTTCATCTGTCACAGTTAAATATGTTCTTTTCTGAGTGACTAATGTGTGATATGAACAAACTCAACATCACTGCCAAAAATTGGTGACTGGCTGTAATAGGAAGTTGTGACCATGAACCTCCAAAATCAACAATTGCTAACTTCTAAGAAATCAATGCATATATCTTTCGTTTTGCTTACCGTCAGCCACACTTCCTTACTAAATGCCTTTACAATGGCATGGGAGCAATGTTCGCAGTTCCCATTTCTACGTCTGAACAAGAGGAACTACAAAATAAATACCAACAACAGCAGGAGCAATCGCAACACCAGCTGCTTTCTTCCCATACTATTCCACAGGTTAAAGGTGATGAATAGAGAACCTGATCCAAAGGGGCAAGATCCTTAACTAGTGTCTGCAGATACAGCAGATCAGCTTTCTCAGGACAAATGCCATAAGAGAGTCAGGTTTTAGGTCGTGATAGGTTATTGACATCTGCAGCCTTTTGGAACAAGACCTTATTCCCAGTGGGTCAGATAAGCACATATTACCAGGAGGAGGGTGGGGTTGGTGGAAAGGTAGCTGGGAATACGATTGGTCGATGAAGGTGGGGGTGAAGGTGTTAGGTCGGAGAGGAGGGTGGAGTGGATAGGTGGGAACAAAGATGGACAGGTCAGACAGTTCAAGAAAGCAGTGCCGACTTGGAAGGTTGAATCTGGACTAAGGTGTGGGTAGGGGAAATTAGGAAACTGGTGAAATCTACATTGATCCAGTGTAGTTGGAGGATTCCAAGGTGGAACATGAGGTGTTCTTCCTCCAGGCGCCGGCTGGCTAGAATTTGGCAGTGGAAGAGGTCCAGGACTTGCATGTCTTTTGGCAGAGTGGAGGGGCAAGTTAAAGTGTTCAGCCACAGGGTGGTGGGATTGCTTAGTGCACATGTCCCAGAGATGTTCTCTGAAACATTCAGCAAGTTAGTCTCCCCAGTGTCCAGGAGATCACATTGAGGGCAATGAACAGTAGATGACATGTGGAAGCATAGGTAAATCTCTGTTAGATGTGGAAGGATCCTTTGGATTGAGGTGAGGGAGGAGGTGTGGGCACAGGTTTTGCACTTCTTGCGGTGGCGGGGAGTGGAGGATGGTATGGTAAGGAGTGTGGACCTAACAAGGGAGTCATGGAGGAAATGGCCTCTCTGGTACACAGATAGGGGTGGGGAGGATGGGTTCTGTTTGTAGGTGGGGGAAATGGCAGAGGATGATATGTTGTATCCAGAGGTTGGTGTTGTGGAAGGTGAGGACCAAAGCGGTTCTGTCCTTGTTGCAACAGATCAAGTGTGGAGCCATGGCTCGACTAAAGAACCACTGTAAAGCCCTCTCCAGCTGTAAATAGTTAATGGTCCTGCCATTTACGCAGAAAATGTATTCAGAAAATTCCATTCATTGTTTTTTAACTTGTCGAAATTTCTTGAAATAAGTTTACCATATGTAATAATGTAACTTGTTTATTATTTCAGCATGCAAAGGTCAATCTTTAACCTTGATACTAACTGAAAACTGTGAAGTGCTTTAGAAGCCATTGTCTTTCTTATCAGTGGAGAAATGTATATTTGGATTGCTGTGACTCCCAAAGTTCTGTGTTTGACTGGTTCCAGATTGACACAACACTGAAGGGCATCCGAATCATTCAGTTCCATGATGTTTGTAATTATATTGATACTTTACTCATTTTTACATCTAATACCAATGCTTTTCACAAAATTGAGGTTGGATTTGAAGACCTTTTAAAAGGTAGGTACATATCTTTTGAAAAAGAGATTGTTTGAGTAACTTTTCTTTTTGATTTTAATGACATTTCACTGATTATGTTGCAAATGAACTGTTTTTCTCATGTCAAAATCTTAGCAAGACGAACAGGCACACCATAGTCAAGCATTTCAAATGGAAATGTGATCATGCAATATTCATTACCATGGAATATATTTTGCTGCTACAATGGCTATCTGGATAAACAAAAGGTAAAGAGGGACTAATGTGTACATTCGATATAATGTGAAAATTATCTGAAGTAAGGGGCTGAATTATTTTCTAAAGGCAGATTCCCCTATTCTGGCTTAAATGGTAGAGTGCCTCTACCTGGCTGCCTCATCATGCTTTAATTTTTCAGATGGTACATCTTTAATCATCAATAGCTGAGACTTCTGCACCTTTTCAAAAAGATGTCCTCCCTCAGAGCTGTTGGTTAATTTTCCCACTCATGCTCAAGTCCAATCTCTTTCTTCAAATACTGAAGATTTGGTTTATAAAATACTTACAAGTTAATTAATAATTTCAGTCACAACGAAAACACGCTACTAACTGAAGTAAATAGCCTAAACTTAAGTAAGAGGAAAAATATATATAAATCACAGAGTCTATGTTATAAAAATGGTAATGAGCCTTCAGGATGTCCAGTTTTGACTGTGTCATCTAACCTTCATTTGTCCCACTTATTGCACTAAGTATGTCATACTATACAATGGAGGTGAAACTTTGTCTCCTTAAGAATTATGCACTTCTAATGTTATTCAGGGTTGGTGTTCTGCCAGTTTCACTGGTGATCTTGAGATCAAGGATTTTATCTAATTGTGTTAATTTCCTCACCTGTTGGCACAAGTCCAATCTATCAATTCAATCTTTGCTGATTCAGTCTGTCATGTAACCATTTAATTACTGTTGATGGTCAACATTTGTCCTCCATGCAAAAAACATCTGGTGTACCAGCTGCCTCCAGGCGATGCCAAATTGAATGATTCTTTGAAACGTGAAGAGTTGTAGTGGATAGTGATCAACAGATTTCTTTGACTTTGTTTGACCTGAAATCATGAGAGTTAGCAGAATATAGAGCCCATGTTGAGAACTAGTTACTTCCAATAAACCATGTAGCGTCATGATCCTACTTCTGGATATACCCAGAATTGATAATGCAGAACTATATAAGGCTGTTGCTTGAATGGTCTGCAGGACAATTCCTCCCATTTGGATAGAAATTCTCAGATATAAGTGGGGAGGACAGGAGTCTTATAGTAATGTCTAGATTGTTGTTACTCAGACTGTCTGATTTATTATTAATACTGGAGTTTATTATAGGATTTATTATGTACCAACCCACAGATTACTAGTTCTATTGAATATTTACCTACACAGAGAGGAGACTTTTATCCCATAGACAAGATGGAACTTTACTCAAATTCCAAACCCAGAAGGATTATATGCTCTAGGTATTTGACCATCCAATCTTCTGCCGCTAATCATTAAAAGTGTCAGTATTGGTTTCATTTCCTGGAGCAGGCATAATGCCAGTTTGAGCTCATCATCACAATTTTGCAGATGACAAAATGTAATCCTGTAAATAAAACATGTTTACCATTTGCAATGTATGAGATCAATCCCTTTCTTGCCTTCCAACAGAATAACAGCAAACTTAAATGTCACAAATTAATGCATAATAACAATGAACAGATACATTTTTAGTAATATTGTTCTGTGTATTTCTCTTTGAATGGCAATTAAATATGTATTATCTACTATTTCTGGGTGCTGTACCAGGGATGTGTTTTGGGTATTATGCAAACTCTGTGTTTGTCTTGCTTATGTATAAAGGAATGTTTTGGGATTATACTTGTACTACATGTTTAAAAACTTTTGAATTAGTGTTGTAAGTGCATAGTTTGGTTTACTTTATTTTATCTTCTTTTTTTAAATTAACTAACATTTGCTTTATTGTTAAAGCAAAATCTACAGCATTGCACGCTTATGTTTCACGGAGAGACCACTTTGCTAAGACCTAATCAAAACAACATATGATCAGGGATCAGGGATCTAACCTGTCCAGTAATAGCATAATTTGGGATCATAACACTGAACCAGGGTTTATTTCCAGGATAATGAGTGTTTAAGGCAATTCAAAGTTAAAAATCACACAACATCAGGTTATAGTCCAGCAAGTTTATTTGGAAGCACTAGCTTTTGGAGCGCTGCTCCTTCATCAGGTGGTTGTGATAGGGTTGTCATGTCAGGAATAGCTCTGGTGAGATAAAGTTGCATAATATATTATCATTAAGGAATTTACATTTTTTTAAGATACAGATGGATTTTTGTTTCAGTTCTGTGAAGGTAACTTTCTGATAAGAGCTCAGAAAATCTTTTATAAAAGTGACCATAATGCATCATTTCAGGGAAAATGTGATACTAACGTGTCAACCCAGATGCTTGTGGTGTTACTTGATAAACTGTCTACACTGTTGAGTTTATAGTATATGTAAAAGACAAATGATCCAAGGACACTTGTAGTTTAATCGGAGTCCAGGTCAAAAGAATGAGGTTTCAATTTCATCCTAACAGAAGAATCAGATTTTTCAGTTTAGAAGAATTGTTCATCCTATACATAGAATAGATTATGTTTGCACAATCTCCAGGTTGTTAGAGTTTATAAAAGCCTTTTGACTGTCAGAACTGGAAATGAATCCAGGCCAATCAACTTGAAAGAAATCTTAAAACTGTTTCAGCAGATCCAGAAAGGAAACTGGAAACAGTCAGTTAAGTAAGAAATTAAAGAGTCAGGAAATAAGTGATATTTCTCTGGGATTGATTATCTGAAAAGTATATTCCTGGGAAATATCCTAACTCTTTTTTTTACTGTTTATGTTAATATCTTTTCAAATAGTCTGTTTTTGTTTCTTTTCTGTAACTAATTTGTGTGCTTTGTTGAAGAACATTGACAGCCTTATGTGAATATGTTCAGTGACTAACCAACCCAGTAAATAATCACAAACAATAAATATATGATACAGCAAGCCAGGTTTCACTCTGGGATCCACGTTGTTCAGTATTAACATTGGCTGGGATCATAAGATTGTGAAGAGAGCATTTTTTAAATTTATTCATGATTATGGGCAAACATGTTACTGGAATTTATGTGGGCTGTGTAGACATTGTTACTTTGTAAGCAGACATGGCACCATGGCATGTGCAGAATGCAGTCCACGATCAGATTGATGATTGTTTTGTGTATTTGTGACCAGTTGTGGATGTCAGAAGTCATCAGTCTGATGAAAACATAGCGGCTTCTGGACAGGTGTTTATAATACAACAAGAGAAACTTCTGCTTTGCAGAAGAAGCAGGTCCTACCCTTCTGCAGTAAGAGTGACTAACACTTGAAGAAAACCAGTTATTTTCTCCTATTGGTTGCTTTAAATTGTTGTCATTAACCAGTGACCCAAATACTTCAAAATTAATGCCACCTGTAAAGAAGTGAAAGAACTTGGAGAGAAGAGATCAGAAAATAGAAGACCTTGGGAAGCAAAAGGAACATCTCATCAAATACTATAGACTGGTGCTATTGAACTGTGCTTCCCTCGGGTTTCTTCTTCCACCTATAATACTACTTTGTTTTGTTTGTTTGTTCTGTGTATATAGGTATGTATAGAAGGCCAAGTGTTTCAATTAGTAGAACCATATGTTGATAGTTCATGCTTTTGTCTTGCCCATGGTTGATATTTATTTTTTTGCAACAAGTAATGGTTCTTGTTAAACATAGGAACCTGGTTTTTATTTGTTAATCTGAGTCCATCAGACAGTAAATTGGGGACTTTGAGTTTGTTGGTTAAACCTTTAACTTTTGTAATGGCCCTAGGAAGAGTGCCACTCCAATATCACATGCCTATTGGGTTACAACAAAAGATTGAGGCACTTCTTGGGACTAGTTTGAAACAAAGACACTGAAGATTTGGGTGTGCTATTAATAAGTGACAAATGTAAAAGAAACACTGGTTCTGTACTGCAATTAAGAAATTACACTGGAAATTGCAAAACTTCCCTGAAGATTGCAACTTTGTCTCTGGTGGCCTTAAGTGAGATTACAAAAGGCAAATTGGTAGAGTTGGTGAGTAATTTGGGGATGGATTTGCCTAGCAAAACAAAGAAGACGATATTGGCACTGTATTTGTGTTGAGTAGAAGTATTGAGTCATTATAGGAAAAAGTGAGGACTGCAGATGCTGGAAACCAGAGGTTAGATCAGAGTGGTGCATGGAAACCAACCCTTCAGTCCAACTCATCCATATATCTTAAATTAATTGAGGCCCATTTGGCCTATGTCCCTCTAACTCTTTCTATTCATATACCCATCTAGATGCCTTTTAAATGTCGTAATTGTACCAGCCTCCACCACTTCATCTGCCTACTCATTCCATACACGCACCACCTTCTGTGAGAAAAAGTAGCCCCTAGGTTCCTGTTACATCTTTCCCGTCTCACCTTAAACCTATGCTCTCTAGTTTTGGACTACATGGGGAAAAGAAAACTTTGGCTGTTAACCTTATCCATTCCCTTATTGATTTTATAAACCTCTGTTACATCACAACTCAGCCTTTGCTCCAAAGAAAATAGCCCCAGCCTATTCAACTGCACCCCATAGATCAAATCCTCTAACCCCGTCAACATCCTTATAAATCTTTTCTGCATCCTCTCAAGTTTAACAACATCTTTTCTATAGCAGGAAGACCAGAATTGATCACAGTATTCCAAAAGTGGCCTCACCAAAATCCTGTACAGCTGCAACATTACATTCCAACTCTTAAGTTCAATGCACTGACCAATAAAGGCAAGTGTACCAAATGCCTTCTTCACTATTTAGAAGAATGAGAGGTTATCTTATCGAAACATATAAAATTATGAAGGGAATAGATAAAGTTAGAAGTAGGGAGGATGTTTCCACTGGCGGGTGAAACTAGAACAAAAGGGCTTAGCCTCAAAATTAGGGGGAGCAAATTTAGGACTGAATTGAGGAGGAACTTCTTCAGCCAAAGGGTTGTGATTCTGTGGAATCCCCTGCCCAGTAAAGTAGTTGAAGCTTCCTCATTGAATATTTTTAAAGCTAAGATAGATAACCTTTTTGATTAGTAAACGAATTAAGGGTTATGTGAGAGGATAGGTAAGTGGAGCTGAGGCTACAAAAAGGTCAGCCATGATCTTATTGATTGGTGGAGTGGGCCTGAAGGGTCAGATGGCCTACTGCTGGTTCTTATGTTCTTACGTTCACTGCTACCTCTGACTCCACCTTCAAAGAACCGTGAACCTTAAACCCCTGGGCCTCCTTGTTCAGCAACGCTGCCCAGGACCCTATTACAAGTACAGCAGGGAGTGAAACATCAGAATCAAGTCATTTTGAGATATGGTTAAAATAGTGTGACCATTAGCAGAATGTAAAACTGGAAATGGCAATAAAAAAAAGTGAAGTGGAAATGAAAACAATGAAAATTAAGTCTACAATTTAAATTACAAAGAGAAAAGAAAATGGTAAAACACATATGGCAACTTAAAATGCTGCAATTGAAATAAAAATGATGCTGATGCAGGCCTTAACTATGAAAACCTGAGTAATAAGATATAGGTCAGTAAAGAAATGTTTAAGGTTGTACAGGCCATACTGAAATTTGAGAGAAAGGATGTGGAGGCATTATTTATTTCTTTAAGAAAATAACGAGATAAATAAATTATGACATTGCACATGCACAGTTAGTAGACACGTAAACTGCAAAAAATTAATCCTCCACTGTGACAGGAGTAGTCTAGAGATAATGATGTTGTGAAAAGAGCTACAATGGCTGCATATGTCTTAGTGCCTGAGGTATACAGGTAAAGATTTCAGAATTTAAGGGAACAGCCTGGGAAAATCTATGATAAATTTGAATGGGTTAAACAAAGTAGTATTGACAGATGGATATGAGCATTGCAAGCTGAAATTAGGTATGAAGTCCTTAAATGCATTATTCTCTTTGAGGAATACAAAAAACTCACTACTTTCTATAATAAGAAACCATGCTGAGGACCAACAGGCAGCAGTAATGGATAATGATTACAAGCTGATCTACAACATTAAACCTTTTATTTCGCCATCACCCTTACAAAGAGCTAGAAAATGGAAGTGTGAAAGGAAGGCAAATTGCCAGTGAAAAGAATTGATTGCTGGGAATGCTGTAGAATCTCTTCAGATTAGTAAGAAACATTTGAGTGTAGAGGTGAGAATCAAGTGTTCATGAAATGTTTTCACTCAGAATGCTAGAAGTGCAAGAGAAAACCCATGTTAGAGTTCATAAGAATGGATCCAAATAAGCAGCTCAAAAGGAAAATGCCACAGCTCAAACTGTAGCTTTCACTACAAGGAGGAGACCAGTAAGTACTGCTGTAAGTGCAGTAGAAATGTACAGTGTAGATGAGAGGTATAAAGAGTTTTGACTAAAGTGGAGATAACTCCCTTTTCTTCAAACCTATCACCATGCTAAGGGATACAGGCATTACTCAAATCCTGTAGCTGGAGAAGAACTTAGTTTTCCTTCCAGAGAGTTCAATGAATGCCAAAGCTATGGTAAGTAGGATAAGTGGAGAGTGTTTCCCAATTCCATTGTAGAAAGTACAATTGGAGTGTGATTTGTTATCTGGACTTATGGTAGTTGGACCAACAAAGAATTACGCATGGTCAGAGTTGCTTTATTCCTAGGGAATGATTTGATTGGAGTCATCATTATCACTTTGCTTCAAATCACAGAAGATCTGAGTTAAGCTAAAGAGATGGAATGGTTGCAAAAACAGCATCCTGGTATTTATGCATTGTGTGTAGTGACCAGAGCAATGTCTGAACAAAGTCCAAAACCAAAAGTCAAAGTATTACCAGCAACAGATGTTAGGCTGGTTGTAACTATTTAATCTGAGGTTAAGTCAAAATAAGTTTTTAGCATAAATTTTCACAAAGATATTCCTTTATGAACCATTACAGTTAAGGTAGAAAAGTTAGCTCAGTTTTTAATTGTCATTGACCGTAAATTGAGATACAATCAGATCAGAGGTCTACCTTTTTGTCTAAAGGTTTCCAGGACATCTTCAGCAGCTTGGGTGTTAAACAATTGAAGCCAATTGTCCATCCTCCAGACACACAAACTTTAGAGATTTACCTTCAGACTCTCAAAACCATAATTAAGGCATACTATCATGAACATCCACAGGATTGAGAAAAATGATTTGATTTCTTACTATCTGCTCCCAGAGATTCTCCAAATAAATTTGCTGGATTTAGTACATTTGAATAGATCTATGTCAGGGGGCACGGTGGCTCAGTAGCTAGCATTGCTGTCTTACAACACCAGGGACCCGGGTTTGATTCCCACCTCAGGCGACTGTGTGGAGTTTGCTCATTCTTCCCTTGTCTCCATAGGTTTCCTCCAGATGCTCCGGTTTCGTCCCACAATCCGAAGATGTGTGAGTCAGGTGAATTGGCCATGCTAAATTGCCCATTGTATTAGGTGCATTAGTCAGGAGTAAATATAGAATAGGGGAATGGGTCTGGGTGGCTTAGTCTTTGGAGGGTCGTTGTTGACTTGTTAGGCCAAATGGCCTATTTCCATGCTGTAGGGAAGCTAACCTAATCTAATCATAACATTAGGGGTCCATTAAAATCAAATAGGGAAAATTCCTCAATACAAATCCTCAATGTTGCATTGTGTGTTCATATTTTTAGAAAGACTTATAGGAGCATGTAAGATAGCACAAGAGCATTTGAATGCTTCGCAAATAAAAATGAAAGAATGGACAGTAAAAACGTTCCAGATTGTGATGCTGGAAAAGCACAGCTGGTCGGGCAGCCTCTGAGGAGCAGGAGACAGGAGCTCTCCTGCTCCTCGGGTGCTGCCTGACTGATTGTGCTTTTCAAGCACCACACTCTTTGACTCTGATCTCCAGCATCCGCAGCTCTCACTTTCTTCCAGAAAAACATTCCAGATAAAAAAAACTAGAATGTTTCAAGTAGAAGCTGAAGTATTGCTATAGTTGCCTTCGCACAATGAACCTCTGAATGTGAAATTTAGTAGTCCATGCAGGGTCGTTAGGAAGTTTAGTAAACTGACATATCTGATAGTTAATTTGATCATAGGAAGAAGTATCAGCTATGTCAGACAAACAGTATCATCATAGGGAACAGGGAAAGGAGGGGCAAGAGTACTAAGAGTAGTGGAGAATGACAGAGACATTACCAAGAATTAGGTAGATGAAGTGACAAACAGTTCTTGAAGCAAACACAGAAATACTGGGACAGTTGGATAATGAGTTGTCATGTTTCAACAGGAAGACCTTGTACGACTATCTAGGAAGTACAAGGTTTTCTTAAGAGCTGTACCTGGATGTAACAGAGTCAGTAATGAGAAAAAACCCCACCATCCTTATAGGTGTAGCCCCCAAAACAAGCTCAGGTAGGAAGAGATTCAACACTTGCTGGAAAATCAAGTGTTAAAACCTAACTGCTGGCATCTGATAGGTGAAGTGTCAAGTGAAGAGAGAACGCTGGCAGGTGGGTAGGATGCCAAATGGCAAGAGGGTAGGGTGCCAGCAGTTATGGTAGCAGGTGAATTTAAATGGACACTTTTGGAGGGTTCCAAGTTTAGGGGATTACGTAGTGGAATTGTCAATTTCCCAGTAATTCCTTCTAACTCGGCTATGTTGGGGGTTTTGCAGGGTCCCCATGGACAACCTGCATGTACACTTTAGAAGCAATTATCTGGCCATTGGGAAATCTAGGCTGATGGCACACAAACCATTGTGTTAAAACACTGAGACATTGAGGAGCCAATTTTACTCAAACAATCATGTCACTTAATGTAATCATCAAATACAGAGTTCTAGCAATGATGGCCTGATCTCCTGTGATAAATACTTTTAGATAATCTATTTGTTTCTGAACTTAAAAAAAACCTTTTACAGGCTCATTCATTTATGCTGGATGATGAAGAAGCTGTGGCTATGATATTAACCTAGTAAAATAACATTTTATGTACATGCTTATATGTGGATGTTAGAATTGATTTTTAAACATTCATGAGAAATATGTATGGAAATTTGATTTTTTCCAATTATATTTGGAGGCTTTGGTATTTCTTCAGCAAAAATTTGTAATGCATATTTTCAGGAATTTCACTTTCTGCATACATGCATGAAAGATCACCAGGAACAGTCACTTTGCATGAACTATGTCTTAGTTTTCATTAAGTTACAATTGCTATTTTGCATGACTAAATGATTGCCTAACAATATTTTTCATTGTTGAAAAGGATCTGGAACACATGAAATATTTGCAAAATGTGCACTATACATAAAATAAATTTCCAAACCGTATTTCAGACATACACAACAATCTTATCTGCTACAAGTTGATCAGATATACGGTCATAGAGATGTACAGCACAGAAACAGACCCTTTGGTCCAACTCATCCATGCTGACCAGATATCCTAATCTAGTCCCATTTACCAGCACTTGGCCCATACCCCTTGAAACCCTTCCTATTCAGGTACCCATCCAGATGTGTTTTAAATGGAAATATGTTAAGTTTCTTTCTGCAGCAGTGTGAAGATTTGCAAATATTTGAAGAAAACATTCTGGCTTGATGGATAATTAAAGTTTTTACTGCAAGTTTGCTATGACATTTAATTTGAGTATAAAATGACCCAAAAGCTCAGGCCTGACTCTGTTGCCTTTAAGATGGGTTTGTGGCTTTTGAGGATAAGGCCGATGAACAACAACTTGCAAGTTCATCATAAACAAGTCTAGCATATGTGAACGGCAAACGTAAGACAAAAACCTCCCAAGTTAGACTTAATATGGTCCTCAAAAGAAAGTTGTCTGAATTAGTCATCAAAAAGCTGCTGGACTGAGTACCGGTGACAAACGCAATTAGAACAGCAATTAGCACAATCACAATGTGACTAATATTCAGAGATTACAACCTGATAATTATTCTTCAAGTAACAATCTTCAATACTGTATATGAAAAAAGTCTACTTCAGCATCATTGCTAAAAATAATATGCATGGTGGCTCAGTGGTTAGCACTGCAGCCTCACAACACCAGGGCCCCAGGTTCAATTCCAGCCTTGGGCAACAGTCTGTGTGGAGCTTGCATGTTCTCCCTGTGCGTGGGTTTCCTCCGGGTGCTCCAATTTCCTTCCCCTGGTCCAAAGATGTGCAAGTTAGGTAAATTGGCCATGCTAAATTGCCCATAGTGTCAGGTGCATTAATCAGAGGGAAATGGGTCTGGGTGGGTTACTCTTCGGAGGGTCAGTGTGGACTTGTTGGGCCAAAGGGCCTGTTTCCACATTGTAGGGAATCTAATCTAATACATAAGTGCTGACTGGAGCAATGATTTTTTTTTTCTGTGAGTCAAGGATTTTTGGCATTACTACAAATCAGATATGCAACATTTGGCACAGATGCAGAGAATGAAAATTGTTTAAATTGTGCTATAACACTTAGCTTCACTCATTTCTGATGTCTCCATCAAGGTGCTAAGTAAATGCTCCAGAATTTAAAACTGTGCTCCAGGATTTAAATTTATGAGCTAAGATGATAGTTTAGTATAGAATTAAGGGAGTACTGCATTGTTGAAAATGTCATTCTTTGAATGAGATATTAAACTGAAATGTGTTTGCTGATTTAAAAGAATGCTAAAGATCCCTTGATACTATTCAAAGAACAGTCAAAAGTTCTTCTAGTTATCTGGCTAAAATTAATCCTTAATTAACATCAGCAAAAGTGGCTCAGCTGGTTATGTTCACAGGATCTTGCTATGAATAGAATGACTTTCATGTTTTTCAGCATAGCAACAGTGATACACTTCAAAATACTTTATTACATATAAAGCACTTTCAGAACTTAAGAGTTGTAATAAGGTGCTAAATGCATTTTTTCAACCAACCACAATATCCATAAATAACATTTAGACATCAACCAAGTTTAATCAGGTATTGGATGCTACAGTTAATAGACCATTCAAAATTGCTGTTGAAAGCTGTGTAGTAACTATATATTCTGCAAGTCTTCTCTGCCAGTGGTAAAATGAGAAAGGTCACTTATTTGCAGAATCAATATAATATTCTGAAGTCGATAATAATAATTCGCTGGAAATCAGTGAGGTTTCTTTGGAGGATGCTTCTGAGGGAGTGAAGTAATTGTACTGGTTGGACAATATTGATTCAAGATCCAGTTGTGCTGCACTGTATTGCACAATAAAGAGTCTCACTTCTTTACTCCAGTATCAAGTCAGATTCTAACAATCTGTGCTACTGTATTAATGTCAGTGCAAAGTGGCTTTCAACTAATGCTGCAGCTGTAGTAGCCATGCAGCCTGAGAATTTTGCAATCTGCAATCTTGAACAGTGACAGAAGCATCACAGATCAATAATAATTTCTGTTTTTATTTTGTTACATTGCATCATTTATTTCTGTTTACTATTATAGATTTCCCCTGTTGATTGTGTTATGAAGACGTTATAGTTGGGACAGCAGTTTGTTATCATTCCATATCCTGTGACAAGTCTTGAAATATTCACACTCCAATATAATTTTAGCTGCTGCTTGTCATAGCTTAAAGCATATCAATGACTAAAATTAATGCTAAGCTAAAAGAAGCTGAAAATGTGTTGCTGGAAAAGCGTAGCAGGTCAGGCAGCATCCAAGGAACAGGAGAATCGACGTTTCGGGCATCAGCCCTTCTTCAGGAATGAGGAAGGGCTGATGCCCGAAACCGATTCTCCTGTTCCTTGGATGCTGGCTGACCTGCTGCGCTTTTCCAGCAACACATTTTCAGCTCTGATCTCCAGCATCTGCAGTCCTCACTTTCTCCTCTAAGCTAAAAGAAGGGCAACCTGATAAAACTTCCAGTTTCTGCATGGATGCTTCTTTGGAATTATAGCTAATTTGTCCTCTCATTGCACTTTATTATTAATCAGCAGTATATTTTAAAGTAATACTATCCTACCACACCCAGTTAGATAAGAACCAGACATATTTCCAACTCCTGTGGTTGCAATAACAACTGCTCGGTCAGTCAGGAAAAGGCTAACTCAGTTCATTCACACTGTAACAAGAATATTGTGAGTCAACGTTTAGAAACCTATTGAAAAGAAATTGGATTGAAACTTTGTAAACATCCCCTCTGCTTGATGAGGTCTTAAACCACAGAAATGAAACAATTCTTTAATCCTTGCACACAACTAATGTTCTCCAGAGGCATTGGTAATGGGAATACACCTCAAACAGCAATTGGAGTTAGAAAGGGAAAAGTCAGTCACAGATTCTATTTCTGTCCCTCTCCAGTGACCTGGAAAACTACTTGACTGTGAATTTTGGATGACAGCATCTTTGAACTAGGATGTGATTTACTTTAAAATTGCTAACACTCCTCATCAAGCCTAATGTTGCTTACTTGATAGCTGATTCCTGTCTATAGGACAAAATATCTGCTCTCGTTTCTGTTAAATGAAAGAGAGATAATACAAGGAAAGAGAAGTTAAAGAAAAAGGAGAAGGCAAAAGCTCGGAAACATTTTCATTCTAGTTGACAGCTGAATGTCCTATATTTTCTTTAGGATAAACAGTAAGTTTTTTGCCAAAAGATAACTGCATTGTTTAATGAATTTGCAAACAATTGAGATTATAAGTTTACAAGATGTTTAATCAAATTGTTTTACAAAGGTGGGGAGAAATTCTGGCTTGACTAAACATTGAACATTGGGGTTTATATTTCAGTCTATAAAGTTTATAATTATTTGGACTATTGTTTGCTTGATATAAGTGTTGACATAAAGCATTATTATCTACTTATATTGAAGAAAAATGCCTTGTTTGTAAGCAAGAGCACAGTAATATTTTAAAGATCATCTGTTTCAGGAATGGTTGCTTCCAAAGGCAGATCATCAAATATTATTGGAACGTTGTTAGATGTCCAACCTTGAGCAGTTCTGTTGAAGCTTGGCCGACCAGCAGTACCATCTTGGAAAACAGGCAACTTGAGCTCTGGTTCCAGTAATGCAAAATCCAGTTTTGGTAACTTGAAACTCATGATTTTGGAAGCTCTGTCAAAACCACCATAAGGAGTTGCAACTCTGTGGAGTTAGAAGTAAAAATTTAGGAAAACACTAACAAATTGAGTTACCCCTTGTTACCTCTAACTTTGCTTTGATCTTCTTGAAGTATTTTGCATAACAGCTGCAATACTGTGGGATTACTGGTCTGAAACTCCAAAGCCCTCATGTAAATTCACTGGTTTTAATTGAAAGTTCTGATCACTTCCTTCCTATATTCTCCCTCCATTCTGCTGTGAATCTAAAGTGAGTCTGAATATGCTAATGTGACAGCCATGCTTCAGATCATAGGCTGGATCACAACAGTGACTACATTTCAAAAGTGCTAATTGGTTGCAAAGTGCCTGCAGCATCTTGATGTCCTGAAATGCTCCATTGAAAGGCAAGTATTTTCGGCTACCTATCCAAAATACCACCAGTATTCTAAATGTAACTTGTAATTGATTCTCACCTTTTCGATTTTGAAGTCATGAAATGCAAATAGTGATAGATTTTTAATTTAATTTCAGAAATTTGGAGGATAAAGTTTTGCTGACCCAGGGCGGAATGTAATGCAGGTAACAGGAGCTTAGCTTATTGTACAATCGGTGAGAGATCCATATTATCACTTTCAGGAAGGTCCACTGCATTAAGTGGCCATCAGGCAGAGGCAGAAAGATGGTTGGGCAGCATTCCACCCACTGTAATACTGCCCAGCCAATAAATACACCATGAGGTAGGGCATTAAATTCTGTCCCTTGATTTTGCACACCTAATTTGCTTTGGTATTAGTAAGGTGAATATTCTACTTTAGAATGTAACAGTATCTGGTTATAAATATAGGTTTGTTAGAGAATTAAGTGTAACTAAATAGGGCAGAACACATAGGTATTAATATTCAAAGATAAAGATATATGTAGGACTTAAACATAAATAACTCTATCACAGCTGACAAGAATAGGATACTTAAAGAAAATGGGGGACATGGGGATAACACATATGTGTCATAAATTAAATTAGTTTTCAATAACGAAAAACATAAACCGTAGTTTAATCACTAAAAAACAGGGCCTGGAAAGATATATCGCAAGATCACAACTAGACATGAAAGTAAAATTTTAATTTCTGAAGGAATACAGGAATGATTCATCAGATAAGAATGGCAAAGGTCCTGATCACATGAATACTATTAAAGTCCAGGATGAAACAACACTCATAAAAACAGAGAAATGAAACATGTTCACTGATAAAACTTTAACTATGTTTTTCTTTAAGATTGAAAGAATAAAGGGGAAATGAAAGCAATATCCGAATAAAAAAAACTTACATTTAGTGAAGGATTATTTTAAGAAAAAATGAATAAAAAAGAGATGGAAGAAGTATGAAAAATATGAGATAAAAATTCACAACTTTGTAAAGGAATTGTCACTGAATAATTAAGGAATCATACTTGAAATTTCACAACAGTTCTGTAGGAGGGTGACTGGACTTAACATTAACTCTGCTTTCTCTCCACAGATGCTGCCAGACCTGCTGAGTTTTTCCAGCAATTTCTCTTTTTTGTTTCACATTAATAAAGTTACTTAAAGAAGTCATGCATCAGTAACCAGGTATGAGCCACTTCAGCATTGGACATATTGTTTGTAGCATGCTGCCTTTTACTAGCAACATAGAATTTGCAAAGTATTTGGACTACTAACATGGAGAAGCATGGAAAATTTTGAACTTGTCAGGCTATTTAAAGTAGTTACTAAAATGCTGAAAAGAAACGACATTACATTAGCTTAATAGTTGCATCACTTTTCAACAATGTGGTTTGGATTTAAATTCTATTTTAGCCAGACATTTGCATTCCAGCTTTCCCTCAGGAGTGAATTTTGCTAGGGAAAGACACATTATTCCACAGCAAGAAAGAAGAAAACTGCATAAAATTGCAATGGGAACTTCTACTTCAACTAAATCTCTTGTTAGCATGAAAGTAAAATGGATGGCATTTTTAGAGATTAATTTAATGTGAATTTAATGTAAGCTCTACTGAAAAAATGTCAGAGTCCAATTTGATTTGGGGGAATGCGGAAAGACTATATAATGAGCCAGAAAGCAAGATCTCCTGAAAACATTGTTGTCAAAACTTTGCTCATGTGGTTGATTATATATTGATTAGGATGAACAGTAAATGTAGATTTTTAACAATATATTTTCATGTGTATATACAGTATACTATTTTTCCTTAGATATACTTTGGTCAACTGTCTGTGTGGATTTTGCACATTCTCCCCATGTCTGCATGGGTTTCCTCCAGGCACTCTGATTTCCTCCCACAGTCCAAAGATGTACAGGTTAGGTGAATTGGCCATGCTAAATTGCCCGTAGTGTTAGGTGGATTAGTCAGGGGTAAATGTAGGGGAATGGGTCTGGGTGGGTTGCTCTTCAGAGGGTCGGTGTCGACTTGTTAGGCCGAAGGGCCTGTTTCCACACTGTAGGGAATCTAATCTAATCATTCCACAGTTCTGGTGAAACACTGATAAATGTGGCTCTTGAGTATTGTACATGTGCATTATATTTTCCAAGGCTAAACTTCTCATTTAACACTCCAATTAAATTATTACTACACTACTGAAAAATATGACTATTCTTAAAACATCGCTAAAAGATCTACCATTCATGTAATCTCAGACTGCTATTCTGAGAGCTGATGATTTTATTTAGCCTGAATGCAAATGTCTTTGTTTGATTGCAAGTACTTGGTAGATCAAGTAAAACTTTTTCCTTTGTTTTTATTGCATTCCTTGATAAGTATCTGATTTCTCTAAAATAGTGATCTAAGTTTAAAAGAACAGAAGAATGTTTAAAAACCTCTATAGTACTACTGCAAAGGTATCACCCCAGTAACATTTTTAAAGGCAAAGTATGGAATCTTTTGTTTTCAGAGATGGTGAATTTGGAGGGAGGAAGGGCAATTAATTGTGCAGGATGGTGCTATATATAGAAACCTTGCCACTTCTGCCAGAATTAAGTTCTGTACAGGAAGGCCCATCATTGACCACATACAGATCGTTCTACTGTAACACACGTTTCGTTAATGCGAATCTGCTGTAACATAATTGACAAATTGGGGACACTGTTTCAATCGCACAAACTTTTAAAATGTGTATTGGTTGAAACACGATTTCAGTCCCATTAGTTTAAATGGTGCTGCTATTACATGATTTTCTTATTGCACGGGGTTTTATGAGAACGGAACTACAAGGTTATAGCAGAACTGACCGCAGGAACAAATTAATGTAGATGCTGCAATCAGTATTGAAGATCACAGCAGGACAGGAAGCATTAATGGAGAGAGAGCAAGCTAATGTTTCAAACCTAGATGACTCTTCATCAGAGCTTGCTCTCTTTCCATGGATGCTGCCTTACCTGCTGTGATCTCCAGTATTTATTGTTTCCAACATGAAACATCTTGTTCTGTAGTCCTAATGAAGAGCTCAAGCCCGAAACATCGATTCTCCTGCTCCTTGGATGCTGCCTGACCTGCTGTGCTTTTCCAGCACCACACTTTTCGACTCCAGTATTTGCAGTCCTCACTTTCTCCATCTTGTTCTGCTGCCTCTTGAGCCTCTTAAGTGGCTAAATAACAACTGTGTAAGAGTCTTAACCTGGAACTGCAAAGATTAATGCAGTTGCAGATGGGCTTGTCACAATGTGCTGTTCATGACTCTGCTATCCTGCAGGCAACCTGTCTCCTTGGAAAAGGGGTGTCTCTTGATCAAAGGCAACACCCAACTGAGACACAAGACTTTGTGTGGGAGTGAGGTCTGACCACTGGCAATCCTGGCATTTTGAATCCAGTTGGTCTTAACACTACCTGATTGGTGTGTGGTCAGCTGGCCTTCCCTGAAAGAGACAACACAGGTCTTTCACAAAGTCTCCAGCCAGCTGGTGAGAGACACCGGCTGACTCACAGATTCTCCTCAAGAAGACAATCTAACTATTCATTGTTAGTGTCCAAAATTCTTTACATAATTTCTATTTATTAAAAGTCTGTAGTTCTTTCCTCAATTAATGTCAGTTTTAACTGTTGATTCTGCCTTCAAGTCACAGTAAGAAGGCACAACTTGAGTTTATCCTTATCCTGTAATTTTGCTGATAGGTATGCTAAATTTGTTTCTGTTGACAATGAAGAACACTATTAATGACGTACTGGGATATATTTAAACTGAAGACATTCGACAGATACTGAATATCTGCCCTCTGGTAAAGAGAAAATATTTTCTAAGATAAGGCTTTTAAAGTGTGTTGAATGCTTTGTAATATTTCCATGTTATATTTGAGGCACTTCATTAACGTTTATTGAAGTTAAACTATACAGGTCAATTTAAGTCTTAGAAAACTGTTGTAATGTTTTGCTTTCAAGAAACTAAAGCCTCCTATTGTTTCACAAGTTATTAATATGAATTAACTAACAAGTATTTTCTGAGCTGACCTCACCTCATTATTACATTTATGAATTCCAGCAGCTTCCAAATTCTGTCTGCAAGTCATATTTTAGAATTATAAACTGTAGCATTAACCCATAAATTTCAAGTAACGTTAGTGTATTGACCTAGTTTATATCGGTTTCCTATTTGATATTTTACTTTTAATGTATATTGATCACTGACAACCTGCATGAATTCTACTTTGTCAACATTGCACTGAATATTTCCACAGACAAAATGCATTAACAGGCTTCATGGTTTGGCCAAGAGTGAAGAGTGGGGAATCATGATTGGGAGTGTCTCACTTGAACATTACTATTTATCAAGAGTCTATTTTACTGGAACTGTATAGGCAGAATGCACACTGAGCAGGAGCAGACACAAGACTGCTGAGTAAATGAGGTAATATATTTGGGCAGTTGCTTTACCCAAAAATCTACTTAGGTGCTGTCTCCCACCCATCCTACACATCTAACCTCCCCAAAAAAGGGTTATGTGTGCCAATTCGATAATGTGACTAGTTTTTTTTCAATAGTCTCTTTGGGAATTCAGAACAGTGGGAATGGATGTTCGGGAAGTTGTATGCTCCTCCTTTAAGATGTGGGAGATAAGGACCACCACTAGTGCCCCACTGACTTCATCTGTGGGAAGTGCATCCAACTCCAGCTCCTCAGAAACTGTGATAGGGAGCTGGAGCTGTCGCTGGAGCTGGATGAACTTTGGATCATTCAACAAAGGTCGAGCAGTGGATGTGCTGGATATGGACTTCAGTAAGGTATTTGATAAGGTTCTCACGGTAGGCTCATTCATAAAGTCAGGAAGTATGGGATACAGGGAGATTTGGCTATCTGGATTCAGAATTGGTTGGCTGACAGAAGGCAGAGAGTGGTTGTAGATGGAGGTCAGTGTTGAATGGGGTCCCACAGGGCTCTGTTTTTGGGTTTCTGCTCTTTGTAGTTTTTATAAATGACTTGGATGAGGGGGTTGAGGGGTCGGTTAGTAAATTTGCAGATGACACAAAGGTTGGCGGTGCCATCGATAGGGCTATTGCAGGATGCAGCATGACATTGACAAGATGCAGAGCTGGGGTGAGAAATGACAGATGGAGTTCAACCAGGATAAATGCAAAGTGATGCATTTTGGAAGGTCGAACTTGAATGCTGAATATAGGATTAAAGACAGGATTCTTGGCAGTGAGGAGGAACAGAGGGATCTAGGTACGCACATACGTAGATCCTTCAAAGTTGCCACCCGAGTGGATAGGGTTTTTAAGAAAGCATATGGTGTTTTGGCTTTCATTTACAGGGGGATCAAGTTTAAGAGCTGCGAGGTTTTGCTTCAGCTCTACAAGTCCCTGGTGAGACCACACTTGGAATATTGTATCCAATTCTGGTTGCCCGACTATAGGAAAGATACAGAGGCTTTGGAAACGGTGCAAAGAAGGTTTGCCAGGATGCTGTCTGGACTGGAGGGCTTGCCTTACAGAACATAGAACACAGAATATAGAAAAGTACAGCACAGAACAGGCCCTTCAGCCCACGATGTTGTGCCGACCATTGATCCTCATGTATCCACCCTCAAATTTCTGTGACCATATGCATGTCCAGCAGTCTCTTAAATATCCCCAATTACCTTGCTTCCACAACTGCTGCTGGCTACACATTCCATGCTCTCATAAGACTCTGTGTAAAGAAGCCGTCTCTGACATCCCCTCTATACTTTCTTCCAACCAACTTAAAACTATGACCCTTCATGTTAGCCATTTCTGCCCTGGGAAATAGTCTCTGGCTATTGACTCTATCTATGCCTCTCATTATCTTGTATACCTCAATTAGGTCCCCTCTCCTCCTCCTTTTCTCCAATGAAAAAAGTCCGAGCTCAGTCAACCTCTCTTCATAAGATAAGCCCTCCAGTCCAGGCAGCATCCTGGTAAACCTCCTCTGAACCCTCTCCAAAGCATCCACATCTTTCCTATAGTAGGGCGACCAGAACTGGATGCAGTATTCCAAGTGCGGTCTAACCGAAGTTTTATAGAGCTGCAACTAGATTTCATGACTCTTAAACTCAATCCCCCTGTTAATAAAAGCCAAAACGCCATATGCTTTCTTAACGACCCTGTCCACTTGGGTGGCCATTTTAAAGGATCTATGTACCTGCACACCAAGATCCCTCTGTTCCTCCACACTGCCAAGAATTCTATCCTTAATCCTGTGCTCAGCTTTCAAATTCGACCTTCCAAAATGCATTACCTTGCATTTATCCAGGTTGAACTCCATCTGCCACCTCTCAGCCCATCTCTGCATCCTGTCAATGTCCCGCTGCAGCCTACAACAACCCTCTATACTGTCAATGACACCTCCAACCTTTGTGTCATCTGCAAATTTGCTGACACATCCTTCAATCCCCTCATCCAAGTTATTAATAAAAATTACAAACAGTAGAGGCCCAAGGACAAAGCCCTGTGGAACACTACTCGCCACAAACTTCCAAGCAGAATATTTCCCTTCTCCTACGACTCGCTGTCTTCTGTTGGCCAGCCAATTCTGTATCCAGACAGCTAAGTTCCCCTGTATCCCATTCCTCCTGACCTTCTGAATGAGCCTACCATGGGGAACATTATCAAATACCTTGTGAAGTCCATATACACCGCATCCACAGCTCAACCCTCATCAACTTTTCTAGTCACATCCTCAAAGAACTCGATGAGGTTTGTGAGGCATGACCTGTCCCTCACAAAGCTGTGTTGACTGCATTTAATCAAGCCATGCTCTTCCAGATGGTCATAAATCCTATCCCTCAGAATCCTTTCTAACACCTTGCAGACGACAGACATGAGACTTACTGGTCTGTAATTGCTGGGGATTTCCCTATTTCCTTTCTTGAAGAAAGGAATTACATTTGCCTCTCTCCAGTCCTCAGGTACAACTCCAGTGGAGAGCAAGGATGCAAAGATCTTTGCAAGTGGCGAAGTAATTGCATTTCTCGTTTCCCAAAGCAGCCGAGGACAAATCTGGTCCGGGCCTGGCAACTTGTCAATCTTAATGTTTGACAACATTTTTAGCACATCAGCTTCCTCTATCTCTATCCATTCCAGCATGCACACCTGCTCTTCAAAGGTTTCATTCACTATAAAGTTTGTTTCTTTCGTAAAGACCGAAGCAAAAAAACTCATTTAGGGTTTCCCCTACCTCCTCAGACTCGACACACAATGTCTCTATGCTATCCCTGGTCGGCCCTACTCTTTCGTTGACCATTCTCTTGTTCCTCACATTAGTGTAAAATGCCTTTGTGTTCTCCCTAATCCGTGAAGAAAGGTTGAATAAGCTCAAACTTTTCTCTCTGGAGAGAAGGAGGGAGAGAGGAGACCTGATCAAGGTATACAAGATAATGAGAGGAATATATAGAGTCAATAGCCAGAGACTTTTCCCCAGGGCAGGATTGAGTGGTACGAGAGGTCATAGTTTTAAGATATTATGAGAAAGGTATAGAGGAGACATCAGAGGTAGGTTCTTTACGCAGAGAGTTGTGAATGCATGGAATGCGTTGCCAGCGATGGTGGTGGAAGCAGAGTCATTGGGGACATTTAAGCGACTGCTGGACATGCGCATGGATGGCAGTGAATTGAGGGGTACGTAGGTTGTTACTATATTTTACATTAGGATTAAACCTCAGCACAATATCGTCGGCCAGAGGGCCTGTTCTGTGCTGTACTTTTCTATGTTCGATGTTCTATTTGGGAGACGGAGGGGGTAATAGGGAGGAGTTACAGTCACCTCAGGTACATGACAAATTTAGATGGGTTTACAGTCAGGGGACAGAAAGGGAACAGGCAGACAGTGCAGGGATCACATGTGGCCATTTGCCTCAATAATTAGTATGCCATTTTGGATACTGTTGAGGAGTGGGGGGGATCCTGTTAATGACCTACCAGGAGTAAGCCATAGTGGCCAAGCCTCTCACAGTGAGCCTGGGTCTGTGGCTCAGAAGGGATGGGGGGAGAATAGAAAAAACACAAGTGGTAGGAGACTCAATATTTAGAGGAATAGACAAGAGATTCTGTGGTTGTAAACAGGTCTCCCGGAACGTAGTTACCTCCCAGATGCCAGTGTCCAAGATGTCTCCAATCAAGTCTATAAGATTCTGGATGTAGGTTTGCTCACTGAGCTGCAATGTTCATTTTCAGATGTGTTGTCACCATACTAGGGTAACATCTTCAGTGAGCCTCCGGAAGAAGCTTCGGAAACATCTGAAAATGAACCTTCCAGCTCAGAACCTTCAGGCTTCCTGAAGAAGGGCTTATGCCCGAAACGTCGATTCTCCTGCTCCTTGGATGCTGCCTGACCTGCTGCGCTTTTCCAGCAACACATTTTTAAGCTCTGATCTCCAGCATCTGCAGTCCTCACTTTCTCCAGGTTGATGAAGGTTGAGCAGTGGATGTGGTGTATATGGATTTCAGGAAGGCATTTGATAAGTTCCCCACAGTAGGCTCATTCAGAAAGTTAGGAGGTATCGGATACAGGGAAATTTGGCTGTCTGGATACAGACTTAGCTGGCCAAAAGAAGACAGCGGATGGTAGTGGATGGAAAGTATTCTTCCTGGAGGTCAATGATCAGTCGTGTCTGGCAGGGATCTGTCCTTCAGCCTCTGCTCTTTGTAGGTCTTATAAATGACGTGGATAAAGAAGTGGAAGGGTGGATTAGTAAGTTTGCTGATGACACAAAGGTGAGTGGTGTTGTAGACTGTGTTGAGGACTGTTGCAGGCTTCAACAAGTCATTGACAAGTTGCAGAGTTGAGCTGAGAAGTGGCAGATGGAATTCAACCTGGATAAATGCAAAGTGATTCATTTTGGAAGGTCAAATTTGAATGCTGAATACAGGGCAAAAGACAGGATTCTTGGCAGTGTGGAGGAACAGCGGGATCTTGGGGTCCACGTATATAGATCCTTCAAAGTTGCCACCCAAGTTGATAGGGTTGTTAAGAAGTCATACGGTTTTTTGGCTTTCATTAACAGGAGAGATTGAGTTTAAGAGCCGTGAGGTTTTACTGAAGCTCTACAAAACCCTGGTTAGACCACACTTGGAATATTGTGTCCAGTTTTGGTCACCTCATTACAGTAAGAATGCAGATGCTTTAGAGAGGGTGCAGAGGAGATTTACCAGGATGCTGCCTGGATTGGAGAGCTTGTCTTATGAAGAGAGGTTGAGTGAGTTAGGGCTTTTCAAACTGGTGAGAAGAAGGAAGAGTGGTGACTTGATAGAGGTGTACAAGGTAATGAGAGGAATAGATATAATAGATAGCCAGAGACTTTTCGATTGGGCAGAATGGTGGGTGCATAGAATGCACTGCCATAAGTGGTGTTATAGTCAGAGACAGTTTGAACATTTAAGTGACTGCTGGACAAGCACATGGATGACAGTAAATTGAGGGGTGTATAGGTTAGGTTGATAATTAGATCAAGATAAATGCTTGGCACAACGTCGTGGGTTGAAGGGCCTGTGCTGTGCTATACTGTTCTTTGTTGTAGGTACTGCATTGCTGCAAAGGTTTGGAGTAATTTTCTCATGTTTCTCAGTGTGTTTCAATTTTAAGCTTATTTGCTGTGATAGGGAATCTGTATTTTTAAAGATAGATTAGGAGAATATTTATGATTAATTGTCTTGTTTTACTATAACTTCAGTGAAGTATGAAAATTGTGAGATTAGTTGTTCATATACTTTGAAATGCTAAATTATTTCCTTCTGGATGCATCAAAAGCAGCTGGAACAGAAACCTATGATTAAATCATGTTTCATCTGCTTTAACTTGAGTACTTCTGACATCCTTCGAAAACCGCTATTAATATCTGGTGGGGTCACCATTGAAGAGAAACAGAACTGGACTTGCCATGTAAGTACTATGGTCACAATAGCAGCTCAGAGGCGAGGAATCTTGCAGCGTGTAATTCATCTCCTGACTTACCAAAGCCTGTCCACAAGGTACAAGTCATGAGTGTGATGGAATACTCCTCACTTGCTTGGATGAGTGCAACTCCAACAATACTTAAGAAGCTTGATACCATTCAGGCCAAAGCAGCCTGTTTGATTAGCATTACATCCACATTCAGTAAATCCACCACCAATGCTCAGTTGTAGCAGTATGTGCCTTCTACAAGATGCACAACAGAAATTCATAAACGTTCCTCAGACAGTACATTTCAAACCCACAATCACTATGATTGGAAAGACAAGAGCAACAGATGCACAGGAACATCACCTTTAAGATCCTCTCGAGGCTTCAATCAATCTTACTTGGAAATATATCACCATTGCTTCAGTGTTTCTGGGTCAAAATCCTGAAACTCTCTCTCTAACAGCACTGTGGGCCGAGCAACAGCAAAATGAATGCAGCATTCCAAGAAGGCTAACTCACCACTGCCTTCTCAAGGACAATTAGGGATGGACAATAAATGCTGGTCCAGCCAGCTACATCCATATACCACAACTGAATTTTTAAAAAAATGATTGTGACGTGAAATCTAATGATGCAAGTTACACTTTATGGAGTGGATATTTCAATAGTTGCTTGACACTCATTTATATTTCCATGATGTGTACTGCAATGATCCATGTCACAGGAAGTTATATAAAGCTATTACATGGAAATAGCTGTTTGAGCAGAACACTTAAGTTATTTCCTTTCATTAGGAAAATAGCTCTGAGCTTCACTAGTAGCGATGTATAACTGAAAGTTTCCCAATGGACATTCTACATGTCATTATTAAATTAGATTTTGAAATTTTTTTATGAGAAAGTCCAGACAATGCTGTAGTAAATGTGATTAAATACAAAAGTATCTTTTCTTCATTTTATAAGATTCAATAAAATCAGCCTCGTCAATATATTTTTATAAAGCAACAGCAACATATTTTCGTTTGTGAGGCTAATCGCACTGTGGTTTGGAATTGATTTTTTTTTTAAAAAATGAGATCACTGTTAGTTACTAGAACATGACAGGCAGCTTTCTCTGCAAACCACCCACATGGAATATAACAGTGAAGTACCTTAGGTCCATATTTCAAGTTTGCATTCTTTCCACTGATTTTGTCATCAGCCATCTCTACCCTTTAACTCTAACCACTGTTACTTGACCCCTTGACGAGCTCTGCTGTATTCAGCAGTGTTTTAATCTTATCACAGGTACTAATTATTAGACTTAGTGTAATGTCTTTTCTGTAGATATCAATGTAAACAATAAAGGATTGATATATTGAGATGAATTTTCCCATTTTGAGTAAAGTGTTTTGTCAATTGACATCGATGGCGCCATACTGCCATGGCTCACAGAGACCGTAGAGCTCTACAGTGCCCATCTCATGAAATCATGAGGAACAAGAGGCAGAAGTGCTCACGACTGATTGGATGTTATAGTCTGCATGACACTGGTGCCATTTTTAGATGCCACAAATCAAGAACTGTCACACATACTGTGATACTAACCATCATCACTAGAGGATATGGCCCAGGAAAGGAAACTGGCAACATGCTTCACTGACAGGAGCCTGGAGGTACTGTTGGATGGAGTTGATGGAGAAGAATCAGTGCCTTATCCTGCAGACAGCTAAATGAGGCCACACCATCCCACAAACTCAGCCTGCACTGAGATAGCAGCCTGTGTGTATGCTCTGTACCAGGTAAAACATAATATTAAGTAGAGCAGGAAGAAAGTAAATAACATACCCTCTGCAATGTTAAATGTTACCATTTACTGTCTGATACATCACACTCCCAGGATCTAATGCAGGGACTGTACACGCATCTCACCAAGGCTCATGAACTACAATTCTCACCACTGTCTGTATCATATTCCCTAATGGCTTTCTCCCAAACTACTAATGTTCCTCTCTTCTGCACTGTCTACACATTCACCAGGAACACCTCACCACTTCTCCAGTATTATTACAGCTGTTCCATCTATTTCCCCCATACTCATTCACTTCCTTTGTGTTATTGCAGAAAATTTCACAATGCGTAACAAGGTGGGAGAGTGAAGACTGGAGGAAAGTAGTGGACCTACAATTCCTCACACCATATGATTAATCAGCCTGGTAAACTGCATATTGCTGTATTGCACTGCTCTCCCATTACAATCTATATTAACTAATTCTTAACATATTTTTGATTCTTCCTACAGAAGTAATTCCCTGAAGAGGCCAGTGCCAGAGACCCTCAGCACCATCTCCCACCTCTCAGAAGGAAGCTATTGAACCTACCGAGGATGCATTAGGAAGGCTTTCATTTGCAACTGCAGAGATTTTCACCTTGGTGATTACTTTATTTAGAATAGACTTGGGAATACACTCTGGTGAGCACATCACTGATATTTTCACACAACTGGTTGAAGAAGATATGTCTCAGGGCTGTGGCGTTCAGAGGGCTACCAGATACCAGGCATCTGCTTAGCTACAGTCAGAAGATGACCCCAATGTCTTGGCCATTAATGGGTTTGTGGTAATCCACAAACAGGAAGAGTAGGCAAGTTTACCAGAAGCAGCCAGATCAAAGGATGGATGGATGGATGTTATCAGTATCACGTTGCCTCTGGCATGCTTGTAATAATACGAGTGGACCACGTGGGGCTCAGGCTTTGGTGGAAGCACAGCACTACTGTATCTTCTGTGACAGTCACAGGGCTTTATAAAGGTATTATCAGACATATTTGGTGTGAGTAATCCTTGTCTCTGAGCTGCCATCCTATATTGGTCGAGGAACTTGGAAGGATACCACGGTGGCACAGTGGTTAGCACTGCTGCCTCACAGCGCCAGAGACCCGGGTTCAGTTCCCGCCTCAGGTGACTCTCTGTGTGGAGTTTGCACATTCTCCCCGTGTCTGCGTGGGTTTCCTCCGGGTGCTCCGGTTTCCTCCCACACTCCAAAGATGTGCAGGTCAGGTGAATTGGCCATGCTCAATTGCCCGTAGTGTTAGGCAGGGGGTAGATGTAGGGGTATGGGTGGGTTGCGCTTCGGCGGGGCGGTGTGGACTTGTTGGGCCGAAGGGCCTGTTTCCACACTGTAAGTAATCTAATCTAATCTAATCTAAAAAAACCCAAATTGTGTAGAAGGGAATGATGACAACTCCCAGGATGTCTAGGACAGACCTCTAACATCTGACATTAATGATGACATCTGGATTGATCTAATTGGAATATTGATGGAATGGAAGTCTTTTCTGTTGATAAACTTCACACATTAATGATAGGGCACTCTCAAAGTCATGTGGATGCAGTCTTTAGTGCCCTGCACTTGGTCAAAGATGATGATGTTGCTGCTTGACTCTCCTAGTCATGGGGGAAAGATGTGAACAGCTATGATCTGGAGAAACATACATCAGTTACATCCCAAATGCATTTACGGGAGAAGGCACGTAGATCTCCAGTTGCATTCTGAGCACAAATCCAGCTCCAGCAGATGACCCAGTTCAGTCAAAATGGTCCAGGTCACCCTTAATCAGCATCTGCACTGCCTTTCAGAGAACCACAGAAAATGACAGCTTTTAGATGCAGGCTTGCATCATGCTCTATCATCTCCTTGGGAAATCTTCAGCTGCTGCCTTTCCATTTGGAAGTTTGGGGCACCAGCTGTAAATTACAGTTCTTGGTGGACTTGTTGACAAAGTACTCATTCCTATATCTATGTCATCTTCACATTTGTAACAAGTCAACAAAAACTTTAGCCATGGCAATGCCCATGTCAGATCCATGAGCAGACAATTTATGGGATTGTCAGAAAGATAATACCATTTCATTGGCAGAACACCTGAAAGTTTACATTAATCACAATGCATTCTCATGTTATGCCATGACATGGCATGGAAGCTTCCTCAGGAGATCAATTTAGTTGTCTGCTGAGACCATCAATGCCTCAATAAGATTCCACATGTTTACTGTGTTTCTCTCTCTTCATACATAATCTCCTGATTATTTCAGCATTTTCTGCTTTTATCTCAAATTTTCAGCATCTGCAGTATTCTGCTTTGTGTTCGAATATGTGTTCAGTTCAAATCAACAAAAACAGAAAATACCATTTGACCTAGAATATCACTCAGTGATTTGTGAAGGAATTTTGACATTGAATATATGTTGTTTAGTGAAGAGATTTTTTTGTTGTTGAGATTGTTCACGAGTCTTTTTAAGCAGTTCTTGAAGTAACTGAGAAAAGGAGAGAATCTTTTTTGAGTTATTTTCATACTCAGCAGTAACAGAAAAAGGGAAGGTTGTGCAATACTGCGCAAGAGATTGTATTACTGACTAGGTAATTCATAGGAAGTATTTCAACTTTGAACTGTCCTTCACCACAGATGGAAAATATTAACAGCTAAATGTATGGTCTCAATTTATTTATTTTGTAAATTACAAAATGTTCCAGTAAATTATAACACTGATTTCTATCATCACGGAAAACATTTGAATTTCCTAAGTATAAATAATTGTTGGAACAGCTTTATCCTTGCATCTCCTCATTTAAAATACGTAATAAAAGTCCATGTTGCAGATTAGTCTGGTGACCTCATACATTGTAACAGATTTATACTGGAACTCATGATTGAAATCAATGGAATTGTGAATGCTGATTCTATAAAAAGGTCATTCACAATTAAGGAAAAGGGGAGAGAGGAAAGCAGCGTAAGAGTTGCCGCAGGAGTTGCAATTTTCAACTGCGCCTTGTCTCATTGCCCCTTGAAGAATGATCATAGAGGAAAATCATTTCAGGATGTTGAGCTACCCTTTGACACCAGGCTCATCTTTTAAGCAGGTCTTTACCGAGAAATAACATCCAAACAAAAGTATCTGGTTGTTAAATGAAGCATATTACAGGATCCAATTGCTTGTTTTTGAAAAATGGATACCACGTGCACTATGCATGTTTGTTCCAGGTTTTGAGCCACCTAACCCATGATCATTGACCACTGATCCAAAAACAGTCTGTTATTTTTGGAGGGGTTTATGATGAGGGACCCACAAGCATATGTGTTGGTCCTTCCTGCCCATCAGATCAATTCAAATATGGCATGAATCTGATGATAGTTCAGGTATCCTGTCAGTGACGTGAGGCAGACATTGCAAATGCACTGTTGATTTTACCTGCAGTTTGAATCAAAGCAATTCTACAGATAAATAAGGCCAAGCTAATCTGAATCGCTCTGCTGTATATTCTTAATATTGCACATAATATTGCACATAATATTTAATTTTAGCAATAAAAATCTGCAGCTGAATTTTTGTTTTAGAGGGGGTTATGGCTCGTCCCACCAAAAGAAAAGTCAGTTACAAGTTGATCAACTTTAAAAAGACCACCACTCCACCTTCTCAATAATATGCTGCTGATGATCTAAACAAGCCAAGAGTAGCATTCTATCCTAAAGGAGGTTCTGTCCTTAAGTCTAAGCTTTCTGGGAAGGGAAGGATTGAGCACCCTTGCGACTTTGTTAAAAAATGGCCTTACCAGCCACATATCCTACGATTAACTACTGTATTGTAGCACTGGTGATAGATTGTTGTCTTTAAGTGTTAATTAGCCACTTAAGGGTTTCATTAGGCTTAAGGTCCGATAGGCTAATGCCCACCTTCCATATTATGGGGACCAGGTCTGCATTTTCTGGAATGGCTACTCACTATTCATAATCTATGTTCCTGCTAATGCCAGGGAAGAAATATCCATGATGTTGAATGTGGAAAATTCATGAAGCATTTGAAAATGAACTAAAGTTGAAATATTATTAGTTTAAAATCAGGAATATGCCTAATAACTTAGTGATGTTTTGCATCTAAAAATGGTGTAAGAAATGTTCTCCTCCTTTGAATTTCCGTATTTCCCCTCCAACTTTAATCCTCCACCTCTGTTTGTCCCAACCCCTGCCTTTCTCTGTGTCAATTCTTCTTTACCAAGTTTTATAAGTAAGTCAACTTGCACAACCTTAGGTTGCACTCCTTATTATTATTTCCACATGATAGGACAGCCCTGGTGGATGAGAAGGAAGTGATGGAAGGCTACGAGAGGCGAAAATTCAATGCTAGTTCTTTCCATTCTGTTTGATGATACTGCCTTGAAGCCACCAAATATAGGTGGTTACTAGATGAAAGACTAGATGAAAATACAAGGTCTGAACCATAAATCATGTTCTTTTGATAGCCTGGTGTCATTCTGTACCAAACTAATTCTGTCATGTTTACTAGTTATGGTGATAGTGGCAGCAATGACCAACAGGTTGCTAAATATTATTATACATTTAATAAACAATTAACCTTCATATAAATCAAGACAACTAATCACACTCTCTGAATACATGTGGTAATCAACATTATTTACCTATTAAAAGTCTTGTACTGAGCCAGTTCTACCTTTGGTGTGAGCTCTGGCATTGTGGGATGTAAAGTTGAAAGAAGTTCTGGATCATCTGCAATGGCTTCCTCCCACGGAGTTTGATATGATTTTGGAACAACTGTTGTATTAAATTTTTCAGGTGGAATTCCTTTTAGTGGTCCAGTATATCCTGTGTAGAGCAATAATGTCAAAATGCATATATAAATCATATCATAATTGGCATGGATGTCCCCTGCACAGTTGAAAGTTGTATTTATTTTTGCTGTTCTTCACAATGCAAACCCCAACATTTGCTGGTCCGTTGGATTCTGACAGCAAGTGGAACACTGTTGCTTCCCTAATAGGTGAAGTGGAAAATCAATGACAACAAATCAAGTGATGCCTCTTTCATAGGCCCCTTATAATCTCACATGGACCTCCCTTATCCTACTGAGGGAGGGAATGGCCAAATGGTGTTATAGCTGCACTGTTACTTCAGAGATCAAAATAACATTATGGGGACCTGGTTCAAATCCCACCACAGCAGGTGGTAGAATTTGAATGCAATAAAAAAAAGCTGAAATTAAGAATCTAATAATGACTATGAATCTATTGTCAATTGTTAGGAAAAACGCATCTGGTTCTCTAATGTCCTTTAGGGAAGGAAATAGACATCCTTACCTGGTTTGGCCTACAGCAATGTGGTTGACTCTTAACTGTGCTCTGGGGTGGGCAATAAATGCTGGCCTAACCAGCAACACCACCATTGCATGAATGAATATAAAATATCCTTAATATCATTTATTTGATTTATTTCAAATAAATCCTGCATTGCCCTTTTTTTACCATTTTGTGATATTAAAGTTAAAAAATTGGATTTTCTTTGTACACAGTTCTTCTACTTCTTAGAAATTCTGAGATATACCAGATTCCAGTTAAAATAATGGGATCAGATGAAGAGCTCCTGAAATAAATAGAATTAAATGCAGAGGAACAATGTAATATATTAGAAAAAGACTTTAGTAATGTGAAAACAGTGTTCGGGTTTATAAAGTTGTCAACAGGCCATTCATATCACAATGCTCAAATCAAGATAATATGATAATTCAATTATTATCTCTGTCACTACCCAGAAATATGTAATAGGCAAAGAAACACTTTATTATGATAGCACATGAGGACTTTAGAAAAGCAATGGTTTTCAATGTTAAATTTTCATTTTTTTTATTTGATGCAAGTATAATAAAATGTTTGAACTTTGCATTATGTGGGATCACTGGGGTTAAACAGACATGACTTTCCCCATGTCTTAGTACGATATCATTTAAAATTCAGCAATTGAGCCACAAGATCTACTGTGAATGTGTTGTCTCAGCTATTATGTCTCTTACCTGGAGCAATTGAATCTGGATTTGGTGGAGTCCTTGGATCAGGAGTATTTGGAGGTGTTTTAGGGGTGTTTTGTTGCCCACTTTGTAATCCGTTCTCTACGCCTTTGCAATTTTCTGTCCCATCATCACAATATGTTGTAGATGGTGCATAGCTCTAAAATAGATGGAGGATAACAAGGGTACATTTATTGTATGGTCTAATCTTTTAGTTAGAACATTTTTCAGGCACCAGTTTACAATTTACTTGAAATAAGTAACATTCATTTAATAGAAATGGTGTAATCAAAATATTACAAAACAATTTGCATTTGTTTATTTGAATACATATGTTTATGATCACATTTTTTGCCAGATTTTATTAAGTTAGTTTATGCCAGCTCATTTTAGAAATCTGAAACTGGAGAAAAATGTTTCTTGTCAGTGTTCATTATCAGTTTCAAAGCAATTGCTAAAAGTCAAGATAAACTTGTTTTGGTTATATATGCCCTTCTGTTAGAGTTTATAAAGAGGAATGAAAATGACTTCTATATTGGAGGATATATTGATTTTGTGGACAGTATAATTGAAGAATTACAGAATGGCCAATACTTCAGCATTCACTAAACTAATGGTCTTTATCACACAACCATATTTCAAGCAGTGCATCAGCCTCATTGTGATATGTCTTCATTGTGACATATTCCTATTCCTGAAGCAAGAGCATTTGAGCCCAACAGTAACTCAGCATGTATAGCTTGCATGAGCAAATTTATCTAATGCACCTGAATTGAGCCCAGTTTTGAAGTGGCAGAGCAAACAACATAAAACATGCACTTATTTCATCCTAGCATTTGCCTTTAACAGATACATGATTCATAATTGACATCCTTCCATCTACCAGCGGTGATGGGAGTTCAACCTTAGAATTTTGATGAGATTGGATAAACTCTCTACTGCACTTCTTTTGATGGATGAACAAGCCTGATTCTAAAAAGATAAAGTTTGCCACAAGTGTCACATATGAAGTTACACCTTTCTGGCTTGCTGGATGAGCTCTGCTGAAGCCTTATTTGTGGGGCTGATACAGTTGAATCATAAGTTAACCAAAATTCAAAAAGCATGCAAGAAAAAAACAAAAGAGGTGTTAAGACTTTATTGCTTTTTTTACAATCCACATACTTTGATTCCCGATTATTTAGTATTGTCTGTAGAATTACCAGATCTTATCTGTGAATACATACATTTATTTGTGAATTGACAGAGTTCTGGAATCCTTCAAATGTGTATTTGTCAGATCTTCTTTGCCGCTTTTTAAACAATCGAGCCCCTCTGTTGGAAAGAAGGGAAAGCTCTTCCAGCATTATGTCTTTGGGAACACTGATCTTTTTTCCATAATCCACATCTAATTCTGAAATATACGACAAACAATAAATCACAATGAAAAATTTGCATTTTTGATGCCTTTATGTTTTAAAAATATTTTGTCTTAAATAAGTCACAGCGATCCTTTCAAGAAACGGAGTTGAAGGTATGAAATGTTTCTTCTGTCTAATGTGCTTCATTTTCTGTTTAGGTTGGTAGGCAAGTTATTATTTGTGTTATAAATTGCACTCAGCTTAGTAGACGTGATGATGAACAAGCATTTCAGAATTTTGGAAGAAAACTGATATTTGTGTCTGAATTACAATGCAATTATACTTTTGAAAGTAAAGTTTGTAGTTTTATTAAACTGTTGCTTACTCACTGTGGTTAAATGTCCATGAGTAAAACGTAATAGCCAAAAGTAAGCCTATACTGATTCTAAGTTCTTTCTAGTCTGATTGTGTTTGTCATGATTTTATTGACATCTTCAAAATTGTGTACAGAAAACATATATTTTTGACCTACAAGCTCTGAATACTTACAGTGGAGACTTGGTAGCAGTAAACACTGGCTAGTTGAATGCTGTCGTGCTGGTTTATTGGAGGAGCCTGAGACAGTTGGACAGTATAGTTGTGTTTACATGGAGTAAAAGGGTTAATTATATCTTAACTCTAAGAATAACTAATGAGCATGCACATAAGGAGCTATGTCATAATGATGTCAGATATCAGGGAATGGGACTGAATGTGTAGAATTCCAGATTCTGGAGTAGAGTGGTGCTGGAAAAGCACAGCAGTTCAGGCAGCATCCGAGGAGCAGTAAAATCGACGTTTCGGGCACAAGCCCTTCATCAGGAATACAGGGTTCCAGATAAGGCCTCTCTTACGCTTTGCTGTTTGTAATGTCATACTGAATAAAGGTGCTGATGTTTACAAACAAGAGTGGGGACTACCTTCTATCAATAACAATGAGAAAGCAAACTCTCACCAGACCCACCGAACCAATGACCAGCAGCAAAGGAGTACCTGAAAGAACACAACTGCAGATTAGTACAGCAGGGAGAGGACAAGCCAGCTCGGCAAGCCAATTGCAGAAAAGAGAGGAAAACCTGAATAGAAACCCAGCGGAAGTATCATTCGTCAAGGAAGGTGTTCTGGGCCCATTTAGACATTGGACCAGGAAAAGGGAAACCTCACAAAATGCTAACAAACTGTGGAAAAACCTATGGTAGGAAACAGGCAAGCTGGAAAAATCAGTCACCCACAATGAATCAGAAGTATGCAAATTGGCTGTCTTTGCAGAATTGGAAATAATAAAAACAAAGAGAAAGTGAGCCAACAGAAACTGAAAAGAAACAGAGTGGAGTAAACACAGTTAAGGGACTCTGTTGGTGGAGCTTTGCCCAACCATTATTACAGATATTCTCATTTCATAACTGGATTGGCATCTCAAGATGTTAACAGCAGACTAAACTATCTGTAAGTCTCCAAAATTTACCAGATACTGAGGAGCAAAATGACTTTCTCTTGGGAGATTTAAAAGGCCCTGCAGGATATTGGCAGGCATAATTATGTAGACAAATGTTATATGAAATCTGGATCACTGATGGCATGGCTTACAACTAATTTTGTATTGGATACAAGAACACATATTCTTTTTTTCTAATTCAAAACTATTACTGAAGCCAAAATTCTTTCACCATCTACCATTTAGCTTTGGAGCATAAGAATTCAAATCAGAGTGAGAGGAGAGATGCAGGTTAAACTTGACTGTAATGAGAGAGATCATCAGTTCTTGGTATATAATTCCTAATCAGTACTCTTGAGAAGCAAAAATGCTTGAATTGCTTTGTATCATCTTAGTTTAGCAGTTGCGCCAGAAACCATAGTTAACTCAGCATCAATCTTCAAAACTGAAACTCCAATCCTGTTACCACTGAAAGATAATATATAAAGCTTCCATTTATCTCAGAAGAGAGGCTACAAGTAGCAGAATAGAAAGACACCAAGCATGAACGTGACAAGCCACAAGAGAACATTTTAATCCTTTGTTTTCTTCTTAACAGAAAACAGGCACAGAATGAAGCTGTCACTTATGCAGATGATATAATGAAAGCAGAGGTCCAGACACTTGTACCAAACTGGCAATGTGCATACAAGCGCTGTCTTTTGAAGTGAATCACTCCTTTGTTGAGGAAGGTAACAAAGAGATACATTTTTGCTTATGCAACTAAATCCACCAATAACATACAGCAAAAATTGCAACCAAACTTTTGTATTGACATTTTTTCCAATGATGAAAATCAGAGTATTACAGTGAAGCAAAAAGCAAATTGTGAAGTCTCAGCAACTGTCAGCTACAGCTCAACATCCATTAAAGATGATGGAACTTTGGCAAACTTGCAGGATATTGAACTGAAGATAAACAACCTTCCAGTTTGCAAACTAAGTGCAACTGACAGGCACAAATGGTAGCTGTCCTCACATTTAAATAGACAACACCTGAGAAAAGTGTACAGTAGTTCAGCCACAAAAGAACACTTGCAAAGCTTTAGAATTATTCATGGGCAGCAAGATAATCGCAGTATCTGAGAAGTCTTGCATTATGGAGTTTGCAAAGAATGTTCAGTTGTACATGAAGGTGATCTGCAGCCATTAAAGATAGGTTCATGAGCAGTGAAGCTTTAGGCAGAGTACATAATGCTTGTCCTTTATTAGTAGAAACCGTTCGTATCCAACACACACTCAAAGCAATGAGCAAAGAACATAAAGGTGGTCTTGATACACAGAAAAAAATGTCAAATAGATAGTTCAGCAATTGCAATTGATATGCAATACAGGAAAAGGCGATGCTAAGTACAAATTATATCAATATTGAACATTTAGAGATTATTATTCTGCTTAATTGGCAGCTGAATCTCATCAGCATGCCTGACTTGGAAATATATCACAGTTCCTTCAGATTTGCTGGGTCAAAATCCCTCCCTTACAGAATTGTGGGTAAACCTACACTATGTAAACTATTGTTTTTTTAATCAACCTGTTCAGAGATGTTATTACATATCTCTGAAGCAGTTGGGTCTTGAACCAGTCTCTCAGTTCAGGGGTAGGGATACTACCACTGCACCACAAGAGAGATTCTTCCGATTAGAGATGGATGAAAACTGTAAATAATTAATTACTGTAACAGGTGTTGGATGGGCTTTTCTTTTCATTTCAAATGGTTTAGCAGCAATGCCTAGACCAGCATTTATTAGAGATGGTCATTGCTTGATGCTATGTGGGAAGAATGTCATGTATTACTTTTCAGCCCAGGACTGAATGTTGTTTCGGTCATATTGATATTGCATATTGATACAAGCACCTTTAGTAACTGCAGGGTCAAGAATGATGTTGCACGAATGTTGCAATCCCCACTTCTGATTTTGTGATGGATTTAATCAACTGAAGCAACTAAAGATGGTTGTGCTTAGGATGCTACCCTGAGGAGCTCCTGCACGCACAGAGGTGACTGATCTCCAACAGTCACAATCATTTTCCTTTGTGCTAGGCATGGCTCCAAACAACATAATTTTTCCCTGATTTCCACTGGCACCAGTTTAGCTAGGGGTGTTTGATACCATATTCAGTAAAATGTCGCTTTGCTGTCATGAACAGTCTCTCTGGCTTCCAGCACTTTTGTTCATGTTTGGAACAAGGCTGTATCTAGGTCAGGAGCTGAGTGACCTTGGCAGAACTGAAATGGAACTTCAGTCAATAGGTTTTTGTTGAGAAATGCCACTTGAAGCATTGTTGACACTTTCCATCTCTTTGCTAATGATTGAGAGTAGACTATTGGGAGATAATTGGCTAGGTTGGATTTGTCCTGCTTTTGTGGATATTGCATAACTGAGGAGTTTTGCTTATTACAGGATAAATTCCATTGCTATAACTGCTGGTACAGCTTGGCTAGAGAGAAGTCTTCAATGCTTTTTTCCACAATGTTGCTGTACCTGCTGTCTTTAACCATTCATTGCTATCACATGAAATAAATCAATTTGCTGAAGACCAACACCTATGGTATTGGGAAACTTAGAAGGAGGCCAAGATAGATTACCTAGGTGACACTTCTGGTTGAAAACTGATGAAATTGCTCCAGCCTTGTCTTTTGTAATGATATGCTGCACTCTCCATCATTGAGGATGGGAATATTTATACAGCTCCCTCCATACTGAGTTGTTTAGTACAGTTGTTACACCTACCAATACTGTCATTGGTAGAAACATTTATGACAGGTAGATGATGAGGATGAGATCCAATGTGTTTTCTCCTCTTGTTGGTTCATTCACCACCTACCACATTCCCAGTTTAGCAGCTATGTCCTTTAGAACTCATTCACCTTAGTCAGTATTGGCAGTACTAAGCCACTCTTGGTGGACATTGAAGTCTCCCATCCAAAGTACTATTTGTGCATCTTTTAATTGGTGTTGAACAGGAGTACTGCTTTATCAGCTGAGCGGTGGATGGTTGGTGATATTTAGCAAGATGGTTCCTTATCCATGTTTGAATTGATATCTTATGTTAGGTAGCCACTTAATATTTCTATTTATTTGAGGATCTGAGTCTGATGAATTGGGGATATGCCTGGATGTTTTCTTTAAAAGTTCAATGAAAATGCATTACAACGTTTTCCCCCTGAAAATACTTCATGGAAATCATGTGACTTGTGATAGTTCCTGGTCTTGGTTGCTTGAACTCACTTGCAGAAAAAATAGCTGACTGTTTTACAGCTGGCTTTTCTATTTAAACTTTGTATGCTGGCTTGTGGTTTCTTTTTTGGAGTTATTTGAGGAAAGCCAGCCATGTACAAGTCTCCCAGCTTATGTCTCCAACTTCTGAAATATTTGAATGGTGAATTCAATGTAAAAACTGCTTGTTGTTTTGAAAGAGAGTTACTGAAAAAAATTATCAATATTTTATTTATTGAGTAAACTATAATTGCCAAGACCTTGGAGAAAAGAACGAGTCATTAATAGCGAGAGCACACACATGCAAAACCACCAAAGGGATAGACTTCGGAATATTTTATATCTTATTGTTTTGCATTCAAGATAAACCATCCTTAGTCTGAAATCAATGAGCTTTAAAGTGAGTCTTTGCAAAGAGAAACGTCTTCTTTTCTTTTAACTGAAGTGTGTGTCTGTGTGTGTTTTGAATTATTTAGAGGGTTAAACTTTGATATTTTCATATTATAAATTATGTTTGTTAGATAATTCTGCATCTTTATTTGACTGGTTTTGCATTATAATAAATTGATAATTTTATGTTTAATGAAGAAACCTAGCTGATGGATCTTTTTGTTAATATAGAGGAAGCATACAATTTACAATGTTGAAACATTTATATATAATAAATATTCTATTTTATATATTTTTTAAACATGTGACTTTCAAAGCAGTGGGACTGGAAAAAGATGACGTGCTCCCATCAGCTCTTCTACAATGTATGAGACTTCATGGGGTCCAAAGCCAATGTTGAGGGCTCCAACAGCAACTCCCTTCTTACTGTACACTAATGTGTGACCATCTCTGGTTTGTTGGGCCTGCTGGTAGACAGGACATTTTCAGGAATGGTGACAGCAAGGATATGATCCGTAAAGTAGGATTCCATATTTGTGATTTTGTCAGGCTGCTGTTTCACTGATTATGGGACAGCACTCCCAAATTTTACATGAGTCCCCAGGTGTTAATGAATAGGTCTTTGAGGGGTTGACAGGGTTGGGTTTGCCATTGTTGTTTCAGGGATAAGTTGGTGCAGGGTGATCTGTCTTAATTTATTCCAGTTATTAGACTTCTTGATGGTTTGATATCACTGATTGGCTAGCTAAGCAGCTTCAATTAGTATTTCAAAGTTAACCTCTTACTGTGGATTTGGAGTCACATGTAGACCAGGTCAGCAAATTTCCTTCCCTAAAGATACTAGTGAACAAGTGCCTACAACCTTAGAAGGAGCTGGGAGTAAATATAGAGTAATGGGTTAACTACACTTTGACTGTAAGAATACCTACCAAACTCGTGCATAAGGAAGTATGTCTTGATGATGTCAGATCATATAAAACTGGAACCTGATTGCCTAACATTCCAGAGAAGTCATCTATTACTCTCTATGAATTATATATACTCGATAAAAACATTTTTTGTGATCATCAAAACAAAGGAGGATTTTCTTCTATTAACAACCCAGATATGATCTGACTGCAGTTTAGAAGTTTAGAAAATGAAGACAAATCTATCCTATATTGAAGACAATCTAATTTGATTGCCAATAACATTTGTTTCTCCCAATTGACAATCAAAGCTGAATTGTATATTCATTTGATTCCACTTTGGTACATGGAATAAATTCCTCAGTTATCTCTAAAGAGTAGGTCTATATGTACATCCAAAAGAATACCAAATATCACATGGCCTATTCTGACCTGCTGTTTTGAGTTATAGTCATAGAAATGCATAGCATGGAAACAGACCCTTTGGTCCAATTCGTCCATGTCGATCTTAACCTAATCTAATCATATTTGCCAGCATTTGGCCCATATCCCTCTAAACCGTCTAAAGCCTCCACTGTTTCCTCTGGTAGCTTATTCCATATACACACTACCCTTTGCATGAAAAAGTTGCTCCCTAGGTTCCCATTTAAATTTTTCCCTCTTACCCAAAACTTATGCACTCTAATTCTGGACTCCCCTATCCCAGGGAAAATACCTTGGCAATTTATCCTATCCATGCTGCTTATGCATTTATAAACCTCTGTAAGGTCACCCATCAGCCTCCGACACTCCAGGAAAAACAGCCCCAGCCTATTCAGCCTATCCCTATAGCTCAAACTCTCCAACCCTGGCAACATCCTTGTAAATCTTATCTGAACTCTTTCAAGTTTCACAAGATCCTTCTGAAAGGAAAGACCAGAATTGCGCACAATATTCTTCCAGGATAATCATGAAATTTATATTTCTAATTGATTCAAAATTTTTCCCCACTGCTTTCTTTACATGTTAGATTCTTTATAAGCTGTTTTAACTGTTCCTTGTTCTCCAATTTGCTCATTTTCTGCACCAATCTTGTGTTTTTTTAATATCTTTCTTTAAAAGTAATTGTTTCTTCAAGTGAAAGTTTTTGGTGAGTGAAAACTTAATTATGTTCTGACTAAAAGTCCTGTTTGTCAAGTGTAAAATAATTTTAAAAAGTGAAATCTCACTGCTGCTGATGAACAGCACTGATAAGACAGAGCTGCATCTGACAATGATAGAAGAGATGCATATGAGATGATTAAAAAAAATGTAGTCTATTTCTGGGTTTGAATTCCAAGTCACTGTATCACTCTCGAATAATCAGGGCTGACATTTAATAGTATGAGACAATGTGATTAAATTACTGATGGATGCTTCTAACTTGCATTTTCAACAACAGCTGTGTGCAACACATTCAGAGAGTGGAATACAGCATATTATTGTATTCTTTTTAAGGTGCTAGCTGTAATATCACCAGCCGATATAAAATAATTTTGTCAGAACATTGATAATAAATGTTATGCTATAGTTATCAAATTTCATGAACTGAAAGTTTAGATAACTAATCAAAGGAATGTACCTCAATGTTAAGAATTTGGCATTGTGACATATTTTTATGTTCCACAATTGTCACATATGAAAAAAAATCATGTGACGTAAATATAAATTGAAGGATGTTGAGGTAAATGTATCTTGAAATATCTTTACAACAACTTTGATGAATATTTTCTCATTAGTTATTTCACACTTCCTTGGTTGTCTGGAATCACATTTTAAAACTTTTATTGAAACCAATGGATTTCCTTGCATTGCTTACGGACTGAAGAGAAAGTTAGATCATACATATGGGATTCATGTATACATCCCTTCATAAGGAGTGTTATGCTTTCTCATGTCATGTAGTTATTTTATCATTCTAGAAAGGTAGCCAGATTGTTAAATTTGGTTGAATGATTTCAGAGATAAAGCTGAAATTGGGTGAAAATGCTTTAACTTTTTGATTAAGTTTCCAATCTTGTAAGTGAACATTAACCAATTTTATTAAACATAACTATGTATAAAAAATATAAGCAGAGAACATCTACCAGAACCAGAACATCTACCAGGCTGCAGATCCATGTGATGTGAAGTTCCATGAGATTCTTTTGCATTTTCTCATTAGCTATTCTTAAAGTACTTGCTAGTTATCCCTACACTCCACAACTCACTCGCAAGTTATTTTATGGTACCCTTTTTAACCATCAACATTTGACCTTGAACATTTAACTCTTTACTCTTGCTTCACCACTCTTCACTACCCACCCACCCCAATAAATAGACAAAGTGATTTCCCTGGGGTGGAGGAGTCCAGAACCAGACAACATAGGTTTAGGGTGAGGGGGAAAGATTTAAAAGGGAGCTAAGGGGCAACCATTTGATGCAGAGAGTGGTGCATGCATAGAATGAGCTGCCAGAAGAAATGGTGGAGACTGATACAATTACAACATTTGAAAGGCATCTGGATAGATATATGAATAGGAAGGGTTTTAGAGGGATATAGGCTAAGTGCTGGCAAATGGGATTAGATTAATTTAGGATCTCTGGTCGACATGGACGATTTGTACTGAAGGATCTGTTTTCATTCTGTACAATTCTATGACTCAATGACTCTATGTCCCTGTGTACCATTGTGCAGTACAAGATGGATGGCAAATGGGACTTCTTCCCCATGCATTTCTAATTCTTTTTTTTCAAATGATCATCATCATTATTTGTTGATCTCTGTCATAAACAACAGCTGGCTTCTCCATTTTAGTCTTTTGCAAACTTTAAACAAACTTTCTGCAAACTTTTTTGTTGTCTCTCAAGTTTCTTTCACATAACTTTTGGCAGAAGGCTTTCCTCACCTAATAGTTCACAGTAATCTGGATCTTGATATTTTGTATCTCAGTATTGTGTAATTTGCATGAGAACATTTGCCATCTCTGACTCTTGGAAATCTGCAACCTGTAATAAAAACAGAAATTGCTGGAAAAACTCAGCAAGTCTGGAAGCATCTGTGCAGAGAAAGCAAAGTCAATGCTTTGGGTCCAGTGACCTTTCTTCAGAACTGTAATCTGTAACTGTTCTTTTTCAATCCCTAAGGTTTGATGGTGTGTAACTGCTCATTGCTGGGCTTTTGGGTCAGCTGTCTCTTTGAAGTCACTGTGTAATTAGACTGCTCCAATTCTCGTTTAACTTAACTGTATTCAACCTTCTTTTCATGCTCAACTTTAACCTTCATCAGTGTATGCTGCATTTCCAGAAGCTCTTTAATTTGGTCCTTTTCTTGTTAAATTTTTAAAAATATCTAGACTGATTCCAATGTTTGAAGGTTTTTCCGCTAAACAGGTCAGGTCTATGTTTATGTGTCTGTATATGATTGTAAAGATGTGTTGCATGCAGTTGGCAGAATGGAGGTGGGGCATCATCCATCCTGTTTGAGACTTCAATATCCATGAATCTACATTGGAGGTCTCAGGCCTCTTTCATGAATGATTGAAGATCCCTTCTCCGACTATGTGATGATTTTGCTGGTGGTAGAATTTTATGAAGCTTCACTTGTGTTTGTTTGTGGTTGAAGTAGTATAAATTATTTTTCTTGCTTCTTTGTGGTTTCTAGCCCTTACCACAAAAGGGACAGCAGAGAGTTCACAAACAATGTTTCTTGAATATTGGAGTCCAAGGAGTTTTAAGTTTTCTCCATCACTTAAATTAACAATATAATTGACAGATTTCTGACCCTGTGACTTAAAAGATTAAATGAAGGTCAGAACACCTTCTTGTGGATTGTCACTCCTGACTTTTATACCTTTTTCTTGCCTTTTTAATTTTTTTTGAGAGAGAAATTAATTGTCTGCTTAGTCTTTACACACAGGCTGGGGCTATTATAATGGAAAATTATTCCCGGCAGATGGAGTAATTTTCAATGTCTTAGGAGTTTACAAGCCAAAGAATATTCAAAGCTATGCAATAGCTCCAAGTTACCAAAGAAGTGGAATGGTCAGAAATAAAAGTGAAGGTAAAGTTGCCATAGTTCCACCTTCTCACTAGACAGAGAGAGAGAGAAAGACAATTGGTGTGGTTTAACTTCAGTGACCATGCCTGAGGTGAGGGGAAGTGTTGAGAAGGAGAATCCTTCATGGTAACCTGATCTAGTGTGGGAATTGAACCCATGTTGTTGGTATCACTTTGCATTGTAAACCAACTATCTAGCCAACTGAGCTAACCAATCCCCTGTGGTTACACATAACTCACGAGGTTTCTGTATGTTCACTTCCATTGGCAGTTTGATTTTAATAATCCTTGTGCCCCAAAGTTGATGAAGGATAGTCTGAGAACTTTCTTGCCTCAAGTATGAATGCCTGCTAAATCATTCAAAGAAGAGTTCCTCTTGCTCCTCAGTGTCTTCTAATGCCTAGACACTTCTAGAATGCTGTGGATAATTTCCCTTTTACTTTATTGCAATGGAGCTCTGTAGTGATCACTCTCTTTAGGGGAGGTGATGGTCTAGTGGTATTATCACTGAACTGTTAATCCAGAGACACAGATAATGTTCTGTGAACCCAGGTTCAAAACTGGTTATGGCAGATAGTGGGATTTGAATTCAGTTAAAAAAAATCTGAAATTAAGTGCCTAAAGCTGACTATGAATCCATTGCCAGTTGTGAAGAAAAACACATCTAGTTCACTAATGTCTATTATCAAAGGAAACAGCCATCCCTATCTGGATTCCAGACCCACAACAATGTGGTTGACTCTTAACTGTCCTCATCCCATGATGAATTTTCTAAAAAATTATGACTATAGCTCATGCTGGTAGTGTTCATTGATGACATCAATTGTGACCTACTTCCTCACATGCTTTCTTTGGATAGAGTCTCGGAGTGCTTTTTCCTTTCCATCCCTGTAAATAAAAACTTCAAATTCACTGTAAAAATTTCTTCCCTGCAGCTAGTTGATTTTTGTTTCTTACAATTTGCTGAATTTCTGACTGAGGGGTTTCACTAGTATTTTGTTCAGCTTTTGTGAGGTTTTCCCTCTCCAAAGTGTGGTGTTACATGGACCTTGAAGTCCATGAGCCACTATTTCCCATTGCAACTGAGATTTTCTTGAATTTTTTCTCCTCCACTTCTCGGTTTGGATCACTTGGCTGGCTCATCCTTCACTCATAACAATACATAGTCACTGATTTCTATTCAGGAGCTCCTTGCCACTTACCTTCAGTTCATGGGTCTGTTTACCATCAGCCATTATGCAGCAAGTTCAAGTCAAAATTCTTGTAAGCCAACATTAGCAACTTCATTAAACATCATTATAGACAGGAGATGTAAGAGAAACTATTGCCTTGGATCTTGTAGACTCGGTCTATTTCAATGTGATCTGACATTGTAATGACTTAGTTCCTTTCTCACATGCTCAGTAGCTAATCTGCGTATCAGTACAATTAAACCTTTACTCGATAATCAGTGTAAGTAGGAAATACCAAATTAAAAAGGTACAACTTTTTAAAGACAAGCATAAACAGATTCAACATTCATAACGTAGATGTAAAATTTGACAGATACTAGAAACATTATTAGAAAGATTTGAATGTTTTAAAGGCTTTTTTTTAACTTGCTGCCAAATCCTAACACTAATGTTTAGATGTCTGTTATAATTTGAAATGCACTAATTGGAAAATTGCATTGAATTCTAAGGGCCACCATAGGTGGGTAAATAGATAGTGCCCATTCATGGTCAGTCCATTTCAATGTTACAAGTGGTGGGCAAGGTGTTAGACAGGCTACCCATTCAGGAATCAATTGAGCCCATTAAGTGGACAAGTAATGCCTCATCCCAGTGTCATTTCTACTGAAGAGATAGAAGGATAGGTCTGTACGCAACCAGCATGCAGCCTGGCAGCTTTACTCTAAAAGGTGATGGCCAATGAAGCCTGGATGCTTCCTCTCTGGTTCCCAATTTCCAGTGCCAATTAGAGTCACCACCCTCCACTCTCCCAAAACAAAATATCTTTCTCTTCCTCGATCCACCGTCCCTTCACTGCCAAACATGTTTCCACTCACTGTCTCCTTCATCCACTCCTTGGGATTGCTTGAGATACCGGGAGGCCTACGTTTTTCAATGTTCGACTTCGACTGGCTTAGCGACAGTAACAGCAGTGGCCACAACCTGTGATTGATCAGCAGCTTTCTGAATCAGGACCCCTCCTGGATAGGAAGTGGGGTGCAGTTTCATCAATAATAATTAAAGCTCCATTAGCTACAAAATTAAAGCAGAGTGGGCTGGCCCAGAAAAGGGGAGTTTGTTACTAAATATTTATGCTGGGTTGCAGGAAGTCCACCTTCAACAGCTGGTGCAATGATAGTGACCCCACTTCTGAGTCAGGAGATCCAGGATCAAGTCATACTTACTCCAGAGGTGTGTAATAAAATCTTTGAACAGGTTATTAGATTTCTTTTATGTATAATTCAATCCATTAGTTCTGTTTTGCTCTCCAGAGATGCTGCACCATTCCAGGGTTTCTCTTAATATATTTAAATAAGCTGCCTTCGGTTTTTAATGTTTATTGCAAAAGCATTGTAAATGGGAATCAAAATCACATAGTTTCTGCCATGGCTAGCCAATCTAGCTGTGCTGGTTTTAATGAACAAACAGTAGGATACAACTCTAATCCATTTATGATTATGAGGGGGAGAGATGCAAAATCTAATGTGGAAGACGAGTGGTCTCTATTTAATTCACCACATAGCACAGGTTGGAAAAATGGTTTGCATCTGCTAACAATTACTCTAATTGTGTACCTCAAACCAGAAAGGTATCTTGCACTATGCAAAAATTATAACTTAATTTACCACAGTCTGCATTTTATAATAATAAGAGTATAATTTGAAGAATTAATTTGAGTTATATCATATGTCATAAGACTTCTGTAATGTGAACTTCAATTGAATACAAGTTAGTTTGACCTTTGATCCTTAACACCACCATAGAAAGACTCATGTCTGAACTGGATCAAAATTAGATCTCCAAGTATGTTAACATTACCTGTGGTGAAACACCCATTCTTTAATTAATTTGATTGTGCGGACACTTGTGGAATCAGATGTGTTTGGTGATCTTTGTTTTATAATTACCTTGTGTTTGACGCTTGATTAGCTTTATTATTTAGCTTTTGTAGTTGTCTTAACCCCTTAATGCATAAGGTGCAAGCCTACAAATCTGGTGAACCTAGGGAAACTGAAATGTTGCTGGATTGTGTGTCATTATAGTGGTTAAACCAAAAATGAAAAAAAAATGTAAAGGCATGCTCATTCAGAACAGCTACTTAAAACTTTCTCCCAGTTAATTATTTTCAGTCCTCAATGCACATATTGCAGTTAAAAGGACGCAAGGTTAATGATTGGCGTACTGAGCTGGTTTTCCACCTTAATTTTATCCCTTTTCTTGGAGAGAATCAAATGCTTCTACCTGGGAATTTCAGGCAATTCGGAAGTGGCATTATACATGTGTTTGCAAGAGTAAGGTGCTGCTGACACTGCAGCATTTTACAGCTCTCAGCCCATCCTTTTGAAAGTGTTGCTTGGAACCCAGTGAAAGTCACTCAATGTTATTGTTGTTTACATATTCATATTTGATGGGTGATGTGAACTGAGGGAAGAAAGTTGCCGTGGCAATCAGCAATGCTGTGCAAATATATATAATTAAAGTTTTGCGATTTGATGAGTGGCCATTATATTAAGTCATTTATGTGTAATCATTGTGAATGCATCTACCTTCTTGTATATTTTATATGCACATTTATAAATGTGCACATGTGCATAGACCCCTACACCCAAAGAAAATATGTTTTGTAAATGGTTGGTGATCTAATTCCGAACGTAGGTCAGAAGGTCTGTATATCGAGAATGTACGTCAGCTGTCAAAGATCTCAGCACTTTACAACAGCTACTCACAGTTGTTCAAACCAAAAATAACTTTCAAAGGACAGTGGTAATGACAAAAGGATTACTTACCATAGTCAGTAAGATATTCAACTAAATTATTTTCGGTAAAATACACACACATTAACATTAATAATCGACTGGGTAGGATTTTAAAGGATTTTGATTACTATTATGAGTTTAGAAATGATAGTGTAACAGTATCCTACCATTTCCTTGGATTTCCTTTACAATGGCAGATGCTTGTTGCTTCAATTCCTTTGTAAGCGTGCTGTGTGATTGCATTATGTATGTTTTTCCTTACAGTTGAAAACTGTAATGAACAGAGTTTACATGAATATATGAAGATCTGGTTGCTTTATTTTTCAATGTCAAAGATCATAAATACAATGACTGGAAATATCTTAATAAATATTTACAATTATCCTAACTCAGGCCATGTACCAAATAAGCTGCACCTTAACGTGTTGTCAAGAATTAGTTAGAAAATAATACAAGTCTTTATTAAAAATTCTCTATTACTTAATTCATAATTTTACATGGAAATTGATCCAGTGGAAAATATGCACATTACCTATTTTACACATGTTGCTTCTTGCTGTGTGTCATATTAATACCTCAGTTCTTTTACTTTCAAACATGGAAAAATATTTATACCGTGATTCTGATGTTTGAACACTAATATTAAACTTCCAGATTCTTGATAATGTATTATTACATTTATGTAAATTAACAACCAGCCAAACTTTAACAAAAATCAGAAAATCTAATGAGTATGTTTGGATTGTTACATAATATCAATATACATACTTTAACTAAGAACATAGGTAGCAAAATTTCTGTTGGCTCCTATCATGAAACAACAAACTTTGTAAACACTCTGAAAAATATACAATGTTACCTGTGTTAAACAATGCAGATCCTTTAAGAAGGCTTGAATATGATATAATCTCCTTTCCAGTAGTTTACGAGTAAAATGATTGGAGATGACTCGCTTTGCTTAGCAAGTGATAGATCTTTCCAGGATCACATCTGCCGTGGTCTGCACACCCCCAAACACCAAAATTAACTGGCCTCGGGGACTTGCATCAACTTTACATCAAATGTCTATATTTAGTGTTCAGCAATTCAACCACTCCATTCTACTCAATAAAAGGTTGTAGATAAGGACATCCAGTCCACTAATTATCTGGACTCTTGGATTACATAGTGTCTTGTGTAAACCAAATTGCACAAGACTCTATGTAAATAAATTATCTGATAATAGGAAAATGAATACATGTATTAAATAATTATGAAGACATTAATACCCTTTTGAAATGTGTGTTAGTGTAAATCCCAAACTATTCACTCGGGGCTTTAAATAAGTTTATATTCAGCTTGAATTGCAAAATTTAAACTACTTCACAATTTTATATGACTTAATTAGAAAACAATCAAATAGAACAAAGTCACAAAATTAAGATTAAGTTAATTTCTTTATGGCTGGAGTGAACATTCACTACACAAAATATTCCATTGCAAAGTAGTCACAGGGTCACTTAAATGTGCAAACAAGTTAGGGAAAAAGTGCCCTGGAAAGTTTTTTTAACTTTAATTCTCATGAGGCATAGTTAATAGGATTCCAGCCTGCCACCTCAGAAAGGTAGCCATTAAAACTGTTGAGTGTGGAGGCAGGCTGTCTAAAAAACTGACCTTGGTGCCCTGATATGGGTACACCTATAATGTACTGCTGCCTGGAATAACTAAACATTGAAAATTTTTTTGTAAATTCCAATAATGAACAAACCTGGCAGCTTTAAGCAAAAATCACTTCCTGGCATTCCATCCCATTCTACCACCAAAAAAATAGCCTTGCAAACCAGTAAGCACTTGCCATTGCTTGGCATAAGTTCATTTTTGTTTATCATGCATCACTGTTCAAAAAGGCTAGTTGTTCCCAGATGCCCAAAATGATCAAAACCAGAAAGTATTTTAATGGAGTAATATATATTTGGCTCAAAAATTAAATAGAAACTTAACAATCTAACAATGTAAAGTTTGTCCATGTGTACATACTTGAGTCACTGTATTCTTCCTCATCTTAGTACTTTTAAAGGCTGCAACCCCGATGGGTTCTCCAGACATATTGACAGCTGTTCAGTTCCCTGCTCTGACCACTATGATTTTCTTGGAAAACATCCATTAGATTGTGGAACCCATGAGTTCACATGTAGAGGGACAGATTTAGTCATAAGTTACAAGGCAAATTGCAGTGAAGTAATTAGGAGACATCAGTGAGAAGTGAAAGTGCTTTGAGTTGAATCTTCCATGCCCCTTTTCACCTTCCTACCTTTCACAGCTCACCCACAGTTCCCAGCTAGCAATGAGCTGGGGAATCCCTGCTACAAATCAATGAGGTAAAGAAAGAGCAGCAAGAAGACAATAATGATGAAGATAATCCTTCACTTGATTTCGTACCTGTAGCCATCAGCTCAGATACTTACACTAAAATAAATTCTGATGACAGCATAAGGACTGATGAGACCTGTATATGGTGAGATACATATGAATGAATTGAATTTGAGCTAGGTGACATTATAGTCGACATAGGCCACACACGAATGCTGCTGAAGACTTTAGTGATGGGCAGCCTACAGATGAACATTGATGTGCATATGCTACAAATGTTTGGCTTATGGCACTATATGCCATAAAACCTTTGGACAATCCCAAGAAGCATATGTGTGTCTGAATTCACAAGAGTGTTTGTGCAGAGCTTGAACTTTTTTTTTTAATCCCACAAGTCATGGTCTATTCTATCCATAAACTTCCAAATCTGAAGTCCTCTGCTGATGTTTTAGCTTGCATTGCAATAGAGGGAGCATCCATCCAAAAACTGAGTGCTGCAGTGGAATCTCAGAAGAATTACAGATGCTTTGAGACCTATTTAGATTACTACTTGCAATTCCAAGGCATAAAAGATTATTGGCCAAGTGCTGGAAAATGAGAATGGAATAGTTTGGTTATTTTTGATCAGTGTACATGTGATGCGCCAAAGGAGCTTTTTCTTTGCTGTAGATGTCCACGACTCTCTGCCTCAGGCTCTCATACAGAATCAAACTCCTTTTATAATGGTTAAAGCATGAAGGGTCGGTCACTATGTCACAGTAGTTCAACAATCTGTCCTTCAACAGAATATCAGAACTTTTCAGTTGCTATCCAGGGTAGTGTCATGGACACAAAGGGCGAAATCTTAGGGTTTGACAGGATTGTGGCAGAATCTCAACCTCAGGAACAAGTCACTGAATCTTTTAAGTAAATCCTGGGCATCAAGGTGAGATTCTTACTGGGCCACTTCAGGTTATTTTTTTAGGGGAATTATTGCTTACAAATAATTGTATTAACTGCAGATCTCACATCATCAAGATGCAGTTTTCTATTTTACCACCCATCGCAATCAAGGTGGGTATCCAGACGTTTTGGCATGGAAATCAGAATGGATATTTGGTGATTTCAGAAGCCCAAAGTATAATCTTCCTCTACTTTGAACACCAGGCCCCATTATCTCAGAGAACATGAGCATTGGTCACATGTTCCCCATGTCCATGGACATTAACATCCAACATGGGCTAGCTTCTAAGAATCTTCGTGGCATATCTCCAATCTATTTACAGTACAAATCTGTACTTTACACAAAATATTATTTGTCAGTCCATATAAATAATATCCATAGACGTTTCTCTGTCCTCTACTATAATACACTCAAAATATAATAGTCATGCTCACAAGGCATGAGCTAAGCTTCATGTTCTCTCAAAAGTGAAAAATGTGCAAACGTGAAATGTGCAATTTACCAATCTAAAGGAACAGTCCCAGAATTAAGGGTACTAAGGAAAATTATAGTTCGAACATCAGAAATTTCTTATCTATTTACTTGCAAATTTTGTTTGGAGACCATCTGGTCATATGCATTTGTTACTCTTTAGTATCTGCTTTCTTTTATTGTTATTTTCCACACAATTTTAGGCCATATTTTTAAACCTAAGCAGAAGTACTTAGCAGGTTGATTTTTGGAATCACTTATAAATTTCTCTGCATTCTTCAGTTTTATAGCTCTTGCCATCTGTTGTGCCATTCCTTGTTGTTCTTTGTACCTTTAGATTCAGCAGGATCTGAGTGATTTTCTATACTTGTGTATTTTTTTTAGTTTATTGTTATTTCTTATCAGTTTGTGGTCTACACCTTTTTTGACAAGTAGAGCTCTCACCACTTAAGGATATAAATAGTTTTTTTTATCATGTCAAGTTATTCCTGAACAAGACTCATTGCATGCTTTACCATTAATGGATCTGTCCATTATTATAACACAAAGACTTTGTCTTACCCCATTGAAGTCAGCTGTATCTATGTAAATCAGGAATTGATAGCATTTCTCTTTTCTAACCCCAACGTGTAGTTAACCTTATTATGATTGCTATTGGACAACTGTCTGTGCACCACTGAACTGCTAGCTAAATCTGGTTCATTCTGTCTGCCAGTCTTTCCCCTTCCCACTTTTGTAAGGATTCATCCATTGACTGCTGTTGGATTGGCCCATCCTTATCGGCAAAGTACCATGGCGGTTTTAAATTTCCTTTTGCAGAATGGCTGACCATGGAAGTCTCCTATATTTACTGCCTGCTATAAGGCATATTGGCAGGAATTACAAGCTGTTAATCAATCCAGCTGTGATATGGGACTATCTTCCATGGCTAACGTGTTCCAGCCACGAATGTTTTTTGTAGAACTAGAACCTGGAGCCTCATGGGCGAGAGGTAGTAATGCTACTATTGCACCACAAGCCCTTTCAAAATGGCCAACTATTTTCTCCAAAGCCTCTGGCAGGTCACCAGTAATCACTGAATTGTCTTCCTAAACAGCAATTAGAACTCCCAATGTGGGAAAAATGTCTGAAGGTTAGAAAAGTTGTTTACTTGTGCTCTGGGGAGGCTGCAAATCTGCAAAGTTTCCATTGCTTCCAATAGCACAGCCTTCAAACTTTCCCACCAATCACCAAAGACTTAGTGACATTGTTGACATAGTCTTTGGCTCACCATCACAAATACTCTATCCTCTTCACCGTTTCCAGCTTCCTTCTGGGCTACTGTGGGTTTTTCTCATCTATATGCTTCTGTGAGGAAATTTGTGATATTTTTTCTACAGTAAAATGTTATAATGCAAGCTGATGCTACAATTTTGCTTTACTTTTCAATCTGAAAGTTGAAAGCAACTAAGAGGTTTAAAAAAATTGTAGTTATTGGACTAGTAATTTGGAGGCCAGAATTATTAATTCAGGGGACATAAGTTCAAATTCTAGAATTCAGTTTGAGCATATGAATTTAGTCAAAACAAATTAATACATTTGGAAATTAAAAATATTAAATATGACTATTTGTTGGATTGTTGTAAAAATAAACTGAGGGGGAAAGTATGCTGTTGCCTAATTTTGTCTGTATTAGCACAATGTGGTTTTAGTCTTAATGACCTAGAAAGCTATTCAACTGTATCAAACCACAACAATCTTCCCATTAGCATCTAGAAATTAATAAAATGCCTGATTTGCCAGCAGTACCAAATCCAAATAAATTACAACAAAATATAGTATTTCATATACAAATGTGAAGATGATTTTTTTCCCGGTTTTTGTGTTATATCTTTCCAACTTTTGTCAGTAGCATTTGATAAATCAATCATTTTACTGCCTCAAAACAAAGCTGACATGATTAGCTTCTGTTAAAGTTCTATTTGATGTCAATTGACAAGTGAAAGAATAGATCTAGTATATTTGTACTGTCTTGCTGAACGGTTGTTTGAAGGGTAACATAATCTATAAAAATCTGTTTATTTCATTCTACTTTTCAGAGGATGAGAAAACCGGCTACTGCCAAATGTTTATTAAAGTAACTGCAACTTTGCATAGAAAATTCATTCCAAGTGTAGTGCTGATTGAACGATGTTCTAATGTTTCCTCTCTCCTTCTGAAGCTGTACTTAGCCTTCACTTGATTCTTCCCTAGTGGGTGAACCAAGATGAATAAATTATCATTGGGGAAGAATATTCTGTCTGATGTTGGAAGTCTTAAACTTTATTTTAATAAGTACTTTTACCACTTCATATAATATTCCCTACCATATAGAAAAAATGTCAAAAGAATTGACCTTTTCTGTTCATAGTGCCCTGATGTGTCAATTATTTTATCTTTGCTTTTTACAGAGGACTTATTTTCTCAGTCATCAAACCCACCCTTGTGGGCTTATCATCCCCACTGTCAAAGTCTGTGATTGACCAAACACTGCCCACTTCCAACTCTTCCCCCTACCGTGTACATTCATTAATTTATAATAGCAGAATTCAGTTACGCCAATTTCTGTAACCAGCTCATCTAAATACTTAGTATACCATATTGTAATGCAAGTCACAGTTAGCCATGACACCAATTTGCATTAGTTTCTAGTCTTCCAATGCCTCAAGTTTAATATTTTTATCATCTCTTCTAATACTATCTTCTATGGATTGGCATCCATTTCTCTTTCATGGAGGCATAATCGTTGGGATTGTTTATATGAAAGAGCCATGTAAAGTTTTTTTTGCTTATTTATTTTCTCAGGTTTTACTTATTTTGAATGGTGGATTCAATTATTTAATAGTGATAATAAGACAAACTTAAAACGAGAGGTCTTTGTTTAAATCTAGAGATTCAATTTGTCTGATGTAACTGATTTGGCAGTAAATGGTGAATGTTGGCACTTAATCAAACTGAAGGCAAGGTATAAATGTAAGCATTGAGATTTATCCCCTTTCACAGGAATTGTGCAACATACACTTGTTTTATTTATTTTCTCTCCTTCATCCTTTAAGACGCTGACTTGTGCTGAGATTTGTTCCACCAGTGCCAGCCACTCTTCTGCATGTTGTCCAAGTAATCCATTCTCTATACATGAGGTGACACAGTGCACATAGGCAAATTATTCAACCCTTGGAGAATATCACCAAGCCCATTACAATTTCCACGCACCTTTCATTAGTGATCATGAGATGTCAAGTAAAAGGGTGGAGCCCATCTCTTTGTTCCCTCTTTCAACTCTGGGATGCTGAGCGTTCTCACTGCTGCAATGACAGCTGACTGAGAATGATTTATTTGCTGCATAATACTAAAAATGATTAATCCTGCAAATGAAAATGATTCAAAATATTTACATATTTTAAATGAAAATGATACGTTTTGCAAGATAACTTGTACTATACTAATTGTCATTGAAAACACTGAAATTAGATAAAAATGCATGTATACCCTGTATATGCCTTTTTACGGTACCGACTTTTTGTAATTTTTGTTTTAACCACTCAATGATACTTGCATGTTCAAGAAGCTATTGCCTTCAAAAATGATACAGTAACAAAGTGCTTTATTTCAAAAGTATTTTAATAGCAGAACAAAGTTTTTATTACAAATTGTGCAAATCAAATAAGTGCTCTTGACATTCTGTACCACTATATCAGAAGCATAATTGACAAATATTGCGAGTAAAAACAAATATTTGTCTCAAGTTAGCATTTTATAAATGTGACATGCTATGTATAATAAGTTTTCAGTGCGTAATATGTTTGAGGTGTCCCATATATTTGAATATAAACATTGTAATACAGCTAGAAATTCAACACTCTGAATTAAAGTTATACTGTAGATAATTTCAGGAAAAGAACAGCAGTTCAAAATGTATACACAAACAGTAAAGTTAGGGCACTTCAAATATTGTTCCTTTTTTCTCTTCATACACTCAATGAATGCAATCATCACAGCTATTTTTATGCAATTATATTTATGATCCACAATGTGTCTACATTCTGTTTGTAAGTGTGGAAATTTTTTAAAACAGTAAAAGTTTGATAGGACAGGAACAACACTGTATGACGGTCTTCATATTTTGCGTTTTACATGATTGTCAGTGTTGTCATGGTTTTCAATTAACGGATACAGAACCAGAACATCAAGTAATGACTAACTCAGTATTGCTATAACGATGCATTATACTTGATGTAAAAATGTTTTATATTATGCAATATTTTGGGACTTAAGCCAGTTGTTCAGGATTGTTAAGGACCAAATGTTAAACTTTGACTAAACACAAAATAATTTTCTGCAGGGAAGGATACAATTGTTGAAATTTTAGCAAAATAATTTAGTTTACAAAAAGCTGGTACGAGGATTGTAATGTATGATTCATCTGACCCTTAACCAAAATGTAGTGCCAATAAAAAGATGCAATGATATTCAAATGGGCATCAAGGGCAATGGATGCATCTTCAAATGCTATATTCCATCAATTTCACTAGCCCCTGATATTATTTCATTTCTTCATTATTTGCATCATAATTTCCATCAATCAAAATTTTGACTTAATGTTCATAAATTCAAGGCACCCCTGCATATTTCAGTGCTGCAAGTCTCCTATCCATACATCATTGCATAAGGACACTTGCAGCTATTTGAAAAGGGCAGTCACCTCCCTCAAATAGGTTGTTCATTGAGGAGAGCTAATAACCTATGATAGTGTCACAAGCTGTAATGTTGTCCAGTAAGGCTACAACACTGGCATCTATCAAACAATGCAGAAAATTGCCTTGATAACGCCTGTACAAAGCAGGACGTATCCAACTACTGCCACATAAGTACATTCTCAACCATCAGTAAAATTGATGGAAAGGAGACATCAATAGTGCTATCAAGCAGCACTTGATTAATAATAATCTCGTTCAAAATCCAGGAACTCCCTCCCTACAAGTATTGTGAAAGTTTTTCTGGCAAATGGGTTGCAGTGGTCCAAGAAGACAAGTGGCTTGACACACCTTCTCAAGGGAAACTTTTAACCCAAGAAACAACACCTATACCCTATGAATGAATAATAAAAACTTTTACCATATCCCACAATCTCTTCAGCTTTAGCAATTTCAGATAATGTAAGAATGCAACTTTTACTTCCTCAGCCCTACCCTTGTCACAACTCTGCACTTGTGTCTTTCTCCTTCTATTTGATGAAGATCTGAATCATCACGACACAGTGGCTGTACAACCATTGTGTAAACAGAAAGAGTGCTGATGATGCAAAAACATCATCACTTAATCTCACATTTTGAGAATGTGGGATCAGTTGATTTTTGTATTCAATTGGAAATGATTTAATTTACAAGTTCAGTTTTAAAATGTTTATTTTGTGTACTGTTATTTTTCTGTTTTGCCAATCTAATACGGTGATGCTCAGTAACCATGAGAAGACAACATGTGGGACTGTTGCTGAATGGGAAACTGGAGTTTTATTTTCTTCAGTATTGCACATAGATGAACTTTCCATGGACACCCTGGCTAGACAGGGCTATCTAACTTTGTTTCCTGTTCTGTAGCTTCTCCCAGCTTCCCCAATTATTTCAGCACCTCTCTTTCCTTTAGCTGCTCATCAAATAATTGACACAATGGGCTGACACCTTGATATGACACCTTGATATGCCAACCATGAATCCTGATACAAACTAGCTAAATATTACAAGGCTTCTCCAGGGTGGTTCAAACCGCAAACCATTATTTCAGTATACCAATAGTCTGTTGTATCATATTCTGATTGGTGCCCAGTGTGCATGTTGTGGGTCATCAGTCATCTGGTCAACAGAAAGCCCTGGTCAGCAAGAAATCACCCTTTGGATTGCCACAGTGACTTAAATTCAGGTGGTACATCATTACTGCTGCCAGGATACTATATCTCATTGATTTGTTGCACAAGATTACACACCAATTGGGAGGTGAGGGAATTGAATTCACTTTAGTTGTGATAATTAGCAATAAATGGCTGAAGGCAGTGGATACTGCAAAGGCTACTGATGCTGACAGCATCCTGACAATAGCCATGCTCCAGAACCAGCTATGCCTCTAGCCAAGCTATCCTAATGCAGCTACAATGTTGCAGGCTACCCAGCAATGTGGAAAATTACACAGTTTTGTCTGGTCCGCAAAATGCAGAACTAATCCAAACCCGTCAATTACTACCCCATTAGTCCGCTCTCAATTATCTGTAAAGTGATGGAAGTGGTGTTTGATGGCACTATCAGATGGCACTTACGCAACAATAAAATGCTTCCTGAAGCTCAATCTCCAGGCTCACTCATCTCCTGACCTCATTTCAGCTTTGGTCAAAATATGGACAAAGAGGTAAACTCATGAGAAGAAGTAGTGACTCCATGAATACTGAAGCAGTCCATGTTCAAATGCAACAAGATCTGGACAATATCCAGGCTTGGGTGACAAGTGGCAAGTAACATTTGCACTACACAACTTCTAGACAATGATCATCTCCAATAAAAGACATTCTAACCACTGCCACTTGATATCCAATTGTGTTACCATCACTGAATCTCCCATTATTAACACCTTTTGGGGGTTACCATTGACCAGAAACTCAACAGGACTTGCCACATAAATGCAGTGGCTACACATCAGAAGCTAGGAATACTGCAGCAGGTAACTCCCCTCCTGACTGCCCAAAGCCTGTCCATCACCTATAGGGCACAGGACAAGAGTGTAATCAAATAGTCCCCACTTGCCTGGATGGGCACAGGTCCAACAACAGTCAAAAAGCTTGATACCATCCAGTTCAAAGCAGCCCTTTTGATTGCCATGACATTGACAGTCATCCATTTCTTCCACCAATGATGCTAAATAACAGCAGTGTATACTATTTACAAGATGCACTGCAGAAATTCATCAAAGATTGTTAGATGGCACCTTCCAAGCTCATGACCACTTCCATCTAGAACGGTAATGTCAACAAATAATGGGAACACAACAACCTGCAAGTTCCCCTCCAAGCCACTCACCATCCTGATTTGGAAATATATATCATTGTTCCTCCACTGTCACTGGGTCAAAACCCTGGAATTCCCTCCTAAAAGATATTATGGGTCAACTTACAGCACATGGACTGCAGTGGTTGAGGAAGGCAGCTCACCACCGCCTTCTCAAGGGCAACTAGAATACAAATGCTCACTAGCCAGTGACACCCACATCCCATGAACAAATAGAAAAAAGGGGGGGGGGGGGGATCTGCCCTTGACATCAAGTCAGCATTTGACTGTTTTGGCTTGTTGATGCTGCACTCAAAATTGGACTCGGAGGGAAAACTCCCTGCTTGTTGAGAAAAGGATGATGGATATGGTTGCTGGTGGTCAATAAGCTCAGCCACATCACATCACTGGGGTAGGTATTTTCTGATTGATGTGCTCAGATGTGTTATTAGACATCTCTGGAGCAGGTGGGACTTCAACCCTCACCTCTTGACGTAGAGGTGGCACTAGTACCACTACAGCCCAGTTCCTCAGGGTGGTCCTAGGCCCAACTACCTTCAGCTTCTTTGTCAATGACCTTGTCCCCATCATAAGGTCAGATGTGGGGATGTTTAACACCACCGAAACTCCTCATGAAGACAAGCAGTACATGTCCAAATGTAGCAAGATCAGGACAACATTCAGGTTAGGGCGAAGAAGTGGCTACTAACATTTGTATCTCAAAACTGACAGGCAATAGTCATTTTCAACAAGAGAGAATCCAACTATTATCCGAGCTGAATCCCCAATATCAATATCCAGGGAATTATCATGGACCAGAGACTAGAGTAGCCAGATAAATAGTTTGGCTACAAAAGTCTGCCGGAGGTTTGGAATACAATACTAAGGAACTCACTTCCAGACTCTTCAGAGCCTGTTCAACAAGTCAGGAATGTGATGGAATATTCACCACTTTCTTGGATGAGTGCAATTCCAATAATACTCAAGAAGTTTGATCCCTCCCCTTTCTAAGATGAAGTAGCCTGCTTGATTGGCACCACGTCTAACATCTTTGGTGTTCACTCCATGTCCAATCCACAAGTATACTATCTACAAGATGTACTGCAACAACTCACAAAAACTCCTTCAGCAGCACTTTCCAAACCATGACCTCTACCATCTAAAAGATTATATACAATAGATATATGGGGATACCACTATCTGCAAGTTTCCTCCAGGCCACACCATCCTGACTTGGGATGTTCCTGTCATCCTTCACTGTCACAACATTAAAAGCCTGGAATTCTATTTGTAACAGCACTGGAGATGTGTCTACCTATCATGGACTGAGGTGTTCAAGAAGCAGCTGATTTCCACCTTCTCAATGGCAATTTCACATGGGTAATAAATGCTGGTCCAGCCAGCAGTATCGACATTGCATGAATAAAAAAAAAATTGATGTTCTAAATGTTTATGTCAGATTATCACAATTTTAGCTGTAAGTTTAACAATAATAATTACTACACTGACTTTTATCCAATATCTAAAAAAGTAAGCAAAATGATTCAAAACCTTTCGACATCCCCCTTTAATTCTGCAATCACATCTCAAAACACATCGCACATACTGTAACCCATTATAATCTTTTCAACACATGTTGAGCAGTTAAACGTAATGTTTGCTCAAAATGTAAAGGCTATAATGCTTCCCACATCATTTCTAAACTTCCTAATGACCCATTATCCTATATAATTTCTATCAATTGCTTTTAATGTACACATTCACTATTATTTGTTTCAATATAGTATTTATCTAACTTTTAAAGAATTGTATATTTGTAGGACTTAAGAGTATGCATGAATTTTTTTTCAATCTAGTATAAATATTCTCTAGATTTATAAACAAATTGTCAGTGGCCTTTGGATGGTTGTAATGGAGCTGAATAATTTTGATAGTACAATTTTGTACATATATTTTCGTTTTTCTTTACAGTTAAGTACCATAATAAGATGTCTGTGTCTACCTTTGTAGGCTAACTTTTTTTAGTTGTAACAAACGTGCATGATTCTGTTGGGTAAATTTTATCCAGGCAGAAAAATTCAACATTTCTGTCTGTCAAGTGGATTAAATTTCATGTATTTGTTGCACCTTTTGCCATGGTTTATTATTACTTTATACTCCTGAAGATTTCTCTGACATTGCTGTTGTTCACAATATCCTACATCTATAATATTTCTACAAAGCACAGTACATTTCCCAGCTAAAAAGAAATCTGATGCACATTGCTTTCTTATCCCATAACACTGCCTGCCTTGGAGTTGAAAGGTCATTTTGCTTTTTTTCTTGGTCGATATTGTCTATATTGCAATGGGTAGACAAATGTGCAAACAAGGGATTAGAACAAGACCTTAATAAATTATTATAAACAAAATGCACATACATTGTTAGCCAGAGTGTTAAAATGCTATAAAAACAAACCCAAAATTTGTTCTATTTTATGGCATTTGTCACTTTGTGTTGGGGAAAATATTTTATTTTATACTTCTTCTCAAGGTATTATCTTAATCCTTCTAACCTATCATGGAGTTGTAACTCATCCCAAGCCAACAAATTCTGTGCATACATTTTATTGGCCAAGTTATTCTCTAATGCCATAAATTGTGCAATGCAAAATATAACATCTGCCACTTAATAAACATCAATTTTTATGGCTGCTCATTCTTGAACCAATATGTCCCAAAGCTCTCATAATCTGTCTCTAAGGCCAGTGGCTGCAAGTTATCTGGAAATAATGTCATAATGTTAATGCTGCAGTGTACAGACCAATCCACTGCATTCACTTTGTCTGTAAATGCTTTGTGTTTGCTATAATAATAGTTTTCACTTGTCTACATTTAACAATTTGTAATTCAACACTTTACTGAAATATGCATAAGAAAATATTTCGGATGCTGTATAACACAATGAAAACTCCAGATTGAAGGTGATATCCACCACAAAATGCCTTTTGTTTATCTTACAGTTTTTCACACACCACGTTTTTCAATATGTTGTCTTCAAAAACCCAGTTCACTTTTCCGGTCAAAGCAAATGGCGCAGTAATCTTCAACATGAGGAAATGCCTGACAAATTACAGGTCAAGATTCTTTTCTTTTATGGTTTCATCTTTGTTTCTTCCAGCCCCGTGGATAAGGGTTATAATTTGGATCAGCTCCCTGCTTTCCTGAAGTTTCATGTTCAGAGCATGTGCCAGTAGATAGATCTGAACCAGTCAGTGATTGCTGATAATTTAGTGGCTGTTTATATATTGAACTCTGTTGGCTGATAGATGTTGGAATTGATGCTGTAGTTTTGACTGAGGATGATATGCTCGATGGTCTTCTGACCTGGAAAGCAGCAATAGATGAGTAACCGCTTGGAAGTGGTGGTACATAGGCTACTCGTGCCTTCCATTCCTCTGGAGGCTCCGGTAGTGTCTTTCGGCGGGCTGCTGACACAATATTCTTTGCTATTGACTCCTGAATATTGCTCCTGGAAAATGCTTCCTCGACTGAACCAACAGCAGACTGTGATGCAGCATCCCATGGGGTCAGTTTTTTCTTTGCAATTTTCTCTGACTGGGATGCTGGTCTTCCAGATGGCGGGGTTGCTGGCTGTTTCATTGCTTGTGCTCCAGAAAGCCCATGAGAATAGTTGTATTGTGATGGTTTTTCTGGTACTTGTACAGGTTGGAAGCCTTTTGACTGCGCCTGCAAATAGAACCGATGAATAACGCAGATAAATGATTGCAGATCAAGACAGTTGAACAGGACAAAAACATCAATAGGGAAACCTCAAATGTGGGAATCTCAAATTCATGTGTGGTACTTGTGATGTATTTTGTAAAGTGTAAAGCTTGTTTACATTTGAGACTCATGAACATTTATTATAAATTTGCCATCCTTTTGAATTCCCTTAGTAATGAAACGGAGATGCGAGCTTTGTAGGAATACATGTTTCTGTTTACTTTAAAATTGCCAGAGGTTTCACCATATTTATGCTATTTTTGGGATCAACATGTAATGCCTAAAAAATATTCTTCATTCCCTTCTATATGTGAAATCGTGCAAAATCTCAGCATTTTTACAGAGCAGGAGGTGATCATGCAGCCCCTGTTGTTGCACTGGATCTTGGAATGAGCAAAAATTTCTACTGTCATTAATCCCAATTTCTCCCTGTAACCCTGCACTTTCTTTTCAAATGATGGTCTCATTCTCTTTTGAAATCTTTGATTGCACTGTCACCTCAAATCCCAATTTTTTTTATGGTAGTCAAAGGATAACATTTTTTTTTCTTATGTAATATAAGTCACTTAACAGACCATAAAGACGTTTATGCTCCATAGAAACCTCCTCCCACCTTTTCTTCAGCTAATCCTTTTAACAAGTCCATCTATCCATTTCTTACCCTTGCATTTATTCAGCTTCCCCTTAAATGCATGTGTGCTGTTTTGCCTCAATTACTCCATGTGGTAGCAAGTTCACTTTCTAACCACTCCTCAGAAATTTTCCTCTAGATTTTTTTTCTTAGCCATCTGTAATATATGGGCAATAAACTGAAAGAAATACAAGTAAGTTACTGGTCATTTGTATAAATGGAGTTATTTATCATGTTGCTGTTGATTGACATGATTAACTTTATTTGCCCATCATACTTAAATGAATAGTTTTTGGATGACCAACTGGCAGATCTATCTGGTTTGCTTCTTGTGGTGTTGATAGGAGTCCCAGGCAGCCAACCTAATGTGGGCTGCTGTCATACTGAGTGACCGGACCTGCCTCTGGCCTGGGATACATCTACAATCAGAAGGCAATCAAACACAGTAGTGTTCTAAGTTTTTCATCTGGATCCTGAGGTGCACCGCTTCTTATCCTGGTTTCACAAAAATCATTGAAATCTTACCTTTGGGCTGCTTCTTGTCTGGAACAGTGGATCATATTGAACAGAATGTGCACAGTGCATGCTCTTCCCGTCATGTTGAATTGGCAATTGAGGTTGAAGGACCTAGATTTATATACTGACTTAGGGGAGCACTCCACTGGCCATGGAGAAAATAGCATTGGCCATACCATCAGCATGAATGGAGTTGTGGTTGAGTCATATAAGTCACAATCTGTGGTGTGCCACTGTCCTGTTTCCATTCAATATGCAACTTCAAAATATGTTTATAATAAACAATATTATATAAATAATGGGTAATTTAAGAATTGCTTAGAGGTGAATTATCAAGGCATATAATGGCCTAATAGTCAAACACATAACAAAAAGCTTATGTCGTTTTATCAAACTGGCTGCAGTATAGGTACATCCTAAAATAAAAAATCTGGAAACAATCAGTGCCTTTTTTCGACAGAAATAGAATGAAAATCAAAATAAACTTGAATGTTAATATATTTTTCTTTTGATCCATGATCCACCAGCCACAAGAAACATTACAAAATCATCAATCCAATGAGCCAAGCCAAAATGGAAATTAGGGTATTTCACTGTACCACTGTACTTAATTGCCTATGAATCCATGTGGGAGACTAAGGGAGCTTTTCTGAGAAAAACTAACACTTTATATCACTGTTGGGGCAAATTTGACTTTCAGGATGATGTATAATAAACAATGTAGCTTTGATTTCCCATGATGGATTTCTTCTCACTTGGAAGTGGAAATTGTTAAGTTTATATTACACATTTTATACTAACACCCGAAGTTAAAATTATTCCCATTTTGTTGAACTCTTCGGAATTTTGACTTCTGGAAAAAAATTCAGCATATTTTCAAGGGAAGATTCGACAGTCAGACTTTACAATGGCCTCAGCTTTAATTTCTATAAATATAATGTTGTCTTTGGCAGAGTTACAAAATAGAAGATAAATCAGCAACTAGTTTTGGACTTTTTTTTTCTGTTCTATTGAATTGATCATTTTAGTCAGGAGTGCAGTGGAAGAGAAGAAAAATCAGCCAGGACTTGAAGAGATTGGATGTGCTCTTCCGAGAAGTGGTGAAGTGGCAAAAATGGAAGTAACTGGGTGAGTTGACCAGGGTAAGATATCACTCAGATCTCTCTCTTTTCCAATTAAGAGAATTGGCAAGAAAGTCTGGCGGGAATTTCCTAATTGGCAAGCAATTAACACCCTCAGGTGGCCAATTCATGGATACTTAAGACTTCAACTTGCCACAACCTTAATTATTTGTCCTCTCTGCAGGTGAGAAAAATGGCTTGTATTCTAACTGTGAGAAACAGGGTGATGTACCTGACAATTTGGAAGGGAGGGTTCTCTATTTACACCAATTTGGGGCTAATTACAGGCATGGATCAGAGGGAGGAAACAATGAGCTAGTCTCACAGAGCTACAGTTCTGCCTTTATATCCGACCCTGAACCCCACTTCCCACAAGCCCCATCCAGCTAGAAACAAATGAAAACCGTGTGCTTTCTTGCAGTTGGACACCCTGAAGACTACACTTTGACCAAATGCCTTTAGGACCCAGAAGCTGCTCGGTTTTGATTGGCCAGACTCAAAAGAAAACTGCAGACACTAGAATCCGAGACAAGGAGGATGCTGGAAGAACACAGCAAGCCAGACAGTATCAATATAGCCTGAAGAAGGGTTATCCCAAAACGTTGACTTCTCCATTTCCTGATGTGTTCTTTCAGTCTCCTGCTTGATTCTGATGAGCATCTGTTGAGAAGGGTCTCTATTGTTGATGCCTGCAATAGACTGAAAAGTTTACAAGGTAAAAACAATGACTGCAGATGTTGGAAACCAGATTTTGGATTAGTGGTGCTGGAAGAGCACAGCAGTTCAGCCAGCATCCGAGGAACAGTAAAATCGACGTTTTGGGCAAAAATCCTTCATCAGGAATACAGGCAGAGAGCCTGAAGGGTGGAGAGATCAGCTAGTGGAGGGTGGGGGTGGGGAGAAAGTAGCATAGAGTACAATAGGTGAGTGGGGAAGGGGCTGAAGGTGATAGGTCAGGGAGGAGGGTGGAGTGGATAGGTGGAAAAGAAGATAGGCAGGTAGGACAAGTCATGGGGACAATGCTGAGCTGGAAGTTTGGAACTAGGGTGAGGTGGGGGGAAGGGGAAATAAGGAAACTGTTGAAGTCCACATTGATGCCCTGGAGTTGAAGTGTTCCGAGGTGGAAGATGAGGCGTTCTTCCTCCGGGCGTCTGGTGGTGAGGGAGCGATGGTGAAGGAGGCCCAGGACCTCCATGTCCTCAGCAGAGTGGGAGGGGGAGTTGAAATGTTGGGCCACAGGGCGGTGTGGTTGATTGGTGCGGGTGTCCCAGAAATGTTCCCTAAAGCGCTCTACCAGAAGGCGTCCAGTCTCCCCAATGTAGAGGAGACTGCATCGGGAGCAACGGACACAATAAATGATATTGGTGGAAGTGCAGATAAAACTTTGACGGATATGGAAGGCTCCTTTAGGGCTTTGGATAGAGGTGAGGGAGGAGGTATGGGCGTAGGTTTTGCAATTCCTGCGGTGGCAGGGAAGGTGCAAGGATGGGAAGGTGGGTTGTAGGGAGGCGTGGACCTGACCAAGTAGTCATGGAGTGAACCGTCTTTGCGGAAGGTGGAAAAGGGTGGGGAGGGAAATATATGCCTGGTGGTGTCTTTTTTGAGGTGGCGGAAATGTCGGCAGATAATTTGGTTTATGCGAAGGTTGGTAGGGTGGAAGGTGAGCACCAGGGCGTTCTGTCCTTGTTACGGTTGGAGGGGTGGGGTCTGAGGGCGGAGGTACGGATGTGGATGAGATGCGTTGGAGGGCACCTTTAACCACGTGGGAAGGGAAATTGCAGTCTCTAAAGAAGGAGGCCATCTGATTTGTTCTGTAGTGGAACTGGTCCTTCTGGGAACAGATACAGTGGAGGCGGAGGAATTGGGAATACGGGATGGCATTTTTGCAAGAGATAGGGTGGGAAGAGGTGTAATCCAGGTAGCTGTGGGAGTCGGTGGGTTTGTAAAAAATGTCGGTGTCAAGTCGGTCGTCATTAATGGAGATGGAGAGGTCCAGGAAGGGGAGGGAGGTGTCAGAGATGGTCCAGGTAAATTTAAGGTCAGGGTGGAATGTGTTGGTGAAGTTGATGAATTGCTCAACCTCCTCGCGGGAGCACGAGGTGGCACCAATGCAGTCATCACTGTAGCGGAGGAAGAGGTGGGGAGTGGTGCCAGTGTAATTACGGAAGATCAACTGCTCTAAGTAGCCAGCAAAGAGACAGGCATAGCTGGGGCCCGTACGTGTGCCCATGGCTACCCCTTTCGTCAGGAGGAAGTGGGAGGATTCGAAGGAGAAATTGTTAAGGATGAGGACCAGTTCGGCCAAACGAATGAGAGTGTCAGTGGAAGGGGGCAAACGAATGTTTACAAAACAGTTCTAAACAAGCTGATTGGTCAATGGTCTAGTAAGATTTCTTGGTGGTGGAGGCAGTGTGTTAGTTGTCACTGAGTTCGCCCACCCCATGGGTCATGGGACTTGGGACATGGAACTTGCTGGCTCACCAGTGTTTATTGCTTGTCCCTAGTTGTCATTGAGAAAGTGACAGTGAGCTGCCTTCTGCAGTCCATCTGCTGCTGTGGGTGACCCACAATGTCATTAGGGAGGGAATTCCAGTATTTTAACCCAATGACAGTGAAGGAACGTCAATATATTCCAAGTCAGGTTAGTGAGTAGTTTGGAGGGGAACTTGCAGGTGATGGTTGTTCCCATGTATCTGCTGACATGTCATTCTAGATTTAAGTGGTTGTGGGTTTGGAACTTATTGTCTAAGTATCTTTGTTGAATTGCTGTGGTGCATCTTATAGCCAGTACACACTGCTGCCACTAAGCATTGGTGATGGAGAGAGTAGATGTTTGTGGATATGGTGCCTCCAGCTCCTTTCAGGTATTTGGGGAGGGGGAATGGGGGGGGGAGAAGGTGGTGTGGTGCTTCAGTGTGTCACTGTTCGTGGCCCTCTTCACAATGATCTCTCCCACCGGTACTGGCTGTCCAGCAATTGCTGAACAGGATATCTGAACACAAGGCTGTAAACCCCAAGATCTTGACAATGGAAGATTCAGTAATGGCAATTACAATGAACATCAAAATGTAACAATCAGATTCTCACTTGTTGGAGACAATCATTGGTTGGCACTTGTTTGGTGTAAATGTTTCTACTGCACCTTACTGTTCCTAGCCCTGCTTTACTTCATTCCCTGGTGTGTCAGCCTTGGAAAAAGCTGTTAAAAGGTTAAAATTTATCAGTTCCAAATTAAATTTTCTATAGTTTGTCCTCAGTAATTTAAATTTTATTTCCAAACTATTTAGGCTCTTATCAATAGAGTACTCGGTACACAAATCTAAAATTGAATTTATTAACAATTATTTAAATGTCCTGACCATAAAATCTATACCATTCTAGTAAAATTAGCGTCCATCGTTATTAATTCAGAACTTAGGCTGGTAGAAAAATACTGTCTAAATAAGTTTAAATTAAGTCCACATGAATATCGTTTTTCACATAAAAGTGACTCACAGCTAAAAGGAAGAAGAATTTATACATGAAGATCACCTTAAAATATTTTTCAGGCATTTCTCGGTGGAGAATCTTTTTTTTAAAATCTGTTCGTTTATTTCCAAAGAGGTTCCAAAAGCAATTTTGCTCCTAAGGTGGGTACACAAAATTGTGAAATTTCCCGACGTGTTCATGAAAGATCCTATAGTTCTGTTTTGAAGATAGGGATAACTCTGCTGCACAAGTCTTAACCATTCAATATTCTCAATCAATATTGAGAAACAGATTATGTGCTCAAGATCATTTTTTTTTTGTGTGGGAGCATGCTGTGTGCAAATTGAATTACAGTATTATTCCAGTTCAAGAGGTGGACACTCACCCTTCATCTCTGCACCAGCTCACCAAATGAGCTTTATGTCATAATGATATTCTCCTGCCTTTCCCCATTACTTTAAATATCATTTCTACTTTATTTAAAGTCACACAACATCAGGTTGTAGTCCAACAGGTTTACTTGGAAGCACTAGCTTTTGGAGCATTGCTCCTTCATCAGATGGTTGTGGAATATAAGATCGCAGGACACAGAATTTATAGCAAAAGTTTACAGTGTGATGTAACTGAAATTATATATTGAAAAAGATGGATTGTTTGTTAAGTCTCTCATCTTTTAGAATAGGCCTGTCGGTTTCAGTTCTTTCATATGTAAATTCCAGAACTTAAAGTTACATTAGCAAGAATAGGTGCCATGTTGACCCAGATAATGCACTGAAGGTGTGAGGTGCCCTGTGTGAGGCTGTCTGTGTCCTGATGTTCAAACTGATTCTAATCTACATGGATTCATGCAATTTTTGAGCAAAATAAAATGTAATCCTGCAAGTACAAATTCACTCCAAAAACTTATACCTGTGTGTGTATGTGGGTGGGTGGGCGCGGAGGGGGATATGAGTGTCTGTGAGAAAATGGGAGAATGTGTATATGTGTGAGTGTAAAGAGAGTGGGAGTCTTTGTGTAAGCATATGATAGAGGGTCTGCGTGAGTGTATGGTTCTGTAGAAGTATGTGTATGTCTGTCTGTCTATGTGTAATGCAGTGGGGTCACCTGTAGTGTGACATGAACCCAAGGTCCTGGTTGAGGCCATCCCCATGGGTACCATTAGCCACTGTTGATAACCAAGGTTGGTACCCATGGGGATGGCCTCAACTGGGATCTTGGGTTCACATCACACTACAGGTGACCGCACTGCACTACGCACTCACAGACAGACAGTGACACAGCGGTACAGACACCCACACGGACACTCTTGCAGACCCATCCATTCATGCAGACCACCTCTCATGCAAAGCTTTCTCTCATACACTCACATATACACTCCCAAACTCATCCACGCACTGTCTCACAGACTTATACCCCTTTACATTTGTACACATACTCATACTCACATTCTTTCACAGACACTCATACCCTGCCCCCTGCACCCACATGCACACACACACACACATATAAGTTTGTGGTGAATTTGTACTTCCAGAATTACATTTTATTTTGCTCAAAACCTGCATGAATCCCTATAATCTAAGTTACATTGCACTGTAAACTTTTGCTATGAATCCTGTGTCTTATGATCTTATACTCCATAGCCACCTGATGAAGGAGCAGCGCTCCAAAAGCTAGTGCTTCCAAGTAAACCTATTGGACTATAACCTGGTGTTGTGAGATTTTTAACTTTGTACACCCCACTCTAACACCGGCACTTCCAAATTGTTTTGACTTAAATAACTTCTAATGCCTTCTTGAAAGCCTCAATTGAAAAGGCCTTCATCACATTGACAGACAGTGTTCCAGACCATAAGTACTCAAATACGAAAGTGTTTTTTTCACATGACATTTGCTTCTTTAAACAGATATTGTGAGCTCTCGAATTTTGTTTGCCATATTTATTTGTGTAATGATGATCTGGAAAATTCCACTAGCTATTTGATTTTTAATCTCCAGTGGGCAACTTTTTGCATCTGACAATGGCAGCACAAAATGATTACCTTACTGAGTGCAACCTGCAAAAGTAAAGAAAGACCCATCAGATTTCAGGCAGGAGATTTTCTTGTCTGCTCAGAAGAGCAGGTTAAAATTAGGATCATCAGGATCTAGGGCAGAAATCAGCTTCAAAATTTCCGCACTCCCGCATTGTTTTACTGTTCTAAGTCAATACAGTTGAGTACAGAACAGCCCAACTATTATAATAATACAGATTTGCTGGCCACATATACACTAGAACAGTGGCATCAACTATAAATAGTGAAATACACAGTTTCATCTTGCATCCAAGAATCTTCACTCCTTTATTCAGCTTGTTGCAGTGGCACCACTGACCACATCTTTTGAAAAGTTTTCATAATACCTTGAAATAACTCACATGACCATCCCTCCACACCCGTTCTCCCAACGTCACAGCATCTATTAGCTATTAGTATTAAAAGCTGATCATTGTATCTCTTATTGTTTTTCAGATCAGTTTTTAAATCTCACTTAACATTATCACTTCTAGCTGTGTTTTGACTATGGTGGAATTTTTAATTCTGTAATGATATGTCATCCTCTGATTTTTATCTAAGGAGGAACAGATAACTTCAAGGGTGTCATACACTGTCAGGGAAATGTACAATTATTTTTGAACATACATGGAAAGTGCAAATTCAAACTACTTGATTTGTATGCAATAGACAGCTGTAGTGAAAGAACACAACTTCAAAGACATTGTTAAACAAAGTTAAAAGTCACAAAACACTAGGTTATAGTCCAACAGGTTTATCTGCTCCTTCATCAGGTGGTTGTGGGAGCAGTCCTCCAAAAGCTAGAGCTTCCAAATAAACCTGTTGGACTATAACTTGGTGTTTTGTGACTTTTAACTTTGTACACCCCAGTCCAACACCAGCATCTCCAAATCATTGTTAAACAAACTATGATAATAGGATAATAATACAGAAAAGTTACTTAAAGACTAATTTAATGAATTACGCTGATCACTTATTTAGCTTTTATACAGACCACTAGAGAGGGAGGACTGGTGATGGTTTAACCTGAGGGGAAACCATGCCTCAGCTAAGGGGTGAAATCAAAAAGGTGGGACTTCTATGGTAACCTCAGCTGGTGCAGGAATTGAACCTACACAGTTGTCATCACTCTACACTGCAAGCCTGCCATAGGCCAACTAAGCTAACCAAATCTAATGGACAATCAGCAGTTTTTCCAATGCATACCCAAATGTTATTTAGATTCCTTGCCTACCTGAGAGTGGCATGGTGGTACAGTGGTTAGCACTGCTGCCTCACTGCGCCAGAGACCCGGGTTCAATTCCAGCCTCAGGCGACTGACTGTGTGGAGTTTGCACGTTCTCCCCGTGTCGGCGTGGGTTTGCTCCGGTTTCCTCCCACAGTCCAAAGATGTGCAGGTCAGGTAAATTGGCCATGCTAAATTGCCCGTAGTGTTAGGTAAGGGGTAAATGTAGGGGTATGGGTGGGTTGCGCTTCAGCGGGTCGGTGTGGACTTGTTGGGCCGAACGGCCTGTTTCCACACTGTAATGTAATGAGAGCATTACTCTCTGCTAAATTCACGATCAAATGGAAGTCTCACTTCATCAGAAGCACAAGCCCATAAATGGAAGTTAACTTTCACATTTTGTATCAATGTATTATTGCAAAACAAAATCCTGATTGTCAAAGACAATGCCATGTAAAATTTCAAAAGTTAAACCATTTCTTTATTTTGCATACTTGCATAGATAGTGGCTAGGCCAGACATTCTTGCTCTCATATGATTAGCTTATTGGCAATGATGAAGGAAATGTAAATCATAATTGCACTTCTACATCCCCCTTCCTGAGGAAGCAGATATTGCCTTTGAGATCAAAGGGGATAAGTGATAAATGCTGGCAATAAAGACAGGAACTTGGAAGGATTAATGATCATAAGTAATTACTGTACAAGGACCAATGCAGTGACTGGTCTTTTGATGGTGAGTCTGTTTGTGTCCTCTAATAATGGTGTACTAAATGAAGCCATGTTAAATGAAAATCAGTTTTCTGTAATGTTATGTATATTGCATACATGTTACATAAAGATGTTATAAAGGTGGTTGTGTTTCTGACCTGTAATTTGATATTAAATCCCTGACTTGAACAAAAATCCTCTTTCTACTTGCTACTGTTAATATTTACTTTAACCACTTGCTTAGCACTGTCTGTCCTTAATTTACACTCACTGCCTCTTACACCCACTCGCTGAGCCTTTCTCACCTGACTCCTTCCTCTTGCTGCTCTCTTCTGACAGACTTGGTCGCTCCCACCCACCACTTATTTTCCTGGCCCCTCTTGCTTCCTCCCAGTCACCACTGCTCTCAATCCTCTTTTGCTAAGCTCTCACCAACCCTAGGAGCAAGGAGAATGGCAAGAGGGGTGGCAAGTTGAAGGGCTATGGAGAGGAAAATGGTGGGAAATAATTAAGAAAGCTCATAGCTCCCAACCCCACACAGCTTGCTTCCACCTTCCCTCCAAAATGCACAAACAGGACTTGCCAGACAGACCCATTGTTTCGGCTTGTTCCTGCCCCACAGAACGCATCTAAACCCTCCTTGACTTGATTGTTTTTCTCCCCTTGTCCAGTCCGTTCCCTCTTGTATCCGCAATTCTTCAGATGCTTTGTCAGTTTCAGAATTTCCAGTTCATTTTGATCTTGTCCTCACTTTGAACAGCTTCTCCTTTTAACTCCACTCAATTTCTTCAGGTCTAAGAGGTGGCCATGTGTACCTGCTTGGGCCCCATTTATGCCTAGCTCTCTGTCGGGTATGTGGAACATTCCATGAATAATTCCTATTCCGGCACCCACCCTCAACTCTTCCTCTGGTACATTGACGACATCATCAGTGCTGCTTCCCCCTCTCATCAGGAATTGGAAAAGTTGATCAATTTCATTTCCATTTCCACCCCACTCTCACCTTCACCTCTGACTCATCCCATCCCTTACTCAACATCTCTGTTTCCATTTCTAGGAATAGGCTGGCCGCCAATATCCACTACAAACGCTCTAACTTCCAGTTACCTTGACTTTTTTCATCCTCACACCCTGCTTCCTGTAAAGACTCTATTCCATTCTCCCAGTCCCTCCTCCTCCATCACATTTGTTCTGACGATGCCAGCTTCAGCAAGAGAGCCTCAAAAATGTCCAACTTCTTCCTCAACTGAGTTGACAGGGCCCTAAGTTGGGTCTGACCCATCTCCCACACTTCAGCCCTTATCCCCTCTCCTCTGTCCAACAGTGATAGGCACCTCCTTGTCCTCACTTACTATCCCACCAGCCTCCACATCCAGAGGATCATTACCCACCATTTCCACCACCTTCATCATGATGTCACCACCTGACCCACATTCCCCTCCCTTGTCAGCCTTGTGCAAGGACCATTCTCTCTGGAACACCCTGGTCCACTCCCCCTCCACTCCCAAGACCTCCCACAGCAGGAAGTGTAACACCTGCCCATTTACTTCCTGGCTCCTCAGTATCAAAGGCCCCACACACCCATTCCAAGTGAAGCAGTGATTTACCTGCACTCACTCCATCTAATCTACTGGTTTCGCTGCTGACAATGTGGTGCCCTCTACATTGGGGAAATGAAGCGTAGATTGAGTGACCACTTTGCAGAACAAGGTTTCAGTTGCTTGCTACTTCAATACACAACCATGTTCCTTGGCCAACATCTCTGTCTCAGGTTTGCTGCAGTACTCCAGAGAAGCTTAGCGCAAGCTAGAAGAACAGCATCACATTTTCTGCTTACAGACTCAGCAGCTTTCAGGACTTGAGTTCAACAGTTTTAGGGCCTGAGCACCTTCTCCCATATCCTTACCCCTACCCCCATTCACAGGCCATGTCATCACATGGGTTGTTACCACAACCACTCATTATTATCCACAAATGGTTCCCATTAGCAGCAACTGATTCTCCCAGACTGACCTTTACCCATTCCTTTGTCTGCCCAACTATTGTTCGTTCTCTGGGCCCTATCTTCACCTGTTTTTTTTACTATTTCCCCCACCCCCAGCCCATCTTCAGCACACAGCCCAACCTTTTCCTGGCTGTAGTCAATTCTGAAGAAGGGTCACTGAAATGTTAACTCTGCTTTCACTCCACAGAAGCTGTCAGACCTGCTGAGTTTTTCCAACAATTTCTGATTTTGTTCCTCCCTTATATTGCTTTGCCTTCTTTTTGTTGCTCTTTGCCCCTTCAGCTGGAGAAACCAGGCTCATGCCAGGCCTCAGTCAAATCAAGGGGAAAACAGCACATGCTCAGGGTGTCTTAGCTCAGTAAGTCAAGGACAGCCTCCAACACCAATCCCTGGGTTTGGGGAGTCAGTCAGCTACTTAAAATGATCAGAGTTATGATACCATCCACATAAGATTTGAAGCCAGTAGTACAATCCATTTTGACTCTTTATCCTCTACTGGGAGCTGTTTTCTTCCTAGAATGAGACAGAGGCAGGTGTTCAGGGAGATAAAAGTGGATGGTACAGCTATTACTTTCAGTACAGGTGTGCAAGTGTCCCAAGCGAGTCGGGTAATGGCATGCAGGATTAGTCATATCCTGGGTTGAGGTGAGTGAGCTTGATTTAAGGGAAGTAGTTCCAGAGTGAAGTATTGGAGAGAAAATAGTGGCACTTACACTGTCGGAATGGGCAAGGTCATGGACCTTCCCACGATGCTGTGGATTTCTCCAAACAGCTGAGACTGCTTTAACCTAACCTCTGTGCTGAATGATTTAGAGATGCCGGTGTTGAACTGGGGTGTACAAAGTTAAAAATCACACAACACCAGGTTATAGTCCAACAGGTTTAATTGGAAGCAACACTAGCTTTTGGAGCGACGCTCCTACTATCACCTGATGAAGGAGCGTCGTTCCGAAAGCTAGTGTACTTCCAATTAAACTGGTTTGACTATAACCTGGTGTTGTGTGATTTTTAAATCTGTGCTGAATGATACGGTCTGGTTTTGTCGCCCTCACTGCTGGTCCTGGGGATGATAAAGTCCTGCCTTTGCAACACCTCTTCCAGCAGGACCACCTCATCAATCCCTGGGTTGGCAGGCCTGACATATGAAGAGAGTCTGGATCAGTTAGAACTATATTCACTGGTGTTTAGAAGCACAGTGGCTCAGTGGTTAGCACTACAGCCTCACAGCGGGAGGGATCCAGGTTCAATTCCACCCTTGCCTGTGTGGAGTTTGCACATTCTCTGCTTTGGTTTCCTCCAGGTGCTCCAGTTTCCTCCCACAGTCCCAAAGACATATAGGGTAGGTAAATTGGCCATGCTAAATTGCCCATACTGTCCAGAGGTGTATAAATTAGGTGGATTAGCCACAGGGAATATAGACAGGGGTGTTTCTGGTAAAGATATTTTTCGAATAGTTGGTGTATTCTATGGGCTTACTTCCACACTGTAGGGATTTTATGAAGAATGAGGAGGTATCTCATAGAACCTCTAAGTTTATAATAGGATGAGATAGGATAAATGCAAGGAGGATGTTACCAATAACCAGGGAGTCCAGAATCAGGGGACACAGTATATGCATACAGGATAGGATATTTAGAACGAATATGAGGAAACATTTCTTCACCCAGAGAGCAGTGAGCTTGTGGAATTCTCTTCCACAAAAAACAGTACAAGCCAAAACATTGAATGTTTTCAAGGAGAAGTTAGATGGGGCTGAAGGGGTCAAAGGGTATGAGGACCAAATGGCCATAGAATGAGTCAGATCAGCTATGATTATATTGCATGGCAGTGCAGGCTGCAGGGGCTGGATGGCCTGCTGCTTTTCGGGTTTTTTTTTTGTTTCTACGTATTATTAAATTGCAAAGGGTATATTAAACATTTATAAGCATGTTACCAAAACTGGAGGGTCTAAGCTACCAGGAGGGGCTGGATAGGCAGGAACAAAAATACAGAAAGTTGCTGGAAAAGCTCAGCAGGTCTGGCAGCATCTGTGAACAGAAATCAAAGTTAATGTTTTGGGTCCGATGACTCTCCCTCAGAACCTTCCTGAGTTTGGAAGAAAGGTCACCAGACCAGAAACATTAACTCTGATTTTTCTCCACGAGACCTGCTGTGCTTTTCCAGCAACCTCTGTTTTTGTTCCTGATTTACAGCATCCACATTCTTTCAGTTTATATCTGAATAGGCAAAGACCTTTTTTCACTAGAAAGTTGAAGGGTGACCTAATAAACGTTTATAAAATCATGAGTGAATAGCAAAGGTTTTATTCCCGCCCCCAAGGGTAGGGGAGTTCAAAACTAGGGGGCATAGGTTTAAGGTGAGACAGGAAAGATTTAAAAGGAACTTGATGGGCAACTTTTTCCAAACGTAGGGTGGGGCCTATGTGGAATGAATGGCCACAGGAAGTGTAGGTACAGTTTTGGTTCTAACATTTAAAAGACATTTGGACTGGTACAAGGATAGGAAAGGTTTAGAGGGATATGGCCAAAGGGGACAGGCAAGCAGGACTAAACTAATTTGGGAAACCTGATTAAATTGTCCGAGGGGGCTGTTTCCATTCTATATGACACTTTGCAAGATGAAGTCCTGCTTCTTCACTACCCCTTTTAGCAAGATCATTGGGTTCTTGCTCACAAACAATGTCACCAATTTCCCCCTACCTGCCAAGTCCAGGGCCAGCACCAGGCAGACTGCTTGTGTTTTAAAGATGGCACTGCACAAATGGATACTGGTGAATTTTGGCATATCCGTTGAGTGGTGAGCTGTTTTGGGAATACCGCTGTAAGGTGGGGCTGGAATCAAATGTGAGGTCCACGATAGCGGTGGAAGTTAATGCAGAAAATTTGGCAAGATATAGTGAAAAAACTTGCTAGGTCTCACAGTGGAAATCCTTCCAAAAAATTTGATGTAACTTAGCCAAAATATCATAAAATTCACCTCGATGAATAATTCTTTACAATGTAGATTAGTTGGCAGTTACAGCAGATGAAATTGGTAGAGTAACTCCTACTGACCCTGTGTTGGCAAGAATGTGTGAATGTATTGCAAATGTATGGCCGACACAGATTTAGAAATCAGTACATTAGCTATGCATAAAAATCAGTTGTCTATTGATAAAAGTCGTATTTTGTGGATCGCCAGAATTAGAGAGAGTTACAGATTGAATTGCTATGTGATGCTCATGAGCAAAATTTAAGGATGAGGTTGATGGACTTTAGTCAAAAGCCAAAACAGAAATTGCTGGAAAAACTCAACAGGTCTGGTTGTATCTGGTGAAGAATAGAGAGCTAACATTTCGAGTCTGGTGACTCTTCATCAGAATAAGTGAAAAGCCATCTTTGGTGGTTAAAATTAGGATAAGATGGTACGGACACAATGGGCGAAAGGGCCTCTTCTGAACTGGATGATTCTGTAGAAGACAGTGACACAGTCAAGCTGTGGAAAAGAAGCCGCTATCAGTTCCTTTTGTGACCACAGGAATGGCCAGCTAGTGTGTGGCAGAAACTGCTGATTGCTTTGGCAGAATTTGAAGAGCACCATTTGTTCATGGTGATAACAATACAGAGTGGGTTGAGGAGTTTCCGATGAAATAAACATCAATTAGTACAAGTCTATTTGTTTTATGTAGCTTGATTGCTGCTGATAGGTTCCCAAGGGAAATGTGTCTGACACCGTCAAGAGACCTCAGTATTGTTCAGAAGGACTTTTAAATTTTATGACAATGAATGGGGTAAAACACAAATGCACGAATGTACAAAATAGGTGTAAGTCCACCATTTAACTCCTCAGGTCTGTTCCATCATTCAGTAAAATTATGGATGATCTGATTGTGTTTCAAATGCCACATTCTCATCTACTTCTGAAAACCCTTGATTCCCCTGCCTGACAAGAGTCCATCCATTTCTATTTAAGTACATTCAAAGCCCTTGCCTCTTGAGGCAGAGAGTTCAAAGGTCACATAATACTGAGAGATTAAAAGAAATTCTCCTTCTCTCTGTCCCATAGACAGTAAAGATTGTCTGTCTGGTAGTTTTCAAACAGCGGCCTCTCATTTTGGACTGACCTATGAGAGAAATGTTCCTTTCCATGCTCATCTTGTCAAGATAATTAAGATATTATACATTTCAAACAAGTCACCCCTCACTCTTCCAAACTCCAGTGAAACATGTCTCATAAGGCAATCGGCTCATTGCCAGTATCTATTTAGTAAACCTCCTCTGAACCACTTCCAATGCATTTATTTCCTTCCTTAAATAAGGAAGCCAAAACTGCACACAGTATTTTGAGACATATCACCAATGCCTGTATGACACATTAGAGTTCTGCTGTGTTATCCTGCTTTGAAGGAAGCAGCCGTGTGCCCAGTGTAAATTGTTAAGAATGCTCTTGATAAACAAAAGCGAGATACATATTGGAAGAAAAGTCAGATGCCATTGAAACACAAACTGGGCAACATTTTTAGTTAATTATCAAAACACATCTCATGCTACTACCTCTAGAACACAAGCTAAATTGTTTCTGAGAAGAAGGAATAGAAATAACGTTTTTATACTAAAGGTATATTTAGCAGTTAATAGAAGAAAAACAGGTGAAAAAAAATCATTAATAAGTCATAGAATCATAGAGATGTACAGTTTGGAAACAGACCCTTCGGTCCAACCCATCCATGCCAACTAGATATCCCAACCCAATTTAATCCCACCTGCCAGCACCCATATCCCTCCAAACTCTTCCTATTCATATACCCATCCAAATGCCTCTTAAATGTTGTACGAATTGTACCAGCCTCCACCACATTCTCTGGCAGCTCATTCCATACATGTACCACCCTTTGCATGAAAAAGTTGCCCCTTAGGTCTCTTTTATATCTTTCCCCTCTCACCTGAAACCTATGCCCTCTAGTTCTGGACTCCCCGACCACAGGGAAAAGACTTTGTCTATTTATCCTATCCATGCCCCTCATAATCTTGTAAACCTCTGTAAGGTCACCCCTCAGCCTCTGACGCTCCAGGGAAAACAGTCCCAGCCTGTTCGGTCGCTCCCTGTAGCTAAGATCCTCCAACCCTGGCAACATCCTTAAATCTTTTCTGAACCCTTTCAAGTTTCACAACATCTTTCCGATAGGGAGGAGACCAGAGTTGCATGCAATGTTCCAACAGTGGCCTAACCAATGTCCTGTACAGCTGCAATATGACCTCCCAAATCCTGTACTCAATACTCTGACCAATAAAGGAAAGCATACCAAACACCTTCTTCACTATCCTATCTACCTGCGACTCCACTTTCAAGGAGCTATGAACAAGGTCTCTTTGTTCAGCAACATTCCCTAGGACCCAGTGTATAAGTGTATAAGTCCTCCTAAGATTTGCTTTCACAAAATGCAGCACCGCGCATTTATCTGAATTAAACTCTATCTGCCACTTCTCAGCCCATTGGCCCATCTGGTCCAGATCCTGTTGTAATCTGAGGTAACCCTCTTTGCTGTCCACTACACCTCCAATTTTGGTGTCATCTGCAAACTTACCAAATGTACCTCTTATGCTCACATCCAAATCATTTATGTAAATGACAAAAAAGTAGAGGGCTTAGCACCGATCCTTGTGGCACTCCACTGGTCACAGGCTTCCAGTCTGAAAAACAACCCTCAACCCTCCACCACCACCCTCTGTCTTCTACCTTTGAGCCAGTTCTGTATCCAAATGGCTAGTTCTCCCTGTATTCCATGAGATCTAACCTTGCTAATCAGTCTCCCATGGGGAACCTTGTCGAACGCCTTACTGAAGTCTATATAGATCACATCTACTGCTCTGACCTCATCAATCTTCTTTGTTACTTCTTCAAAAAACTCAATCAAGTTTGTGAGACATGATTTCCCACGCACAAAGCCATGTTGACTATCCCGAATCAGTCCTTGCCTTTCCAAATACATGAACATCCTGTCCCTCAGGATTCCCTCCAACAAATTGCCCACCACCGAGGTCAGGCTCACCGGTCTATAGTTCCCTGGCTTGTTTTGACCACCCTTCTTAAACAGTGGCACCACGTTGGCCAACCTCCAGTCTTCCGGCACCTCACCTGTGACTATCGATGATACAAATATCTCAGCAAGAGGCCCAGCAATCACTTCTCTAGCTTCCCACAGAGTTCTCGGGTACACCTGATCAGGTCCTGGGGATTTATCCACCTTTAACCATTTCAAGACATCCAGCACTTCCTCCTCTATAATCTGGACATTTTGCAAGGTGTCACCATCTATTTCCCTACAGTCTATATCTTCCATATCCTTGTCCACAGTAAATACTGATGCAAAATATTCATTTAGTATCTCCCCCATCTTCTGTGGGAATAAAATCTGAATTGAATTAAAAGGTTAAAGTGAAATAGTATCATCACATGCAGCTGAGATAGCTACCAGGTAGAATTGTGAAATATGCAGTCATCACATGTATTAAGTCAAAAAGGTGGAAAGATTACATTTGCATTTACCTTCAGAGGTTCATGAGGAAGAAGGGAGTTTTGAAATGGATGTGATAGATTTGACATTTGAGATAGGAGTAGAAGACCATGTTACCCCAATAAACATGGCTGAAGACAGTTCAGATCCAACTCAGTCAGACTCTGACACGTCTGACAAAACGGAAAATAGAATTGAGCTCCACGATCAAAATCAATCCTTACGGGAGAAACTTTCTTTGCAGATTCAGGCTAAGATGGATTCGATAATTCCCAAAATTCTAAAGGTTTGGCTCAATAAAAAGGTATCCAATTAACGATAGGAAACCAGTGATTAGAACTGTAAATAGATGAAAAAGAAGAAATATACATTAAATGGTATGAAATGTTGGAAAGTTGTGTACTGAATTAATTAAGGTAAGAGGCATGTCATAGCACCCTCTTGTGGCTATTTGTGTACTCATTCTTATCTCATTGAAATAAACCAGTTTTCTTTTAGTTGGGAGTTCCACTTGGTGTGTGTTGTTTTGTGTCTGTTCTGCAAAGATATTACAATTGTGAAAATACTAAATTCTTAATTTAATGATGTTGAGCTCACAGTTTTGCTTCCACACTCGAGCTTTGTGTATCACGAAGACAGTGTTCAGTGTCTCACTAGCAGTTGGTGGAAGAGGGTGAGCAAGAATGTAATGTCTGGAAGTGTGTGGGAAAGGGTTACTTAATGGCCTCAAAGATGAGGCACCCCGAGGGAGCAATGGCCACAATATGATTGAATTTTACATCCAAGTTGAAAAAGAGAAGATCACGTCCAAGTCTAGTTTTTTTAAACGTAATTAAGGGTAACTATGTGAACACGAAAGCTGGACTAGCTGAAATAAACTGGCATATTAGGCCAGCAAAAGGATCAATAAAGACCTTCAAGAGGATATTTCCGAATACTCAGGATGAGTATACATCGAAAATACTAAAAAAATTAAGGGAAGTATCAAACTTGGAAAAAAAATAACTGTGGCTGGTCAGAATATAAAATTAAAAAAGCAGAGAATGATTAAAAGGTTAATCAGGAAGATGATGTTATAGTATGAGGGGAAGCTAGCTAAGAATATAAAATGAATAGCAACAGTGATTCAGATATTTTAAAAGGAAAGAGTATGTTAAATGAGGGTTGGTTCATCACAGAGTGAGAATGGGGAGATAATAAAGAAATGGCTCCCACCACCAAACTTGAATGCCACTAAATTCCATTCCTAATCACAGTTCACAATTGATTGTGAAAACTAATGATCCCCGTTTTTGATTTTGTTGGCCCACATTACAGGCAGGTTAATCTACATCCGAAGGCCTACCAAACGTAGTAATCTTTACTTAGACAAAAGCAGAAATTGCTGGAGCAATTCAGCAAGTCTGTCAGCATCTGTAAAGACAAAAGAAAGTCAATCTTTCAGTTCCAGTGACCCTTGTTCAGAACTGTTCTGCATCTGGAGTTCTTTATTGTTTGTCATTTAATCATTAACAAGGTGCAAACTTCACTAGCTAGCCAAGAATTTATTGGCCATCTAAATGGTGTTCAAGAAGGTCTTGGTAAACTACCCTCTCGAACCACTGCAGTCCATAGGCTGTAGGTGCACCCACAGTATGGTTAGGAAGGGGGTTCCAGGTCTTTGATCATACATCCGTGAAGGAGATTCAAGTCCTGATGTATTTGGAAGGAAACTTACAATGTTGGTGTTCCCATCCATCTGTTGACCTTGGTTACGTGATTGAAAAATGTTTTCTAAGGAACCTGAGTGAGTTGCTGCAGTAATTCTTGGGCACATTCCCAGGGGTATTGCCATCTGACATGTGCAACATCATCATGGCACATCTCTGATCCATCCACAGTCCCATTCTGCACTTCAATGTTGCACTTTGGAGCTCGTTGGCACCTCTCATTATGATGCTGCTGTAAAGTAGCTTTGCATGCAATGACAGGCACCCAGTTCATGATTCAAACTAGGCTGCTTCTCAGGACTACTCACTTGCTCTCTTAACACTCTCACTCAATTAGTGTTTACCTCGATGTTTACAGAATTATTGTCAACCATAACCCTAAGTGCCCTGAGAAGCACTGGTTTATAGATGATGTTCCACTCCATTATTTTTCTTTATTCATTCACAGGATGTGGGCATCACTGGCTAGGCCATCCCAGAGGGCAGTTCAGAATCAACCACATTGCTGTGGGTCTGGAATCACATGTAGGCAAGACCAGGTAAGGATGGCAGTTTCCTTCCCTAAAGGACATGAATGAACCAGATGGTTTTTTTCCAATAATCGACAATAGATTTATAGTCATGATTAGATTCTGAATTACATATTTCTTCGTTGTGGTTCTGTTCGCCAAGATGGGAATTTGTCTTGCAAACGTTTCGTCCCCTGTCTAGGTGACATCCTCAGTGCTTGGGAGCCTCCTGTGAAGCGCTTCTGTGCTGTTTCCTCCGGCATTTATAGTGGCCTGTCTCTGCTGCTTCCGGTTGTCAGTTCCAGCTGTCCGCTGTAGTGGCCGGTATAATGGGTCCAGGTCGATGTGTTTGTTGATAGAGTCTGTGGATGAGTGCCATGCCTCTAGGAATTCCCTGGCTGTTCTCTGTTTGGCTTGCCCTATAATGGTAGTGTTGTCCCAGTCGAATTCATGTTGCTTGTCGTCTGTGTGTGTGGCTACTAAGTTTTGCTCATGTTGGGTAGTGTACAAAATCCCATGCAAGGACTGCAGAAAACACTACATAGGACAGACAGGAAGACAGTTAATGATCCGTATACACGAACACCCAACTAGCCACGAAATGACACGACCAGCTATCCTTAGTAGCCACACACACAGACGACAAGCAACATGAATTCGGCTGGGACAACACTACCATTATAGGGCAAGCCAAACAGAGAACAGCCAGGGAATTCCTAGAGGCATGGACTCATCCACACATTCAATCAACAAACACATTGACCTGGACCCAATATACCGGCCACTACAGCGGACAGCTGGAACTGACAACCGGAAGCGGCAGAAACAGGCCACTATAAATGCCGGAAGAAACAGCACAGAAGCGCTTCACAGGAGGCTCCCAAGCACTGAGGATGTCACCTAGACAGGGGACGAAACGTTTGCAAGACAAATTCCCAGCTCGGCGAACAGAACCACAACAACGAGCACCCGAGCTACAAATCTTCTCCCAAACTTTGTACATATTTCTTCATTAAGTTCAAATTCTATCATCTGCTATGGCAGGATTTGAACCCAGGTTCCCAGAACATTATCTGGGTCTCTGGACTAACAGTCTAGTGATAATATCACTAGGTCTTCCTCTCCTTTGACATTAACGATGAATGTGAACCCCAGACTGTGAACACTTAGCTGGAATTCAAAGATGATGCTGGCAAAGACAGCATATCCTGGTAGTTGGCAAGCTCTTCCTCCTAAAATGAGTGGGAGAATTGGGCAATTATTGAATGAGCGGGGGTCATGGGTGTGATACATTGTCAATATTGAGTGTTTGGGCCCCATGCAGAGAAATCTTCCATTAAACTTTATGAAACTGATACTTAGCTAATTTCTAAAATTCAGGCCAAAGAGTCTGCAAGGAGTAATAGATTATCAAAATGAATGAGCTAAACTTTGCCTTATGGAGTATAATGTGAGAAAGTGTGAATTTGTCCATCAAGAAGATGTAGGTTTGCTCACTGAGCTGGAAGGTTTGTTTTCAGATGTTTTGTCACCACACTCAGTCGCATCTTCAGTGAGCCTCCGAATGAAACACTGGTGGTGTAGCCTGCTTTCTTAGTTTGGGTTTCCTAGGGTCAGTGATGTCATTTCCTGTGGTGACATCATTTCTTATGATGTCATTTCCTGTTCTTTTTCTGAGGTGGTAAATGGGATCCAAGGCAATGTGTTTGTTAATAGAGTTCCGATTGGAATGTCATTGTCCCAGTCGAAGTGGTGTCCTTCCTCATCCGTATGTAAGGATACTAATGAGAATGGGTCATGTCTTCTTATTGCTAGTTGATGTTGATGTATCCTGGTGGCTAGTTTTCTGCCTGTTTGTCCAATGTAGTGTTTGTTACAGTTCTTGTAAGGTATTTTGTAAATTACATTAGTTTTGCTTGTCTGTATACGGTCTTTCAAGATCAATAGCTGCTGTCTTAGCATGTTGGTGCGTTTGTGGGCTACCATGATGCCAAGGGGTCTGAGTAGTCTGTCAGTCATTTTGAAGATGTATTTGATATAGGGGAGAGTGGCTAGGGTTTCTGGAAGTGTTTTGTCTGCTTGTTTGGGTTTGTTGCTCAGAATTCAGCAGACTATGTTCACTAGGTACCTGTTCTTTTTGAATACATTGCATAGGTGATTTTCCTCTGCTCTGCATAGTTCCTCTGTACTACAGCGTGTGGGGTTTGTTGAATTAATGTTCTAATGCAGTAACAAAGCTGCAGGAATTAACATCACCAACCCTAGGAAACTCAAACATATAAATAGAAAGTGGGCTACACCACCAGTGCTTTATTTGGAGGCTCACTGAAGATGTTAACTAGTATGGTGACGGAACGTGTGAAAACGAACCTTTCAGCTCAGCAAGCAAACCTACATCCAGAACCTCAACCTGAACTACAAATCTTCTCAAAGCTCACGAAGAAGATTAGAAAAGTAAAGTATTATTTAAATAGTATTCAGATCAACTGGCAGAGGTCTCCTCGGACATCTTCAACCTCTCCCTGCAGCAGGCCACTGTTTCTGCCTGTTTCAAGAGGGCCAATATCATCCCTATGCCAAAGAAGGCTCATGCAGCATGTTTCAACAATGACTGCCCAGTGGCCCTAACTTCGGTGGTCATTAAGAACTTTGAAAGGCTGGTCATGGCATTAATCAACTCCAACCTCTCCACTACTCTTGACCCAGTCCAAATTGCTTATCAGACCAACAGATCTACGTCAGATGCCATATTAACTTTCAGCGGGATGTTACTCATGCCTCCCTAAACATTAACAGCACAGAGGTGGAATGAGTGGAGAGTGTCAAGCTCCAAAGAGTGGTCATCAACAACAAGCTTGCTTGGACTCTTCATGTGGATGCACTGGTTACAAAAGCCCAACAATATCTCTTCTTCTTCAGGCAGCTGAGAAAATTTGGCATGACAGCGAATATCCTTGCCAACTTTTATAGGTGCGCCATCTAGAGTATTCTGTCTGGATGTATCGCTACCTGGTATGGTAGTTGTACCATTCAAGATTGGAGATGGTTACAGAGAGTGGTGAACTCGGCCCAGACAATCACAAAGGCTAACCTCCCATCTACAGAATCCATCTACCAGGCCCACTGTCAAGGAAAGGCCGCCAGCATTCTCAAAGATCCATCCCACCCTGGCAATGTTTTTCTACAACCTCTACCATTGGGGAGAAGGTACAGAAGCCTGAACACATGCACCAGCCGGTTTCGATACAGTTTCTATCCCACTGTTGTTAGAATAGTGAATGGATTCACAAACTCTTCGCATTCGCCTATACGTCTGTTTTAGTTTTTACCGGTGTTTACCTATTATTTACTTATTTTTACTATTTAACTCTGTGATCTACCTATACTGCTCACAAGACAAAGCTTCTCACTGTGCCTTGGTGCACGTGACAATAAATTCAATTCAATTCAATTCAAATCTCTGTTTGCAGAGCGATTTGGGTTTGTTATACATTTATCACAAAAGCTATTTGCAGCAAGGAAGGCAAATAAAATATTGGCTTTGATTGAAAGGAATATAAAAGTAAGGACATTTCTTTGAAGCTGTTCAAGGTGTACTGAGACACACCTGCATTATTGTGTGCATTTTTAGTTTTCTTATTAAGGGGGTGCGGGGGGAATGATAATTGCTTTAGAAATTCCGAGATGGTTCTCTCGGCTTATTCCTGAGATGAAAGGTTGCCTTTTGAGGAATGGTTGAGCAAAGTAAGCCTTCATTTATTGGACTTGGGAAGAATGAAAGTTAACATACTGAAACCACAACAATGTTGCAGCACAGAAGGAGGCCATTCAGCCCATCGTGCATGCAAGAGTCCTTCAAACAAACATTGTAATGTAGCAGCAATCTCCTGTTTCTTCCTTATACCCTTGTACATTATTTTTATCCAAATAATTGTCCAATGCCCTCGTGAATACCTCAATTAAACCTGCCTCCACCGTACTTTCAGGCAGCACTTTCTAAACACGAAGTACTTGTAAAGTGATATTTCTTTCTCTGCTATCACCCTTACTTCTTTTGAAAGTCACTTGAAATCTATGCCTTCTCATCCTTATTCCTTTTAAAAGCAACAGTTTCTCCTCATCTACTCTGTCCATCCTACTCAGGATTTTGAATACCTCTAGTATAGTATATCTCCTCAAAGCCGCCTTTTCTCCAAGGAGAGCAGTCGCAGCTTCTTCAAACTATCCTCCTGACTGGAGTTTCTCATCTCTGGAACCTTTCTTGTAAACCATTTCTGCATTCATTTCAATGCACCCTCACACCCCTCCACAAGTGTACACAAAACTTCAGCTGAGGTTTAACGAGTGACTTATACAAATTCAATATCACCCCTTTGCTCTAGTTCTCCTGCTCTTATTAATATTTTTGAATCAACCTGCTCCGAGCTGTTATTACACACCTCTGGAGCAAATGGGACTTGAATGTGGGCCTCCTGGGTCAGAGGTAGAGACATTACCACTGCACCATCAGACCCTCATTCTTGTATTTAATAAAGCCAAAGATAATGAATGTTTTACTTATGCTCTGCCCACGTGGCTTGCCACCTTTAATGATCTGTGTACATAGACACACAGGTCCTTTTGGCCCTGCACCCTTTTAGAATTGTCCCCCACCCCCACCAGCACCACCACTACCACCACCACCACCATTTTATATTGCCTTTCAATATTCTTCCCACCAAACTGCTTCACCTCACATTTCGCTGCAATGAACCTCAGCTGCCATTTCAGAAAATTGTCTATGTTCTTTCTGAGAAGAAAGTGAGGACTGCACTCCCTCCGTGACTCCCTCGTCAGGTCCACACCCCCCACCAACCCAACCTCCACTCCCGGCACCTTCCCCTGCAACCGCAAGAAATGCAAAACTTGCGCCCACATCTCCCCCCTTACTTCCCTCCAAGGCCCCAAGGGACACTTCCATATCCACCACAAATTCACCTGCACCTCCACACACATTTACTGCATCTGCTGCACCCGATGTGGCCTCCTCTACATTGGGGAGACAGGCCACCTACTTGCGGAACGTTTCAGAGAACACCTCTGGGACACCCGCACCAACCAACCCAACTGCCCCGTGGCTGAACACTTTAACTCCCCCTCCCACTCCACCAAGGAGATGCAGGTCCTTGGCCTCCTCCATCACCAGACAATGGCAACACGACGCCTGGAGGAAGAGCGCCTCATCTTCCGCCTAGGAACCCTCCAACCACAAGGGATGAATGCAGATTTCTCCAGCTTCCTCATTTCCCCTCCCCCACCTTATCTCAGTCCCAACCCTCAGACTCAGCACCGCCTTCCTAACCTGCAATCTTCTTCCCGACCCCTCCGCCCCCACCCTCTCTCCAGCCTATCACCCTCAGCTTAACCTCCTTCCACCTATCGCATTCCCAACGCCCCTCCCCCAAGTCCCTCCTCCCTACCTTTTATCTTAGCCTGCTTGGCACACCTTCCTCATTCCTGAAGAAGGGCTTATGCCCGAAACATCGATTCTCCTGCTCCTTGGATGCTGCCTGACCTGCTGCGCTTTTCCAGCAACACATTTTTCAGCTATGTTCTTTCTAAGTGCTACATTGTCCTCTTCACTGTTAACAATTCTTTTGAGTTTTGTGAGGGAGGTGATGGCCAAATGGTATTATCACTGGACAATTAATCCATAAACCCAGCTAATGTTATGGGAACCTGAGTTCAAATCTTGCCAGGGCATATGGTGGAATTTGAATTCAATTTTTTTAAAAACTGGAATTAAGGATCTTCTGTTGACCATGAAGCCATTGTTGATTTCTTAGGAAAAGTTCATCCGAATCACTAACATCCTTCAGGGAAAGCAATCTGCCATCTTCATCTGGTCCTGCCTACATGTGACTCCAGACCACAGCAGTGATTGATTCTTAACAGCTTCTAAAATAGCCTCACAAGCTATTCAGTTTTACCAATTGCTACAAAATCTTAACAAGGAAATGAAACAGGACAGATCACCTGACATTGACCTCGGCACCAGAAATGACAATGCAAAAACAGCCATGTCCTCCCTGCAATCTCCTCCTGACTAACATCTGAGGGCTAGTGCCAAAATTAGAAGAGCTGTCACACAGACTAGTCAAGCAACAGTCTGACATAGTCATACTTACAGAATCATATCATACAGACAATGACCCAGACACCACCATCACCATCCCTGTATGTGTCCTGTCTCACCGGCAGGACAGACCCAGCAGAGATGGCACAGTGGTATAGGACTGGGAGGGAGTTAGCCTGTGAGTTCTCAACATTGTATGAAATCTCATGGTTCTGATTAATCATGGGCAAGGACACCTCCAGTTGATTACCCCGTACCATCCTCACTCCGCTCATGAAACACTAAGAGTAGCAAGGACACAGAATGCACTCTGGGTGGGGATTTTCAAAGTCCACCACCAAGAGTGGCTCGGCAGCAGTATTACTGATCGAGCTGGTCAGGTCCTTTAAAGGACATACCTACTACACTGGGTCTGCAGCAGGTGGAGAGGGAACCAACATGAGGGAAATACATACTTGACCTCATCCTTACCAATCTGTTGAATACAGATGCATCTATCCAGGACAGTATTGGTAAGACCACTACACAGGCCTTGCGGAGATGAGGTCGCCTTCACATTGAGAATAACCTCCATTGTGTTGTATGGCACTATCACTGTGCTACACTGGACAGACTTCGAATAGATCTAACAGCTTAAGACTGCACTCCCATTAGGCACTAATGGGCCATCTAGAGCAGCACAATTTGTAACCTCATGGCCCAGTATATCCCTCACTCAACCGATACCATCAAGCGAGGGGATCAACCCTGGTTCAATAGAAAATGGATGATCAGCCATGATCATATTGAATGGTGGTGCAGGCTCGAAGGGCAGAATGGCCTACTCCTGCACCTATTGTCTATTGTCTAAAATGCAGGAGGGCATGCCAGGAGCAGCACTGGACATACCAAAAAATGAAGTGTCAACTTGGTGAAGCCACCAAACAGGGCTACTTGCATGCTGAACAGCATGAGCAACAAATGACAGACAAAGCCAAGTGATCCCACAACCAACAGATCAAATCAAACCTCTGCAGAGCTGCCACATCCAGTTGTGAATAGTGGTGGAAAATTAAACATCTCACTGGAGAAGGAGGCTCCGTAAATATCCCCATCCTCAATGACAGAAGGGGCCAGCCCAGTGGGAAAGATGAGGCTTAACCACTCGCAGCAATCTTCAGCCAGTAGTGCCAATGGATGATCCATCTCGGCCTCCTCCAGTGGTCCCCAGCATCACAGATGCCAGTGTTCAGCAAATTTGATACAGTCCACATGAAATCAAGAAACGGTTGGAATCTCTGGATACTGCAAATTCTATAGGTCCTGACAACTTTCCAACATAGTACTTAAGGCTTGTACTCCAGAACTTCCCTAGACAAGCTGTTCAGGTACAGTTACAATACTGGCATCTAGCCAAAAATATGGAATATGCCCTGGTATGTCCAGCACACAAAAAGTGCTATCAACATTCCTGGGACAAGAAAACCAACTGGACATGCCATATAAATATAGTGGCCCCAAAAGCAGGTCAGAGGCTAGGAATACTGTAGTGAGTAACTCACTTCCTAACTCCTCAAAGCTTGTCCACCATCTACAAGGCTCAAGTCAGGAGTGTGATGGAATACTCCCATTTGCCTGGATGAGTGCAGCTCCAACAACACTCAGGAAGCTTGATATTTTTCAGGACAAAGCAGCCCATTTGATTGGCATCACATCCATAAGCATCCACACCCTCCACAACCGACACAGCAGCAGCAGTGTGTACTGTCTTGAAGATGTAGTTTGGAAATTCACCAAAAATCCTTGGACAGCACCTTCCAACCATTCTATCTAGAAGGGCAAAGGCAGCAGATACATAGGAAAAACATCATCTGTAAGTTCTCCTCCAAGCTACTCACCATCCTGACTTGCAAATATATCGCCTTCACTGTTGTTGGGTCAAAAATCCTAGTACATGGACTGCAGTAGTTTAGGAAGGCAGCTCATAACCACCTTCTGAAGAGTAAGTAGGCATGGTCAATAAATGCTGGCCAGCTAGCGATGCTCAGATTTTGCAAGGGATTAAAAATAACATTGTGTCATCTGCAAACTGTGAAAATGTCTGCTTCACACCAAGACCTCAGTCATTTAATATGTAACAGATAAAGGTCCATCTACTAAACTCTGGCATCTTTACTACAAACTTTCTCCAGCCAGATAAATATCCATTGACCAAAATACTTTATTTTCTATCGCTCAATTTTGTATCCACGTGGTTATTAATCCTTTCTTTCTATGACCTATAACTGTTGTGTGGCACTGTATCAAATGCCTTCTGAGAGACCATATACACATCAATGTAACCTTCATGAGGCCTTTCAGTTACACCTTTAAAAAAAACTCAAGTAATTTAAACACAATTTCTCCTTTAGAAATCCTGAATCCTCCACTATCAATATCCTAGATAGCTACATGAGAATGCCACAGTCTAGGAATTTTGTGGCCCTCATCTTCTGTCTCCCCATCTACAAGGCGTAAGTCAAGAGTGCGATAGAATACTCCACATTTGCCTGGATAAGTGCAGTTCTGACAACACTCAAACTGGACACCATGAAAGACAAAACAGCCCGCATGATCCACCACCATGAACATTCACTCTCCTCACACTTACACACAGTGAAAACAGTTTGGACCAAAATGTATTGCAGCAACTCAACAAGACTGATCAAGCAGTACTTTATATATGTGGAATCCTTACCATTAAGAAGGACAAGGCCAACAGATACGTCAGAATACACCACCTACAAATTCCCTTCCAAAGTACACATCAGCCAGACTTGGAAATATACTGCTGTCTTTTCCTTTTGTGGGGCAAAAATCCTAGTATCTCTTTCTGAAAACACTGTGAATGTACTGATATCCCAAGGACTGCTGTGGTTTATCATCACCTTCCCAAGAACAATTTGGAACATGCAATAAATGGAGATATAGCCAGCAACACCCAGAACTTATCAATGTTTTTTTTAAATCACGAATTGACAAATTCTTAAGATAATGTACCAATGTCAAGAAGTCATGATGGAAATTAGACAGATCTTAACAAAATACAGCCTCAAGTAGATTGTTTTACCTGATTTAGAAAATGGATATGAAATACTCCCCAAACCTGATCACACTCAAAATATTCTGAGAAAGGAAAATGTTTCCTTGAGCCTTTTACACACTGTGAAGGTATGAAAGTGAGGAGAAGACAAGCTATGATTGCCATTGCAAGCTGCAAGTAGACTCTAATAATTTAAACCTTTCCTCTCAAAGTTTAAAACATTTACATAATAGAAAAGTGAAACTAGATTTGTTACAAGTGAAAATTATTTTCTGTCACATTTATTTTTTATACATAAAATAATTGTTTACTCACTCTTAAATCTGCATGGTTTCCTGAATTGGTTAGAGCCAGCTTCAGAAGGCAGGTCGCCATGTTTGTTCAATTCTGTTCTTGAGACAAGTTCATACTCAATAGTTGAATTAAGGATTTGCTGCCACCAATTGGTAGTGCATGTGTACTAACCATGAGGGTGTATAGTGCCACTGCAGATTACTAAATTCGTTTGATTATCTAGTTTAGTCAAAGAAAGGTTTCTGACATTTTATATAAAAATTCTTACATATGTTGATATTTCCCATCTACCCTTTGTCCTTCCCATGTAGTTTCAATGGACCAGGTTCATCAATAAAATTTCACTACTTCTGTTGGACTATGGGCTAGTATTAAAGAGGTTGCATTTACAATGGAGTGAAAGTGTTAATGCTGGTTCTTGCCTCACTTTGAAATTAAATGTAATGCTATTGGAAAGTACTCTCTTTGACATTCAAACTTGAATTCATAATATTCAAAACTGGAGACAATTCCAGACTCAAGGATGATATAGAGCCAAGATTCTGGGCTAAGAATGGTGAGGAAATGTCAACATACATTTTTATAAAAAAATGATTTTTAAAAAATATGTCAGAAGTTTTTCTATTGCAAGCTATTTTAGACCTGAAAATGTGCAATGAAACAAGATTAATTAAATTAAAGTAAGGGAGCCTCAAGACAACAATGATGGTATCATTACAGGATTTCATAGTTTAAAAGGGAAGTGTAGATCCAAGCTTTATGTCTTAAGTTCAAATAAAAGCAACTTTGAGGATATGAAAACTGAGTTGGCTAAGGTGAACTGGGTATGTAGGTTAAAAGGTAGGATATTAGGAAATAGTGGAATACATTTAAGGAGATATTTCATAACTCTTGCACAACCGGGTGCTCTGGTTTCCTCTTACAGTCCAAAGATGTGCAGGTCAGGTGAATTGGCCATGCTAAATTGCCCGTAGTGTTAGGTAAAGGGGTAAATGTAGGGGAATGAGTGGGTTCGCGCTTCGGTGGGTCGGTGTGGACTTGTTGGGCCGAAGGGCCTGTTTCCACACTGTAAGTAATCTAAGTAATCCATCTAAATATATTCTACCATATGACAAGACTGAAAATATTAATGATAAGCCAGAAGCTAGAAACCAAGAAAGAATAACCAAAAATAAATAAGGAGGGAGAAGTTAGAGTGTGATAGAGAGAAAGCTAGAAATATAAAAGCAAATAGTGAGAGGTTTCTACAAGTTATTATACAGGAAAACAGTGACTAAAGCGAACATCAATTACTTCGATGGTGAAACTTCAGAATTGATGATGGCAAGCAAGGAAATGTTGGAAAGGTATTTTGTGTCTGTCTTCACTGGAGAAAACACAAAACAGATCCCAACAATATTTGAAAATCATGAAGTAAAAGGGAGAGAGGAACTTAAAATAATTAGCACTACAGAAAAGGTATTGTAAAACTGTTAGAACTTAAACACCTCAGGCACTAAAGGATGATGGTGTCCATCCCAGGTTCTTAAAAAAAGAAAATGGCTGCTGAAAGGGGATGCCTTCATTATGAATTTCTACAATTCCCCTAATGCCAGAAAGGTCCCACTTGATTTACGTGTCACCAATACAAACTCTCTATTCAAAAAAAGGAAACAGAAAGCAAAAATCTAAAGACTGTTAATCTAAACTTTGGCATAAAGAATATGCTATGAACTGTTACTAAGGAAAGAACAGCAAGTCACTTAGAAAATCATAATACAAACTGGCAGAGTTAACATAGTTTTGTGGAAATAAAAATCATATTTGTCTAATTTGTTTTAGTTGTTTGAGGAAGCAACAAGCAAGATGGATAAAGGGAAACCTGTAAATGTGATATGCATGGAAAAACCACTCAATATGGTCCATCAAATGTTAAATAAGAACTAGGAGCAGGTGCAGTCAATTCAGCTCCTTGAGCCTGCTCCACCATTCAGTACAATCATGGCAAAGTCACTTCCACCTCAACTCCACTTTCCTGCCCACTTCTCATAACCCTTCAACCCATTATTAATTAACAATCTGTCTATCTGCTCCTTATATTTACTCAATGTTCCACTATCTGCTACAGTCTGGGGCAATGAATGCAGAGATTCATGACCTTTGAAAAAAAAAATTCCTCATCTCTGTTTTAAATTTGCCACTTCTTATTCGAAAACTATGACCTCTCATTCCAGATTACTGCAAAGGAGGAAACATCCAATCTATAGCTACTCTGTCAATCCCCTTTAGCAACTTACATACCTCAGTCTTCTGAACTCTAGCAAGTGTCGGCCTGAACTGCTCAGCCTCTCCTCATAACATAAATGTTTCATCTCTGGAATTAATCTAGTGAACCTTCTCTGAAATGCCTCCAATGTAACAATATCATTCATCAAGTAATGGGACCAGATGCTGTCTCATCACTGCCTTGCACATTTGCAACATCATTTCCCTACTTTTATATGCAGCAATAAATGTCAAAATTCTATTTGCCCAGTTTATCACCAGTTGTACCTGCATGCTGTCTTGCTGTGATTCATGCACAAGGACACCAGATAATTTCTCACCAAAACACTCCTGTTTGTCTTCATTTAGACAATAAGGTTCCTTTTCATTTTTCCAATCAGAATCGATAACCTTCTCTCCACATTTAATCACATCTGACAAATCTTGGCCAATTCACCTAATCTATCCATATTTATTTATAAATTTCTTACTTATTCATGGTTTGTTTTGCTTCTACCTATTTTTTAGTATCACCTGAACATTTGGCTGTCAAATATTCGACCACTGCATCCAAATCATCAATTTCGATAGTAAATGTTTGGGGCCCAAAGACCCTACTAATTGCCAATCAGAAAAAGATGAATTTATTATTACTCTGCATACTGTTAGTTAACCAATCCTCTATCCAAACTAATAAGTTAAACATAACATTATATGCTAACCTTTTGCCTTGCATCTTATCCTTTGCCTCTGAAAGTCCAGATATTCTGCACTTACAGTAGCACTATTACTCACTTTGGTTGACATATCTTTGAACCACTCTAACAAAGTAGTCAAACACAGTTTTCTCTTCATAAAACCATACTGACTCTGATAGATTGCGTTTTGCCTTTTCAAATGTCGTGTTACTATTCCTTTAATAATGTATTCCAACAGTTTCTGTTGACAGACATTAAAATGATTGGTCAATAGTTTCCTACTTCCTATTACCCTGTTTGTTTTTGGATATGGATGCTATATCAGCATTTTACATACCACTGGAACATTTCTATGATTTGGAGAATTTTGGAATATTATATTTAATGCAACTACTATTTCTATTGCTACCTTAGGATGCAGACCACCAGGCCCTGGCAATGTGTCCACCTTTAATCCCAATATTTTGCTCAGTACTTTTTCCCAAGTCATAGTGATTGTTATGTTTTTCCTTTTCTGTAACCTCTGCATTAAGTGATTCTACTGGGATGGTTTCCGTGTCCTCCACCATAAAAACTTAAGGAAAATAGTGTCTCTGTCATTTCTGTGTTTCTCATTATTAACTCCCCATTCACGTTCTCTAAGGGAACAACATTCACTTTTGTAACTTTCTTTTTCATATAGAAGTTTTGCTATTTATTTCATATTTTGCAAACGTTTTCTTTCATGATTTACTATTGCCCTTTTTGTTATTCTTTTAACAAACCTTTGTTGGTCTTTTAGAAGATTCTCAATCCTCCAGGCTGCCACTGACCTTCGCAATATGGTATGCTTTAGCTTTTGCCTTTGTTATCTTTTACGTTCTTGCTTAGCAATTGATGATTTTTGCCCCCTTCCAATATTTCTTTGTCTCTTGAATATATTTTAGATAGTTGGAATTGAATATCTCCATACATGTCTGCCACTATTTTACAAAACAAGAGTTCATGATGTAGGTGGAAACATATTAGCATCTTTCGAGTCATAGAGATGTACAGCATGGAAACAGACCCTTCGGTCCAACTCTTCCACGCCGACCAGATATCCCAACCTAATCTAGTCCCACCTGCCAACATCTGGCCCATATCCCTTTCTACTCATATACCCATCCAAATGCCTCTTAAATGTTGCAATTGTACCAGCCTCCACCACTTCCTCTCGGAGCTCATTCCATACACGTACCACCCTCTGTGTCAAAAGGTTGACCCTTAGGTCTCTTATATATCTTTCCCCTCTCACCCTAAACCTATGCCCTCTAGTTCTGGATTCCCCCACCCCAGGGAAAAGACTCTATTTACCCTTTTCATGCCCCTCATAATTTTGTAAACCTCTATAAGGCCACCCCTCAGCTTCCGACACTCCAGGGAAAACAGCCCTAGCCTGTTAAGCCTCTTCCCTATAGCTCAAACTCTCCAACCCTGGCAACATCCTTGTAAATCTTTTCTGAACCCTTTCAAGTTTCACATCTTTCCGATAAGAAGGAGACCAGAATTGAATGCAATATTCCAACAGTGGCCTAACCAAAATCCTGTACAGCTGCAACATGACCTCCCAACTCCTGTACTCAATACTCTGACCAATAAACGAAAGCATACCAAACGCCTTCTTCACTATCCTATCTACCTGTGACTCCACTTTCAAGGAGCTATGAACCTGCACTCCAAGGTCTCTTTGTTCTGCAACACTCCCTAGGACCTTACCATTAAGTGTATAAGTCCTGCTAAGATTTGCTTTCCCAAAATGCAGCACCTCGCATTTATCTGAATTAAACTCCATCTGCCACTTCTCAGCCCATTGGCCCATCTGGTCAAGATCCTGTTGTAATTTGAGGTAACCTTCTTTGCTGTTCATTACACCTCCAATTTTGGTGTCATCTGCAAACTTAATAACTGTACCTCTTATGCTCGCATCCAAATCATTTATGTAAATGACAAAAAGTAGAGGACCCAGCACTGATCCTTGTGTCACTTCACTGGTCACAGGCCGATAACTGGTTGACTAACAGGAAACAGAGTAGAGACAAATGGGTTATTTTAAAGTTAGCAAACTATAAGCAATGCGGTGCCACATAGATCAGTGTGAAAGCCTCAACTATTTATGACCTGTATTAATAATTTAGAGGAAGGGTCTAAATGTATGGTAGCTAAATTTACTGATGACACAAGAGAAATGGAAAACTAACTTGTCAAGAGGACATAAAGAACCTATAAATGGAGTAGGTTAAATGAGTGGGCAAATATTTGCCTGATGGTGTATAATGTGGGAACTTGTGAACATGTCCGCTTTGGTAAGAAAAATAAGAAAGCAGTATGTTATTATAATTGGTGACAGACTCCAGAATCCGGAACTACCGAGGGATCTGGGTGTCCTTGCATATGAGTCACATTTGGTTTGCATGCAGTTAAAGTAAACGATTAGGAGGATAAGTGGAATATTGATGTTTATTGCAAGGAAATGGAGTTTAGAAGTCAGAGAGTGTTGCTATAATTGTATGTGGCCTGAGTGAGAGTACATCTGGAGACCTGTATATGGTTTTAGTCCCCTGAGTTAAGAATAAATATAGTTGCATTAAAATCTGTTCAGAGTAGGTTCAACTGACTGATTCCTCGAATGAAAGGATTATTTTATGAGTAAAGTTAAGCTGGTTCAGCCCATACCATATTGAGAAGTATGTGACATGTAAAATCCGGAGGGGACTTGGCAGGTATTTGCTGAGACTAAGTTTCCCCTTGAGAGGACTATTCCGTCTACAGGTGGTTCTTCTATAACACAAGGGTTGCATTCTTGTGCAACTCTACATTATAGAAAAATCATGCTTTAGAAACAGTGCATAAAATGTTGGTAATGTAATCGCATTTCAGCCAACATACGTTTTAAAGTTGGTGCTTTAGAAACAGCGTCCCCAATTTGTCAATCGCGTTAACGAAACACACGTTATAGCAGAATGACCTGGGTTACATATCTTCAAAGACTGAACTTTTTTTTACTCAGTAATCACTTTGTATCTAAAAATATTTAGTTCATCAATTGATTGTGGGAAATGCCAAGAGTCAGTTTATGAGTGTTATGAGAGGAAAGACCCTCAGAAATGGCAATTAAGCCATCAAGCAAAATATACAAAAGGCTTTGAACAAATGTCAATGTGAAGACTGGTAACTACTTAACATGAAATTCCTTGTCAGATCCCTATCATTAATGTAGTGTTTTTTTCCCCTGCTCAATTTCTCATCAATTATATTCCTTCACAAAGTTATATGGGCATAGGGAGGAGATTTATGCTCCTGTTGAAAGCAAAAGCTGTCAGGTACTGTCTGCACAGGCTATTTTGGTAAATTGTGGTAATTCCAATTTTTTGACGTTTTAAGTTTTAGTAATAACTGCATATCGTACGAATTGAATACCACTGAAGAAAACTGAGGGGTTAAAGTTCATTGGAGAAAAACAAGGCTACAACTCGGACAAATCTTCTACTTTTCCTCCCTGCTTTAGGTTTATGTCCTGGAGTATCACTGGGAACATTCTTCAAAATATTACTTAATGATTAATGATTAGAAGTACTCAATTGACAAATAGTGTAAAATTGGGGATAGTGAGTCAGCAAACAGTCTTACATCGCTTCTGGTTTTCATTAATTTAAAAGGAATTAATCAAAAGGGCTACAAAATGGACTGCCGATCTTCCGACCCCAATTTTATACAATCACAAAGTCCAAATTACCCCCAGTGATTAATCGTTTTTAATTGAATTTTGTGGAAATAAGGCCATCGTATTCCAATGCATAGGCTCACATTGTAAGTTACATTGCAAGTCACAGTTTACATTGAAAATGAAAATCCATAAAGTGTTTCCCCATTGGTAAACACATGAAACTTAAGTAAATGTAACATGATAACCTTTGAAATATTGAGATATTCAATATAATGTGTCCCGAGAGTGCCTCTAGTTTCAGAATAATCCTGGTATTATAGAGTTCATGTTACTCATTGGATGAATGTCACAGCAGCATGCAACACATCATGGCTGAATAGGTGCTTCAGATCTGTTTAAGTATCACAATATTCTGTCTTATTTAACATGAATAGGCACAGGGGTATTCAGTGGAAGGAAACAGACATCAGATGGTTCAGAAGGAGCAAGATGCTGTAGATCAGAGTTGAATATAGTGCTGGAAAAGCACAGCAGGTCAGGCAGTATCCAAGGAATAGGAAAATCGTGTTTTGGGCACAAGCTCGAAACCTTGATTCTCCTGCTCCTCGGATGCTGCCTGACCTGCTGTGCTTTCCAGCACCACACTTCGGACATCAGATGGTTTAGAATATAACTCAAAACTAGACTCCAAGATGCAGAATTGAAAGCAAAAAATAAAACATGAGGGAAATGAAATAAGAAAATGAAGTAGAATCACAAGAGATAGAAAATAGTCCATAAAGCTGTACTGAGTAAATTGAACAAATTGTTACAGGACAATTTATCTGAAAGCACTATCCTGACAAATCACTTCACAATTCATCATGTTCTATGTGTTTTTTTTTAACAATACCTGGAAATTCTGATATAAACCATACAACAAAATATACAAAAGGCAGCTGCACAAATGTAGATGTAAAGATTAGTAACTACTTAGAATGAAAATTCCTTTTCAGATCTCTGTCAGTAATGTAGTAATTCCTTTCCTGCCTGATTTCTTGTCAATTATATTACTTCACAAAGGTATATGGGCTTGGGAAAGAGATTTATGATCCCATTGAAAGCAAAGCCATCAGGTTCTGTCAGCACAAGCTATTTTGGTGTGTTCTGCTTTAACTGCAGCTGACAGTGCTTTCTAACTTAGTAAAGGCCAAGGACCAAACATGCAGCTTTTCTGGCCCTTATTCTGTCTGAAGAGCAGGGATAGGTAAGAAGATGCTGGGAAGACAAATGAGCACAGCTATTCTCCTTTTATAAAATGTACCATTTTAGAAAAAAGTGAGGGATCTACTTCAATTTGTACATTTTAACATGTACATTTTAAATTGCTATTTAATCTTATTAGCCCCGGATTTCAGGATAGGAAGAACAAAAATAAGGGTTGTGCTTCACTGAAATCATATTAATCAACCCAGATGTATGGATGAGTGTCTTTTGCCTTGATGCTTAGTAAATCAGCCTTTCAGCCTCAATAAAATATACTTCATACTGTTCTTAGCAAACAAAACCAGGTTGGGAGACAGCAACAGGATCAACGCAACTAACTGTTGCCGTACTGTGTTCTTATGTCATATTGATCATACTGCTTCATTCACTTAGAAAAATAATTAAAATAAAGTATTCAATGCATTATTTTCAAAAGTCAAAAGGAAAATTATTCTTGAAAAGTTTACATGAGAAAATCATGCAGATCTTTCTTTCATTCTGTCTGATATATTTAATACCAGGAAATCACAGTGAATGTAAGTGCTGTGAAAGACTCTCTTGAATACTTAATAAGTAGCTGTTAAATAGTTGATCTAAAATCTTTTCAAATAATGCAATGATCTATTTTGTTGGAAAATGTTAAGATGAGATGTGGTTAATTACTCTTCTTTTTGGGATTTTTTTTAGTCATTTTTAAATGGTTCCTTTTTTTTATTTCACTACACACAGTTATCTGTTGTTAAAAGTCACTCAACACAATTTTTTGACTGACTTTGACAGGACCCAGCTGTCACCTACTATCATTATCTGGCTCTGCTGCCAATTCACTATTAGGGGAGCATGTTGTCAGACTGATAGGATGTGCTGCAGCAGGCAAAGGCTCTACCGGTTTACAATTCCTATTGCAGCCTCTACATCAGCCTTGGGTTTATTTATAAAATTCTGTTTAGAGATCATAATGTTGACCTGGCACTTGCTGCTATTGCATATTTGCTTCCTGTAACACTCTGTTCCTGCATAAAACCAAAGCTTATTTCACAAGGGGAAAGAATAGAATTGAAAGTAAATAAGTTTGTAAACTCAAAGCAGGGACTTTAATAGTACAGTGAAGAAGAATACAGCAAGTACATGACAGGAAGAAATTACAATGAGAAAATAAAGACAGCCAGAAGTTGCAGAGGCTATCAGTAACATCCAACGTCAAGAAAATTTTGTGTAACTAATTAAATTTGTACATTTTTTTATGGAATCAAAGCCAAAATGTGTAATGCTTTTCCTTAGCAGAAGGAAGGATAGAACAAAATTTGGGTTACTTTTTAGTTGAATGATACTGTAACCTTTTGTTCAAAAGTTGCAATAGGCAGCAGAAGTGAAACAGCTAAAATACAACAAATAAGATAGTAAAAACATATTAAAACCACAAAAATGTCTTAGAACAGAAAAAGCGAAGTGAATTAATTAACCTAGTAAAGACTTGCATTTATATAGTGTCTTTCATAATCTCAGGGCATCGCAGAACACCTTACAGCCAACAAAGAACTTCTGAATTGCAGTCACTGTTGTAATCTAGAAAGCACAACAGCCATAATGCACACAGGAAGTTCCCACCAGCAGCAGTGGTAACGAATAAGTAATCTATTTTAATGATGGTTATTGATGGATAAATATTAGCCAGGAAATCTGTATAATTCCCCTGCTCTTCTACGAAATGGTATCAAGTGATATCTGAAATTGACTTCAGGTGGCAGATGAGGCCTCAGTTTGGTACTTCATTCAAAAAGGACACCTCCAACTATGCAGCACTGTCTTATTACTGCTCTTGCCCTACATCATCAGTGTAGGTTTTTGTGGCTCTTGAGGGATTTAAATCCACAATTTTCTGACTGTGAGGTAACAGTATTAACCACTTAACCACAACTGATGTGTTAAAGCACTGTTGACAGTGGTAAGACATACTTTATATGTTATCCTAATCTTCAGATTTATATTAGGCAGAACATGTTGAACCCTTACACACTGTGCATTTACTTGACAATAATTGCATCTGAAATTGGTTTTCTGGCTCTGATTTATATCCCCTTTGGTATTTGTCTAGCAGGTTCCTGCTGATGCAGTGGGAGCCCCAACGTTTGAAGAGACAGAAGACAGAAGCCTTGTACTTATATCTCATCATCAAACAATGCCTTCTTTGCCAGATTCCTTTTTTCCCTAATGAACAAGGGAAACATGACTCGTAAATTCGACAACGTATCGAAAGTAAAAAGTTCTTGCATCAGAATTGATTCACATTTTCCATTGGATTGTAGTAAAAGTACTTTAGCTCCTATACAATCTTCTCTAGTTATCCTTTATCTTGAGTTGATGAGAACCTGAAAATTTTCATTGAGTTAGCACAGATTTACCCAAGACCTATTGTGAGGAAACTTAATACAGTCATCAATCTCTTATGTCATATTTTTCGAGGCAATATACTTCTGGAATTATTAGTATTTTTCTGCTCACCTCCTCTCTTCCAAGTAACTTTTTATATAAAAAGAGGTGAGTAGAGATGACTTATGCTCTATTTAAAGGAAAGGAAGTACGTTTAAATGGTTGATGGTTCAGACTCCCAAAACAGTAGGAATTTCAATAAAGGTTATTAAAAGATCTACTGGAGAGGGGTGTAGAAAATAGTGTACTTTTAAACTGCTAATAATTCCAGTTCTACATCATAGCAAAATTAAATATAAAGAGCACAAGCAAAAAATATTGCTGTCTTTCATTAATTACATTATTCCACAATGGTAGAGGGTTTCCACACCTGTGCTGTAACGCCCACTTTCTTTGCTGAAAACTTTGGTCTTGGTGCCATGGCAACCGACAAAGCACTTGATTCTTGCTTTGGATATGATGCATAACTTGGGGGTACAAAGGCATTCTTTCCAGAAGAATAGATATGCTCCTCATCAGCAGTAGCTGTATTAGCTTGATTGAAAGATGGTCCTGTTGACACAGATGAGACACTCTTAGAAATAGGATATGTAGCATTAACTGGTTGAAGTGGGACAGGATCAGACTTTATAGACTGCTTAGAAAGTGATGAGCTTGTGGACAGAGGTGTCTTAGCATCAGGAGTGGATGAAAAAGTGAATAAAGATGAATTAAGCTGATATGGTTGATGCTTCATGACATCCAAAGCATTGAGAGGTTTTTTAGTGCCTTTACCTTTGGCACCTTTATTTGGCTTAGATGAAGATGCAGATTGTGCTTGCGCTTTCAAAATGCCAGGAGGATAAGATGGAGAATGAATAGGATTGTAAGCCAAAGGGGGAGGTGCTCTTATATTAGATGAATACTTCCAAGATGCTGGCATGGAAGGGGTGGGGGATGATGACCGTGCTTGTCTGGCTTTGACTGTTGATGAATCTACTACATATTTCTCCATGCGGGATTGTCTCCTTGCAAATAACTGTGCTCCTTTACCTTTCAAAGCTGGCATCTCATAGGCTGGACCCATACCTCCAGCAGTTGCAGAATTTGCTATGGGAGTTGTGGGTGGCATTTTTGAAGGATATGAATGTGTTGATGTTACTGATTGGGGTCCAGTTGAAGATACAAACTGGTTAGCAGAACCGTGGGGCTGGTACCATGTATTAACAGGTTGAACTGAATGCAATTTTACAGGCATCTGCTTAGCGCTCTTAGAAGAATGGATTGGAGCTTGAGCACTGGTGACTTCTGTAGGTGATAACGGAGGTAATGTTGGGTTTGGCCCAGTAGGAGGGCTCTTAACAAATGGCTTTGGTGCAACTGGAGGTGGTTTCTTCTGCTTTACTGCTGGTGTCTGTAAAAAATTTGATGCTTCTGCACCTAAACTAAGGTAATCTTCTTCAGGTCCTGACTCAAAACCTCCACCAGGCTGATCTACTCCTCTACGTCGGTCTGTCTTACCTTTGACCATTGACAGGAGTTCTGGATTTGGAGCTACCTTAGGACGGTCAACAAATGTAAACATGGGTTTTGTAGTGTTCCGTTTTCTTGCATCTTGTAAAATGCCAGTTTTTATTGCTGGTACACAGATTCTCTCATCTCTGGAGGCTATCTGCTCTCCTGCAATTCCCATTGGTGACCATTTGGCTGGTTGAGCCACGGATGCCAAAGGAGGAGATGCAATGCGATGGATATTGTCAGGTGGTGGACTAATGGAAGAATAGGGTGGGGGGGGAGGTACATTTGACAAGGAATTCGCCACATTTCTTGTAGGAGAGAAGGGAGCTGCAGCTCGATTTTGCACACCAGGAAATGGTATCGCTGTTCTGTTCATTGCACCTGCTCTATTGGTTTCAGCAGACTTTGAGTTCTGGATCACCATTTCAGATCTCCCTTTCCCTCCTTGTACATTTTCCGTTCCATGCAACTTACTTACATCAATATAATTTTCAGTGGCGTGATTTTGTATTGTGTTTGATGAATCATGTAAACCGCTTTTTGTTGTTTGGTAAAGATTTTCAGTCTCTACAGTGTGAGTGGAGACAGTTTCATTCGCTCCTGTTCTCCTCATTTCCTCTTGCTCAGCTGTGAATTGATCAATCCTTTGCCTCCTCTTGGCAAACAACAACGCACCTTTGCCCTTGCTCTCTGGTAATCTCTGCATTTCGTCCTCTGTCTTCTCCTTCTTTTCAACTTCCACTAAACCTGTGTCCCAGTCAAACGTCACAACCTGAGCTGAGTTGACATCAGCACAAAAGTCCTCGTCAAGATCTGAGTCGCTGGTTGGTACCAGAGCGAATTCTATGGAGTCTTCTTGATCGTCGTCAGGATCAAACTCCCCAGTGCCGTAGCTGACTAAAGTATACTTTTTTGCCCTCTGGCGACGCTTCTTAAACATTAACGCCCCCTTGGAGCTGGGGGTAGGAGTTGCTGTCAGGAGCAAGGCAATGCTTTTACACTTTGACTTGGCTTCTTTAACCTGTTTTTCTGACAGACTTTCACTCCGTCGAATTTCTGTAGGGAGCACATCAAACTCAAGATTTTAAAAAATGCACACAATATGTCAATAGATCTTTTATTCAATATCATTACTGAAAACTTAAAATTGTAAGTGAAACAGACAATTTCTAGATAATAATCTACTTACTTAAGATAAATTCATAAGAATATGTTTGAGTAAACTCATCAACATGAATCGTTCTTCCACTGAATTGAAACTAGTGTTTTCAAATTATACTACAGCATTATAAAAATGTGCTTACTTTTAAAGATTTTACAGAAATGCGATAAAAATATGAGCTATAAATTTTTAAAAATGTAAGTACTTTATACAATTACATACATATTTGAACTTTTTTTCTCTTGTGGGTGTAATAATGTTTGAAAAGGAATAAGCATTTAAAACTGTCAATAGATTTATATTGTATGAATTTATATAAATGTTTTTAAATCTGTATTTTTAAACTTTAAAAATCATACAACACCAGGTTATAGTCCAACAGATTTATTTGGAAGCATTAGTTTTCAGAGCGCTGGACCTTCATTTAAACATTATGGCCTGTATAAAAGTATTTACTTTTAAAGCACAGACAATAGATAACTACATATATAGGAGTGACTTTACAGAGTTAATTATATAAATAACCACAGTTGATTCAAACATATTGGTATTAGTTATAAATTGTATAAACTACCATGATATAGTAGAATGCATATACTTAAGTGTTCCCATTTGTATTCAAAGGAAACACTTATAAGGGAAGCACTTGCTTTTAAAATTATCCACAATAAAATATTTGAATTTAGTATTGAGCAGTCATACTTGATATAACTCCGTTCTAAAAGTACTTTCAACTGATATTGTACACTCGGGAAATGAGAATATTTAGCAAGTATTGAAATTGGATGGCTTATGTTTTCACTTGCTGCGTTTGCATTCAAATAAAATGCATAAAATCTCTAAAAATGATTTGGTTATTTCAGTAACCCATGTAATATTTAGATCCCTTGAAATTTTAAAGAGGAACCCCAGGTCAAGTTGCAAATAATTTGTGGTCATCAGCTCTAACTCTTTAACCATTGCACAGAAGCCTGAATAGTTTACCAAGTCTTAATCAGAATTACTTCAAGGTCTCCAAAATTCTTAAACTCAAACATTCACAAGAAAAATGGAATAATTAATTACCAGATTCAAAGCAATGTCAAACGTGTAATATACTTTGATTACCTATCCCATGTGCTTACTATGCAATGAGTTTTGGATGTTTTACTGAATGGCCAATATAAAGTAGTTGCAAAGTAAATTAATCGTTCAAATGTAAATTAATTCTTATACCGTCTATGTCCCCTTGCAGCAGGCAACACTGAAAACACAATTTAATAATCAGTTAACAGCATTCAACCCAAACTGATTTAGGTAAAAAATCTTGATATGCTTACAGTATGAAAGGTTGACCACCCGAATACAAGACAGGCAAGGTTCTGAGTTCACTTTCTACTGGAGCAAAGATTTGCCATTTCAGGGGATCAGATAACTCCCAGAATTACAACTGCTTGTGTCCGTCAAACTCAGTTCTGCAAGCATCATCAGTCTGCAACCTTTTAGCTCGAATCTGTTGCTATTTAATGCTACAAGTAACACGTTAGTACGCTGTCTCCTTGGATCTGTTATATCCTTACCGACAAATAAAACTAACAGCATACCATTTCCTTTTGCGTAAATTAACAAGAGCAGTTGTACTCACTGGCTTGCCTAGCTCGGTGTTTGTGTGTTCTTGTAGAATCCTTCCCAGAGCGTGTCCCCTCTGATCCGGGCTCTGTTCCCTCTGATGAAATCCCAACCAAGAAAGGAGGGTTGCTACGTGTTTTTGACTGTCCGTCTTCAGCCAACGAGTCAGCACATGCACTACCGACTTCAGACGTGGAGGCTTCCCTTCCACTATGCTCTCTGTCCGAGGAATCCAAAGACAGCTCCACCCGAGACTGATATGAATCCGCTTCTGTTCCTTGCAGCTCACTTTCGACCAGCTTGACCTTTTTGTCACTCCTGTTCTGGTGTGATATAGTAGTCTGGGTTGTAACATTTCCATTAGTTTCCGTTGCTGCTGATTCAGTTTTCTGGATACTCTCATACAGTGTGGTTGGCTCTCTGGCTGCAGAAGGGATTTTTTCGGCCCCAATGACGGTAATAGCAGTTGTCTCTGGATCACCAAGCTTTCCTTGAGTCAGGGACAACTGGAGCTCCACCATGGCCGTATGTTGGGCACCTCTCTTCTCCTTCCATTTAGGGTCCTGCCGGGATTCTCCAGAAGTGGCACATTCTTTCAAAAGCAAGCTAGAGACGTTCTGTCTCTGGTTTCCTTCTTTCTTGCCCATAACATCTGTGTCACTCTCTGTCTCCCCATAGTAAGCCTCATCCTGAGACTCCGAGATGTAAAGTTCAAAAGGAAGGCCATGCTTGCAAGATGTTTTACTGTCACCAACTTGCATCCTGCTTTCAACTGTTTCGTGCCTCTTTGTTCCTTCATAATCTTCATATTCTGGCTGATCAGCTTTCTCACTGATAGGCCTGAAAGGAATGCAAATCAAAACCCAAAATGATTAGAACATAGAACATAGAACTTTACAGCGTAGCACAGGCCCTTCGGCCCTCGATATTGCGCCGACCTGTCATACCAATCTGAAGCCCATCTAACCTACACTATTCCATGTATGTCCATATGCTTGTCCAATGACGACTTAAATGTACTTAAAGTTGGCGAATCTACTACCATTGCAGGCAAAGCATTCCATACCCTTACTACTCTTTGAGTAAAGAAACTACCTCTGACGTCTGTCCTATATCTATCACATTACTTAGAGATTAGTATTCTCAATGTCAATGTCATTCATCAGGCATCTCAGTCTAGAATTCTTACATTTATTTTACGATTGCCATCTGCTGCACCTAAGTTCCTATGAAATAGATCCAATGGTGAAAATGTGGAGTTCACAATGTGTCATTAACCTGCAGGTATGCAATGTAATGGGGAATCAAACTAACACACTGCTGCTTGATCAATTAAAAGATTTCTACATTTACTGTTGCCTATAGAGCACAGGATCCAATTTTACAACTTACTGGCAATACACAGATCGAATTTGTTTTTTTTTGAATGGAAGGTATATTGCTGTTGGAGCAGGTACTAGAAGTAATGGTTGAGAGAACCCTGCCAGGGAAACACTGACAAGAGAAAGCAGGAGCCAAGGTTTTTAAGATAACGTCACTAAGTTCTGGGTGGAAGAAATGGAAAGTAGGAGAGATGTTCTCCAACTGTGTGATCACAAATTCAAAAGGTGGTGGGAGCAGATAGCCCTGAGATCAATGTCAGGAGTAAGCAGTGGATGCAGTATAACTAGAAGTTCAATGATCTGACATAAGTGGTCAAAATCAGTGAATACATTTTCAAATTCCATACTGTTCTAACCAGCCTCAGATACTACTCAAATTAGCATATTCTCATTCTTATCACTCACTTTTTTAAAGATTAGATTCCCTACAGTGTATAACCTTTGGCCCAACCAGTCCACACCAACCCTCTGAAGAGTAACCCACACCCCTCTGACTAATGCATCTAGCACCACTGGCAATTTAGCATGGCCAATTCACCTAACCTGCACAACTTTGGACTGTGGGAGGAAACCGGAGCACCCGGAGGAAACCCGCGCAGACACAGGGAGAATGTGCAAACTCCACACAGACGGTCGCCCGAGACTTGAATTGAACCCAGGTCCCTGGTGCTATGAGGCAGCAGTGCTAACCACTGAGCCACTGTGCCACTCAATCAGGACTCAAAATAACTGGAAGGGATGAAATGAATCTGCTTACAGTACCTGAACCCCACTGATCATTGTGGCTATGGCCAAAAGTGGGGCTATAAACTCTGGTGGTCTTAGAATCCTTATACCTAACCCTTATTCTCATATAACGCTTTCCTTTCACCTCACACTCTCTTCTGACTTGCTGAAGATTGAGTAATCATTCTTGGTTTCTCCCAACCTCCCCTCACCATAATCCTCCCCTCTTCCAATTTTCTCTTCACATTCTCAAGAAATAAAAAACTGGCTAGTTGGTGCAAGAACACCGGGAAGAGAAGGATGATCAAGATATAGTATTGTCACTCAATTATCAGATACTGATTTCTCCATAATGTGGCAAATGGATTAGTTGGGGAATCTTCCCATGAGATACCGGACATGAGGAACCTTCAGCCAGGGGTCAAGGGGAGCTCAGGTGTCAGCCCAATGGAGGATGAAGGAGCATAAACGTTCTGCTGCAAAGGACTCAAATTAACACTTTAATAGGATAATCCAAAAGTTGCAAATAGATTTTTTTATTCTCTCGTGGGAGATGGCCAGCATCTGTTTTTGCTTATTTCAAAAATATACTTTATTCATAAAATAATTTGATGGTCTGTACAGTTGGTCATGGCATACATACGTCAACATTTGTATACAGAGATCAGAATTTATCGTTCATATATACAGGTCTGTACGTTTATCAATCATATATCCATATATTCAGCTGAGGCGTCAGCAGAGCTCAAATGACTGCGCGGGCCCCCTGTTCTTCTTAGGCAGGCAGATGTTACACGGTGGTCTTTCCCCACCGCGCCTTGGCGGCAGCTGCCCCAAGTTTCAGCGCGTCCCTCAACACATAGTCCTGGACTTTGGAATGTTGCCCAGATCTTTATACATCAAGTCCCTTCAGACCCGGTCTATCTCCATATAAATTGGAAGATGGCCTGGGTAACTGCAGCGGCACAGGTTCTGGGAATAGGCCAGACCTGTGCCATGTATAACAGCAATGACAGTGCCTCACACCTGATGACCAGGTTTTTTCCCGCGATGGAGAGCGACCGTAGCTTCCATCTGCCCAGTTTCTGCCTCACTTTGCTGATACACTCCTCCCAAGACTTGGCGCACGCCCCAGCCCCCCCCGAACCAAATACCCAGCATCTTCAGGTGGTCGGTCCTGATGGTGAAGGGGATCGAGGATTGGTCGGCCCAGTTGCCGAAGAGCATGACCTCGCTCTTGCCTTGGTTTACCCTGGCCCCCGAGGCCCGTTCGAACTGGTCACATATGCACATGCGCACAGACAGCGGTTCAGAGCAGAAAACGGCGACGTCATCCATGTACAGGGAGGCCTTAACCTGCAGGCCCCCGCTGCCAGGAATAGTCACCCCTCTCAGGCTCGCATCCTTCCTGATGGACTCAGCAAACGGTTCTATGCAGCACACAAACAAGGCAGGAGAGAGAGGGCAGCCCTGCCTGACTCCAGATCTGACTGGGAAGCTATCTGATTCCCACCCATTGATTGAGATTGCACTGACAATGTTGGTGCAGAGCAGTCTGATCCAATTGCAGATTCCCTCCCCAAAGCCCATTTTGGAGAGAACATCTCTCATATACCTGTGTGATATCCTGTCAAAGGCTTTCTCCTGGTCCAGGCTGATCAGGCAGGTGTCCAACCCTCTGTCCTGCACGTAGGCGATCGTATCCCTGAGGAGTGCGAGACTCTGAGCGATCTTCCTGCCCGGTACAGCACAGGTTTGGTCGGGGTGAATCACCGATTCCAGGGCAGACCTGACCGATTGGCGATTTCCTTTGACAGAATTTTGTAATCCGCATTCAACAGTGAGATTGGTCTCCAATTTCTAATTTCCGCCCTCTCCCCCTTCCGCTTGTAGATGTGGGTGATGATGCCTTTCCTCATGGATTCACTCATGGTACCTGCCCGAAGCATACTGACATACACCTCCAGCAGGTCCTGGCCAATCAAGTCCCACAGAGCGGAATAGATCCCAACCGGTAAGCTGTCGCTTCCGGGAGTTTTACTCTTTTCAAAGGACTCGAGGGCCTTGATCAGCTCGTCCAGAGATAGTGGCTGGTCCAGCCTCTCGCGTGTTCTGTCATCTAAGACCTCCGTGATAGAGGACAGGAATGACTGGGAGGCCGCGCTGTCAGTTGGCTTCATGTCATACAGACTGGCATAGAAGAATTTACTGGTCCTCATGACGTCAGCCTGAGATGACGTTACCGAGCCATCTTCTTCCTTCAGGCTGCTGAGCACGGAGCTCCCTTTGTGCACCTTCTGGAAGAAGAAACGTGAGCACCGAGCGGACCCTGGACCAGAAGATTATCCTGGAGGCCTCCGAAGCAAAGAGCGAGGCTTGCTGGCCCTTCACCTCCTTGAGGTCCTCCGTGACATCGACCCCCATCGTCTGCAGCAGGAGCAGGTTCTGCATACTTTCCTGGAGCTGGGACAGTTTTCCCGCCTCTCTCTTGCCTCCTGAACACTTTTGAGGATGAAGAACCTCTTGATGTTCCCTTTTACTGTTTCCCACCAGTCCGCTGGGGATTCAAAGAGGGGCTTCACGGTTCTCCAACCTGCGTAGTTCCTCTTGAGCTCCTCAATGTTTCCCGGGGTCAACAGCTTTGTGTTCAGCTTCCACGTTCCCTTACCAGCCCGCTGCTCGTCCTGTAGGTGACAGTCGGCCAGCAGGAGGCAGTGGTCAGAGAAGAACACCGGCTTGACGTCGGTGGATCTGACCGAGAGCGTTCGGGACACAAACAGGTCATCTATCCTTGAGCGTATAGACCCGTCTGCCCGTGACCAGGTGTATCTACGCTGCGCTCCATCTGCAGGGATGCTGAAGATGTCGTGCAGCTTGGCATCTTTTCCATGTCCATCAGGGCTCTGGACGTTTACTGTCACCCTGCCAGATCATCCATCGGCATCAATGATAATTTCCGGCCAGAATGACCGGCCTGGACGTAGCCAGCAGCAGTGGAAGCTGTTGCAGGACGGCCAACTGTTCACTCTTACCCACTGGGGCGTACACATTAATCAGTCTCAGGGGAGAATTCCTGTACATGACGTCGGCGACGAGGAGGCGCCCGCCCACCACCTCCTTAACCTCGGAGATGGTGAAGTTGCCTCCTCACAACAGGATACCCAGGCCGGAGGCTCGGCTATCGTTGCCCCCCGACCAAACTGACGGCCCATGGGCCCACAAGCTCGACCATCTCCTGTAGCTGCTGAGGTGCGGTATCCCACACTCCTGCAGAAACAGGACGTCGGCTTTAACGTTGGCCAGGAAGGCCATCGTAGAAACACATCGTGTAGCCGATTTGAAGCTACGCACATTGATGCTGGCAATTTTTAACCCCATTTTAACAGTTTACGAGGTTGACACTGTCCATTTGCTGCTGGTCTTGCCCCTCTGGGGTAGCTGTGTGCATCCCCGTGGTGACGGCAAACTGCTGGATCCTCCCAGGGCTGAGGTAGCTGTCTGGCTCCACGCTGGAGTAATTTCCCCGCTCTGGTATCTTCAGGTCGGGTCGGGCCGGGCCCAGGGTCCGCACCATCCGGTTCTCTGTCCGACAGCGGGGCTGTCACAGCACCGCTGCTCCCAGTTACCTGGAGCTGTGGGACGGTGGGTACCTCCTGGTTCTCACCGGGTGGGGGGAGGCCTTTACCCATCCCCTCAGAGGGATCGTCTTTTCCTGTTTGGGTGCTGCTGCCCTCCTTTTTCCCCACGGCGCTCTGTCTCTTCCTCTGGTGACGACCCTCCTTGCGCCCATCCTCACCGTCGGAAGAGCTGCCTATATCCTTGTCGTGTAGGTGTTGTTTGCCCCCTTTGCTGGGTCGCTTAGGGGGCCTGGAGAGATTTCCTCTTCCTGCTTTTGACAGTAATCCAATCCTCTGCCTCCTTTGATCCCTCCTCTTCCATTTTCTCCGTCTGTCTTGAAGGAGCGTGGATTGGTTGCTGCATCTCCCCGCTGTCTGCCGTCTGCTCCACTACAGCCTGCTCTTCCTTCTGGGTGCCTCCAGACACCGTTCCCGTGCTGTTTTGTGGTATCTTGCTGGTCTTAGGCGATCCACAGCTCGTGTTGCCACCTCTGGCCATCTGTGCGTAGATGGCGGCTCCTCACCTTGGGCAGGCCTTGTACATGTGGCCCGCCTCTCTGCACAGATTACAGTTCTTGGCCTCCTTACATTCCTTGGTCGGGTGGCCTTCCCTCTTGCAGTTTCGGCAGACGGTCACCTTACAATCCGCCGCCATGTGGCCTGACCTCCCGCAGGTTCAGCACACCTTCAGCTGCCCTGCGTGTGTCAGGTAACCTCTGCTTCCACCGATGGCAAAGCTGGAGGGTGGGTGGAGGCCGTTCCCACTGGCATCGACCCTCAGGGTTACCCTGACCTGTCGTTTGCTGGTCCAGATCCCGAAAGGATCGACCACATCAGTGCTCTCTCCCTTGACCTGGACGTATCTTCCCAAGAAGGTCAGGACATCTGCTTCTGGGACATGGGGGTTGTATATCTGGATTGTTACCACCCGACTCCTCTGCGCAGGAAGCACACACAATGGGACCGCCGACAAGATGGAGAACAGAGGCTCCCCTTCCTTCTCCTTGAAGACCTTCAGGAGCTGCTCACAATTCTTCACACTCCTGAAGGTCACGTCGAAGTAGCCCACCCCAGGGAAATCCTACAGGTAGTACACGTCCACTTGGGTCAGGTTAGATTTTCTCACAGTTACATTCTTCTCAGTTCATTGCATATGCACACATGGGTAAAACCTCATGTTCTGTAAGCAAATGAGCAGGAAGTCTGTCCCCTACCAGGACCTTCCAGGTTCCAACTTCCTAGCAATGTATTTAAGAGACACCCAGGCAGCACTTCACTTTTCCAGGCTCATCTTCCTCAACCACTCTAGAAATGGTTGGGGAGGTAGCGGCCTAATAGTCTTATCACTGGACTACTAATCCAGAGACCTACAGAGGATCTGGGTTCGAATTCTGCCGTAGCGGATGGTGAAATTTGAATTCATCATAATCTGGAAATAAGTGTCTTGTGATGACTGTGAATCCATTGTTGATTTTTGGAAAAACCCATCTGGTTCACTAATGTCTTTAAGGAAGGAAACTACCATCCTTACCTGGTCTAACCTAGACATAACTCCAAACCCACAGCAATACTATTGACTTTTAACTGCCCTCTGGAGATGGGCAATAAATGCTGACCAAGCCAGCAACACCCTCATCCTACAAGTTAATATATTAAAAAAAACTAAAATGTCAGGGATTGGGTAAAAGACAGTGCCACGGGTTAATGACACTTCCTTAGAAGTTCACCCTGAAGGTGTCAAGGAAGATCTTTTCCCTAGGAATGATAAAAGAGACTATCCTGACTAATCATGGCAGAGGTGGCTATAGAGATCAGTGCCTGTGATGGCTCCCACACACAAAAAGGTGCATAATAACCTTGCTAGGGTATGTACCACTGACTACTCAATGCTTAATTTCCTTCAGAGATAGCATTATAAGCTTGTCAATGCACTGGATTGTGATACACAAAATCGGGTGCCAGTCAACTCCACCAGAAGCCTCATGTGCAATCAATACCTGTCACATCTTTACAGTTACTTCTTTGTCCTTCTCCACCACAATGGTATTGCCTCTCATACATTTGCCAGAATTCACAGTTAAAACATTAAAGAACTACAACACTCAGCAGCTCATGCAGCACTAGCTCACTAACCTTTTGTCATGCCTTCTAAATGTGCACATCTGACAGCTTTTCACCACAGCTTTGAATGGGATAAGGACACGACCACAAAAGATAGCTTCAGAATGAACATCTCACAGCTATATCAAGCACACATTTCCATCTTCAATTAGAACCCTATAACTCCATAAATCCCCAAACCACATTCTTATGACCAATGAAGTACTTGGATGACCACAGCTCTGGGGATTAACACCAAGGCATGTACTGATACTCGTGTCCTTTAACGTTTCTCTCCATCTGCTGGAGAAGATGTGCACAGAATTGGAATTTATTGGGAAGTGGGGATGGGGTTTGGGGCTGATGCAGTGGTGCAGGGCAGTGAATGCCTGCCATTTGGTTTCATTTCTATTTTCAGATGCTTAGGTACGTGAGTCAGGGGTAAATGTAGGGGAATGGTTCTTGGTGGGATATTGATCGGAGAGTTGGTGTGGACTTGTTGGGCCGAAGGCCCTGTTCCACACAGTAGGGATTCCAATTCAGATTCCTGAGCCGGCAGTAGAGTGGCAGAAATATATCTGTGTTGAAGGGAAGTTTAGATCACTTACAGCCATTTAGTGAAAGAAGAAACCTCCAAGCCGTTACTGCCAGCTGCACACCAAACAGCAACATATGCAGGAAATCTGGGGTATGGGTGGTAGCTCATCGGAGACACAACTCTTTATGTTTTTCTCTGCAGTCTCCAGACCTGACACCCAAACCAGGACTGAAAGAAAAAGAACTTCAGCTCCTCGGTTGATCTTTCTCAAGCCCTGAACAACCCTCTGTCCTTCACTCCAGTCTGTGCAAGGGTGAGGATGAGGTCTGACAGTACATTATCTGAGCCTAGTGACTGTTCCCCCTCCGAGTTCTGGTTTGTGGTGCTGGTAGAATTGGACCTTGGCACTGGGGTTTGTTTTTCTGTTTACTTTCGTTCAAGGCTAGGAGTGGTTTCTCGAGGCTGCTTAGAAAAATGTAAAGATTTTCTAGTGTTCCGTGTTGCTACCCTTACCCAAGATTCTTTTTAAGATATCAGTGTTTGATGTACAAGTGGGAGTACCAGATTGGAGCTTTCTCTCTAAATGCTGTAGACACTCAATCTTCCTTTCCGCAGAGTCATACTCCCCTTGCTCTCTTGCCAGATTGGTACCTGTTGCTCAAGGGAGGTCAAATGACATATGTGAGACATTATCCTCCAGTCTAAGTATCTTCGCTGTGGCCGTGTGCATTCTTCTCTAATAGAAGGACAGATGCATTAATAGGGTAGATTATCCTTTATTGTCATGTGTACTCAAGTACAGAAGTGTAGGAGTACAGTGAAACGTTTACAATGTCACCTCTTGTGGCACCATCTTAGGTATGAGTACCAGGTTCAAATCTTAGATACAAAAGAGGAATAAGAAAGAAAAATAGTTGCATTACTTTATAGTGTTTAAAGAATAAGTTAGAAATAAGACATAGTTAAAGGATTGACATTACAGTCAGATTTTTTAAAATTTGAAAAAGCATTACATTGCAGTAGCTGAGTGCAGGGGCCACCACACGTGATCTGATCACCCGCACCAGGCCCCAGTCTCAGAACCATCCCCGTTCCACTCCAAGCCTCTGGTCTGCTCCGCACGAGCTCTCAGCTGCTCCACCTTTTCTCCAGGATTTGCTTGCCGCTTCACCTGGTATTTCGGGGCTGCTTCCCCTCGCTGGCCGCTGCTCCCGGGATTCACCTCCAGGGTTTGCCTGTTCCTCCATTTGAGGGGTAAAAAAAGAAAAAAGAACAGGCAGAACAGTGGAGCTCTGATCAGAGCATCTTACACTGCTGCCATCTTACACTGCTGCCATCTTACACTGCTGCCATCTTACACTGCTGCCATCTTGCCACTAGGAATTGACCTGGATACATGATTACATGGCTTGCATTATATACAGATCGAGATTCCAGTCCCCACAGCTGTGATCGTCTGTGTGTATTATTCATAAGAAGAATGTAGTATGGGAAAGTTAGTTGTTACCGGGTTTTGAATGAAAGGTAATTCAGTGTTGTCAAAGAGTCACAATTACCAAAACACTGAAAGCATTATATGATGCTTCTGCCTGAGATGCTCATGGGGTCTTAGTCACATAGCCATCTTTTGTGATGGTGTCCGAGTGCCATGTAAACCTTCAGTGGAGGCCTGTCAAATGTATATGTTCTCCTAGTTGTGAAGAAAGGTCAATGAGCTGCTTTTTTAACTCCTTCAGATGATGTGGGCATTGCTAGCTAGGCCAACTTTTATTGCCCATCCCTATTGCCAGAAGGCAGTTAAGAGTCAACTACATTGCTGTGGGTGTGGTGTTACATTTCAGCCAGATCAAGTAAGGATGACAGACTTCCTTCCCTAAGTGACATTAGTAAACCGGATTGTGTGTGAGCTACTGAATATTTACGTTTTAAGTGTGAACTCACAAAGATGTGTGAGAGACAGGAGAACTGTGGTGCAAGGAGTGTTCAGTTAAAACTGCAATGAAGTGATGGACATTGATTAAATGTGATTAATCTGATGGAAATACATGGCCCCAATCATGTATGTGGCAACCCTGTACAGTGGTAAACTTACAATGCTAACTCACAGTCACAGAAGTATGAAGCATTGAGTAGACAGTGGTACATAGCCAGGCAGAGCACAGCAGATCATTCAACCGCTTGTATTTTCTTGAGCTGCTTACAAGAGCTGACTTCCACAACCACCTTTTTTTGGAATGGGGTGTTGTTGGTTAGACCAGTATTTATTGCCCATCCCCAATTGCCCTTGAACAGAATGGCTTGCTGGGCCATTTCAGAGAGCAGTTAAGAGTCAACTACATTGCTGTGGATCTAGAATTGCATATTGTTCAGACCTGAGTAAGGGTGGCAGATTTCTGTCCCTAAAGGACATTACTGAAATGGATGGAATTTTTTTCAATCAGCAACAGTCGTGATTAATCCTTTTTTTTAATTCCAGACTTTTATTAAATTCAGACTTCTGTAGAAATTGATGCCTTAAAGACATCAGCAGGGGGCAGAACATCCTGATCAGTTTTCCATAAACATTGCAGTTTTACTCAAGTGTACATGTCGAATGAACTGAGAAAAACATATGATACCCCTCTTCCTCCTCCCTTACACACTCTTCCACACTTCATATCAAGATTCTGCCCATTATTCCTCTTAGCTTCATGAAGGAGAACTGCTTCTTCAAAACCATGACTGAATACAGTCTCCTGCTGAGAACCTTTCTCTCCTTCCTTCTATATCCTCTTCATTGTTCTGATCTGCAAAGCCACTGTTCACTTCCAGTCATGCTGTATCTCATGAGGACTGTCTCCTAGTACGTTGGTGGTCGTGAGTAATGCAAATGTGCAGAAGCCTTAAAGTCAGCGAAAAGTCCTTCAGCTTCCATCAAACCACTGCCTGATGTCAGATTTCTGTAATTTGAAGCCATGTTTGGCAAATCTGGTAGAGCTGAGTTGTTCACCAGAAAGCCATCTGTGTCCTTATCCAAAGCAAGCCTTTGGTGGAAAGCTAGGCCAAACTGAGGACTGCAGATGCTGGAGACCAGAGTTTAGATCAGAGTGGTGCTGGAAAAGCACAGCAGGTCAGGCAGCATCCGAGGAGCAGGAAAATCGACGTTTCGGGCAAAAGCCCTTCATCAGCAAATGTCCTGATGAAGGGCTTTTGCCCAAAATGTCGATTTTGGTGGAAAGCTGTCAGATGTATATGTTCTAGTTATGAAGAAAAATCGCTGAGCTGATGGTAAATGAGTGTTGGGCGTAGTAGCACCTGTAGAGTTTTTTTTATACGAGCAGCATCAATAAGGAAGATGAATGAAAGAACTGCATTTGGACTTTGAGGGGTTTTAATATAGCCGACACAAGACATTAGGACACAAAATTAAAGCACATGGGATTGGAGGTAGTATGTTAGTATGGATTGAGGGTTGCTTAACAGGCAGAAAGCAGACTGTAAGAGTAAATAGGTCATTCTCAACTTGACAGGCTGTGAACCCAGGGATTCTGCAAGGATCGGTCTTTGAGTCCCTGCAGTTCACACAGTTCTATATCCATGATTTGGATGTGATGGCCAATTTTAATACTTTTAAGTTTATAGATGATACAAAATTTGGTGGCAATGTGAGTTATGATAGGATGTGAAAGGGCTTCATGGGAACATAGACAAGCTAAGGAATTGGGCAAAAGTGAGGACTGCTGATGTTGGAAATCAGAGTCTAGGTTAGAGTGGTATTGGAAAAGCACAGTAGGTCAGGCAGCATCCGAGGAGTACGATAATCCAGGTTTTGGGCAAAAGCCCTTCATCAGGACTGAAGGAAGGGAGCTCCCAGGGTGGAGAGATAAATGGGAGGGGTGTGGGGCTGGGGAGAAGGTAGCAAAGAGTACAGTAGGTGAATGGGGATGGGATGAAGGTGATAGGTCAGAGGGGAGGGTGGAGTGGATAGGTGGGAAGGGAGATTGGCAAGTCGGACAGGTCATGAGGGCAGCGGTGAGCTGGAAGGTTGGAACTGGGGTAAGCTGGGGGGAGGGGAATTGAGGAAACTGGTGAAGTCCACATTGATGCCCTGGGGTTGAAGTGTTCCAAGACGGAAGATGAGGCATTCCTCCTCCAGGTGTCAGGTGGTGAGGGAGCAGTGGTGGAGGAGACCCAGGACCTGCATGTCCTCGGCAGAGTGGGAGGGGGAGTTGAAATGTTGGGCCACAGGGTGGTGGGGTTGATTGATGCGGGTGTCCCGGCGATATCCCCTAAAGTGTTCTGCGAGAAGGCGTCCAGTCTCACCAATGTAGAGGAGACCATATTGGGAGCAACGGATACAATAAATGACATTGGTGGATGTGCAGGTGAAACTTTGATGGATGTGGAAGGCTCCTTTGGGGCCTTGGATGGAGGTGAGGGAGGAGGTGTGGGTACAGGTTTTGCAATTCCGACAGTGGCAGGGGAAGGTGCCAGGAGGGGAGGGTGTGTTGTTGGGGTGCGTGGACCTGACCAAGTAGTCACGGAGAGAACGGTCTTTGTGAAAAGTGGAAAGGGATGGGAAGGGAAATATATCCCTGGTGCTGGGGTCCATTTGGAGGTGGCAGAAATGTTGGTGGATGATGCGGTTAATGCGAAGGTTGATAGGGTGGAAGGTGAGCACCAGGGGGGTTCTGTCCTTGTAACGGTTGGAAGGTGGGGTTTGAGGGTGGAGGTGCAGGATGTGGATGAGATGCGTAGGAGGGCATCTTTAACCATGTGGGAAGGGAAATTGTCGTCTTTAAAGAAGGAGGCCATCTGGTGTGTTCTGTGGTGGAACTGGTCCTCCTGGGAGCAGATACGGCGGAGGTGGAGGAATTGGGATTACGGGATAACATGTTTGCAGGAGATAGGATGGGAAGTGGTATAATCCAGGTAGCTGTGGGAGTCGGTGGGTTTGTAAAAATGTCAGTGTCAAGTCGGTCGTCATTGATGGAGATAGAAAGGTCCAGGAAGGGGAGGGAGGTGTCAGAGATAGTCCAGGTGAACTTAAGGTCAGGGTGGAATGTGTTGGTGAAGTTGATGAACTGCTCAACCTCCTCTCAGGACCATGAGGTGGTGCTGATGCAGTCATCAATGTAGCGGAGGAAGAGGTGGGGAGTGGTGCTGGTGTAACTACGGAACATGGACTGTTCTATGTAGCCGACAAAGAGACAAGCATAGCTGGGGCCCATACGGGTGTCCATGGCTACCCCTTTGGTCTGGAGGAAGTGGGAGGATTCAAAGGTGAAATTGTTAAGGGTGAGGACCAGTTCAGCCAAATGAATGAGAGTGTCGGTGCAAGGGTACTGTTGGGGATGTCGGGAGAGGAAGAAACGGAGAACTTCGAGGCCCTGGTCATGGCACATGGAGGTGTGGAGGGATTGGATGGGTTGGAAGGTGATGATGTCCATAAGGACTTAGGTGTTCTTGTTCTTAAGTCACTGAAAGCTTGCATACAGATGCAGTGAGTAATTCAGAAGACAAATAGAATGTGAGTTTTTATTGCAAGAGGAGCAAAGACTTTCATTGTAAAGAACACTGGATTGCTGCTCCTGAAGAAATGTCTATGTTTCTGGTTGTCTTACTAAAGGAATGATATACTTGCAACAAAGATTGATTCCTGATAGCATTATCATAGATCCCTACAGTGTAGAAACAAGCCATTCAACCTATCAAGTCCAACTCTCCAAAGGGCATCCCACCCCATCCCTATAACCCTGCATTTCCCATGACTAATCCACTTGGCCTGCACATCCCTGGACACTATGGGCAATTTTGCATGGCCAACTCACATAACCTGCACAGCTTTGAACTGTGCGAGGAAACCAGAGCACCCAGAGGAAACCTGCATAGACATGAGGAGAACATGCAAACTCCAAATGGACAGTTGCCAAGGGTGGCATTGAACCAGAGTCTCTGGAGCTGCAAAGTGAACCACTTAGCTGCAGTGCTGCCCTGAGGGGAGATTGAGGAGACTAAGTCTATATTCACTCAAATTTAGGGGAATGAGAGACAACTTCATGAAAGCTTACAGAAGCATATAAGGGAAAGAAAGATTAAATAGAGAAAGAATGTTTTCATAGCTGTGGATCTGTCAACAGGGATACAGTCTCATAATAAAATGCAAGCCTTTTAGGACTTAGATGTGGAAAAACCACTTCACTTGGGTGAATCTTTGGAATTCTCTCCTTAGAGAGTTGTGGAAGCTCAGTTATTAAGCAAGTTCACGACAGAGATTGATAGATTTCTACTAACTGATAACATCAGGGATCTGAGGATAAAACAGAAAAATTACGTTGATGTAGATGATCGACCACGGTCGAGAATGACAAAGGAGGCCAACTTCTGCTCCCATGTTGTTATACTTTTATTTTTATATGTTTTTATATTTTTATTGTAAACATTGACTACGTCTAGAATTCTAACAACTGTCAGAAGAAGTGAACTAGTAACTAACGTGTAAGTGATTGATGATGCCTATAAATAGAGCTGGTGATGGGGAAGGGGTTGTGTCTTTCCTGCTGCTGAGCATGTATCAGTAGCTTTGCAAAGACTATGAAAGGCATGTGCTAAAGCATTAGTTCTGACAACGAATTATTGAAATTTGGTGCTACAGATGTTGCTTAAATATAATGCTTCAGTAGGTGCATAGACTTGGTTTGAATGCTTAATTTAGTGTCTCATACTCCAAGCTTAACATCATGATTTAAATCAATATCTAGTCAGAATTTTAATGTTTTATAATCTTGATATATCTGGGAAACATAGAAATTGTGCAGAACTCTGAATGCTAAATCTGTCTTTTTGCTTACATTTCTGGTTAGCGTGTTGAGGCTAAAGTTTGTCATGCAATGGTAAAAGATTGCATTTAGACTGCTGACACGGAAGGGGAAGTGCACCAACCAGTCAATTGTCTGCATCAGATAACGGGTTTCGCATTTAATTTACTAAATATACATTGAAGACATAGAAATCATGGGCAAAAATTGCATCTGTGAAGCACCACTAAGTCAGGTATTCAAAATGATGAAAAGCTCTGGAAGAACAGGCAGGAGCAACATGATGGCTCATTGGTTAGCCCCACTGCCTCACAATATCAGAGACCCAGGTTCGATTCCACCCTCAGGCAACTGTCTATGTGGAGTTGGCACATTCTCCCCATGTCTGCATAGGCTTCAGTTTCCTCCAAAGATGTGCAGGTTAGGTGCATTAGCCATGCTAAATTGACCATAGTATCATAGAATTCCCATGTTGAAACAGACCACTTGGCCCAACAAGTCCACACTGACCTTCTGAAGAGTAACCCACCCAGACCTATTCCCTTTACACTACATTTACTCCTAATTAATACACTTAATCTAGACATCCCTGAACACTACCGGCAATTTAGCATGGCCAATTCACCTAACGTGCACATCTTTGGATTGTGGGAGGAAACCAGAGCACCCGGAGCAAACCCACGCAGACACTGGAGAACATGCAAATTCCACACAGATACTTGCTTGAGGCTGGAATTGAACCCGGGTTCCTGACGCTGTGAGGCAGCAGTGACCAGGGATGTGCAGGCTAGGTGGGTTAGTCATGGGAAATGCAGAATTATGGGGTCTTGGTGAGATGCTGTTCAGAGGATCAGTGTAGACTCAGTAGGCCAAGTGGCCTACTTCCACAACATTGAGCTTTTATAAAAACTGCACTTTGAAACACTATTTGGAATTACAGCCCCTTTATTGCCAGCCAAACCAAAGTTAATCAAACATGAAAGAAAGTGGAAGCAAATGGCAATTCAATTAAATTGTAAACAGGGATGTTAAAAGGTCAAATCTATAACTTCCACAATCATTAAATTAACCTTTGAAGACATTTTGATAGTATTAACACATAAGCAATAACAAATGCCTATGAAGTGGCACATTCATTTATAATGAATTATAGGTTAGACCTTACTGTGTTAGTGAACAGTAATTCTATAATATTAGCTCATTTAGTAGGGCAAATTGTTCTTTAAGACGTTAAATTCCTATAGCAGCAGATACTTTTGTAAATTTATTATGCAAAAGTACCCTTTAGCAAATTTTCATCTTTTTATTATTATTTTGTTTTGTTTTAAACGTTGTTTTTTTCATAACACTCTAGCAGCTATTCTACATACACTTACAGCTGGGAATTCATTGAAACTTGTTATGACCAGACATGAAGAAAGAAGAATAAATTATAATTCAGATTCTTAATGGATCTTATCAAGGTATTCAATTATGATTTAAATCATTAATTATTACTGTGCAATTCTAGTGGCTGAATGTAAGATCAAAAATCAGAAATTGTCTGTGAAAATAATCAAGTAAGAAGTCTTTATTCTCTTGAATTCAATGTTATTGACAATGTTAAGGATGAAGACTGGTCCTGACATGAAGAATTGGATGAGGTAGCCATATGCCTGACTCATAGCTGCTCAACTTAACCAGAAAGTCAGGGACACTGAAATAATATGCATTGACCTCCCTACCAAGTATTCCAATCTGTGTTTCCATTGGATGAGACTGTGACAGTGGAAAGCTAGAAGGATAGATAATGTTTAAGAATAGAAAAGTCACCTTGGGTGTTCTTTTGGAACAAAGTAGGTGGAGCTTTAACTTTCTTCCAATTCATGCCATACCTTACTCAGAAGTGTTTGATGCCAAGGAGAAGTGTGAGAAATGTCAAATATTCAATTTCCTAATAGTGACACCTATTATTTTGACAAGCACGAAAGCTCAGCCCCTTTTGAAATGTGTAACATCAGTGCTTTCCTAAATGTTGTTTCCTCCTTCATTTTCTACTGTCAATCATGACCAACTTACTATCACATGGTCTCCCTAGCTCAGAGAGTGAGATGACCTGACTCACAAATTATTTCGCTGCTGTAATACAACTTTATCAAAGGCTGCCAACTAGTGTCATTTGAATCAGATGAGTTGAATGATGCCATTTCTTTCTTGTCCCTATGAGTTGGAATATCCTGTTTCCAAATGATTCTCCATCTAGTGGCCTGAATGTGACATAAAACAGCTCCCACAATGCTGCAAAGAAATGATTTGCAAATGAACGGGTTTTGTTCACTGTGTGAGGAATTGGATAGCAATTTTTTGACTATGAGGGTCACAACTCCTAGCTTATCTGTGCCTATTGCAATCGAGCTGGCCAACATGTGCATGATTGTGGCTGGTGTACCTCCATAGCTGCTGCTGAATATTGCTGATGAACTTGGAAAATAACCAGGTGCACTGTTTATAGACCATGTGGCACAATCTACATGTGCCTATAAAAGGCAGAATGTATCTTAAAGGGAAATTACTCAAACAAGTTGTTGAAATGTAAACATTTGGAAAGTAAACATCTGGACAAAGGGACCCATAGTAATGGATTTGGCAATGGAGGCATTAATGTTGCAGGTAAGCAAGCAAAAAAATGTCACAATCCCACTGGGATGCTAGAAACCCAAAGAATCAAGCTCAGAATGGAGAGGAGAGGAAGCAGGTGACATGGCTGGTCAACTCCTGAAATCTGAGACCATAGACCAGGTAGCACTGCCACAAAAGGTCTATGGATCTCATATAGGTACTCAAAGTCACATGACATCTCCTACTCCTTGTACCACTAGCGTCTCACACAGCTCAATGTATCACACCTCATCTATGATCTACTAGCACTGCCTGATATTTAAAAGCGATATCTTATAACTAGATATTCTACTGACAAAGGCTCACACCCAACTCTCTCTGCCTCCACATAGCTCAGAAATTCAGCTGGCTATTTCCCAAAGACCATCCATAAGAAGAACTGATATTCTTTTCTCTTCTCTCTCTCACTGGACAAGGTGGTGCATGGTAGAAGCAAGCAGAACAGGTTGGAGATGGACAAGGACACCATCTTGTGAGCCCTCATGAGAGCAGCTGCAGTGGGGTCTGTGGCATCAATGATGCTGCAGGTATTGAGAATGGTAGTATGTTCCTGCTTTAAGCTCCTTCTCAGCTCCCAGCACACAATAGTCTTGATATCTGGCATGGAGTGTAAGCTGTTGATGTTATGACCTTGACTCTCTTGTCTGTCACCCAATCACATTAAACTCACTTGTCCTGAAGGTGTAAGGTGTGTAAGCCTGAAACTATTATTGACAGACATTGCAAATAAAGTGCATTGACCTCTCAATGAATTTTAAGTATTAATTATTTTTAATTCCACTTTCCTGCTGTCCTTTCTTGACACCATTTTCAATCAAGTATCTGTCTAACTCAGTCTTGAAGATATTCAATGATCCAGCCTCCTTCACTCTCTATGGAAAAGAATTCCAAACACACAATTCTAGATTTCTCTGAGAAGTCTATCCTGATCTTGGGAAACATCATCACAGCATTTAACCTGTCAAATTGCCTTTAAAGCCTATATGTTACACTAAGGTTATCTCACATTCTTTTAATCTTCAAAGAATAGAGGCCTAACCTGTTCAACTTGTCTTCGTAAGTCAACTCCTTCTTCCCAGAAATCAAGCAGGTAACTTTCACTGAACTGCCTCCAATACAAGTATATCTCTCCTTAAATATGGAAACCAAAACTGTCCACAGAATCTAAGATTGATCGCACCAGTGTCTGTGCAGTTGTGGTAATGGCATCACTAATATAATCCATTTCCTTTGGAATACAGACAAACATTCAATTTGTCTTCCTATTTACTTGATGTGACTGCAAGCTGACTTTTTTGTAATTCATTGTCCCTTATAGTTTGTAAATAGTTGAGTTCAAAACTGATCTTTGTGATGCTTTGCTTGTGACAGTTTAAACTAAGATGACTTTCTACATCAAGAAGTTGTCCTGAAGGTGTAAGGTGTTAGCCTGAAACCATTATTGATAATGGTGCCCTGGAGTAGTATCATTGAGATCTCAGTATTCAGATAGTTATCACATTTTGTTGTCAGTAGTTGCTTTGTCCCTCCTAAGTGAGAGCAAAAAGAGACCGTCTTCCAGTTCTGCTGCTCAAAATCCATCTTTAACATGTGAAATGTACCACACAGACATAAAATGTAAATAGCACATATGACTTTCTTCACACCTGATTAGTTTCAGTCTGTTTTCATATCAGGTTAATTTTAGTTCAGATAGTTTTCCTTATCCCCCATTTATTTAACAATGTCTTTCCTTAAAATGATTAGAGTCAATCAAAGTCTATTATTAAAACCAGATGATGGAAATAGACAACTAATAGTCCATATTTTACCACAATCATGATGTCATGATTGCTTTACATTCCTTCCGTTTGCCGTTTCATTTTCTATTATTTTGGGAGTGCCTTTTATTCTTTATACTGTGAAACAGATACAAAATATTTGTTCATAGTCTCTATTGTTTTGATTTTAAATTATCTAATCACTCTCATTAAAGAATCAACATTCACCACAGTCACTATTTTCTTTGTGAAGTATTTATGGAATCTTTTACCATTTTTTTCAAATATTTCTTATGAGTTTTCTCTCATACTCCACTTTCTGTCGTTCTTTCTTTGGTCACCCTTTACTAGTTTTACAGTTTGCCAATCTCTCATTTACTACCAATTAAATATGATCCTTAACTTCCTTACTCAACATATTATTGACTAATTAACTTCCTTGATGCATCATTCTGTAGTGTTTTTATTCTTTCTCAATGAAATGTATATTTAAGAGTTAGGAACTATCCACTTAAATGTCTGCCATCACCTCTCTATTATTTTACCTCTTCGGGGCGGCACGGTGGCTCAGTGGTTAGCATTGCTGCCTCACAGCACCAGGGACCCAGGTTTGATTCCACCCTCGGACCACTGTCTGTGTGCAGTTTGCCCATTATCCCCATGTCTGTGCGGGTTTCCTCTGGGTGCTCTGGTTTCCTCCACAGGTGAATTGGCCATGCTAAATTGCCCATTAGTCAGAGGGAAATGTGTCTTGGTGGGTTACTCATTGGAGGGTCGGTGTGGACGTGTGGGGCTGAATGGCCTGTTTCCACACTGTAGGGAATTTAATCTAATCTATTTTCACTTTGTCTTCATACTCTGTAATTCCCTTTATTTAGATTTAACATTTTAGTTTCAGATTCCTATTTCTCATCCTCAAATCAATTGTGAAATTCTATCGTATTATGATCACTCTTATTGTAACGATAGTATAATTTTATTCTTCAGTATTGTTGATTGTGGATTGAAATTGGAAAAGAACTATTTTATAAACCAAAGATTATTGAAGGATTACTGCAGATTTTAAAAGCAAGCAACCTGAAACTCATTGTAAGCATAGGTCAGGCAGTAGTAAGAGAAGGTGCAGATGAACTGAAGCCAATATGTACAAATGGATATTTAAACAACAATATGTAGCTGATAGATCTGTGAGGTAGTGATTGGTCCACAGGTAGCTGAATACCTTGGGGCTGGGTACAGGATAGGAATAAGTTATCTGATCTCCACCAGCTCTCTGTTCTCTCCAGTGAATGCCATTTGAAGCGTGAAGAAAACCAGTTATTCTTCTTTCAAAAAACGGTTTAAAGCTCTGCCTTTTACTTCATGAGTCAGTAATATTTTATAAGTTTGAATTAGCCACTCTGTGCCTCCTGCAAACCAGTCGAAGCATCCAAAGAAGAAAGACTGAGAAGAATCTTTCATATCAGCACAAGAAACATCCCAGAAGATCCTGTGAACCGAAACCACTGAACTGCTTTCCAAATTTCCCCTCCATCTACAGCATCAATGTTTGTTTTCCATTTGTGTCCACCACTGTGAGGAGAGTCATATAGTCATAGAGATGTACAGCATGGAAACAGACCCTTCGGTCTAACTCGACAATGCCGACCAGATATCCCAACCTAATCTAGTCCCACCTGCCAGCACCCAGCCCATATCCCTCCAAACGGTTCCTATTCATATACCCATCCAAATGTCTTTTAAATGTTGAAATTGTATCAGCCCCCACCACTTCCTCTGGCAGCTCATTCCATACATGTACCACCCTCTACGTGAAAAAGTTGCCCAGTAGGTCTCTTTTATATCTTTCCCCTATTACCCTAAACCTATGCCCTCTAATTCTGGACTCCCACACCCCAGGGAAAAGGTTTTGTTTATTTACCCTATCCATGCCCCTCATGATTTTGTAAACCTCAATAAGTTCACCCCTCAATCTCCGACGCTCCAAGGAAAATAGCCCCAGCCTGTTCAGCCTGTCCTATAGCTCAGATCCTCCAATCCTGGCAACATCCTTGTTAATCTTTCCTGAACCCTTTCAAGTTTCACAACATCTTTCCAATAGGAAGGAGACCAGAATTGCACACAATATTTCAACAGTGGCTTGACCAATGTCCTGCACAGCTGCAACATGACCTCCCAACTCCTGTACTCAATACTCTGACCAATGAAAGAAAGCATACCAAATGCCTTCTTCACTATCCTATCTACCTGTGACTCCACTTTCAAGGAGCTATGAACCCGCACTCCAAGATCTCTTTGTTCAGCAACACTCCCTTGGACCTTCCCATTAAGTCCTCAAGGGAGTTGAAAGATTTTTAACTAATAGAGTTATATGCCAATGGTTCATGATTTGATTACCTCGCGCTAGTGTCCATTTACTTGTAATAAATATTAATTTGTATTAAGTATAAAAACTTGCCCATGCTTTGTGTCAATCAGGGTCTGAAGATCAGGTATATTGGAGAATAAGGTGTACTTCTACAAAATCTAGCTTTAGTAATGATTCCAGAAATAGTGAGGCTTGATTACCAGTATGCTCCCTAGTAAGGTATAACATTATGAAGAAGATGCTTTACGATGAGGTAATTAATAAATCTGGTTTAATTACGCGCTGCTTAGTCTAAAATAGATCACTATTTGATCCCAGAACAAGTTGTTCCAAGAAACTGTTCTGAATGCACTCTATGAGCTCTATCAAAGATTTAGCTTTGGACCTTTTTGAGTATATAGGAGAGTGCTCAATGCATGCCAAGATGCTGACTTTGGCCTGCCAGATATCTTCCCTGTCACTGTTAATGAGCATGGAGGCATCTGACTCCAAGTTGGCAGAGAGGGTGGGAAAGATCTTGAACTTGCCTCAGACTCTTTTATCTTCTTGTCTAGCTGCAGATCCAGTGGCTCTGTCATTACTGACTCCATTCCCATTGCAGGGAATTTATATACAGGTCATCCAATCTATGTCAGCATGTAGCAACGTTCTCTGGCAAATGCAAGAACTTACCAAATCATCACCAAAAAAACATTCACAAATACTTCCAGCCATGTTTCAATAGAAAAAGTTCCAAAAATTCTTTTCTTTGTATTCAAGGTGTATGTGTCAGCAGGCCCCATCTTGCATATTCACCCTTCCATTTAGCTGACTAAAAATTGTATATTCTGTTTGCACATTTATTCTCAAAGTTTGGGATCCTGATGTTACATCAGCTGACTGGGTGTGTGTTAACACTATAACACCAAGTCAGTTATTCATCACATCTGCATGTACACATATCTTTGCAGAATGGTGCGCAGATGTTGACTGTTGGTGCATCATGTCCCTGGAAATGTAGGTAAGCATCTAGCCTTCCAATTCGACTGAATTTCATGGACATTATCTTCTACTTGGAAATATAACCTTTAACCACATGAGCTTTCCAATGCTCGAAAGTGTTTGAACTCTAACATCTGTAATATGAACACAATGTAAAGCACAACAACTTTCAATAGAAAGAATCTATTTTGAATGCACTTCAATAATAGCATTCTACATAAACTAGATGTTTTAGTGAGTTAACTGATTGACTAAATCAAAGCTAAATTCCTTACTTCAATGTTGAATTCTATTGTTGTAAAATGTAAATAATAAAATGGCTATTAAAAGATACATTTGTTGTTTTTCAGTGTAAATAGCCCTACCTTTTAATCAGGATTTGTAGATTTTCACTTGTCCCATCAATCAGTTGCATGGCTTCTGAATGGGTTAATTCTGAACAAGGTTTACCGTTGATTGAGATCATTTCATCTCCCTCACATAATCCAGCTCTGCAGGCCTTACTCTTCTTCCGGACCTAGAAACACGACAAACACACACTGAACAGTTGCAGCTAGAAAACTGTATGATTTTAAAATTCTGTTGGAACCAATCAAAGTACAATTTAAAAGAACAAAAGTAGTTCTTCAGACATATTCAGCTAAATTTTCTCATTTTCAGTTAAATTGTTTTGACCAGTGAAAGCCTTTCCATCTGGGCTCTGTGACTCAGAATGCCATTTCTCATTCAATCTTCTGTATTCCACCTCATTAATTATACAATGGGACTCCTTTGTGGAAGCAGGCAACAAAAACAAAAGGCAGAAATATTTGCCACTGCCAGACCTTGTGGTTTTTGTGGTGCTAGTACAATATTTAAACCCCAGGACTTCAGCTACTGCAAACCACAAATTACTCCTTGTTTTGTGGTGCTCGATAATTATTACTGAGGAAGCAGTAGAAAAAGGCAAGCTAGCTCCCTGCTTAGTGGGTGGAAACCTGGAGATACTTGTGGTTGGGGTGATGGAGAGAAACACTGTGCCAAAAGAGGCCATGCACCAGACTCATCCGTCCTGCCCATGAGAAAAAGTTGGGTCAGTGCTATGTCCTAGGCTAAACGGAATGGACAGCCATGCAGAACTTAGGTTAATCATCTTCTGCAATAAGTGCTTCCTTTTTCTGCTACCCCATACTCACAGGGCCAACACTCTCTCTCACTGTGCCGCTGCACACACCTCTCACCAAGGCTCATGCACTCCAATTCTCACTGGTGCATGCATCATGTCCACTCAATGACTCTCACTCATTTCATCTTCATAAACTACTAACCTTTTCTGCCCTCTGTTCTTCCTACACACTCACTAGGGACACTTCACCATGTCTGTGGTTCCTGCATCACCACTGAACACTCTCCAATCTACCTCCATCACACTCAATATCTCCTTTAGCCTCATTGCAGAAAGCAATGGTGACAACCCAGGCTGAGAAACCAAGACTGGCAAGGGTGGCAAACATTTATTTGTATGTTTGTGTGAGTATGTGTGCAATACATATACTTATAAAATAAATACATATAGTTAATTATTTATTAAGAAATCAATCAAAGCACTGTTCTAAAAGGACAAAAGAAACAGGTAGATTAAAGACATTAAAGATAACAAGGTTGTGAGGAGTGTATGCATATGGTGTTGAGAGAGAAGATTAGCCATGATTCCAGACTGAATGGTGGAGCATGGCAGATGGATTGAGTGATGCTTTGTTGGTCCTGATTTTCTATGTTTCTATGACATAAGATTCTTTACTCCTTTTGGTACTAGATCTGGCTACATAGGAACTTCTCTTTCACTCTCACATTTGGGATTGACAATACAATCATGATACTGTACAGCTAATATTTCAACCCATCATCACCAACCTCATTAATAAGACTGACTCTTAGTAAAGTGACTTTAAAATCCTTATTCTCCAAATATAGATTCCTCCTCCTGTCTTATGTCCTCTCTTATTCCATTCTATACTCTCCCTGGGTTTTGACTGATTTTCAGCACATTTTGCCCTTGTCTCATTTAACATTGGTGGTGCAGTTTTAGTTTTCTTCTGAAAAACATCTCACTTTACTTGATTTTCTTATTTCATCCCCTGCATTTGAGCAACCTTTTCACTACCACTCCTGCCTTAGGAGCTTTTCTTCAGTTGAAGGCATTATACATGACAACATTGTTATGAAAATTATGACATGCCACATCTGTCCTCATCTATTTCACACCTTAGTGACTGTTGTCAATAAATTCTTACATTACTTAACCATAAAATAATTCCTGCCTTTCTCAAAGCAATGCCAATTCCATTTGATTGGTTTAGATTTTTTAAAGTATTGACTTATTCTGATCTCCATACGGCACTGCAATAAGTTTTCAGATGTGAAAATTTCATTTCATCTGCTCTTTCTTCCTGTTTAGGTAATAATGTAAAAATGCAACTCTTTAGAGCCTCTGATATTATTCATGAATCCAGCAAACTACATTACAGCTTATACATACATTTTCCCTCTGTTCTTTGAATATTGTCAGGTCAAATCCATTTCTGTCTATTTCTTTGTTTGGCTTGTATTATTCATTTCTTAAAAAAAATTAATGCACTTTCACTCTTTCTCCAAACTCTTGGCATTCCTGTGTCTTTTATAATAGCCCATTATGAAGACTGAAGCAAAATATCTTTTTCTAGCTCTTGCATTTTCTGATCTCTTACTAATGGAAGAATGAGAAAGGATTCTGGGTAATCCAAGATGGAGAATAGGAAATAATTATGGCTATAACAGCTGCTCCTTTTGTGAGGTATTTTAGCTGTTGGAGCTGATTTCCTTGAATTCTAGATGCAGTATTTGCTATTTTGTAAGCTGTTGCATTGTATTGGAACTATGGGGAAAACAAGGGAGACACAGAGAGATAGAGAGAGAAAAAAAGGAAAATCCAGCATTGCTGTCTGAGGAAGTTATGTGGGATACCTTACAGCATAGGAGCAGGTAAGTGCATGGTATTTAAATGTAACTTTGCTGTCTTTTTTAATTGTGAGTTGAGTGGATTCTTTTTGGTTATATGTTTTATTGAAATCTGTCTCGATTAAAATTTAAACTTATAAAACATATGAACTAAGTTAGCTTGGAAGTGTGTTTTTTTGAACAGTAAGACTGTGCTATTTTCTGGGTCTGTAGATTGTTAAGGTGCAAAGATGGCCTTTAAAAGAATGATGTGCTCTTCTGGTCGGATGTGGGAGATTAGGGAGAATTTCCATGTTACTGATGATTATGGCTGCAGGAAGTGTCTTTGATTGCAAATCTTATCATATTGTATGGATCAGTTGGAGTGGCAGTTAGAGGCAATGAGGAATTTAAAGAGTGAGGGGTGTGATAGGTGGCAGTAATAGGAAGGGAGAAAGAAACACAGATACAGTCACATAGATGGGTTACTGCCAGGAAAGGTAGGTGAAGTAGGCAGGTAGTGCAGAAATCTTCTGTGGCTATCCCCATCTCAATAAGTATGTTGTTTTGGAAAATGCAGGGTATGATGAATTCTCAGGGGAATGTAGCACAAACAGCCAAGTTTCTAGTAGTGAGGCAGGCTCTAATGTAATGAAGGGTACATCAGGTGCCAAGTGATCCATTGTGACAGGGGACTCTCCAGTCAGAGGCACAGACAGATGTTTCTGTGGCTGACAGTGAGAAATCAGAATGGTGTGTTGCCTCCCTGGTAAGAGGATCAAGGATATCTCAGAGATGGTACAGAATGTTCTCAAAGGGGAGAGGGACCAACAGGGGGCCATTGTACATATTGGAACCAGCAACATAGGAAGGGAAAAACATGAGATTGTGAAGGGAGAATATGGGAAATTTGGCAGGAGTTTAAAAAGGAGGTCCTTGAGGGTAGTAATGTCTAGATTACTCCCAGTGCTACATGCTAGTGAGGATAGGAATAGGAAGCTTGAGGAGTTGGTGCAGGGGCGAAGGATTCACATTTTTGGATCATTGGAATTTCTTCTGGGGTAGAAGAGACCTGTACGAGAAGGATGGATTGCACCTGAATTGGAAGGGGACAACTATACTGGCAGGGAGATTTGCTCGAGCTGCTTAGGAGTATTTAAACTAGTAAGGAGGGTGTGGGACCCAGGGAGATAGTGAAGACCGAGATCAACCTGAGATTAGAACAGTTGGGATAAGGAGTGAGACAAACCATCAGGCCAGGCAGGGACAAAGCAGCGAGCAAGGTAGGACTGAGTAATTAAACTGCATTTATTTCAGTACCTGACAGGGAAGGCAGATGAACTCTGGGCATGGTTAGAAACATTTGACTGGGATATCATAGCAATTATAGAGACATGGCACAGGGATGGACAGGACTGGCAGCTTAATGTTCCAGGATACAAATGTCAAAGGAAGGATAGAAAGGGAGGCAAGAGAAGAGAGGGAATGGTGTTTTTGATAAGGGTTAACATGAGGGAGGGTATTCCTGGGAATACGTCCAGGGAAGTTTGTGTGGAACTGAGAAATAAGAAAGGGATGATGACCTTTATTGGGATTGTACTATAGATACCCCCACCCCCACACACACGCGCACACGCACGCACGCGCACACACACAATAGTTGAGAAACTATTGAGAAACAAATTTGTAAGGAGATCTCAGTTATCTGTAAGTATCTGTAAGAATAATAGGGTGGTAATGGTAGGGGATTTTAACTTTCCAAACTTAAACAGGAACTGCCATGGTGTTAAAGGTTTAGATGGAGACGAATTTGTTAAATGTGTACAAGAAACTCTTCTGATTCTATACGTGAATGTACCTACTAGAAAAGGTGCAAACTTGATCTACTCTTGGGAAATAAGGCACGGCAGTGATTGAGGTGTCAATAGGGGAGCACTTTGGAGCCAGCAACCATAATTTTGAGTTTTAAAATAGTCATGGAAAAGGATAGACAGGATTTAAAGGTTGAAGTTCCAAATTTTGACGGTATTAGGCAAGAACTTTCAAACGTTGATTGGGGGCAGATGTTCACAGGTAAAGGTATGGCTGGAAAATGGGAAGCCTTCAAAAATGAGATAACAAGAGTCTAGAGATAGTATGCTCCTGTTAAGGTGAAAGGCAAGGCTGGTAGCTATAGGGAATGTTGGATGACTAGAGAAATTGAGGTTTCAGTTAAGAAAAGGGAGGAAGCATATGTCAGTTATAAACAGCAGAGATCGAGTGAATCCTTTGAAGAGTATTAAGGAAGTAGGAGTATACTTAAGAGGGAAATCAGGAGGGCAAAAAGAGGACGAGGTATTCTGGCAAATAGAATTAAGGAGAATCGAAAGGCATTTTATAAATATATTAAGGACAAAAGGGTATCTAGGGAGTGAATAGGGCCCCTCAACGATCAGGAAGGCTGCCTATGTATGGAACCACAGGAGATGGGTGGAGATACTAAACAAGTATTTTGCAACAGTTTTTACTGTTGAGAAGGACATAGAAGATGTAAAATGTAGGGAGATAGATGGTGACATCTTGAAAAATGTCCTTCTTACAGAGGAGGTGGTGCTGGATGTCTTAAAATGCATAAAGGTGAATAAATCATCAGGACCTGATCAGGTGTACCCTAGGACTCTGTGGGAAACTAGGGAAGTATAGGCTGGACCCCTTGCTGAGATATTTGTATCATCGATAGTTACAGGTGATGTGCCAGAAGACTGGAGGTTGGCTAACGTGGGGCCACTATTTTAAAAAGGGTGGTGAGGAAAAGCCCGGGAACTATAGACCAATGAGCCTGACATCTGTGCTGGTTATGTTGCTGGAGGGAATCCTGAGGGACAGGAGTTACATGTATTTGGATAGACAAGGACTGATTATAGATAGTCAACATGGCTTTGTGCGTGGGAAATCATATCTCACTAATTTGATTGAGCTTTTTTTTGAAGAAGTAACAAAGATGATTAATGAGAGCAGAATGGTGGACGTGATCTCTATGGACTTCATTAAGGCATTTGACAAGATTGATCATGGTAGACTGGTTAGCAACGTTAGATCACATGGAACACAGGGAGAACTAGCCATTTGGATAGCGAACTGGCTCGTAGGTACAAGAAAGAGGGTGATGGTGGAGGTTGCTTTTCAGACTGGAGGCTTGTGATCAGTGAGGTGCCACAAGGATCGGTGCTGGGTCCACTGCTTCTCGTCATTTATGTAAATAACTTGGATGTGAACAAAGGTGGTATGGTTAGTAACTTTTGTAGATGATACCAAAATTGGAGGTGCAGCGGACAGCAAAGAAGGTCTTGATCAGATGGGCCAAGGGACGAAGAGTGGCAGATGGAATTTAATTCAGATAAATGTGAGGTGTTGCATTTTGGAAAGTCAAATCAGGGCAGGACTTGTACACTTAATGGTAAGGTCCTAGGGAGTGTTACTGAACAAAGAGACCTTGGAGTGCAGGTTCATAGTTCCTTGAAAGTGGAGTCGCAGGTAGACAAGATAGTGAAGGCGGCGTTTGGTATACTTTTCTTTATTGGTCACAGCATTGAGTTTTGGAGTTGGGAAGTCATGTTGCAGCTGTACAGGACATTGGTTAGGTCACTAGGAATGTTTTGTGCAATTCTGGTCTCCCTTCAACAGGAAGAATGTTGTGAAACTTGAAAGGGTTCAGAAAAGATTTACAAGGATGTTGCCAGGGTTGGAGAGTTTGAGCTATAGGGAGAGGCTGAATAGGCTGGGGCGTCAGAGGCTGAGGGACACTCTTCGAGGTTTATAAAATCATGAGGGGTATCAACAGTGTAAATAGACAAGGCCTTTTCCCTGGGTTGGCACAGTCCAGAACAGGAGGGCATAGGCTTAGGGTGAGAGGGGAAAGGTTTAAAAGGGATCTAAGGGGCAACTTCTTCACTCAAAGGGGGTGCATGTATGGATGGAGCTGCCAGAAGAAGTCATGGAAGCTGATACAGTTACAACATTTAACAGGCATCTGAATGGGTATTTGAATAAAGGTTTAGAGGGATGTGGCCAAGTCCTGGCAAATCAGACGAGATTAATTTAGGATGTCTGGTCGGCACTTTCAGTTGGACTGAAAGGTCTGTTTCTCTGCTATACATCTCTGACTCTATGAATCTAATTAAAACCAAATTTTAATTAATCCAAACATCTACATTTGCTGAAGAAATTTGAGGAGGAGAGTCGAGGGTGTAGCTCAGTACTGAGTTGTAAAAGGTCATGGTCCAGCTGGTAAGTGGTATGTGTCTGGACTGATATTGTATTTGTCAAACTCTGGGACATTGTTTTATTGTGTATACCCAATGGGGGGGTTCAATGCTCACAGGGAAGGCTTCCAGGAAAATTGTGAGAACTTTATGGCAAATGTTCCATTTTGTGATTTCCTAAGCATGTCTCCTTGTGATTACTGCTCATTGCTAGCAGCATCCAGTCGTTGAACAGACCAATTATCCACAGAAAAATGGATAGACCTGTGCCATTGCTCATAGAGTCATAGAGATGTACAGCATGGAAACAGACCCTTCGATCCAACTTCGATCATAAATTAATCTTGTCCCATTTGCCAGCATTTGTCCCATATCCTTCTCAACCCTTCCTATTCATATACTCATCCAATACCCTTTAAATGTTGTATTTGTACCAGTCTCTACCACTTCCTCTGGCAGCTCATTCCATACATCATTTCTGCATGAAAACATTGCCCCTTAGATCCCTTTTAAATATTTCCCCCCCCCCTCACCTTAAACCTATGCTTTCTAGTTTTGGACTTCCCCACAGGAGACTCCTGCGCTACTTGCCTTTCTCTCCTACCTTTCCTGGAAGTGAACCATCTACCTGAATGTAGCTGCAATTTTTCCACCTTCCTGCAACTGCCGTCCATCACATCCTGTTGCTCCTGTAAATTCTTCATTGTCTCTTACTGCTACTCCAGCCGATCCATGAAATCTGATAGGATTCTAAAATACTAGTTAAAAATCTGATAACTAAGAAATTAGTAAGTCGTTGCCAATGGTGTCATTGTAGTAATGTCACCTCACTACCAATCCAGAGACTGAGGCTCAAAATTGGTTCAAATCTTACCACACTGGTCAAATTTAAATTCAGTTAGTAAAATAATCTGGAACTGAAAACTAGTCTTGGTAATGATGGTCATGAAATTATCATTCAATTGTTGTACAAACCCATCTGGTTCACTAATGTCTTTTAGGGATGGAAATCTGTTATTCTTACGTGGTCTTGTCTACAACTCACAGCAATATGGTCAATTCCTAATTGCCTTTGTTATTATTTATCACCTACTCCACTCAAGAGCAGTTATGGATACTAACCTTGTCAGTAATGCCCATATACCGTACAAGAATAAATTTGTTTTTTAAATTATCATATTAGCTCTTCAGTGTCCTGTTGTCTTGTGTTTTATATTCATAAATAAGCTTTGGTCGATGCAAATGTAAAAGTTCCCAGCTCTGTCTAAAGATAGCTTCTGTATAATGAAAGTCATGTGTTCTATAATTAAATCTAAATACAGATGACTTTACGCACTTTCCCACCAAATTAAATTTTCAATTCCCATTGAATGCAGTAGAATTTTCTCAAACATTGAAGGTGAAAGGAGTTAATTGTCTGATTTGTTTTCTGTAAGGATGTTCAGTTCAATTTTTCATGTGCTGATCTCATGCGTAAACTCTTATCTCATTGACAGAATTGTTGAATCAGAAAGTTGTGGATTAAGTTTTTGTTGCAGACTTAAGCTCAAAATCTAGTCTGGTGCTATTTCAGTGCACTACTGCAGCTTGCTTCATTATTTTAGATGCCACTTCAGAACCACCAATGCATCTGAGGTGTTGTCTGACAATTCAGGTGAATACAACAAATCCATTGGCATTATTTAAAGAAGTGCATCATTTTCTAGTGAATTGCCTGACATGCCTCCCTCAGTAATAATTAAATCATGTTTACAGCACAGAAACAGGCCAGTCAGCTTAACTGGTCTATGCAGGTGTTAATACTTAACACAAGCTTCTCCCACTCTAACTGATGTAACCCTCGATACTTATCATTGCAATTCTTTTTCCCCTCGTGTTTATTTTGCTTTCCCTTAAATTCATCTATGCTATTTACCTCAATTTCTCTGTGTGGTAATGAGTTCCACAATCTAACCAATCTCTGGGTCAAGATTTTTTTCTGATTGCCCGAATGAATTTATTAATGATTATCTTACATTTATGACCATTGACTTTTGTATTGCCCTTCAGTGGGAATGTTGTCAATACATCTGCCCCTATCAAACCCTGTTATTACTGAAAAATCCTGTTTTTGGCCAGCCTAAAACCACCACTGGGTAAGGCAGCATCTGAGGAGCAGGAAAATGGACATTTCATGCAAAAGCCCTTCATCAGGAATATCATTCTATCCTCCCCAGAATCCCCCCAGACGCACACACCCATACACTCCCACACAATATGTCTTCACACCACATGTTATGGATTATAGACTGTGCGCATCAGCGTTAGTGGAAGCAATTTTTTTTTCAGATAACAGTTGGCTGCTTCTTGGATTGTGTTTAAACTGTACTCATCCAGAGAATTCTATCATCCCCCAATTTGTGATTTTTTTTCGATTATAACTGGCTTTGGGGAGTCAGGAGGTACATTCCTTGCTGCAAACTGAGAAAGTAAGGACTGCAGATGCTGGAGGTCAGAGTCGAAGAGTGTGGTGCTGGAAAAGCGCAGCCAGTCAGGCAGCATCCGATGTGCAGGAGAGTCAATGTTTTGAGCAAAAGCATTCCTGATGAAGAGCATAGGCTCAAAATGTCGAATCTCCTGCTATTTTGTGCTGCCTGACCGACTGTTCTTTTCCAGCACCAGATTCTTGCTGCAAACTGTGCAGTGTGTGACCTATTCTTACAGCGACAGTGTTGGTATGGCTGGTTCATTTAAGCTCTTGGTCAATTGAGACTTCCAAAATGTTAGCTATGGAGGATGGTAACGGCATTGAATGTCAAGGGAAGATGGTTGAAGTATTTCTTATTGGAAATTGTGATATTCTGGCTCTTATGTGACCCAAATGTTGTTTGTTGCTTATCAGCCTAAGATTGAAAACTTTCTAGGTCTTGCTGCTTGCAGGATCAGTAGGTCTGGGTACCATGTTTGCGAAACACAAACCTTGGTCAAAAGATTTAAGAAGTTTTAGTTATTATTCTGATATGGATCTCATTGAAAATTTCTAGGAAAATAATTATCTTTTGAAGCTGAAGTATTTCAAAATGGAAGTTCTTTGTGCAGTAATCATACACTTCATTCCTGGAGTGGGGTTGGGGTTCATTCCTCCCCACTTGTGGATATGAAGGAAGAAGGGTCCATTAAAGTCAGTAGACAGTGTACCTACCACCTACTCCTGCCACTACTATCTTAAAAGTGAGGGGTATCACTCAGTTACCAGTTTGCCAGTGGAACAATTGAGGCTGTTCAGTGAATAATTGTTTCCCACCTCATCTCACTACTGCTAAAATTTAACCAGTGGCAGGAGGTACCCAGAATAGTGGCCTGGTAGAATTCATTGTGTTAACAGGTTAATGGCAAGTTGGGATGATGCTGGTCTTTTCTTAACTGGATACATGTGAGACTTACCAAGTGATTTTAACTCCACTGCCCCCCCCCCCCCCCATGTTGCTCTCAACAATTGGCACAATGGCCATACCCCTTCACTTTACACTGTCCCTCACAAGGGCCTGTCAGCTGGACATCTGTTGAGAACCCCATACACTTGACTGAGTCCCCATCCAATGTTGTACTACTCTGTCCTGGACAGCTGGAGTGCTGCCAGCTTCTGATTTACCAGCACCGCTTGGAGGCAGGATGCCCTGTTCCTGTGTTCAGCACATTAACGTCCAATTGACTATAAAATATGCTCAGGTCACCCAATTATTCTCTCCGATTTTTTAACTTAGGACAAAGGGGAAGTGTTCCTTGTAAAGTTAAGCCTATCATATATGCAATTTAAGATGTCAATATGTTATATAATTCCTGGTCAGTAGATGTCACTGTTGCTTAACTCATTGTGAGAGTTCTGACAGACTAATTAGTTAGATCAGAGGAAGCTTTGTGAGAGTCAATATCCCTGCATGAAATGTTATGGTTGATCAGATGCAAATAGCAGTTACTTTGTGATATTTCTCATACTACATCACTATCAGATTCTACTTATAACAATTAATTCTGAAAGGAAGAAATGGGAATAATTGTGATTTTAGGCAATTGTGTAAAATAGGTGATGTCAGATCAGTCAGTGATTACACTTCTCTGCCTATTTAGGTTTTCACAGTGGAAAGTCAATACTCCCCTCTTTTAATGAGTTTAAATGAGCATTTTGTAACTTGTCCATGCAGAAAATCACAGAAAATGTCCGCACATTTGTATCAATCTAATGTTCTATTCACAAAGATACAATTTCTCAGACTTTTCAAAATAGCTTCTGCATAAGAGTTTGCTGGTGCATTGTAATGACCCAGGATAGAGTGACGTGACAAAAAAGAAAATAACTGAGAGGAAGTTATAACCTGAAGGATAATGGCCTCCCATGAGAGCTATTTCTTTTTGATTCACTCAAGCAAAGGAGGCATTGCTGGCTGGGCGAGCATTTATTGCCAATCCCTCGTGTGCTTGAGAAGGTGGTAGTGAGCTGACTGTTTGAACCAGTGCAATTCATTTCCTGCATATCGATCCACTATGTTATTAGGAAGGATTAGGGTAGGATTTTAACCCAGTGACAGTAAAGAAATTGCAATATATTTTCAAGTCAGGACAGTGAGTAGCTTGGAAGGGAATTTGCAGGTGGTGCTGCTCCCATGTATCTGCTGCCCTTGTCCTTCTAGATAGGTGCAGTCTTAGGTTTGGAAGGTACTATTTAAGGAGTTTTGGTGAATTTCTGCAATGCTTCATGTAGCTGGTACGCACTGCTGCAACTGAGGGTCGGTGGGGGAGGGAGTGCATTCTTGTAGATATGGGCCCAATTAATGGGCTAATTTTTTTTTATGGATAGTGTCAATCTTCTTTCATGCTGTTTGGGCTGCGCTCATCCAGACAAGTGGAGAATATTCCATCACACTCCTGACCTGAATCTTGTATATGGTGGACAGGCTTCGGGGAGTAAGGAGATAATTTACTCACTGCGCGATTCTCAGTCTCTAACCTGTTCTTGTAGTCAGTTATCTGGCTACTCCAGTTCAGTTTATGGTCAAAGGTACGTTAGAGTATCTTTTCTTGGATATAGCCATTGCCTGGCACTTGACTGGCTCCAATGTTATTTACCACTGGTCTGCCAAGCCTGAATATTGTCCAGGTATTGCTCCATTGGTACAAGGAGTGCTTCAGTATCTGAGGAGTCCTGAATTGTGCCGAATATTTTGCAATTATTTGTGAATGTTCCCACTACTGACCTTGTGATGGAAGGAAGGTCATTGATGAAGCAGCTGAAGATGAGGGTATTGCCCTGACAAACTTCTGCAGAGGTGAGGTGACTGACCTTGAACAACCACAAACATTTTTCTATGCCTGCAACCAGTGAGGTTTTTGCTAAAGTCACTTGTTAAATATCACTGAAGTATTGTGGGCTCCATATTTGTAGGAAGGAAGCATATGCATTGAAGAGAGTACAGTAGCAATTTATAAGCAAAGTTCCAGGGATGAGAAACTTCAATTATCGGGATAGATTTAAGAAATTGGGACTATTATCCTTGGGGAAAAGAAGGCTAAGAAGACCTCTCATAGAGATGCTGGGACCAGCACATCAATTCAGCATTTATATCTCTCCTGACTTAGTATCAGCAATCCCTTTGTCTGCTTCCCTTTAATTTCTCTCTTTCTCTAGACTCCGTCTCCATTTATTCGATTCTACTCACTCTTTTTCCCCATCCACCTACTTCATCTGATGAAGGAGCATGTGAAAGCTTGTGACTTCACATAAACCTGTTGGACCATAACCTGGTGTCATCTGACTTCTGACTTTCTCCCTCCGAGTACAACACCAGCACCTCCACATCAAAGGTATTTACAGTAAAGGTAGAGACCATTTGAGAAGTCCAACAGTAACTAAGTACAATTACATTTTTCCAAACACAGCCCAGCTTCTACACTCTGTCCACCGCTTTCTGTTTGAATTCTTTCAGTTTGGATTTTGTCTCTCGAACTGCCCTGAGAACCCCTCCAGTCAAAGTAATCACCAATATGTCATCTGACTGTCTCTGTAGAGTGTAATCTGCCCTTTTTTTATTAACATTTCCTCACATACTATTACCCTTTTATGGTTTTTGTTCCTGTCTCACATCACTATTCATTCCTCTGTCTCTGCTTTTACGGTCACTTCCAGTATATTGCAAGGTGCCATCTTGATTCCCTTCCTATCACTTATATGTTGCTCATCAGGACATTGTTTCTCAGCATGTAATCCATTAAACTTAGCCTTGCCCACATTATCCTTGATGTTACTGCAATGTCCAACAATCCTCTCTGGCGAAATGCTCTGGATAACCTTTCTGGAAACCACCAAGATTACAAAGCATCCTGTTTGGCTTCGATCAGAAATTCTGTTGGATTGTCCATGTCCCTGTTGAAGGGAGTAAGGTAAATGGGTTGAGTGCCCAACCACCAGCTTTTACCCACACTATATTTACCTCCGAATAGGGAAGGTGGGTAGCTGCTGAAATTGGCAGCCCATCCATCACCTGAACATAAATTATTAAGGGTCAATTAGGTTTGTTAAAAGCGCAAATCACCTCAATTATTCTACCCTCATGACATGGGCAGGAGAGGACCGGTTTTCAACTAGTTTTTAAAACTGCATGCAAGAAGGGAAGATGCTATCTTTCATGGGATGACTTTAGTTGGCACCCTCGGCAAGACAGTATCATCCATCCTTTCTCCACACATTTAACTCTAAAACCCAAACACCTCACCACCCACTAAAGTGGATAATTCTCATCATCCAATGCCCCTTACCTGGGTCTGGGATCCATTGAGACCTCGGTCTCTTGACTGGATGCAATCTTGGCAGGGTCCATGATCAAAACCTGGTGCTGCCAGAATGTTTGGAGCTACCGACCAATCGGATGGGCTGGCAACTCCAAAGTGTTGAGCTTCCTCACACTAGGGAGCAGTGGACCTACTTTGCACTAATTTAGCTTGCCTGCAGCATTTTATGGCTTCAGGGCTGTTTCCTTCTCCCCATAAACACCTTCCCCTCTGTCTCATTCCCTTCCTAAGAGCACTTCTTGACATTGAACTGAGTTTAATACAAGTAACTTAATACCAGTCTGTTAGCAGGATCATCTACATCTAAAATACTGCCTGTCTTAACAGGAAGCTGATAAGTTTCTAAAGATATGATCAACATTTGTGCCTATCAATTCCAGGTTCGCATGGGCTGCTCTGTTCACACTGCAATGCAAAAGTCTACAACGAATACCAGCAGTAAATCTCCATCTAGTATCATGCTGCCTCACAAATTCTCATCAATGACAGACTATTGTTTCAGTCTGATTCCTAAATGCTTTGGTTTCGGATAATTGTTTGCCAAAAGCAGAATATTCTGAATTGTACTATTTATGTTGATCATTCTTTGCTCCGTGAAAACATTTTGAATTAAATTTGAAACCTTTTTTCTCAATACAATGGCCTTTTGCTGTCTCCCTCCAAATTTAAAATTTTATTATTTGTCATGTGCTGATGTCTCACAGATTAACCAAGAAAATTTGATTCAGCAATGATATAGTTGACAGTGGACCAGTTTCACAAAATTAGCTTTAAAACTATAAAACATGCAGAAGTATTTTGTTATATGATGGGAGTAAAGAGTGCCATGATTAGTTATGGATGACATTGAAAAGATAGTTGAATAACAGTCAGGTTATTTAATGGCAGCTGTGCATGCAGTCATTACCCATCAGGCATTTCATATCTTTTAGTATTTCACTGTTACTGTGTGACCATGATGGATGTTGATTGTTTAACAAAGAATATAAATGATTCTGCCAACTTAGATTTTTTAAAAATTTCTGATTTAATACCAGAAGTGCCAAATACAGTAGTACAAACATGAAAAAATTTAAAACATATAAAATAACTTTCATTCACATAACAATATTTATACAACTTCAGAACTCCCAAAATATGTAGGAGACAATGAAGTACGTTTGACATAAAGTTACTGTTGCAGGTTAGGAAATTTAGTAGCCAATTTGGGTACAACAATGATCTAAGGAGGCTAATTATCTGCTATGGGTCTCAGTTGTGAGATCTCTTTCCTATAGTTTGTCAAATGGTGTCATGGCATCTTTTTCATCCACCCAAGAGGTAAACAGAGCCTTGGTTTGATATCATGTCCCTCCATACCACACAGGAGATTAGCTGAGTTTACGTGCTCAAGTCCCTACAATGGGACTTGAAAATACAATTTTCTAATCCAGGAACCAATGAGACAAAACTTGATGCACTTTCTGGTTTTATAAATGTAATTTCACACACCATATACCATAGAGAATCAGGTTCATGTTGACAGAGCTCGATGTTTATTGATTATAGTAACTACAGAGCCTCAAAAATCACAGTTTTACAAACACAGTCTGGGTTATGCTCTTACTGATGCACTTGCCATAAACATAACTGACTAATTGAGGACTTTAAATGGACTTCATTACAGAGAGAGAGAAAAACTGAAGGCAAAGTGAACCGCTTTAATCTGGAACGTCACGTCATGATGTCATACAAGTCTAAACCTGTCTGGTCTTGAATCTATGTCATAACTCAACGAAACTAACATTTTTCACCAAATTGTATTTATTGTTCACTTAGAAATGGCATGATAAATTACAGCTGTCCTGGAGGCTCATTAATATAGTTATTGATACTTAGCTTTGAGTTCAAGTAAAACTCCTGTTAAGGTTTGTTTTATGTCATTAGTGTGATGAACAAGCAACAACACAATTTTCAAATATTTGATCATCTGGCTCAAAACCTGACAAGTGAGCCAAAAATGTATGAATGTAATTTGAAGTGTATGAGAATTAAGAATTGCTGGCTTTGGAAAGACAGGAAATTTTTTTTTAATGGAAAACATAATCAGGAAATATATATTAAGGCCTGTCAATTCACTATTATTTGTCAGTTGGGGTTTGGTTGGAAGGCTGGACAGCTAGTTTTTGATGCAGTGTCACCAACGGCACAGAGTCAATTCCTGCACTGGCTGAGATTACTATAAAGGACTCTCCTCTTCAATCTCTTCCCTCGCCTGAGACTGGTGTCTCTCTGGTTAAAGCACCATTAAGTTGTCTTTCTCCAGTGAGAGAGAACAACCCTATGGGCCCATGATGGCTGTAATTTATTTCTTACCTGTTTTGCGCTAACTTCCAGATAAGTTTATATCTGTATTTTTAGGTCTGATCTAGAAAATTTTTATCCACTCCCCTCAAAAATCGGTGGTTGAACGGAAGATTGTATATGAGGCTGCAAGTGACCAAGCAAATGGCAGACCTGAGTAAAGCTACCAAAATGCAACTACTTGCTATTTTCTTGAGCAGGCCTGCTTACAGGTATGCATTACTCTTTCCCTGCAATGTCCTGCTCAACTTGGAAGCTCTGATTACTTTGCATGCAGAAAGGTAGAAATTAACATTGCAGCCTGAGGCTGAAGTTGCAACTTGACTGTTATCATTCGTACATTTCACACAGTATAGTTACATTATCAACATCAACTTGCCTTAATGTGGTGCTCGAAATGTAGCAAAGAAACATTCAAAAAAAGGAACAAATCCACAGCCAAAGAGGAACACATCATGAGAGGAAAAGAGATTATGTTTTTAAAAAAAGGCTTAATAGGTCATAACATAACCACATTTTATGTTTCTTTACTTATAACAAAATATGTGATGATGGGCATTCATGTGTAACTCTATCTACTCTTGAAAATAGCAATAACCCCAAGTTATTATTCCGCTTGAGTAACTGAAGGTTATATATCTAAACTGTGGCCTGTCCAGAAACTTCAGATTCATGATTGCCCATGAAGGAGTTATGTTGGGCTAGCAGATTATGCTCATTTTGGAGGATTACGGTGGCTCAAAGGGTTAATCCTGCTGCTTCACAGTGCGAGGGACCCGGGTTCAATTCCAACCTCGGGCAACTGTCTGTATGGAGTTTGCACATTTCCCCGTATCTGCATGTGTTTCCTCTGGGTGTTCCAGTTTCCGCCCACAATCCAAAGATGTGCAGGTCAGGTGAATTGGCCATGCTAAATTGCCCATAGTGTTGGGTACATTTGTCAGGGGTAAATGTAGGGGAATGGGTCTGGGTGAGTTACACTTTGGAGGGTCGAAGGGTCTGTTTCCATTCTGTATGGAATCTAATTTAATTTGCTTTGTTCATTCAGGGGTACTGGCTAGACCAGCATTTGTTGCTCATCCTAATGTCCATGAGAAAGTTGTGGTGAGCAGTCCATTTGGGTAGATGCTATTGGGAAGGGAGTTCCAAGATTAGGTGACAGCTGAAAGAGTGGCAATTTATTTCTAAGTCAGGGTGCCTTGTGGCTTGGAGAGGAATTTATAGGTGCATGCTACTTCCATGCATCTCCTGCTGCCTACTTCTCGGTAGAAGAGATGAGGTAGTGAGTTTGCATACTTACTTCTTGGTATTACACCCCAAAAGTAACTTATTGTTTTTCCACTCTATCTTGCTTTTAAATCTGTCAAGGATACACTTGAGCTCACTTAAACTGCTCACTCAAAACCGAATCCGCACTAACCTGCAGTCATACTGACCTGCCCTACCTCCTGAACTTCTAGTGGCAACAGTTTAAAATTCTTATTTTCATTTTTAAGTTCGTTCATAGTTATGAGTATCCACATCTTTGTAATGCCTGCAGCCCCAGAACTTCTGTTCATATGACACCAATATTTTCTGCATTTTGCCTCTTGCTGAGTACAAATGTTAGTCACTTTAAGTATCAGTTCAGTGGACCTCATATTCTTGAATTCCCTACTTAAACTCTTCCACCGTCCCTCTCTTGAGACTTGGTAAAATGTTATTTCCCCACCTAATGATGCAAGGCCAAAGACCTGAAATAAGTTTGTCCTCAGTGAAGCAGCTTACGAGCTTTTTCTACACTAAATATATTGTATTAAGCCTATCTAAGTTAACGAATGCAGTAATAACATACAGAATACTCGTAAGTACTGAAGAGGAGTGTGAACATATGTACTGGCTGCATCTGTGCTGTCATGCAGGAAGCCTTCTCTGCACGTTAGTCTAAAACAAAATGTGTGTTAACATAAACTGTCTAAGCATATTTCAATTACAAAGGACACTGTGTGTGTGTGTGTGGAGGCAGAGAGGCAATATATCAGTTTGAACTGAATTTGACCCAGATTTTTGGAGAGATTTTTTTTTCACTCTCAATGCTTCTGATGCAAAATATTGCACATTAAATCTGCATTCTGGGAGCTTGGTAATGGACTGTAAATTTATGCACTGGTGGTAATGGCATGTGTTGGAACGATAGGTACCTGAATTTCCAGTATCAGACCTGATAACAAAACTGTGCTGAACATGAGCATTTCATCTGAATTGATGCAGTGAGGTTAGGGTTACTACCAAACATCTTTGTCGAGTAAATAGACCTAAAGTAATAGAATTTCTCACAGCTTATCTATTGTTGCAGAAAGAAAAGCAAAAGCCTTTCCTACTTATGCAAGTATTTGTGTTCATTTTGAGGCATCAAGAGGGTCTGATAACTGAATGGACCTTCATTATATTTTGGTAGGAAGACCCTAGAGGGCAGTCTTTCCTGACTGTGTCTTGGCAACAGCTGCCCCAAGCTATAGTGCATCCCTCAGCTTGTAATCCTGGACCTTGGAATGGAATGTGGAAGTCTGCAACACTCTAATACGGTCAACTCTTTCCACTGGAACAAATTTCAGACAGACCAAAGAGTGTCTTTCATCACGTTCATGGTCCTTCAGGCACAACTGATGTTTGCTTTTCAACACTGGGGCAAAGAGTTTGTTCTGCTCGCAGTAATTCATAAACTGTATATATCAAGAAATCACAAATCAACGGCCATAATATTCCCTCCATTTTAATCGGGTAACGTGCATTCCATTCCCAAAATGCATAATTAAAATTCTTCATTAACCCTGAAAGATAATGCAATTTATTTCAACATCCTTCTCAGTAATGCCATTTGTTCGTTTCTCAAGTTTTCAGTCTCATTGATTGTTCACTAAGGTCCCAGATCCCCTGCTGTTCTTGTTATCAGCTTATTTTTCCACCAATGTATGGAGCTAAACACTTTTTTAACTTGAAGGTCTCTGACAAAATAAACAGACCACAGAATTCCTGCTCCATTAATTTCAGCCTAATTTTTCTTCCCTTCAGATTTGGTAATGTCTCGTCTATTCTGTACCAACAGTTCTTTATCATGTGATCTTAATTTTGATTTTACCAAGCATAGCTACCAGAGTCCAAATATAGCATGAGCAGTTCAAACAACACACAGGAATTTTCCATGTCCATATTCAGATGAAATTGAAAACTTCAAGTTAATTTATATTTTCAGACTGCAAATATCCAAAAGAAACAATGATGCATTTAGTCCACTATTTCTTAAAAATAACTGGGCAACCGAATGTCTTCAAAATAAGGACACTGGCAAGAAACGTTAGAAAACAGCATTAGTTGACAAATACAGTTACTGCAGCATATTCTGAACTGTTTTTACATGATATATCACTGTGATTTTGTAAAGGAGTTGTTGGTTTTAGTGATAACACTCTTCAAGGTTTTGTACCAAATTCTCAATAAAAGATAAATATTCCTTTCCTCTGTTTTGAAATATATTACGATGTAAGGCACCAGATAAATCCTGACTGATAAACAAATCCATACATCTGGCATGACAAAATGTTCAATCATTATAGAAACCGTTACCTTTTTTGGAAACTTTTCAGAGAGTGTTAGTTCCTTGCACTTTTCAGCATGGCTTGCTCTGAAAGCTCAAGGAGTATGCCACCCTTGTACCATATATTGTATTGTATATTAACCTGCATTTCTGCTGCTACATGTATCATGTGAAAATCAGGAGCATACAAACTAAATTAGAAGGATTTGGGTCTTTTCCTGCTTAGCATTTACTATGCTTGGAAGCCTTCACATTAACGTCTAATTACTGGTGAAATACAGTCATAGAGTCAAAGAGATGTACGGCATGGAAACAGACCCTTCGGTCCAACTTGTCCATGCTAACCAGATATTCCAACCCAATCTAGTCTCGCCTGCCTGCAGCCAGCCCATCTCCTTCTAAATCCTTCCTATTCATGTGCCCATCCAGATGCCTTTTAAATGTTGCAATTGTACCAACCTCCATCACTTCCTCTAGCAGTCCATTCCATACATGCATTTCTGCATGAAAAGGTTGCCCCTTGGGTCTCTTTTACATCTTTTCCCCTCTCACCCTAAACTTATGCCCTCTAGTTCTGGACTCCCACACCCCAGGGAAAAGACCTTGTCCATTCACCCTATCCATGCCCCTCACGATTTTATAAACTTCTAAAAGGTCACCCCTCAGCCTCCGACACTCCAGGGAAAACAGCCCTAGCCTCTTCAACTTCTCCCTATAACTCAAATCCTCCAACCCTGGCAACATGCTTCTAAATCTTTTCTGAACCCTTTCAAGTTTCACAACATCTTTCCGATAGGAAGGAGACCATAACTGCACGCAATATTCCAAAAGTGGCTGAACCAATGTCCTGTCCAGCCGCAACATGACCTCCCAACTCCTGTACTTAATACTCTGACCAATAAAGGAAAGCACATAAATGCCTTCTTCACTAGCCTGTCTACCTGTGACTGTACTTTCAAGGAACTATGATCCTGCACTCCAAGGTTTCTTTGTTCAGCAACACTCCCTAGGACCTTACCATTAAGTGTATAAGTCCTGCTAAGATTTGCTTTCCCAAAATGCAGCACCTCGCATTTATCTGAATTAAACTTCATCTACTACTCCTTACCCTATTGGCTCATCTGATCAATATCCTGTTGTAATCCGAGGTAACCTTCTTCATGGTCCACTACACCTCCAATTTTGGTGTCATCTGCAAAGTTACAACTATACCTCTCATGCTCGCATCCAAATCATTTATATAAATGACAAAAAGTAGTGGACCCAGCACCGATCCTTGTGGCACTCCACTGGTCACAGGTCTCCAGTCTGAAAAACAACCCTCCACCACTACCTTTTACCTTTGAGCCAGTTCTGTATCCAAATGGCTAGTTTTTCCTGTATTTCATGAGATCTCGCCTTGCTAACCAGTCTCCCATGGGAACCTTGTTGAACGCCTTACTGAAGTCCATAGAGATCACATCTACCACTCTGCCATCATCATTCCTCTTTTGAAGAAGTAATAAAGTCTAAATCAAGTTTGTGAGACATGATTTCCAACGCACAAAGCCATGTTGACTATCCCTAATCAGTCCTTGCCTTTCCAAATACATTTACATCCTGTCCCTCAGGATTCCCTCCAACAATTTGCCCACCACTGATGTCAGACTCACTAGTCTATAGTTCGCTGGCTTGTCCTTACCATTTTTAAAAAATAGTGGCACCACATTAGCCAACCTCCAGTCTTCCGGCACCTCACCTGTTGTTTAATAATAGTTCTTTTTATGGTTTTAAAATTAACATTGCTTTCACAGCAACCAGTCTTTAAGTTTTCTTGATGTGATCCTACTGATGGAGAACACCAGCTTAGCTAAGGTTATCTTGCCAAATTTGTGTTGTTTTTTTTTTACTTGTATGGTACAAACATGTCTTGTGTGATTGAGTTAAATAGGTGATACCAAATTAGAAGCTTATCTCCATCTCTCCTGATTTCTCTTTCCATTGACTTTGGCAAACATGCCACCAATTTGCTATCCCTAGTTTTACACTGTTACAAAGAATTGAAATTTACCTTATTAACTGTGCCCCACCATAAAAGATCAGCACCGACTGCATTATACAATAAAGAAAAACCAAAAGAACTGTGGATATTGGAAATCAGAAACAAAAACAGAAATTGCTGTAAAAACTTCGCAGGTCTGACAGCATCTGTGGAGAGATAGCAGAGTTAATGTTTCTGGTCCAGTGACCATTCTTCAGTTAACTCTGATGTCTCTCCACAGATATTGCCAAATCTGCTTTGTTTTCCTAGCAGTCTGTTTTTGCTGCATTAAATCATGCTGTTCATAGTATTTCTCATAAAATCGCTGTTGGTATATACTAAGAGAAACATGAAAATAGTAACATTTGTGGAATGTTTTTGCAAAATGGAAAAGGTAATAATCTGAGACATTTGTTTCAATCCTACAGTCACCATTTTTGCTTCTGTTTAATATCAAGCCTTGATGTTGCAAGGCCCTGACCAAGGGCTGAAGCGACCCAATCATCCAGTGGATGACAAGAGGTAAATGATAAGTCCTTGTTTGAGAATGGCAGGGTTCATTAGTACATAGTATTACACATAGACCTATACGAGAATCCGACCTTCAAATCGAACAGAAAATATTCGCATTCTGTTAGTTTTATATAGTATTATCATCCTGAAAATCTGAATCTGCATCTATTATCCAGAAAACCAATCCAAAGATGTGCAGGAAATGGTGAACTGGCCATGCTAAAATTGCCAATAGTGTGTTAGGTGCATTAGTAAATATAGGGGAGGGGAACGGGTCTGGGTGGACTCTTTGGAGGGTCTGTATTGACTTGTTGGGCCGAATGGCCTGTTTCCACACTGTTGGAAATCTAATCTAATCTTTTTTAAAAAAAAATGCCATCATTATATGATATTTCAGTGTCCAAATTATTATTACAGAAATGAAACAGTAGGAAAATAGCCTTATGACAAAATCTTAAGCAGCATAGGCAAAACTCAGCCTGTCAGCCTGAACATCTGTTTGCCATTTCTCAACTGCTATGTCTATCATGTAGCTGAAACACTTCTAAGAAGGACTAATAGTTTCCCAATTTATGGTTGTTCCATTGTGTGATGATAAACAAGTGCAAAGTGAGTGGCATGCAGATCTTTGCCTTGATCCTGGTACCAATAGTTTTTTTGCCTGAGTTTGAACTGGGTAAAAGAAGCTGGTTGATTGCACCTATCCAGTGAACAACCGCCCTTTTGTGCAACTGGTACTTGCACATTTAATAAGACTGTTGTACAGTCCACTATGGGGTTTCTGCATTTACTGTATCATTACCTCTAACTCCTCATCATCAAATGGAGCAGTTTTACTCTTGAGTTTCCATTAGGAGTTATGAAAAATTTGTCCACGTTTCTGCTCTCACCACAATTTCCCTTTCTTCAGTGAACACCGCCTCCAAATCTTGGTGTTGTGTCTGATTTTGCATTTGCTAGTAAATGCACTGCAAGTTAAACTCTCTGGATATGGTCTTCCACTGCTAGTCACCCATTTTATTAACAAGGTGAATTCCCATTTCATTATCTGATGCAAGCCATTCTCTGAGCTAGCATAACTCCTTATAACTAGACCAACAAATTTCAGCCCACGTGCAAGTTTATATCCAGAAGCAGGAAACAGCTGTTCCAAGAAATTGTAGATCGTTTTTGTCAATGTGGATAAGGGCTAAAGCTATAATCTATAAAGGTGAGAGATTCTTGGGCTGCCTTGAATCAGCTAGTCCTAGCCAGGTCAGCTCAACATTACTAGAATTAATACCTGATTCCTTAGTTTAAAGAGATGGAAAGAGAAAGTTGCTATAATCTGATTACTATTGCATAAAATCTGCTAGAGAGAGTATATGAATGAAACTGTAATCAAATTTGCTGTGATGCTGTCTTTATGTATTGTTTATGGAGTGTGGGTGTTGCTGGCTGGGCAAGCATTTATTGCCCATCCCGCGAGAAGATGGTGCTGACTGCTTTCTTGAACTTGTGCATTCCTGTAGTGTAGGTACACCAAGTATTGATAGGAAGGATGTTCCATGATTCGAACTCAGCGACAGTGAAGAAATGGAGAAAGTCAGGATGGTGTGCTGCCTGGAGGGGATCTTGCAGATAGCGCTGATCCCAAACATCTGCTTCCCTTGTTCTTATAGGTGACGGATGTTCCGTGTTTGGACAATGTTTGAGTTCAACTCGTTTGTCTATGTTTAGATTGAGACTATAATGAAATCAGGAGTTGAGTGGAACCCATTTGAATGTCAATGAATAATCCTTGAAGTATTATATTTGAGGTGCTGCTTGATAGGAGTGGCAGATAGGTAATTGGCAGAGTTGGATTTGTCCTGTTTTTTGTTTGTAGACATGGCATACCTGGGTAATTTTCCCCATTCATGTGTTGGAGCCAATATCATAACACCACTGCATAGCTAGACTACAGGTGCAGATAATTCTGGAGCACAGATGGTAGAGGGATGTATTTCAGACTGGAGGCCTATGACCAGTGATATTCCACAGGGATTGGTCCTGGGTCCACTGTTCTTTCTCATTTATACAAATGATTTGGATGTGAATATAGGAGGTATGGCTAGTAAACTTTAGATGACACCAAAGTTGGTTGTGTAATGGAGAGTGAAGAAGATTACCTCAGAGTACAATGGGACCTTGATCAGATGGGCCAATGGGCCGAGAAGTGGCAGATAGAGTTTAATCTAGATAAGTGTGAGTTGCTGCATTTTGGAAAGGCAAATCAGGTTAGCGTTTGTACTTTAATGGTAGGGCTCTGGGAGTGTTGCTGAACAAAGGGATCTTGGAGTTCAGGTTCATAGTTTCTTGAAAATGGAGTCCTAGGTAGACAGGGTAATGAAGAAGGCATTTGGTACACTTTCCTTTATTGTTCTGTGCATTGAGATCAGAAGTTGGGAGGTAATGTTGAAGTTGTACAGGACATTGGTTAGTCCACTTTTGGAATATTCTGGTCTCTTTGCTATAGGAAAGACGTCAAACTTGAAAGGGTTTGGAAAAGATTTACAAGGAGGTTGCCAGGATTGGAGGTTTTGAGCTATAGGGAGACGCTGAATAGGCTGGGGTTATTTTCCCTGGAGCATCGGAGGCTAAGGGGTGATTTTATAGATGTTTATAAAATCATGAGGGGCATGGATAGGGTGAATAGTCCAGGTCTTTTCCCAAGAGTAGGGGAGTCTAAAATTGGAGGACATAGGATTAAGATGAGAGGGGAAAGATTTAAAAGGTACCTAATGGGCATTATCTTTTCAGAGGGTGGAGCATTTATGGAATGAACTGCCAGATGAACTGGCGGAGGCTAGAACAATTACAACATTTTAATAAGGCATCTGGATGGGTATATTAATAGGAGGGGTTCAGAGGGGTATGGGCCAAGTGCTGGTAAATGAGACAAATTAACGTGGGATATCTGGTCAGTTTGGACAAGTTGGACTGAAGGGTCTGTTTCCTTGCTGTCTATCTCTATGACTAAGTCTTCAGTACCATTGCCAGAATGTTGTCAGGGCTGATAACATTTTTCAGTGTCCAGTGTCTTCACCCATTTCTTGACATCGCATAGAATGAATTGAATTGACTGGAGATTGGCAGCTATGATGTTGGGGAACTCGGGAAGAGGCCAAAGTTGATCAGTCCATTCAGTGATAGCAACTGCTTCAGCCTTGATACCAATTACATATGTGTTGGTGTACAAATAATCTGCCAACATTCAATGTCTTGACTCATACTTGAGGAACAATTGGGATATTCGTAAATTGGTATCTGGTCTGTACTCAACATGGGTCAACATTCTAATGATAGAAGTGAAGTGGGGAAAAGTTGTAATTAAGATTCAGTTTGTTATCACGATTTTGGTCAGATTACAACTGATGTTCTATGGATCAGTTAATAAGGGTAATGAAAGAAGCTTTTCACAGTATTTTTGAATAACAAGGCATTACTGTGGTGAATAATTTGTTCTGTTTCATTCCACTAAGTCACCATTAATTCCATCAATTTTATCGGTGCTTTGTTCTAGAGAATCACATTAAGCCTATGTCACAGAATGAGTAGTCAGTTCAAGGCTGTTGTATATCACATCTTCCTAAGTCCCTAACGACTCCAGTCTAATTTAATTATAAGTTATCTTAGATCTGTGTACCCCTCATCTATCAATGCCAAGGAATAAAATTACTTATATAATATGAAAGCACACTTCAGCCACAAGGGACATGTTGAACTTTTTTGGGAAAGTTATAATTTATGGTTTGTTTTATATCTCAAGCCATTTATGGCTCCCAGTAAATGAAATTTAGATGTTTTTGATGAGGTAAGTTGCTTGCCTTTTACAGTTTAGAAAATGAAGTTGCATGAACTAATGATAACATGAATACAGAGGAACCTCAATTATCCGTCATACGATTATCCAAATATTGGATATTCCAGCAAGGTCCCAATGTTTGGCCAAACTCTCTTATCTGGCATTCGATTATCCAGAATTTGATTAACCGAATAAAATATACCCTACCAGTGTCCTTCGGATAATTGAGGTTCCTTTGTACTTGCATTCAGTTCTGAGAAAGGTTAATATTTTAGATACTACCTCATCTTTCTCATTTCTACTTTCCTTTTGGTTCATAATTTCCATAGTTGTCTTTAGTTAAAAACAATAACTGGTAACAGTAATACCCTTCCTCTCGCTCTCCGTGCACGACAAAAGAATATCAGAAACTATCCTGTCGGATCGTTACCCTTCCATTATGGAATCCAGCTATGTCCATTCTTTATCTTGGTGAGCTCGCAGTACTTTGCAGACTTTCTCACCTATTCAGTTAGTAAGGAATGCAATAGTTTGATACCTCGCATATAAATTGTGACTTACTGGTAGCAATCTGGGTCAGTAAACAATGGGTTCAAATCTTACTTAAACAAAAAATCTGGACTGACACTCAAGCATTGGTAAGGCCCAATAAGGAAAAAAAGAATCCATGGGACTTTTCAAAGAAGAAAGAATAAATTCTATGTAGAATCTTGGATAGCAATTGGATCATCAACCAAACAGATTATCTGGTCATTAGAATTTGTAGGATCTTTATATACACACATCGGTTGATTTGTTTCTCACATTGCCATGGTGATAACACTTTTACTTTACTCAGTGCAAGCTACTTTGGGATATTTTGAGATTGTGAAGGTGTTGCTCACATGCAAATCTTGGTTTCCATTTTCCCCTTATGTGACCTTTGTTCAGGAATGCTCATTGATGACCTACGCGTGGTAACAAAGGAACTCATCAAAACAGGGATAGGATATATCCGACTGCTGTCTCCTGTCAAATACAGAAATCTCTTATCAGAGGTAACCTGCTCTTCCACAGATTTTTCTTTTCTGGACCTCACCAAAAGAATAGGCACTAAAATGACAGTAGCAAAGTGAACTGCTGTACTTGTCAATTAGCTGAGCAATAAAAATGAATGAAAAACTTGGACTTTGTGCGTACAGAAATAAATGATTTGGAGGTGCCGGTTTTGGACTAGGGTGAACAAAGTTTAAAAATCACACAACACCAGATTATAGTCCAATAGGTTTGTTTGGAAGCACTAGCTTTTGAGGCACTACCTCTTCATTAGGTGGTTGCAGAATAGGACCATAAGACACAGAATTTATAGCCAAAGGGTTACAGTGTTATGGGTCTGTCATGATATCGTATACAAATTTTAGATTAAGTCTTTCATCTTTTAGAATGGGATATGCTAGTTTCGGTTCTTTAGTATGTAAATCCCAGAACTCCTTTTAAGTTACATGCTCAAGATGGCTTCGGCTTTTTTAACAATAGGTGCCGTCTCCGCTCAGACAATGCATTAAAGGTGCAAGGTGAAAGTCTGTCTGTGTCCCAATGTTGAGTCAGACTGGTTCTATTTCTAAAGTGGGACTTACAGAATCTTACATGGATTCATGCAGTTTTTGAGCAAAATAAAATGTCATTCTGCAAATATAAATTCACCCCATAAACTTTTATGTATGCACATCCAGGAGAGACAGAGTGAGTGTGTGCGTGTGGGTGTGATGCCTATGAAAGAGTGCGTGTATGTGTGCGTGTAAGTTTGGTCAAGTATGCGTGTCTGTGATATGAGGTACAAGCCTGTGAGAGGGTGTGTGCATGGGTAGGAGTGCTGAGAGAGCTTGTGTATGAGAGATGGTCTGTGTGAGTGTTCTGATGAAGAGGCAGTGCCTCAAAAGAAAACTGTTTGACTATAATCTGGTGTTGTATGATTTTTAATTCAGAAATAAATTATTTTTAAAGTTAATTGACAATTACTTATGTCTAGATTAGAGTGGTGCTGGAATAGCACAGCTGGTCAGGCAGCATCCGAGGAGCAGGAAAATCGATGTTTTGGGCAAAAGCCCTTCATTCAGTCCTGATGAAGGGCTTTTGCCCGAAACATTGATTTTCCTGCTCCTCGGATGCTGCCTGACCAGCTGTGCTGTTCCAGCACCACACTAATCTAGACTCTGATTTCTAGCATCTGCAGTCCTCACTCTTGCCTAGACAATTACTTATGGTCAACCTCTCTAGCCATGAAGAAAATGGCAAGTGAATAATGTCATTTCCTCAAATATTAGTATTACAGTATTAAGAAAAAGAATCACAATTTATTATCTCTCTTACCTCTCTCTCAATTCAAATTTATATATCCTACTCAATCTGCTGGTTTGGACTGTATGGTTCAGTGAGGATTCTTCAGTCTGCTTCATTGAAAAGTTCATTGTTTCTTACCCTATTCACAATACCACAGATCCCCATCTAGTGGATACTCTGGATGCCTGATATCAGCCAGTCTCTGCGCTTCAGTACACCAACTCTTTGCAGGTAGCTGTTAGTGCGGTGATTAGCAAATGCCACTTCTACACCTGAATACACAATCCAAACAATCAACTTTGTTCCTAGTTACAATACCATCACCATGGCTGCAATTGTATCTCCTTTCCCAGCCACTGCTCCCAACCAAATCAGATTGTACTCTGCCTCAGCATGTTATTCTGCTGAGTTTCTGACCTCAGCATCTAAGGCCATCCCCTTTTACATCAGTAACTACTCTCCCCTTACTCCCATGTCAATGCATCTTCTGCTGAAATCTTCATTTACTTATGATCTTTCTATTTTCTTCAACTAAACACGCTTGCCTCACTAAGCTTTCTGAACGTGTTGTCAGTGTCTAATGTCATGTTCACCAGTTTCATCATTCCTTGTTTAAATTTCTCCAGTGTCACCCATTAACCTTAATAAGTTAAAGCTACCAAAAACTCCTCTGTAAGAGCTAACTTGTTTTCCATTGTTAACTTCTCTACAATCAGTTATGCAACTTTTCATGACTTTGTGGTCAGGTAATTTGGTTTTAGAACAGCGCAGTAATCCTTTCTGCAGTTTTTGCTTATTGGAGCAGGTCTTTTCCCATTTTAGTCCACATTTTAAAAAAATACATTCTTTACATTTAGCATTTTGAAGATTTAACATAATATTAATCACACTGCACATATCAGCTGAAATTGTAGTTATTCAAACTAATGCATGAAGCTCTTGAATGTGAACTTGATATGCAATTGATCAGCTTCTCCTCAATTTTCAGATATTGCTCTGAAGCATAACTTTTATCACTTAATTGTTCAGTGATTGTGGTAACTACGCAATTGCATTGACATAGCTAAACATGTCCCTTATGATCTCTTTGAGTTGCAAAGAAATTGTTAGCCGAAAGATTGTTTAAACTTAATTACCAAATATGTATTGGAATGTTTCTTCTCTCAACTTGTTAAGTATTTTAATATTTAAATAATAGATGCCTTAATGAGAAACAATAAATGAAAACTTAAAAGGCCAATTATTTCGGGGTTGGTGTCAACTGGCTGCAGTTTCCGGCATCATGAGATAAAATCCATTCTGATCACGATCAATTCCACACTGCCATGTACATGCTGAGTATCAGTATACATGTTTTGCATTTGTACTATTAGTTTTCATATATGTGTCGGGCGAAAATTATATCAACCATATTATTGTGTAAGTAGAATAGATTAAGACCAGAGCAAGAAACTCAAAATTGGTAGTGCATGAGATACAGTGGGTCCTTATCAGCAATAGAATTGAAGACACTCACAACCTGTAACTTTGTTTCTTAGTGTATTCATCACTCAGCACTGTTCCTAATTGCCTACAAACTGGACATGGCCATTAAGAAATCAAGGCAGCATGCTATTGATAGAGCTGCACAATTCTCCAACCAGTGGATCAGATCCAAGGTCATGAATGGTGGGGGGGGGGATAATTGAACAACTACCATGAGAAAGTATCACCATCCTCAGCAACAGGTAAGATCCAGCATGTGAATGCCAAAGACAAGAATGGTGCATTTGCCAACAACCTCAGTCCTGAGAGAATAATTCTTCCAACCTACTCAAGATTCCTACTACCACTGTAGCTAGTTTCTCAGTTCGTAAAATTCTCATCACGTGACATCAAGGAAATGGCTGAAACCAATGGATATAGAAAAAGGTTCCAAACCCCAATCAGATGCCAGGTTTAGTGCTGAAGGCCTGCTCCAGAACTTATGTTTTGAACTAAAATGTCCTCGTACAGCTAGAACACTGGAAGATAAGCCAGGTGTGTTCCCTCCACAAGAAGCAGGAAAATTCAAACCAGCTAATGACTGCAACATCAGCCTATTGCTAAACTTCAGCAGAGACATCAAATTGTTTATTGACAGTTATATCACACAAACAACACTTATTCTAGAATATAAGGCTCATTTGCGCAATTTAACTTCCAGCAGGACTGCAGGTCTCCAACCTTTTTTAAAGCTTTGATTCAAAGATTGATGCTCCCTTTGAGTTCCAGAGATGAGGATCAAAAATAGAACATCTGCCAACTAAATGGAAGCAATAAATATCAACTTTGCAAGTAACTCCACACCTTAAAGATTAAGGTCATACCATTTCAGATGTACAAACTTGGCTAGACTGATTTTGCCCTTTATAACTAACCCAGGAGTGAGACAAAGTATTTGAGTATTTAAAAAATTGTGACATTATCAAGGCAATGTGACCATATAATCATTTGTATCTCTCTGGAAATAGTCACAACCTACTTGGGTAAGTGCACTGATACTCAATCCCAACAAATGTTATCAAAAGTTAAAGATTATGTCAAATTACTTTAAGTCCTCTTTTTTTTTCCTCTCTGTCTAATGGGCTAAGATAACCAAAACACTGACTAGGTTTCTGTACTTAATAAGGAACTAAAAGATAGAAGTAATGTTGTGATAGTCCCAGAAGACCTTAGAGAGGATTGGTGGTGAGTTTAAATGAGTGTCACAACACCTTGGGTGAGATTGAGAAGGCAGGGTTTTCATGATGGCCTCAGCTGGATTGGGAATTGAACCTGCAACACTCTATTGCAAACCAGCTTACTGACCCCTTAAGAAGAATTGACCATTTATTACAAATTCATCAGGTCTGACCACAGACAAACAAATAATCAATTATCAACTCATAACACTTTAAACTCTCCTGGAGAAATAAACCAAACTGAACCGCTACATTTAAAGCCAGTACAACCGATCATTGAAGGAATGTTTGGAAATATCTTGGAAGTATGGAAAGATCTTTGCAACCTTGATCGTTACACTGCTTTCTATACATGATGTAATTAGCTCAGTCTGACTCTTGGTGATCTTCATTATCCCTGTAATATAGCCGTAACATCATTGGAATCTACAGCCTGCATAATGGTTTGTTCCCATGTCCTTAGACTTTCAGACACAAAGGCCTCTGAATGTTCCTGTATGGATGCATGTGAAATAACTACTCCTCAGCTGTTTCCCCACCACTCTCATTAGTGTCACCACTGTTGGCGAGTCTTAGGTGCCCTTACTTCTCAGTTTCTATGGATCACAGGATATGTTGTTAACAGAAATTGCCCTGACCACTACATTATTGATGAAGTGAAACAGATTTGTATCTTTAAGGTAGACCAACAAAGACATTTCACATTTGTGCCTTAATATGTTTGTTCTTCATATCACATAGCATAATTTCAACTCCAATATCTTGAACATTCATCTTTAACATGTTGAAAGGAACTTTTTCAGCATCCACTTACTCATTAAGCCTCATCAGATGTGAATAATTTAACACAAAATTGCAGTTGCACTGCCCGCAGGTTTTAATTTTGGACTATTATGAACACATTAATGGACTATTATATGCATGCTGTGTGCACATAGTTTTACAACAAGCCATCCACTGTGTACAAAGACTGGCTCATAGGTTGAGATCTGTCCAATGTCAATGGATCTCCCAAAGGTATTTCTGGTTGATTTGGTTAATAGCCTAGGCCCTATCTCACTTCTATTGAACATGAGCTAAGCACTGTACTTCTGAAAATTCAACCTTATAAATCAGATTTGCTGATTCTCAGCATTCTCATTCAAAACATATAAGCTTGTAATACTTATCAGCTGGTGCCATTGAGTGTAGCGCCAAATATTAACCAAACAGAATTGTTAATTTTTCAGGGAGATCCCTTTAACATGGGGACCTACATTTGATATCATGACAGACCATTTTGCCACATTCTAGCGATATTTTAATTCCAGTCTACTGTAACATTTACACAATTATCTGCCTGTTTTTAAGCATATGTGCATGTAAACACACACACACATGCACGCTTCATAGGCATTAACAAACAGTCAGAATGTTTCTCTCGTTTATTATGATAGGAAATTGTAGTCATACTTCTACTTGATCTTAATTCTTACTTCATTTGAAAAAGACTAGGATGACTCAAGTGTTTGGTCATTTAGTTTGGAATATTAAAACTGATATTTAACACCACAGGAGATTAACTAGTTATTATCGATTTCATTCAGAACTGAAAAAGTACAACTCATTGATTTCCTCATGTGTAACTATGATCTTCTGGAGCCTGTGTAAATGCCTCAGGGAACTGGAGAGGAATTTCTGAAAGTTTTTCCTAAATTGGTCACAGATTTAGTTGCCTTTCCTCAGAGATTATGTGACTGAGTTGTTAGAGCAGTGGGGGTGGTTGGCAGGGAATTGGCAAGTAAATAATGGGTAAGTTGTAAGGCTTCATCATATCTAGTGTGGTCTGGATGAATCAAGTAATCCTTTTTTTAATCTTTGTAAGCATCCATATGACATTCACATCTTCATTTATTCTTAATTAACTAAAAAGTGTTGTTTGGCATGTACAGTTTCAAATTATAAGTTGATTTCTTTTAATCTCAATTGTACTTTTTTGTTGCTGTGGGGGCTATTATGGCTTGCCAAAGTAACAAAAAATGACAAAATTTTGAAAGGTGAAATTAATAGAATACTGACCTTGCATTTTCTGCTTAAAGGCAGATCATTGGCAATAATTTATTGAATCATAGCTGTGTTACCCTAAACACCATTTTTAGTATCTGGGGTGTGGACACAAAAATACCAAAGGGCCCTGTTTACCGGCATGGTGGCCCCAGTGGTTAGCATTGCTGCCTCACAGCACTAGGGACCCAGGTTCGATTCCAGCCTTGAGTGACTGACTGTGTGGAGTTTGCACGTTCTCCCTGTGTCTGCTCTGGTTTCCTCCCACAGTCCAAAGATGTGCAGGTTAGGTGAATTGGCCATGCTGAATTGTCCGTGGTGTTCAGGGATGTATAGGTTAGGTGCATTAGTCAGGGGTAAATGTAAGATAATAGGGTAGAGGCATGTATCTGTGTGGGTTGGTGTGGGCTTGTTGGGCCAAAGGGCCTGTTTCCACACTGTAGGGATTCTCATTCTAAAACCCAAAGGGCTGTGGAAGAAGATAATGCAGTTGTTTTTTAAATGAGTTACCGGAACCAGTTGTATGTTATATTGACATTGTGGTCTTTTCAAGTGGTGAGGCACAACATTACACACCTCTGTTCTGTAGGTCTGTGTCCGGGACAGTTTTGACCAGTGATAGACATTTGATTTTTCAACCAGGACCAGTTATGTGTGCTCAGGTGTATGTGGTACAGTAACAATTTCTCCTCTGGTCCCTGGCCAATTGGCCACAGATTTGCTTTTGGACAATACAGTAGCAAAACAACCAGTCTGTGAAGGAGGGAAAACATCTCTCTCTCTCTCTCTCTCTCGCTGTGTCTCTGTAGCTCTCTGTCTCTCTCTCTGTCTCTCTCTCTCTGTCTCTCTCTGTCTCTCTCTGCCTGTGTGTCTCTCTCTGCCTGTGTCTCTCTCTCTCTCTCTCTCTCTCTCTGTCTGTGTCTCTCTGTCTGTGTGTCTCTCTCGCTCTCTCTCTGCCTGTCTCTCACTCTCTGCCTGTCTCTCTCTCTCTGCCTGTCTCTCTCTCTCTGCCTCTGTCTCTCTCTGCCTCTGTCTCTCTCTCTCTCTCTCTCTCTCTCCCCCCCCCTCTCTTTTCCTCTCCCCCCCCTCTCTTTTCCTCTCCCCCCCCTCTCTTTTCCTCTCCCCCCCCTCTCTTTTCCTCTCCCCCCCTCTCTTTTCCTCCCCCCCCTCTCTTTTCCTCCCCCCTCTCTTTTCCTCCTCCCCTCTCTTTTCCTCCTCCCCTCTTTTCCTCTTCCTCCCCCCTCCCCCCCTCTTCCCCCCCCCTCTTCCCCCCCCTCTCTTCCCCCCCCTCTTCCCCCCCCCCCCTCTTCCCCCCCCCTCTTCCCCCCCTTCCCCCCCTCTTTCCCCCCTCTTCCCCCCTCTTCCCCCCTCTCCTCTTCTCCTCTTCCCCCCCTCTTCCCCCCCCTCTTCCCCCCCCCTCTTCCCCCCCCCTCTTCCCCCCCCTCCTCTTCCCCCCCCTCCTCTTCCCCCCCCCTCCTCTTCCCCCCCCCTCCTCTTCCCCCCCCTCCTCTTCCCCCCCCTCCTCTTCCCCCCCCTCCTCTTCCCCCCCCTCTCCTCTTCCCCCCCTCTCCTCTTCCCCCCCCTCTCCTCTTCCCCCCCCTCTCCTCTTCCCCCCCCTCTCCTCTTCCCCCCCCTCTCCTCTTCCCCCCTCTCCTCTTTCCCCCCTCTCCTCTTTCCCCCCTCTCCTCTTCCCCCCCCTCTCCTCTTCCCCCCCTCTCCTCTTCCCCCCCCTCTCCTCTTCCCCCCCTCTCCTCTTCCCCCCCCCCCCTCTTCCCCCCCTCTCTCTCTCCCCCCCCTTTCCCTGTCTCTCTCTCTCTCTCTCTCTCTCTGTCTCTCTCTGTCTGTCTGTCTCTCTCTCTGTCTGTCTCTGTCTGTCTGTCTGTCTCCTCTCTCTCCTAGGAGCAGGAGTGGCCTGTCAGGTCTACCCCACCATTCAATAAGATCATGGCTGATCTTTTCATGGACTCAGGTCCATGTACCCGCCCACTCAACATAACTCTTGTTTCCTTTACCGTTCAACAATCTATCTATCTTTGCCTTAAAAACATTCAATGAGATAGCCTGAACTGTTTCTGTGGGCAGGTAATTCCACAGATTCAGAGCCCTTTGGGTGAAGAAGTTCCTCGTCAGCTCCATCCTAAATCTACTGCCCCTTATGTTGAGGCTGTGTCCCTTCATTCTCGTTTCACACACCAGTGGAAATATCCTTCTTGCTTCTATCTTATCTATTTCCTTAATAATTGTATATGTTTAAATAAGATCCCTCCAACAACACCCCCCCCCCCCCCCCCATTCTTCTCACTTCCAATGAGTATAGTCCCAGTCTGTTCAATCTCTCCTTACAAGCCAACCCTCTCAGCTCCTCCAGAATGAATCTAGTGAACCACCTCTGCACCCCCTTCAGTGCCAGTACATCCTTTATCAGGGTCGAGAGTGTGGTGCTGGCAAAGCACAGCAGGTAAGGCAGCATCCGAGGAGCAGGAAAATCAATGTTTCAGGCATAAACCCTTCATCAGGTGCCACTTTGATTAGTTTAAGAATAAAGAGTAAAATTATATAACTGAAAGAGAGACCACTTTCATTCCTCCAACATGAGCCCTCACGCGACTCACCAACGATACCTCCACCACATCCACTACCACGCTTGCTACTGCCTGCCTCGGATCCACCTATGTAAGGGTCACCACTCTTTATACGCCATCTCTTTGCTGCTGGCCCACCACACCGATGCTGGGCCCTGTACTGAACACACACACTCACCCTCACCGCGTCCCTCCCCCCCAAACCAATCAGGAGTCCCCAACTCTGCGGCCACAACCGCCTCTCCAACAATCATGAGTCCCAGCTCCTACAGCAACTGCAACCAGGTCTGCTTTTCAGGCTATACTGTCACCTTGCCAAGACTCCCACTCCAGCCACCCTCCCCCAAGATGTTGTCTGCTGCGGCTACTGCCGCCACCTCCAATTGTCAGGTGTTTTGCCCCCGCTGCCACAGCCACCAGTCATAAATGCTTAGGAGGACATCCTTGCTGCCACTGCCACCATCTCCAATTGCCTGAAGAGCCATGTCTGCTGCCATGCTTCTGACCACTGGGAGGCTGCCACCCTTCTGCACATGGCTTGCTCTTGTTGCTGTGACAATTCCGCCAATTAGCCCGCTGCACAAGGCTTTGAAAAAGAGCAAAACAAAAGAAAAAGAGCAGGAGTAAAAGTGTTTTTAAAAAAAAAAAGGAAAGAAAGCACATTGGGTTGGAGATGAGTTCCAAGCTCAAGAGTGCACTGCAGCCCTGCTGCTCTGCCGCCATCTTGAAATGAAACTATTTCAGACTTTTTTTTTGTCCCTTCCCCACCCATAATATGTGTCTTGTGTTTTTTTTTGTGTTTGTATCGTTTTGTTTTGTAAAACGAGGTGGATGTTAAGTCCTAGAAAGTTATGAATTAATCATTTGTGTTTCTTTTCGGCACTCAGTTAAAGCCATCTGTTTGTGATAAAAAGCTGTTTTCTTATTAGGTTAAAAACTCATCAGATTTTTATAATTTAAATCTGGCGTTGTCAGTCAGGTAAACTGGGGCTTTGGATAGTTTGATTAAATCTTGTCATATTTGTGGTAATTCCAGGAATAGCAGGGTTTATTTCTAGTGCACATCGCTGTCAGGCACCGAGTTAGGCAAGGCAGAGTTTTTGATTCTACCTCCATTGGAAATGGAAATAGAATCCTGTGTTGTTAATGTTAATCTGTTCTGTATGCTAACTGATACTCCCTCCCCCACAACAATACATATTTTTATGCAATGCCATTAGACAATATGTTAGTGTTGATTAGGGCAGCACAGTGGCTCAGTGGTTGATACAGATGCCTTGCAGGGAATGGGTTCAATTCCAGCCTTTGGTGATTGTCTGTGTGAACTTTGCATGTTCTCCCCGCTTGTGAGAGTTTCTTCTGGGTGCTCTGGTCTCCTCCCAGAGTCCCAAGTTGTGCAGGTTTACATAGATTAGCCATGCTAGTGTCCAGGAATGTGTAGGTTAGGCAGTTTAGCCATAGTAAATGTACAGTTATAGGATAGCGGGTTGGGTGCGATGCTCTTTGGAGGGTCATTGTGGACTCAATAGGCCAAATGGCCTGCTTTCATACTGTAGGGATTCTATGTTAATACTTTAACAAGATGAACCTTTGGCTTTGGGAGAGCATTCACTGAAACGAGTGGCCATAAAGTCCACTGCAGACATCTTAAGTGAGAGTAAAACCAGAATACAGCCACTATTGAGTTAATATGCAGGGTAGTATGTATGGATGATCAGACCACTGCCACAATGTTAACAGTTTCACCACTGAGTCAAAAGGTTTACATTTGCCCCCATTCCAGAAATCTTAATGACGGGAGATCCAGATTGTCAATTTTGAATACTGATTGATATTTAATTGGATATTTGTACCTTATGGATGTGCGTGCCCTCTTATTCTATTGTAAAACAAACAATAGTTCGGTTTTGTTAAAATTTTGTTAAGATTCTTCAGCACTTGCCACTTCACAACCTGCAAACTAAATAATTTCACAAACTGTCAAACTCTTCTGCAAAGCCAAGAACCACAAGTAGGAAGTCAATCAGCAGCTGACCTGAAAGTGGTTGATGATACCTTTAAATAAAGCTCGCGGGAGATCTTTCCCACTGTTGAATGCATGTTCAACTGTGCAAGGTTGAGAAACCGTGTGAGCTGGAGTGTTAAACTCCAAAATAGCATTGCTGGCATCAAATTAGATTACAACCTGATGTCATCATCTGCTTACTCAACATACTCCTATCACATTCTCCTTGTGCTTGCACTAATACCATTACCAAATTGGCATCACATGGACCAGATATGCATGTCATGCTGTAGATGTCAATTTGGAATCAAAATGGGCATCGATGGTGTCATGGAGCTGAATGTTTCAGCCCCAGTGTGCAGCTGAACTTGTGTGAATGTAATTGTTAACAATTGATTGTGCGGCTCAAAATTTTCTTTCATTTTATTTTAATGGAGTAAAATAAAATGTTGAATGTCAATGTGCTACTGTTATTCATTTTTTTGAAAGCAAGAATTAGTCTCAAAGTTTCAGCTTTTTTCTTCACTGGTGTTTTAATGATCTATTCAATTGCATCACTTCGATCACACCGATCATATGAAGGGCATGATTGTAAAGAAACTTTAAAAGGAAAATAATTCCTGTTTTGGTAAATTCACTGTCAGATGCTTATTATGTTCTCCTAGTTTGTAGAGATAACTAAGTTAGGACACGCATAGAGCAATTGCAGGTCTATGATGTTTTATGTTAAACTCAGCTTACATAGAGAATTAAGGAGGCTATTTGTTTGCTTGCATTAGGTTAAAGCTTTCTAATTGTTGATCTTTGGGATTACAAGACTGAAAGATTCTATGAAAAATATTATTTTACACTGGCACTGAGGACTTGTACCAAGGTTTTGTGAGTCACAAGATAATAATTCCCAGTGTGCAGCCAGTATTTTGGAGAAGCACACAGTTATAAGCAACTTCCATATTTGGGAATTAATCCCTGCTGTTGAAATAAACTTGTTCTTATATTCATGTCTGTAGATGTTCACTATAGAAAGAATCCAAGTGCCAAAGAGGATTGTGTTACTAATTATAAATAAGTATCACTATTTGCATTAAAGGTTGCCTATCTGCTATTTAAATAGAAAGCAGAATGTTTCAGTGGAAGTTTAAACAGTGCATACTATGTCAGATAATTTCAATATTTTCTTTGCACACTGTACATATCAGATTCTGCATTTTGAACATGTGGCTACAGTATTCTAGAATTGTTTAATTCATTTGTTCTTAGTGTAATTGTCATTTGAACTTATTTTACCCAACATGGAGGAAAGAGGTGAGAAGAAATAAAGACAATCAGATAAAAAGATAGAAATTGTTAAAGCAAAGTGCACTGGTTAGGTGCTATCATTAGTTAATGTACAGGTTTTCTTCCAGTGAACTGAAAATATCACCACCAAATTCTTCCTCTTTACTTCAAATGTTGATACCATATCTTAATAGTCCTTTCACCCAGAGGAGATAAAGTTGAAACCAAACTGCCATTTTTTTGCAGACTGGATTGTACACGATAGAACTAGATCTAAGGAACACCTAGTATTCTTTGTTGTATCTAGATTATTTTCTGTGAAATGCTATGCTTTAAAAGTTATTTAGTCAATCAATTCTCAAAAGCATGTTTTCAAATAAGACTTTTACAAATATTAGAGTGAGTTATTTTCTATTATGTTTGTACGTTTAATATTTATATAGCACCTTTCAAGCCCCAAGTCATCTCAAAGTATTTTTTAGTCGCTGAAATATTTTGGATCGTCACCACTATTATAGTGTAGGAAGTTTTCCTGATTATTGCATAATAGGTGCTAATAGCAGCTGTAAAATAATGATTAGATAAGCTGTTTTAGTGATATTAACAGAGTGACCGATATTGGCCAGGTACCAACGAGAGATCTCTTCCCCTGTTTAGCTCCAAAATTATGCATTGGCATCTTTTATATTCACATGAGATAAAGACAGGCATCTTGTTTAATGTCAAACAAACATGACCCCCCAGTTCGGTTTGTTGTGGTATCAAGAGTCCTGCGTAGTACAGCAGGGACGGAAGCTGCCAATTTGAAGACTATCTCCTGGTGGGTTTTATGAGTAGGCATACTGTCAACCTGAACGGGCTCAGAATCCTGATAAACTCGCCATCAGTTGTTTCTGTTTAATGAGAGCAGGATGATGATGAGTTTACCTTTTGTGACAAACCCTGTGGATGGTTTTCATGGTTCCTAATCATTATGCCCGTGATTTTCTGATGGAACACTAGCTTCACACAGGTTTCATGACTGTTGAAGACTGAAGATAGACTGTCCAAATACATTGAGGCTACAAATGAAAACTTGTGGCAGGGACCAGGGTGTAAGGTGGCTATTGTATGTTAAAACAAAAAGGTATATAATGATTTATTTGTTTTAAGTAATGTTTATATGAGGATAAAAATAGAGGCTGTATTGCTGAACAAAATTGTTACTAATGTTTTACAAAGGCAATTTATGAAGGCAAACTAAAATTTTAAAGAAGATTGTATAGAACAAAGAAAAGGCTGCTATAAAAGAAAAATAGCAGGGAATAAATACAGAACCTATTGTTGGGGCACTAAGAACTGCACCATCCAATATTTCTGGTTGACAAAAATTGAGATTGATTTAACTTTGCATGAGGCGGATTTGATGAGGTTGCTTTGTTTGAAGCTTTGGGGCACACTTTAGAGAATTGCACTGAGACCTGATTGTCAAAAGGAGCACTATCTATATGATACTGTATATTCTATGTAAGTCTGGGGACAGCTAGCAAAGTAAGAAAAACAAGCATTAAGGTAGTTGCCATGCAGTGGTACCATTTTTCAAGTATATTGTCCAAAGATGCATGTCACAAAGTGTTGCTAGTTAATGTGTTGCATTGTTACTGATCTTCTTCTTCGTCTTCTTCCAGAACACCTGAGATAAAGCAGGACCACATATGGTTTCTGGTCAGGAAAGGAATTGCCTTGATTGTTGGAAACGTATTTGTTTCACAGATTGGTGGACAGCACATTGACTTTTCATAGGGAAGTACGTTATAATGGAAAGTAAGTATATAGAATGTGCAGATGATCTAGCTTCAGGGCAGGTAGTTATTTTCTTCATGAGGGAACTGTCACTTCTTCAACTGGATGCACATCCTGAAGTGCTTCAAGTACACGTATCATGCTCAACCGAATGGGCCTCAAGAAGGTTCATTTTAATGATGAGATGTGCTACTTCATGCATGTTTGGACACGATATTGTTTACATGAACTCAATCTTATCCTTGATATCAAATTAAATTAGGACTTTATTCAACTGTATTTTATATTTTATGAAAGTCGCTGAATGTGACTACCTTGCAAATATTGGCAATGTATGCAGAGTTGCAAAGGGAGCTAACTATGCTATATACAGGCATAATTAGCCTCAAACCGGCCTGCACTCAGAATGAGAGAGAGGGAATAACATGAGCATAAAACTCATAAGGAAATCAATTGATGTATATTAGCACTGAGGGCCAGATAATATGAAGTTGTCACTGACTCAAAGGTCTGCTAGGTAGAAAATTAACACATAATGTGTATGATTTAATTCCGTACATATCACAGAGATGATATGGATTTTCCATGTATATAATTATAACATTTAATCTCTAGACATGAAAAAGGTTTGAAAAGATTCCTCAAGATAGAAGTTGTCAATAGTAATCCAAATCTCTGAAATTCATACATATTAGTGCTGTTCTTCAATCGCTCTTCTCCAGGTAATTTTTCACCTTTTTTTCCATAGGGCGAGTGGTTCACAAATTATGAAGTCTCTGACTTATTCATTCAATGCTGCAGCTTACAGCAACTAGTGAGGGAAAATAAATTGGTTTTCTTTAGGCATCAGGGATTTTCTACTGCAGAGACACCTCCCCTCCACCTTTAGCGGTCTGAAGGCTTCTACTAAAATCATTCACATCCAGAAGCTGTTCAGTGGTATAGGAACCAATCACATTGTTGTTGGCATGTTACTGGCTTTTGTCAATGACAACTGGTCACATCTCCATAAACCAATCAGCTACTTGTCGCAAGCCAAATCTCACTTTGCACACATCTACTGGTATCAGCCCATCTGCTGCCAATCTCTCTCTCTCTGCTTGAACAAAGCAGCAGAGTGAACACTGCTTATAATTAATTTCAGTAATTTGCTTTTAAAAATTAAGCGACTCCTTCCATAATCTTTGGTTTTAAAACAGTCATTTCTCCCCATTTCAGACCACAATCTAAAATACACAAAAATAAAAGATACAGTCTTTAGAGGCAGTTTTACCATTGTATATAAGTGTTAATTCACATTACCAGATATGCACAAAAGCATAAATATTACCTCATAATCTGTGTATTACAACTTAACTGGAGGCTTGGCTTCCTTCATACTGGATTTCTCTGTATGTTTTGCACAATTATCTACCTATGTTGTAGCCATCTGCAGTACCATCCTGTGTTATAAACATTTGTCCTAAATGTATTTTGCACAAATGTAGCTTGTCCTTATTTCACTGCATTGATTCTATATACAAGGCTCGGAAATGTAATTGTCTTTCCAAGCAGGACATGGGATTCTTCTAATTCCGTGCCTTAAGAAGATGTTTAACTTAGTGGGCCACCTGTGAACACCTAAAATGCTAAACCTCCCCTTGTCTCTTTAAATTGATTACAACTTTCTCATTGTTATACTGACAGCGTTTAGCACATGAAACCATGAAGGTCTAACTTGTCTTATTTTCTTGAAGCAAGCTGGATAAAGGTCTTTAAATTTCTTTCTGATACTCTCCTAATGTAGCATCAAAGTTCCCTTCCAGTCATGTCCTTTTCTCCACAATGCCTATCATTGTCCTTCCTCATTGCTACATATTCCTAGGTGGCTAGATGGAGACCATAACACTGCTATGTGTAAGATGTAAATCTTAGAGGAAGTGGTCTGCTGCACCAGATAATAGCCATTCATTGGATGTGAAATGCTTTGTACCATCTTAAGATATGATATAATTAATAATTATTTAATAGGTTCAAATTGTTCTCTGCAATGGCTATTTCATTCATGAATCTCCTTTTAATCTGAAACTTGGACCATTACCTGAAGTATCATGTCCAAAATTTCAATTAATCTTTAAATGCTTGTAATAACCGGAAAGGAGTATCATTTATTGTTGAACACCAATGTAGAGCCACTACTCATGGCATACATAGACTAGTCCCACCTTGGGGCAGACAGTTCTGAAGACCCATTCCTGAATCTGCTTTATAAAGGGTACTGGCGATGAGTTCCAGATGAGCAGGCCATTGCCTGTTAAAAAGGGAATTCATACTCAATGGGTTCCACAGGGAGATTAATTGGGAATTCTCCATGGACATTATAGGGATTATTACATTTCTTCCTGATGAAGCCCAAGGGATTCCCCTTGTTCCTGACACAAAAAAGGGCCTTGAACATCATGTTTCCCATGGTCCCATTCCTGTTGCTTTCCAGGTCTGGTCAGGGGGTGTATAATAGGTTGGTGAACTTCTTTTCCATGAAGACTATTGAAGAGTCACTGCAGGCACCTCATCCGCAGTGCGGTGTCTGATGAACCTTCTGTGGAGAGCTCCTGCCAGAGATTGTTGATTTATTTTAGTGATCTTCTCAGTTTTGACCATGTACCATATCAGTCTCAGTTGTTTTTAAGGATAACTCCTGGGAGCTGTTGAGACTGTTACTGAGTTTCCTTATGTGGGTAATATCTCCCCTAGTAATTTTGATACCTTAGAAAACTGTCAATTAAGTTCTGTTCCTTGGAGTCAGTGTCTATTTTTATGACTTCTCTACGATGTTGTGAAACCTAACCAAGGTACATTATCTATTTTAACTGGAATGTCCATTTTTCCCTTTTCAGCTCATTGCCAGCCTCAGAAAAACAACATAACACCTCCCAAAAACTGTTAAAACATCATCCAAATGACTGCTACACTGGGCATACCTTGGAGGATGCTACCTTCTCCGTTACCCCCTGAAAGATGGTACAAGCCAAAGATACCTCAAAGGATAAGCAAGTGTACTCATACAGTCCTTTGAGTGTTGATAGTGATGTCTTCCTGGATGATCTCTTAATTTCTAAACTGAGGTAGGAATAGCTCATGTTCAATTTGTAACGTGACACTCAGCCAATTTTTAAAATACGAGTCTTCTCTGCATGGCATAAGGTATATATCTAAATAGGAAACTATATTAACTGTCAACCACAATCCCACAGAAATGGACTGAGTTGTCAGATTATACAACTGGGACTACTCCTGTGGCCAATTTGGCAAATTGCACTGGGTGTGTGATGCCAAGCTCCTCTAGACATTCCAGTTCAGCCTCTACTTTCTCACATAGGGTACAAGGGACCAACCGTGACTTGAAGTGTTTAGGTCAGGCCTCTGAGTCAACATAGATCTTTGCCTTAGTGGCTTTTATCTTCCTGAGGCCCTCTTGGAACATATTGTTACACTTCCCAATGACTTAATATAGATCACCAGTGCCCATTTTAAAGATCTGTTACCAATCCATGCAGATTTTCTGTCGCCAGACCCTTCCCAAAAGATTGGGTCCTGGCCTTTGCACCACCATCGAGGGGAGTTGGTCTGTCAGTTGCACCTGCGGAACGTAGTGATCCCAATAATAAATAAGGGCTCCCCAGAGCATATTGCCAATCTAGCTTTGGTGTCTTGCAGGCCGAAAGGCAAAATGCTGCATTGGAGTTTCCTGAAAGTTTGTTCCAACAATAAATAAAGCAGTACCTGCAACTACCTCCAAATCCAGGAGGTTGCCATTTGCCTGGAGTTTTATCTTATTTGGGACCACTTTGGGAACAGTGATGCAATTTAACTGTATAAACTTCTCACCCTCAACTGCTTTATTCGTAAGTCCTACCCTGAGGTGACTTCGCCCTTCGGCCTAGGCAATATGTGTTTTGGCAGCCTTGTCTGGTGTGAACTCCATGATCACAACAGCAGCATGGAAATTCTTGCTTCTCACTGTATTGTGGAGAAACTTCCCAACCAACTCCAGAGCCCCTCAGTCTCTGACTCCAATCGCCCTTCCCTGGCAACAAACAGGAGCCACTGAAATCATCCATTGGGGATATAGCTCTGTGATATAGGAGTCACTCAAAGTTGAGGGTTGTATCATCTATAGACTGCTGAAGCTCCTGAACTCCTTTTTCTATGTTTTTACATGAAATGAGGGGCGGCACAGTGGCTTAGCGGTCAGTACTGTTGCCTCACAGCCCCAGGGACCCTGGGTCGATTCCAGCCTCGAGAGATTGTCTGTGTGGACTTTGCACATTCTCCCCTTATCTGCGTGGGTTTCTTCCCACAATCCAAAGATGTGCAGGTTAGGTGAATTGGCCATGCTAAATTGCCCATAATGTTCAGGGATGTGTAGGTGAGGTGCTTTGTCAAGGGTAAATGTAGAGTAATGGGTTTGGTTGGGACAGTCTTCGGGGGTTGGTGTGGACTGGTTTGGCCGAAGGGCTTGTTTCCACACTGAAGGGATTTCAATTCTAATTCTATGGCTTTCTTGAGGTCCAGATCTGAGTCAGCCAGTAGCTTCCTTTGGGTGTCAATATTAATTCCACAAAATAAGTGATCCCTCAACATTTCTGAAGTGTTGACCAATAATCAGAGTTCCGCCAATTTCTGCAGCTTTTTCAAGAATTCAGTGCAAGTCTATTTGCTGCGTTAAACCTGTAATGCTGCAATATAACCAGTGAAGTTATAGTGGTCTGTCACCATATCTATCAGTTTCTCAAAGGCTTTTGACTCTGGGGCTGCTGGATACATTAAACTGTTTATAATGCTGAAAGTCAGGGGTCCACAAGTGGTCAAGAGAATAATTTTTGGTTGGTGATCTCCAGTCTTTTTTGACTGTCAAAGTATTTCATCATTTCAGTATACTGTGGCCAATCCTCTATATATACACCATAAGGTTTCCAGTTTCCCATTTTCACCATACCCCCATTGTGATCTTACTGGGTTTGTTGAAAGCAAGGCTACCCAAAACTTTTTTTGACTCTCATCAATGTAATAACTCAGAAAGCCTGACTGGAAATGAATATTAGGCTGAGGTGGGTACTGCAAATGCTGGAGATTAGAGTCAGTATTAGAGTGGTGCTGGAAAAGCACAGCAGGTCAGGCAGCATCCAAGGAGCAGGAAAATCGACATTTTCGAAAATCGACATGGGCAAAAGCCATTCATCAGGATGAATGTGCCTGCTCCTTGGATGCTGCCTGACCTGCTGTGCTTTTCCAGCACCATCTAATCTGGAAAGGAATATTGTCTATTGTTCAATACTAAAACAGGGCCATTACTTGTGGTGTCAATAGGAGTGTCCCAGTTTGGAGCAGTCAGTTCTGCAGATCCATCTCTGGGTCTGCCTTTTTTTTTCCTGAATGGCTTTCCCATAACCAAATCACCTTGACGTTTTTCCTTTATTTATCTATCAGCTGTCACCCAACAAAATACCCATGCAGCCAATTAGATATTCATGCAAAGTCCATTTTCAGTGAGGGAGGGGTAGGAAAGCAGGAAGAGGATAAATCAAAATGGAGATGGATGGGAAAATAAAGCACTATCTGCTACAGTGCCCACCTCTCTCTAAAGGCATTGACAGCACTGGTGAATAGCTGATGCTTCCTCTCCAACAAAGCCTAGGCATGAACGTATAAAGGGTTCAAATGATGAGCTCTAACTGGGTAGATCATTACCTGTTACCCAGGGAATTCATAGTCATTGAGCTCCACAGGGGGATTAAATGGTGATACCCCATGGACATTGTTGGGATTGTCACAATGTTGTACATGCCTTCAATAGAGACCAAGAGATGTTCACCGCCTTACCTATCCCATCCAGAAAATGGGAATTTATGCCAGAACAGATTTAAAAGATCTGGCTTTATACTTAAGGCTTGACAAAGTTGTGGAAGTTGATATGAATAGCAAGACAAGGAAATATGCAGAACAATAAAAAAGTGGTCTATCCCTCAAGGTGTCTATAATACATCTTCCTTGAACATAGAGGTGACATTGTCTTCAACAGTAGAGCAAAATGGTCTCAGAGAGAATTTGTGGCTCATGTAACACTATACCTATTTCCTTTTCTATTGAAATCAATGCAGAAGAAATATTTCCATACAATATAAACTGACTGACTGGTCCCTGAGCAGCAATCATCAGCCACTGCTGCAGATAAATATCATCCCATTCTTACAGATTGGAAAGTGCCAAGATGTTTGGCACCCAGTCTGTCTTTTGGTAGATCTTCATGAAGCATGCGGTGGATAGATCATGTGATGTAAGTTCACCCAGAGTTCAGATATCTTGGCAGACATGAAGCTGTGATTTATACCCTGGAATGTCTTTTCTGTTACTACTGTTCCTTCAACATAAGCAAATAGACAGACTGAGAGTCTAACACACACCTTATAAGGTGAGCTATTGGTATCTGGATCTTTATCTAGGTTTGTCTTATGGTTTATTATTGAGAGAGATCAGAACAGTCAGTGTCACAGCCTATTAATCCACATATCTATAAACTATTCAAGCTACCAAGGATTTTTTTGGTTTCATTGATTTCTCAATGAGCCAATTTAAACTGTGTAGAAAATACAAGGACATAAGACAAAAATGAATTTCACCAGGTCGGTAGACAGGATGCACAACATGACATCACCAGGAAATGATTGTCATTGGCACACCATAGTCAACTAGCAGGCTATCTGCAGGCGCTGAGGCAGCTGTGCTAACCGCTGAACCACCATGCTGTCCCTATGGCCAACTGTAAAGGTTGGCAGCTCAGGAGACTCGGTACACATCTCTGAAAGTGGAATTTGCCTGACTGGGTATCAGTGGGGCAGCAGATATTTACCTTTTGTACTTGTGGTCTGTTCTGAATCTAAAACAAAATCCTTTTCCCTCAGTCTGCCACATCAAGGCTGACTACATTTAGCCAACAGCCTCTTCACATGGAAACAGCAATTTGATTCACCCACCATTAACAAAATGCTGATGGTTTGATAAAATAGCCCTTATTAAGATATTTGCATGTGAAGCAGGCTGTTCATCTCCTTTGGCAGGCAGCATGCTGAAAACTAGCCCTCGCCCTTTTCCTGATGTTGGGATGGGGGTACTAATCCATGTGATTTGTCACAATTTTACTGACCACTCTACTTCTTTTCTGCCTCCTGGAAGGTGATAAAACTTTGCCCAATTTTTTTTGATAGAATCTATTACATGTATTAACTAATACATGCACAAAGCAATTTAATAGCCCAAAGTCTCTGTTATAGAAGGTATTTTGAATCCAGTTACTCCAAATATCTGACATCATGCAAAATAAACACAGCAATGCCCACGGTTGTCACAAAGAGACTCAAATCTATGCTTCTGGTTAAAGGAAACACTGGGTACATACATAGTTGAGTTTCGCCTAAAAGGACGGCCAGCCAGGGAGGGAGATAAATATGCGGGTTTGATGCAGAATATCTCTGTGTAGGAGGCACATAACAAGTTAGTCTTGTAAGTTTTGAAGAAGGACCTGAAATGTTAATCTAATTTCTCTCCACAGATGCTGCCAGACTGCACGGTGGCTCAGTGTTTAGCACTGTTGCCTCATGGCACCAGGGACCCGGGTTCAATTCCCACCTCTGGCAACTGTCTGTGCGGAGTTTGCACATTCTCCCTGTGTCTGCATGGGTTTCCTCTGGGTGCTCCGGTTTCCTCCCACAGTCCAAAGATGTGCAGGTTAGGTGAATTGGCCATGTTAAATTGCCTGTAGTGTTAGGTGCATTAGTCGGGTAAATGTAGGGGAATGGGTCTGGGTAGGTTGCTTTTCGGAGGGTCGGTGTGGACGTCTTGGGCCGAAGGGCCTGTTTCCACACTGTAGGGAATCTAATTTTTAAAAAGAGTTTTTCTAGTAATTTCTGTTTTTTGTTAGTCTTGTAAGTACTGTGTTAATGTGACAAATTTCCACTAACCCTACTTATATTGAACGTGCACCCTATGTTGTAATCAAATGGTAGCCAATTAAAGTTGACAGGTGGGACACAGAGACAGGGAATCCAATTGAGGGACAGCTGGCAGCTCCTTTGAGAGATGTAACTGCTGTTGCGGGTCTAACTGAGGCTGCTTACTCTAAGTTCTCTGATATCTTGCCCTGCCTTTGGAGTCTTCTCTTTTCAGTTGTATCCAATGGACTATGTTTTTAACTATAGGATTTTGCACCGGAAGGTTTTTCCCCTCGCTGCCAACATGCTTTATCTTGTGCTGTAAGCCATTTCAGCTACCTGTGTTTTGAGATATTGATCTAGAGTATCTCTAGGCTGTGACTGTCAAGGCTGTTTCATTCCTGATGTACTATAATACACCTTTTACTCATTGCCGGTTATTAAGTACAGCTCTGCTGTATAGTACCTCTCAATTTGCTCCTTCTGGTCTGATGTTTTCTTTCCTAACGAGTCATGTCATCAGTTACAACTTCATCATTTACTTAAATTTCTTTATATTAGTGTAAATTTAGTGCTCTGTACCTAATCTTAAATTGGTAACTATATCCAAATTCAAATTTTTTGTAAATGGTATAAAATATTTTTAAGTCAGCAAATACTTATAAAATATCCTACGTACATATTTATAGCTCACTCATTTGTTTATCATCTCAACACAAAACTTGTAAGTCAAGGTTTTGATGAGAGAGTATTTGGTAAAATTTTCTGATTTGGCGATTTATGAAGCATTATCTGTCATTTTCATCATAACGAAACTTGAAAAGAGACAATAGTGTGTTTAATGTGACTTATGTCTGTGTACTGTGCAGTTACAAAGAAAAGCAGGTCAGGATGATCCAGCTGACCACGGCACCATGGTGCAGAAGGCCATTCAAAAGGGGGGAGCAAAAAGACAAGTAGTTGTTATAGGGGATTCTATAATTAGAGGGACAGATAGTATCCTTTGTAAGCCGGATCAGGGGTCCCGCATGGTGTGTTGCCTGCCCGCTGCCAGGGTGCGGGACATCTTCGATCGGCTTGAAAGGATATTGGAGCGGGAGGGGGAGGATCCAGTTGTTGTGGTACATGTTGGGACTAACAACATAGGCAGAGCTAGGGTGGAGGACCTGTTTGGGGATTATCAAGCACTAGGAAGGAAATTGAAGTACAGGTCCTCAAGGGTCATAATCTCCGGATTACTGCCCGAGCCACGTGTCAATTGGCATAAGGATAAGAAAATTAGGGAAGTAAACACGTGGCTAAGGGATTGGTGTGGGAAAGAGGGATTCCATTTCATGGGGCATTGGCATCAGTTTTGGAACAGGGGGGATCTGTACTGTTGGGACAGTCTCCACCTGAACTGATCTGGTACCAACATTCTAGCGAAGAGGATAAATAGGGTGGTCAGTAGGACTTTAAACTTCTGAGTTGGGGGGGAGGGGGAAGGGAAAGTGAAAGCGACAGGGAGTATGGAGTTAAATGGAAAGATAAGCAGGAGGATAGCATGTATGTGGGTGGATTTAACCTTGAGGCAGATTAGGAATGCAACAAAAAGGAAGGATAATTTAGGACATCTTATGTCTTCCAATATCTCTAATGATAAGAATGTTAGCATTAAGGCACTTTACCTGAATGCTCGTAGCATTCGTAACAAAGTAGATGAACTAAAAGCACAGATCATCGTGAATGATTATGATATAGTAGGCATCACAGAGACATGGTTGCAGGGGGTTCAGGACTTGCAAGTGAACATCCAAGGATTGACAACTTATCGAAAAGACAGGGAGGTGGGCAGAGGGGGTGGGGTGGCCTTGTGAGTTAAGAACAAAATTAAATCTATGGCACTGAATAACATAGGGTTGGATGATGTGCAGTCTGTGTGGGTGGAATTGAGGAACCACAAAGACAAAAAACCATAATGGGAGTTATGTACAGACCTCCTAACAGAGGTCAGGACCAGAGGCGCAACATGTACCAGGAAATAGAAAAGGCATGTCAGAAAGGCAAGGACACGGTGATCATGGGGGGGCTTCAATATGCAGGTGGACTGGGTAAATAATGTTGCCAGTGGATCCAAAGAAAGGCAATTCTTGGAATGCTTACAGTAATATTTTTTGGAACAGCTTGTCATGGAGCCCACAAGGGAGCAAGCTATTTTGGACCTAGTCCTATGTAATGAATCAGACTTTATAAAAGATCTTAAAGTAAGGGAACACTTAGGAAGCAGCGATCATAATATGGTAGAGTTCAGTCTGCAGTTTGAAAGAGAGAAGGCAAAATCGGATGTAATGGTGTTACAGTTAAATAAAGGTAATTATGAGGGCATGAGAGAGGAACTGACAAAAATAGACTGGAAGCAGAGCCTAGCAGGGAAGACAGTAGAGCAAAAATGGCAGGAGTTTGTGGGTATAATTGAGGACACAGTACAGAGGTTCATCCCCAAGAAAAGAAAGATTATCTGGGGAGGGATTAGACAGCCATGGCTGACAAAGGAAGTCAGGAAATGTATCAAAGAAAAAGAGAGATCCTATAAAGTGGCCAAGAGCAGTGGGAAATTAGAATATTGGGAGGGCTACAAAAACAAACAGAGGATAACAAAGAGAGTAATAAGAAAGGAGAGGATCAAATATGAAGGTAGGCTAGCCAGTAATATTAGAAATGATAGTAAAAGTTTCTTTCAATACATAAGAAACAAAGGACAGGCAAAAGTCGACATTGGGCCATTTCAAACTGATGCTGAAAGGCTAGTGATGGGAAATAAGGAAATAGCTGGAGAACTTAATAAGTACTTTGCGTCAGTCTTCACAGTGGAAGACATGAGTAATATCCCAACAATTAAAAGGAGTCAGGGGGCTGAGTTGAGTATGGTTGCCATTACAAAAGAGATAGTGCTAGAAAAGCTAAAAGGTCTTAAAATTGACAAATCTCCTGGCCCCGATGGGCTACATCCTAGAGTTCTGATGAAATAGCGGAGGCATTGGTTGAGATCTTTCAAAAGTCACTGGAATCAGGGAAAGTCCCGGATGATTGGAAGACCGCTGTTGTAACCCTATTGTTCAAGAAAGGATCAAGACAAAAGATGGAAAATTATAGGCCAATTAGCCGAACCTCGGTTGTTGGTAAAATTCTAGAATCCATCGTTAGGGATGAGGTTTCTAAGTTCTTGGAAGAGCAGGGTCGGATTAGAACAAGTCAACATGGATTTAGTAAGGGGAGGTCGTGCCTGACAAACCTGTTAGAATTCATTGAAGAGGTGACAGGTAGGTTAGACCAGGGAAACCCAGTGGATGTGGCCTTTGATAAGGTGCCACATGGGAGGCTGCTGAGTAAGGTGAGGGCCCGTGGTGTTCAAGGTGAGCTACTGGCATGGATTGAGATTAGCTGTCTGACAGAAGGCAGAGAGTTGGGATAAGAGGTTCTTTTTTGGAATGGCAGCCAGTGACAAGCGGTGTCCCACAGGGTTCAGTGTTGGGGCCGCAGCTGTTCACATTATATATAAATGATCTGGATGAAGGGATTGGGGGCATTCTAGCGAAGTTTGCCAATGATACAAAGTTAGGTGGACAGGCAGGTGGTACTGAGGAGGTAGGGAGGCTGCAGAAGGATCTAGACAGTTTAGGAGAGTAGTCCAGAAAATGGCTGATGAAGTTCAATGTGAGCAAATGCGAGGTCTTGCACTTTGGGAAAAAAGATTACAAGCATGGACTACTTTCTAAACGGTGAGAAAATTCATAAAGCCAAGGTACAAAGGGATCTGGGAGTGCTAGTCGAGGATTCTCTAAAGGTAAACATGCAGGTTGAATCTGTGATTAAGAAAGCGAATGCAATGTTGTCTCTTATCTCAAGAGGGTTGGAATATAAAAGCAGTGATGTGCTACTGAGACTTTATAAAGCTCTGGTTAGGCCCCATTTGGAGTACTGTGTCCAGTTTTGGGCCCCACACCTCAGGAGGGACATACTGGCACTGGAGCGTGTCCAACGGAGATTCACACGGATGTTCCCTGGAATGGTAGGTCTAACATACGAGGAACGGCTGAGGATCCTGGGATTGTACTCATTGGAATTTAGAAGGTTAAGGGGAGATCTAATAGAAACTTACAAGATAATACATGGCTTGGAAAAGGTGGACGCTAAGAAATTGTTTCCATTAGGTGGGGAGACTAGGACCTGTGGGCACAGACTTAAAATTAGAGAGGGTCAATTCAGAACAGGAATATGGAGACATTTCTTCAGCCAGAGAGTGGTGGGCCTGTGGAATTCATTGCCGCGGAGTGCAGTGGAGGCCGGGACACTAAATGTCTTCAAGGCAGAGATTGATAAATTCTTGATATTACAAGGAATTAAGGGCTACGGGGAGAATGCGGGTAAGTGGAGTTGAAATGCCCATCAGCCATGATTAAATGGCGGAGTGGACTTGATGGGCTAAATAGCCTTACTTCCACTCCTATGTCTTATGGTCTTATGCAGCATCCAAGGAGCAGGAGAATCGACGTTTTGGGCATAAGCCCTTCTCCTGCTCCTTGGATGCTGCCTGACCTGCTGCGCTTTTCCAGCAACACATTTTTTTCAGCTCTGATCTCCAGCATCTGCAGTCCTCACTTTCTCCTAGTTACAAAGACATACAAATAGTGCATCAGATGCATTCTAATGAAGGTGGTGAATGTGAAGCCTGCATCTTTCATCTATTTTTCTTTCAGTTTTGTAACTTTTACAATAAGAGTTGTTTTGAGGAATAGTAAAATCTGCTGGGCCCGCATGAAGTTCTTGTTTAACAATTATAGAGACCAGACGTGGGATTTTGAAAGTTGCAACGATACAAAAGATTCACTAGGTGTCAGACTTTGTGAACAGTTGTTCTTTCCCATTTTCTCGATAGTTAGTTTGGTAAGCATTGCCAACATTTTTCATTACTGGTTGGTCTATTTAACCAGATTTCTTTATAAAAGTAGACACTGATATCTTACCACACTGGCATTGAAAAATAATACTGTTAATGATAAATTTAAAATAACATGTAAAAGCTGCAAAATTAAAGTAAAAGATTGTTTCTTCTTGAACTGTAATCTTAATTCAAATTAAATACTAGAAATATGAGAATTTCAAATTCTTTATTAACAGATTGCAAGTGCAAAGCATTTCACTATATTTTATTCAACACAAAATAATAGTAAAACATATTTAACAGCATAGATCATCATGCTGGGCCATTAATTCTTATGATTGTATCTTCCAAGTAACGGACTTTAAGACTGGCAGCAACCGATAAGGTTTACATCACTGGAACTATTCAGGCAGTGCATATATAGGATAGTACAAAATGATTAGCAAGGTAAAACAGTAAGATATTATTTATCAGTAAATAATTTTTCAAGTATTAAATCCAATCTGCTGTGAACAGTCGTTATTTTGACCATCTGTGGTGCATTAGATTTTAGGGCAGGATAAGTTTTTGCACAGCTTTCTGCTGTCACTTTTGAACTGAAAGTTTACTATGAAACAAAAACTTAAGTACTTATGTTCATTAATCTATATTTATCAGCCCTCTTCAATGCTGACATTTTTTTCTGAAATTGAATTGTGTGCGGTCATTTAATGTTTGATAATCCCTTCCATGCTTCTTAACTGTATGGTTTAATCAAAACCAGATCCTTGCAATTGCCCAATTTAAGACTCCACATTAATTCACCTACAGCAAAAAAAAGGACAGCCCACAGATGATAATCTGTTCTACAAACAGATGTAACAGGAAGTTATTTTAAGATTTTAGCTGATAATACTATTTTCATTTTATAGTTAATTTTCTGAAGTAATCTACTTTCATTGTTTCAATGTAGGAAAATTCTTTTTGAAGTGAAATAAGACGATTACCATCGTCACTATCAGGCTTTTATGATCAGTCGCCTTATCGGTAGAATTTTGAAATTTGCTATTTCATGTACAGTACAGGATTGAAGATCAGATTATCATAGAATGTGCTGGAAAAGTGTCACAGTTCAACATTTGTAAGAGAGTTCCAAAAGTACAACATGTAATTCTGTGAAGCCCACAAGAGTTTAAGAAATGCAGATGATAATCTCAAAGTCGTTATCTAATTTCTGCAACTATGTTCAAGACATTTCAGGAGGTTATTTTGGAATGTTCTGCCTTTGGTGAACATTTTGTACCCCTCATTTAAATTATTCAGCTTACCTTTGAAATCTGTAATGGCTGCTTGTGCTCCTTGCCACCTTGCAGTCTGAATCCCCAGGGTGCTCCACCACTGATTGTGACACAGATGTAATCCCCAATGCCCATGGATGTGAATTTGTATAGATCTTCCTCTCTCTGGAACTGGTGAACTTCTAAGATGGAGCTTAGGTCAGAGTGAAACTGCTTTCTAGTTTGTAGATACAGCTCAGTTGTCTGAGAAAAGGCAGTCACTCAGCACAGTTACCAGCCACTTACAGCACCACAGTACAATGTACGTCAGAGGCTGCAGCTCAGCCCCATCAAAAGAAAGTTATCCAGAAAGCTGAGCACACAAGAGACATACTGCAACAAATCAGTGACCAGCTCAAGATAAACAAGAGGAGGAAATGTAAGGTAAAAAAAAGCAAGCAGTTACTATTTCCAAACTGAAAACAGTTTGCTATTCCAAAACAGAAGACAGGCAGCCCTGCCCATTCAAAAATAAACTCCTCCCACCTCTTAAAAATACAAAAAATCAGTTCAACTGAAACTGTTTGGAAAAGTATCCAGAAAATTATATAGCAAAGAGATAGCAGGGAGCTTCCGTGATATTTAAAATATATGTATGAAGATTGTACAGTGAGGGGTAAAAAAGAGAGCTGGGTACTATTTTCGTAATCTGCAGCAATTTGAAAACCATGTCCAGCTGCTAAAACTATATTGAGAGAGATTGGTTAGGACTGTTGTTGTTTGAGGAGTTCTTCCCTTCATAACTTACATAGAATGTCAGGTGAGTTAAATCTAGGTGAGTTTTGATCATTTATGAAAGTCAAATCAAAGCCCCTATCCCCACTGTAAACACTACAATGCAATTTGAGTTTAGTTCTGGTAAAATGTGGAAGGTTTCTGGTGTGTTCTTAGCAGCATCAGGGACATTACAATCAATTTCAGACTCTTTAGGCTGAAGAGCAGAAAACCTCGCCAAGTTAGCCTGCTGCTGATTACGATTGAATGATTCATGCTGGAAAGCAAGCATATTTTGCATTAGTTAAGAATGTCAGCCCAGACCTGGTGCCCTCTCAGTCAAATAACCGGATACCTCTCAATTCTCTATGGCTTTTCAATGAATATGCTTCATGTACCTGAGGGTGGGTGGCACCTGTGAAAATTTATGCTTTTCTTGTACAGTGAACACGGTCAGGTGAGGAGATGGGAAGAAAAGGCAAAAGATCATATGATTGAAAGTGACTGATGCTAATAAAGCACTGACAGAAAATGCTGGAGTTCTGTGGCTTCTTGGCAAAATACTGACATGCAAATTTGCATTTTTATAAATTAAAGACTCAAAATTAGTACAAATTTATGGTTGTGTGAGAACGAATGGCTAGGAATGTTAATTAGGTTAGAAAAGATGGAAACAAAGAAATGTAAGGATTTACAAACTACTTTCTGAAAGGTCAAGCCAAAATGGAAAAGTGAAATTAGCTGACATTCATTGTTCAATTCTGTCCAAGAGCACTCACTTGTCAAACTGACTCATTTCCTAAATACAAAAATGGATGAGACAATCAGGTTAGTACAAAACATGGACAGCGAATCAGCAATGATCGAATTCTAGGGACAGTTAGTTGTTCTATGATGCGATGGTTACATTCTTGCACTATAGAAAATTGCGCTTTAGAAATAGTGCTTAAAGTGTTTACGATGTAATTGCTTTACAGCCAACACAAGTTTTAAAAGTTTGCGCTTTAGAAACAGTGTCCCCGATTCGTCAAATGAATTTGCACTGACAAAACACACATTATAACAGAACAACCTGTATGGGAAATAGTCCAGGGTGTGTCATTGCTAGAGGACAAGAAAGTTAAAAGTAATTTAAAAAAAAAATCATTTGTGGGATGTGAATATCACTGGCTAGGCCAGTTGCCATTCCTAATTGCCCAAAGGCAATTAAGAGTCAACCAGATTGCTGTGGGTCTGGAGTCATGTATGGGCCGGACCAGGGTAAAGATAGCTGTTTCCTTCCTTCAAGGAAATTAGTGAACCATATGGGAGACCCCCAACAATTGATTTTTAGACACTTAATTCCAGTTTTTTTAAATTCAAACTTCACCATCTGCCATGGTGGAATTCAAACCCAGGTCCCCTAAACATTAACTGAATCTAGGATTAATAGCCCAATGAGAATACCAGTAGGCCATCACCTCCCCATTTTGAAAACATTGTTGAGAAATTCATTATTCCTCAAAATTGATTCAAATAATAATCATGGACAATGTCAAATCTATTATATCACTTCAGAGAGTGAAAGGTGAAAACACTTTTTTTTTTGTGAATTAATTTCGCAGGAATGAAGACCTGGAAGACACTTCACTGAACCTTGTGATAGAATAACACCAACAATCACAACTCCGACTGATTGGGCTGAAGATACTTTCCACAATACAGAGAATACTACAACAGAGAAACCAAAGTGGGAGAGGCTATTTAGACCAAGACCAATACCTTCTCCACATCAGCATAAAGAGGAAATATATTAATTGCAAAAAATAAAGTTAAAAAAGTAACAAAGAGGATTGATGAGGGCAGAGCAGTAGATGTGATCTATATGGACTTCAGTCAGGCATTTGACAAGGTTCCCCATGGGAGACTGGTTAGCAAGGTTAGATCTCATGGAATACAGGGAGAACTAGCCATTTGGATACAGAACTGGCTTGAAGGTAGAAGACAGAGGGTGGTGGTGGAGGGTTGTTTTTCAGACTGAAGGCCTGTGACCAGTGGAGTGCCACAAGGATTGGTGATGGGTCCTCTACTTTTTGTCATTTACATAAATGATTTGGATGCGAGCATAAGAGTTACAATTAGTAAGTTTGCAGATGACACCAAAATTGGAGGCAGCAAAGAGGGTTACCTCAGATTACAACAGGATCTTGACCAGATAATCCAATGGGCTGAGAAGATAAATGCGAGGTGCTGCATTTTGGGAAAGCAAATCTTAGCAGGACTTATACCTTAATGGTAAGGTCCTAGGGAGTGTTGCTGAACAAAGAGACCTTGGTGTGCAAGTGCATAGCTCCTTTGAAAGTGGAGTCGTAGGAAGATAGGATAGTGAAGAAGGCATTTGGTATGCTTTCTTTTATTGGTCAGAGTATTGAGTACAGGAGTTGGGAGGTCATGTTGCGGCTGTACAGGACATTGATTAGGCCACTGTTGGAATATTGTGTGCAATTCTGGTCTCTTTCCTATTGGAAAGATGTTGTGAAACTTGAAAGGGTTCAGAAAAGATTTACAAGGATGTTGCCAGGGTTGGAGGATCTGAGCTACAGGGAGAGGCTGAACAGGCTGGGGCTGTTTTCCCTGGAGCGTCAGAGGATGAGGGGTGACCTTATAGAGGTTTACAAAATTATGAGGGACATGGATAGGGTAAATATGCAAAGTCTTTTCCTTGGGGTCAGGGAGTCCAGAACTAGAGGGCATAGGTTTACAGTGAGAGGAGAAAGATATAAAAGAGATCTAAGGGGCAACATTTTCATGCAGAGGGTAGTACATGAATGGAATGAGCTGCCAGAGTAAGTGGTGGAGGCTGATACAATTGCAACATTTAAGAGGCATTTGGATGGATATATGAATAGGAAGGGTTTGGAGGGATATGGGCTGGATGCTGGCAGGTGGGAGTAGACGGGGTTGGGATATCTGGTTGGCATGGACGGGTTGGACTGAAGGGTCTGTTTCCATGCTGTCCATCTCTATGTCTCTGTGAACCTAAAAAAGTAAGAAATAAGGGTTTTTAAAAACAGCTCCACAGAAGAGACTTTATGTGAAAGAAGTAAAAACTTCTAACCTCTAAAAAGCATATTTTGTATATTACAAAGCTTTAGATGAAGAAAGAACAATTGAACCCTTGATACCTTGATACCTTATAGTACCATTAGCAATCTGAGCAGCAAGTTGAAAAGTCATGATTAGTGACCAAAGATAACAATTTAAGATAGATTTCTTAACAGAACAAGTGACATATTTGACCATTCATCAGAGATGGTGTTCTTTTATTCATTCTTTCTCCAATATTGTCTTTATTTTTGTCCTCACTCCTGTTTCTCTGAGGGAAGTAGGATATCTGGCATTCTGCTATCTCATCTGAACGTATGTCAGGTGTGAGTTGGGGGAGTTGAATAATGGTAAATTTAAACTTAACCCTGCTGTCATTTAGTACTTGCTGCTGAGAGTGAAGTGAACTCTAGTACCCCATGTTACTAAGGTTCATAATTACTGACCCAGTGTAGATCAGATAATGGGATTTGTCTGGTTTGCATGGCTCATTGATGTCACGTGGTGTATTCACACACTAAAAGATTCCAGTTTAACAAGCTTGCTAATCCTAACACTAATACAAATGGATGGAATCTCAGAATTATTTGCAATTTCCTGCTCATTACCTCAGAGCTGCTTGTGGGATCTTGCTGGGCCCGCACATGGGTTTTTGCTGCATTTCACCATGTTATAACAGCTTCTGCACTTCACAAACTATTTCATCTACTATAAAACTTTATAAGATATCCTGATGTCATGAAAGGGAATATAAATACAAGTTGTTTTATTTACAATCATTTGGCAATTGTGTTATAAAATGATAAATGTGAAATTGGCAATAAGTAAATGCTCCCATAGACTTGAAATCTCTCAAATCTTTAATGTTGATTTTGAAAAGGGTGTGCCTTATCAGTTTTAACTAGTTCTACTGTGGGTTTCCTTTGAACATCTATAAATCTGAACATATTTGAATATCTGAGAACTCTGAATTTTTGATATCTAGTAAATAAATCAGCCTGTTAAAACCTAGAATGTGTATAATTTTGCAGCACATTATATGCCTTTTTTAAACAATCATCCTTGAAATTTACTCAAGTAAATGCCAATTTTACTCTCAGGAACAATAATTAAATTTTGTGTTACAACTAGGGCTTTGGATTTTCAATCTTGGTTTGAGATTACAGTGCCTCTGATTCAACCTCTTAAATTCCTGAATCTTAGCTAGCAATCAAAACTGCCAATTTGTTGACTGGACACATCCCTTCATTGGTGATGGCAATTTTCTTTTTTCCTTTTACCAGATGAAATTGACATTACAGTATGGAACAAGTCATATCTTAAAATATTTAAACAAGGGACAATGTAACCATCTTACGGTTACTTTCAACTGCATTACTATCGCTGGACCCTTTCTTTCAATCGCCTGGCACCATCTTTGATCAGAAACTTAACTGGACTATCTGTATCAATACCGTGTCCTCAAAACCTGGCCAAATTCTGGGTAATCTGCAAAGATCAACCTGCATCTTGACTTCCCAGTGACTTTCCATCAACTGAAAGTAAAAGTCAGAGTATAATATATCAAGGGTTGTGGGGGCAGACAGGAAAGTGGAGTTAGATCATAATCAAATTGCCATGATAATAATGAATGGCCCAGCAAGTGACTCAAAGGGCAGAATGGCCTGGCTTGCTTCAAAGTCTTATGTTATTTATTGCAGGGCAAAATATTGTTAACATTAAATAACTAAGGTAGGGCTGAGTAAAAGTGAAAGATTCTTTTGGTGTGTCTTTGTGATTTTTGGCCATTGTGTCCTAAAAGTTCCTCTGTGCCTGATTTCTTTCAGTAATGTTCTGCTGTGTTATGTTTCTTGTCATAGTCTTTGCTCCTGAAACACTAGCCTTTGAATTGATGCTCTTCCAGCAGCGGTTGATGTTTATCTCAGCTTGTCTCTCTTGGAATGGCCTTTAGTGTTTTGGATTATGGAGCTGCTTGGGACAAACCTCAACAAAAAGAAACACTTCATATTTTTCCAGTCCCTCTTTGCGCTTAAGGGGCATTCCTGAAGGAAATTCATCAGGAGCAGCTCTGTAAAGCAGGACTCTTGGATCTGTTCCCAGTGATACCTCAAATACCGTCTACCGCTGGATGACAGTCAATTTGGGAAGTAAGTCAATATTAGAGGAGCAAATAAGGCAGGCAGCAATATCTTCCCAATTTCAATTACCTCGAAGGCAGTGTATAATGGCGTTGAGACACCAATTGTGCATGAAGGTTCTGATTGTGGAAGAAGCCAAGCTATGTCCACGTGATTGTTTGAAAGTCCTGGAAATGAGGCATTCTGCCAAATGACCTTGACAATTTGCCCACAAAATTATATGAAGTGTTGAGGAACTCACTATATCCATATCAGCAGGGCATCAAGCAAATTAGATGCAACATCAAATTGATGGACATCTGTGGGGAAAGGTATTTTACATGAG